>NC_086102.1:13552721-14217166 GCF_963921235.1 Mobula hypostoma
TGCTTGGTATTGGTACCCTGGAGTTCGGATGTCACAGTCGCTTATTCCTTTCTGAATCCATTACGTTATGTATTTGCTTTGAAGACCCATGAGTACAGTCTGCCATTCCACAGCAATGCATATCATCAATCCAAAATATCCCCTTTCAAGGATGACAAAGAATTCAAGTACTATGCAAAACATTTGACAAGCTAGACAGGAAAATTATGATAGAATACAAAATGTTCTTTATATATTCGAACAAAAGGATTATATTGGACAGTGGACAGTATGAAAAGAAAATTTTATCTCTCGGTTTCAAGAAGGACGGTGTGAAAAGCTAGTTAACTGATCTTTACTTAAACAATAATTGTTGGAAATAACAGGGAACCAAGGGCTAAGGGAGGGGTTCCCAACATTTTTAAGCCATGGACAAATATCATTAAATGGACCCCTGGTTGGGAGGCCCTAGGCTAAGAGAATTTGGCACAGAGGAGTTGAGTTCTAGGGCTGGTCATATGAAGGGTTTAGTTGACTCACTCCTGCACTTACAAAGGGTCAATGGCTAAGTCAGCCACGAAGAAAGGAAAAAAATGGAGTTAAGACATCATCCATCCACTCATTTATCATCTCCAGTCTCTTGTGTCTCAATCTTCTTTCTAAGATAGGTTTTTTTTTAATTTCAAACATAAATAGAGCTGGACTGTACACAACTATACCTTCATTCTTCCATAAGGCACAGTAAAAAGCATCCTAACATGCTGTATCACTGCTTGGTACTGAAACGGCACTGCAGTGGGCAGGAGGGCACTACAATGGTAGTCAAAACTGCCCTGTGCACCACTGGCACCAGACTAGGCGCCATCAAGAGCATATATACGGGAAAGTGCCAGAAAAGGGCCAGTAGCATCATGAAGGGTCCCACCCACCCTTCTCAAGGACTATTTGTCCCATCCCTATCAGGGAGGAGGCTACATAGCATCCACACCAGGACCACCAGATGCAAAAACGCTTACCTTGTCCCAGCAGTAAGGCTGATTAACACCTCCACCCATTAACCCACCCCTCCACATTCCCAAACACCACTACTTTATCATTTTCTGTCAGAGTCACCTTTAGTACAGACACACCTGTGCCCAGCATCACTTTACGGGTATATAATAAATCTATATACAGTATATAAGTTATCTATATATTTATGTTTGTATTTTTTATGGTTCGTAATCTTGTGTTTTTTTTGTACTGCTTGAGATCTGGAGTAACAATTATTTCGTTATTCTTTGCACTTGTCAACTGAAAATGGCACTAAGGAATGTTAATCTTGAACTAACACACACAAGATGCTGGTGAACGCAGCAGGCCAGGCAGCATCCATAGGAAGAAGCACAGTCGACGTTTCGGGCCAAGACCCTTCGTCAGGACTAACTGAAAGAAGAGATAGTAAGAGATTTGAAATTGGGGGGGGGGAGGGGGAAGATCCGAAATGATGGGAGAAGACAGGAGGGGGAGGGATGAAGCCAAGAGCTGGACGGGTGATTGGCAAAAGGGATACAAGGCTGGAGAAGGGAGAGGATCATGGGACAGGAGGCCTAGGGAGAAAGAAAGTGGGAGGGGAGCACCAGAGGAAGATGGAGAGCAGGCAAGGAGTTATTGTGAGAGAGACAGAGAGAGAAAAATGAGAGAGAAAAAAAAGGAAAACGTAATAAATAAATCAGTCAATAAATAAATATATAAATAAATAAGGGATGGGGTAAGAAGGGGCATTAACAGAAGTTAGAGAAGTCAATGTTCATGCCATCTTGAACTATTCTGTTTGCATTCATGGTGTTATTTGGTCCATACGTTCAGTAGTATGAATACATAGCAGCATTGCCACTCATGCACTATATTCCCTATGGTGGGACATCCTTCCATCGTTTGACAGCTTTTCCTGCTGTTCTCAGCCTCTCATAGTCCAGGGTGGTGAGCACAGATGGTTGGCAAATGTGCCACACTGTGGAACTGGCTAGTGGAGCATTGGTTTAAGGTTTCAACTTTGGCCTATGTAACTAGTGCTATACTACCACCATCCCTGCCTCTGGATGGTTTGCACAGGATTCAAAACAATGGAAATATAAAGAAAGATTTGCTTTGTTTGACAAGTGTAAATCAAATTATACAGCAGAATGCGTCGCTTGCATCACTGACCAACAAAGTCCAAGGATGTGCTGGGGGCTGCCCGCAAGGGTTGCCATGCTTCCAGCGCCAACATAGCATGCCTACAACTTACTAATCCTAACCCCGTGTGTCTTGGAAAGGTGGGAGGAACTTGTTACATACTCCTTAATAACAACACAATAGAATTATTATAGTAAGTAACACAATAGAACCCACGAAAAAAAACACAATCAACAAAGACTGACAAACATCAAATGTGCAAAAGAAAACAAACTGTGCAAATAATTTTAAAAAGTAAGCAAGTAATACATAGAACATGAGCTGCAGAGTTCCCCAAGTCCGTTCAGTGCTGAGGTGAGTGAAGCCAGTCCAGGAAGCGGATGGTTGTAGGTCAACAACCATTCCTGAACCTAGAGGCATGGGACCTGAGATTCTAGCACCTCCAGCTGGATGGTTGTAGCAGAGGAGAGGGTGACAGATCAAATGCAGGCAGAGGGGTTGGGCTCGTTTATCATTTAGAAAATGCGGCTGTGTGTTGATTGGTTAGAACCAGTATCCTCGTGACATTTAATCACTCCAAACAGCCACAACATCACAGAACACTGCTTGGAAACTGGCCCACCTTCAGCTATTTTCAGCGTAGGTCATCTCTCTGCAACCTTTACTGTCCTATTCTCCACAGACCTGCAGACCAGCTGAGTATTCACAGCACATTTATGCCTCTATTTAAGATTTTCATCAGCCTGGTGGTTATTCCTTGCCTTCAATCTATCTTCACTGTCTCTTAGGCAGTGGAAACTGTTTGTCCTTATTTACTCTGTCAAAGTCCTTAATAATTTCAAACTCCTCGATCAAATAACCCTGCTCCTCTGCAATTGCCAATTCTCTGATCTTGCACTATGACTGAAATCCTTCATCTTTAGTCCCAATATTGAGAATTTCTGCAAATTCAACGGGATACTGATATGAAACTTCTTTGTGATTATAAAGAAAGCATGTAAATGCCAAATGAACCCTTGAAAGGTAGTATCCTCAAGAAGGCAAAAGCCAGTATCAAAGATCCCCACCTTCCAGGCCGTACCTCCTTCTTGCAGCCAGGAGGTACACAAGCCGGATGATTGATGAAGAGTTACATACAGTACCCTGCAAAAGTCTTAGGCACATATAAATAACAAGGGCGCATTAGACTTTTGCACAATACTGTATTGGTCAACGTGCAGCAGAGAGCGAGTTTGTAAATCTGGCGGGAGCAGAGGATGTTGGGGGTGGCGAGGGTGGGGCAGTGCAGGAGGGATATGGAACAGGTGGCAGAGAAGGAGTGCTGGGGTGTAGACACACCCATCCCTGAGACACCAGGCAAGCTCATTTAATTCCATACAATTTATTTATTGATCATTACAGAATGTCTCTCTGATGCTTCCCACTCCCTCCTCTCTCCCTTCCCCTTTTCCCAACCATGATTCCCCTCTCCCTGCCCACTCTCAGTCCACAATTGAGTCCCCATATCAGAATCAGGTTTCTCATCACTCACATGCCATATCTCATGACATTTTGTTTTGTGTCAGCAATGCAACGCAATACAAAAGAAAGGAAGGAGGCAGCAAAAAGAAAATTACAGACCTATTAGTCTGACATCGGTGGTTGGAAAGATATTGGAGTCAATCCTCAGGGACAAGGTTATGAAATACCTCGAGGTGCATGACAAGATAGGCCGAAGCCAGCATGGTTTCATGAAGGGAAGATCCTGCCTTACCAACTTATTGGAATTTTTTGAGGTAATCTCGAATAAGATTGACAAGGGAGAGGCTGTGGATGTTGTGTATTTGGATTTTCAAAAGGCCTTCGATAAGGTGCCGCATATGAGGCTGCTTAATAAGATGAGAGCCCATGGAATTATAGGAAAGATATTGGAATGGGTAGAGCATTGGCCGATAGGCAGAAAGCAAAGGGTGGGAATAAAGGGATCCTATTCTGATTGGTTGCCGGTTACTAGTGGTGTTCCGCAGGGGTTGGTGTTGGGGCCGCTTCATTTTACGATGTATATAGATGATTTGGATTATGGATTAAATGGTTTTGTGGCCAAGTTTGCAGATGACACCAAGATAGGTGGAGGAGCAGGAAATGTTGAAGAAACGGAAAGGTTGCAGAGAGACTTAGTCAGTTTAGGACAGTGGGCAAAGAAATGGCAGATGAGATACAACGTTGACAAATGTACGGTTGTACATTTTGGAAGAAGAAATAATCGGGCAGATTATTATTTAGATGGGGAGAAAATTCAAAAATCGGAAGGGCGAAGGGACTTGGGGGTCCTCGTGCAGGATATCCTAAAGGTTAACCACTAAGTTGGATTGGCGGTAAGGAAAGCGAATGCTATGTTAGCATTCATTTCAAGAGGAATAGTGTTTAAGAGTAAGGAGGTGTTGATGAGGCTCTATGGGGCATTAGTGAGACCTCATTTGGAATACTGTGTGCAGTTTTGGGCCCCCTATCTTAGAAAGCATATACTGATGTTGGAGAGAGTTCAGAGAAGATTTACGAGGATGATTCCTGGAATGCAGGGGCTAACATATGAGGAGCGTCTGTCAGCTCTTGGATTGTATTCATTAGAGTATAGAAGAATGAGAGGGGATCTCATAGAAACGTTTCGAATGTTGAAAGGGTTGGACAGAGTAGATGTGGAAAGGTTGTTTCCCTTGGTGGGTGAGTCCAGGACAAGAGGCCATAGTCTTAGAATTAGAGGGTACTCAGTTAAAACAGAGATGAGGAGAAATTTTTTTAGCTAGAGGGTCGTGGATTTGTGGAATTCGTTGCCACATATGGCTGTCGAGGCCCGATCATTGAGGGTGTTTAAGGGGGAGATTGACAGGTATCTAATTAGTCAGGGTATCAAGGGATATGGGGAAAAAGCTGGAAATTGGAACTAGATGGGTGAATAGTCTAGCTCATGGGGAGCTGCGGAGCAGACTCGATGGGTTGAATGGCCTACTTCTGCTCCTTTGTCTTGTGATCTTGTGATAAAATTACCACAGTACTCTGCAAAAGTATTAGGCACCCTAGCGATAAATATGTGATTAAGACTTACACAGTACTGTACCTTCATTTGACAATTCAGTTTTTGAACTGACTGACAACATCCTAATCATTACAGTTTAGCAACACCAAAACTACTTGATCACTTGCACTAAAATAAAACCTGTTTATTTTTGATCTAATTGTGTCTTTTCTTGTAAAGTTGCATATAATTTATGCTTAATATTAGTTTTTTTTCTTGTGAATGCTGGTTTTACGTATAATGTTACGGTGCCTGTGATGCTTCTGGAAATGTGCTTACATGTATTTATGACATGTACAAGTATCTACTTTCATATTTCCTGATGACAGATGAAACTGTCATTTGGTCCTTTGTCTGCAAACTCACTTTCGTTCTGAATACTACTTGCTTACTCTTATAGTTTGTACAACTTGTTTATTTCTCCACACATTGGGTGTTTGACGGTCTTCTTTTTAATGGGTTACACTGAATCTCTTTGTTCTGTGGTTGCCTGTAAGGAGATGAATCTCAAGCTTGTACAATGTATACACACTTTGACAGTAAACACAATTTGACCTTCAAAGAGTATAGAGAGCTTGGTAGGAAGTTGAAAAACAGGACCTCAAGGGTGGTAATCTCAGGATTGCTACCTGTGCTAGGTGCCAGTGAGGGTAGGAATAGGACGCTCTGGAGGATGAACATGTGGCTGAGGAACTGGTGTTGGGGGCAGGGTTTCAGATTTCAGGATCATTGGGATCTCTTCTGGGGCAGGTGGGACCTGTACAAGAGAGACAGGTTACACTTGAACTACAGGGGGACCAACATCCTTTCAAGGAGGTTTGTTAGTGCTATTGGGGAGGCTTTAAACTAGATTTGCAGGGGGATGGGAACCAAAGTGCCAGAGCTGACAGTGTGGCTGGGGTGAAAATAAATGATATTAAAAGTTCAAGCAAATCTGCTAATAGAAAGGTTGTGAGTGGTGGTAAAAATCTTCTGAGGTGTATATATTTCAATGCTAGGAGTATTGCGGGGAAGGCAGATGAGTTGAGGGCGTGGATTGACACGTGGAATTATGACGTTACAGCAATTAGTGAAACTTGGCTACAGGAGGGGCAGGACTGGCAGCTTAATATTCCAGGGTTCTGATGTTCCAGATGTGATCGAGGCAGAGGAATGAAAGGTTGGGGTGTAGCATTGCTTGTTAGGGAAAATATTACAGCAGTGCTCAGGCAGGACAGATTAGAGGGCTTGTCTACTGAGTCCTTATGGGCGGAGATGAGAAACAGGAAAGGTATGGCCACATTAGTGGGATTGTATTACAGACCACCCAATAGTCAACGAGACTTGGAAGAGCAAATCTGCAGGGAGATAGCAGGCAACTGCAGGAAACATAAAGTTGTGGTGGTAGGGGATTTTAATTTTCCATATATTGATTGGGACTCCCATACTGTTAGGGGTCTAGATGGTTTAGAATTTGTAAAATGTGTTCAGGAAAGTTTTCTAAATCAATATATAGAGGGACCAACTAGAGGGGATGCAATATTGGATCTCCTGTTAGGAAACGAGTTATGACAAGTGACAGAAGTCTGTGTAGGGGAGCACTTTGGTTGCAGTGATCATAACACCATTAATTTCAATTTGATCATGGACAAGGATAGATCTGGTCCTAGGGTTGAGGTTCTGAACTGGAAGAAGGCCAAATTTGAAGAAATGAGAAAGGATCTAAAAAGCGTGGATTGGGACAGGTTGTTCTCTGGTAAAGGTGTGATCGGTAGGTGGGAAGCCTTCAAAGGAGAAATTTTGAGATTGCAGAGTTTGTATGTTCCTGTCAGGATTAAAGGCAAAGTGAATAGGAATAAGGAACCTTGGTTCTCAAGGGATATTGCAACTCTGATAAAGAAGAAGAGGGAGCTGTATGAAATGTATAGGAAACAGGGGGTAAATCAGGTGCTTGAGGAGTATAAGAAGTGCAAGAAAATACTTAAGAAAGAAATCAGGAGGGCTAAAAGAAGACATGAGGTTGCCTTGGCAGTCAAAGTGAAGGATAATCCAAAGAGCTTTTACAGGTATATTAAGAGCAAAAGGATTGTAAGGGATAAAATTGGTCCTCTTGAAGATCAGAGTGGTCAGCTATGTGCGGAACCGAAGGAAATTGGGGAGATTTTAAATAGGTTTTTTGTGTCTGTATTTACTAAGGAAACTGGCATGAAGTCTATGGAATTAAGGGAAACAAGTAGTGAGATCATGGAAACTGTACAGATTGAAAAGGAGGAGGTGCTTGCTGTCTTGAGGAAAATTAAAGTGGATAAATCCCCGGGACCTGACAGAATGTTCCCTCGGACCTTGAAGGAGACTAGTGTTGAAATTGCGGGGGCCCTGGCAGAAATATTTAAAATGTCGTTGTCTACGGGTGAGGTGCCGGAGGATTGGAGAGTGGTTCATGTTGTTCCGTTGTTTAAAAAAGGATCGAAAAGTAATCCGGGAAATTATAGGCCGGTAAGTTTAACGTCGGTAGTAGGTAAGTTATTGGAGGGAGTACTAAGAGACAGAATCTACAAGCGTTTGGATAGACAGGGACTTATTAGGGAGAGTCAACATGGCTTTGTGCGTGGTAGGTCATGTTTGACCAATCTATTGGAGTTTTTTTGAAGAGGTTGCCAGGAAAGTGGATGAAGGGAAGGCAGTGGATATTGTCTACATGGATTTCAGTAAGGCCTTTGACAAGGTCCCGCATGGGAGGTTAGTTAGGAAAATTCAGTCGCTAGGTATACATGGAGAGGTGGTAAATTGAATTAGACATTGGCTCAATGGAAGAAGCCAAAGAGTGGTAGTAGAGAATTGCTTCTCTGAGTGGAGGCCTGTGACTAGTGGTGTGCCACAGGGATCAGTGCTGGGTCCATCATTATTTGTCATCTATATCAATGATCTGGATGATAATGTGGTAAATTGGATCAGCAAATTTGCTGATGATACAAAGATTGGAGGTGTAATAGACAGTGAGGAAGGTTTTCAGAGCCTGCAGAGGGACTTGGACCAGCTGGAAAAATGGGCTGAAAAATGGCAGATGGAGTTTAATACAGACAAGTGTGAGGTATTGCACGTTGGAAGGACAAACCAAGGTAGAACATACAGGGTTAATGGTAAGGCACTGAGGAGTGCAGTGGAACAGAGGGATCTGGGAATACAAATACAAAATTCCCTAAAAGTGGCGTCACAGGTAGATAGGGTCATAAAGAGAGCTTTTGGTACATTGGCCTTTATTAATCAAAGTATTGAGTATGAGAGCTGGAATGTTATGATGAGGTTGTATAAGGCATTGGTGAGGCCAGATCTGGAGTATTGTGTTCAGTATTGGTCACCAAATTACAGGAAGGATATAAATAAGGTTGAAAGAGTGCAGAGAAGGTTTACAAGGATGTTGCCAGGACTTGAGAAACTCAGTTACAGAGAAAGGTTGAATAGGTTAGGACTTTATTCCCTGGAGCGTAGAAGAATGAGGGGAGATTTGATAGAGGTATATAAAATTATGATGGGTATAGATAGAGTGAATGCAAGCAGGCTTTTTCCACTGAGGCAAGAGGAGAAAAAAACCAGAGGACATGGGTTAAGGGTGAGGGGGGAAAAGTTTAAAGGGAACATTAGGGGGGGCTTCTTCACACAGAGAGTGATGGGAGTATGGAATGAGCTGCCAGATGAGGTGGTAAATGCAGGTTCTTTTTTAACATTTAAGAATAAACTGGACAGATACATGGGTGAGAGGTGTATGCAGGGATATGGTCCGTGTGCAGGTCAGTGGGACTAAGCAGAAAATGGTTCGGCACAGCCAAGAAGGGCCAAAAGGCCTGTTTCTGTGCTGTCGTTTCTATGGTTCTATGGTTCTATTTGGCAGAGAGCAGTGTAAATTGTTGTATACAGTGTTGTCCCTCTTTGCTATCTGTTCAGTCTAAAAAAGAGATTCATTGAGAAGTAGCACAGAAACAGGCCATTCAGCCCACTGAGTCTGCCCCAGCCACAAGCCACCCTTTCCACCAATCCATAGTGGAATGGCGAAGCAGACTCGATGGGCTGAATGGCCTAATTCTGTTCCTATGCCTTATCATCTTATGCATGTGCGTGCATGAATTTGTATGCTTCTGTTTGTGGGTATGTGCGTGTGCATGTGCACACACAAAAGTGACAGCTCATTTATACATATAGGTCTGTTTGTACATGAATGCACACATGTGCCCTTACTAGAGTGCATGCCTTCGCATGTGTGTGTGTGTGTGTGTGTGTGTGTGTGTGTATGTGTGTGTGTATGTGTATGTGTGTGTACACCCATATGCCTGTGTGGCCACAAGCATTTCTATAACTTTATTTATCCTATTGAACTTTATTTTCTGAATATCTCAGCCACAAAGGATTGATTTTGGTGCCTTGTGATTGGGGCAGCTGGTGGAGGGGTACTGGGTGTTGATCACAACACTATCTCACAATGACTTCAAACTGAATGAAGAGTGAGTAGCACTGAACAATGCATTTCCCTAAATGGAGCCGAGGGAGCAACCAGAGGTGGTAGGAACAGAATGATAATGAGAGCAAACAGAATGCAAAAAAGTTCCAAGTGCTTCTTGGGAGTAGGAAATGTTCTGAATATTCATGAGGTAATTAAGAGACTGATGTGGAAAAGGGGATCTGGGAGCATTCTGAGACAATGCGCTGAAAGGTTTTCACCAGCCATGCTTCACATTGAGAAGGTGACCTTCTCGCTGCGTGTAATAGAAGGGCACCAGTGATATTCCGCACACTTCCCAGAGAATAAATCCACTTTGCAACACACAGGCTGGTAACATGATTTCATCCTCTATAAAACTGTGGTTAGACCACACTTGGAATATTTTGTTCATTTCTGGTATGCAAGAAAACAGCCTCCATCATCAAGGATTCTCACCATCCAGGCTATGCTCTCTTCTTGCTGCTACCATCGAGAAGGAGGTACAGAAGCCTTAGGTCCCACACCACCAGGTTCAGGTACAGTTATTATCCTTCAACAATCAGGCCCTTGAACTAGAACCTTCAGTCACCTCAAGGCTGAACTGATCACCGAACATAAACTCGAAGTGAATTTATTATCACTTTTTAACTTTGAACTATTTAGGAAGGATATGGGAGCTTCAGAGAGGGTGCAGCGGAGATTAACTAGGATGCTGCCTGGATTAGGGAGCATGTCTTATGAGGATAGGACGAATGAGCTAGGGCTTTTCACTTTCAAAGACGCTTCATCTCATGTTCTTGATATCTACTGCTTAATTATTTATTATTATTATTTTGTTTGATTTTATTTCCTTTTTACATTTGCAGAGTTTGTTGTTTTTTGCCCATTGGTTGTTGAACTTTGAACTTTATCCATCTTGTTGTGTGCAGTCTTTCATTGATTCTGTTGCGTTTCTTTGTATTTCCTGTGAATGCTCACAAATAAATGAATCTCCGGTTTGTATATGGTGATATATATGTACTTTGATAATAAATTTCCTTTGAAATTTCAAGTTTATGACAGGTTCAATGACAAACACACATGCACCAGCATCACAGGAACATAGCATCAGATACTCAGCCAGATCCTTCACGGGCAAACCCCTCCCCACTGCTGAGGACATCTTCAAAAGGCAGTGTCACAAGGAAGCCTCATCCATCCTTAAGGACCCTCACCATCCAGAACATGCCCTCCTCTCATTACTAGCATCAGGGAGAAAATACAGGAGCCTGGAGATCCACACTCAAGATCTTAGGAACTGATTCTTTCCCTCTGCCATCAGATTTCTGGATGGTCTACCTCTCTATTCCACATCTGCATTATTTTTTTCTCTAACTTATTATAATTTTTATGTCTTGCATTGTACTGCTACCACAAAACAACACAATTCATGACATATGACAGCTGAAATAAACCTGACCCCATTTCTAATAAGCACAATTCTGATGCACGATGTTCACAAGAAAAACATAAATTGTACAGGGTCTCTACAAGAAAATACACAGAGCCAAAAAAAAAGTCAATTATAGTGAAAAGTGATTTACCAGGGTGCTGTGTGTATTAGAGGGTATGAGCTATAAGGAGAGGTGGACAAATCTGAGTTTCTTTTCCTCGAGCTCAGAGACTGAGGGGAGAGTTGACAGAGCTTTATAAAATTATGATAGGTGAAGATTAGGGAGACAGTCCTCAGCGTAAAAATGTCGAGGATGTGCATTTAAGGTGAGAAGGGTTAAGTTTTGAGGTGATGTACAGGGCAGGTTTTTTTTTTACACAGAGGTTGGGAGCTCTCTGGAATGGGTTGCCAGGGGTAATGGTGGAAGCAGCTACCTTTTATATACATGTACCAACAGAGCCTTTTAGTCAGACAAATGAATATGCAGGGAATGGAGGGATATGCACTGTGTGTAGGCAGATGGAATTAGTTTAATTTGGTATCATGGTTGGTACAGACATCATGGGACAAGGACTCTTCCTCAGCCCTGCAGTTCCATGTTCTATGGTGTAAAAGGACACAATTGTGGCATTTAATTGTGGTTTTCAGATGCATGAACAAACATGGAATGAAGGGATATAGATCATGTGCTGGCAGAAGAGATTGAGTTTAATTCAGCATTTTTATTTGGCAGAGATATTGTAGGTCTGCTCCTGAACTGCACTGTTCTATGTTCCAACTTCCACCCTGTTCGCCCTTTGCCCCACTGTGCCTGTTGACTTGTACTAACTCACTGTTAACTGGCCCGCAGTTATACATAAACACAAGAGATTCTGCGGATGCAGGAAATCCAGAAGAAGACATACAAAATGCTGGATAATGATGAAGGGTCTTGGCCTGAAACATTGTTGTTTCTTCCTTTCAATTGATGCTGACTGACCTGCTGTGTTCCCCAGTTATAAACCTGCATTCAACTGCCCCAGTAGCTTTGCCACTGGAGATCCCTGTAACCTCTTTCAAATAAAAGACTCTCTAACATCTGAAAAGTTGAAGAGGGATATTAAAATTGGAAGGACTGAATTGAGAATTGGCTGAAGAAGATGGCGCCACTGAATGTTACGATGTCCTTCAGACAGTTCACGAAACTACTTCTTCTTTCAGATATGATTCTGCTACTGTTGGAATCTATGATTTACATTTTGACAGTGCTTTTGGGACCGTCTGAGCATTGCCATCTCTGAGGGAGTTTGGTGAGGTTTCAAGTGGAATGTGCAGCCTGGAGGCAGGGCATGAGCCCGTGGTCAGTGGACGAGGCCATGGATGATCATACCAGAATGGGAATGGGAAGTGGAATTAAAATGGGTGGCCTCTGGGAGATTCCGCTTGTTCTGGTGAATCCATCCATGACCTCCTCCACTGTCGTGATGAGGCCACGCTTATGTTGAAGGAACAACACCTTATATTCCAACCTGATGGCATGACATCCATTTCTCAAACTTCCAGTAATCCCCCCAACACACACTCCACCACTTCTCCATTTCCCATCCCCATTTCCCCCTCTCACCTCATCTCACCAATCAACTTCCCAGCTCTTATACTTCAGCCCTCCTCCTCCAGGTTTCACCTATTACCTGGTGGTTCTCTCTCCCCTCTCCCCACCTTTTAAATCTACTCCTCAGCACTTTTTCTCCAGTCCTGCCAAAGGGTTTCAGCCTGAAACATCGACTGTACTTTTTTGTATAGATGCTGCCTGGCCTGCTGAGTTCCTCCAGCATTTTGTGTGTGTTGCTTGGATTTCCAGCATCTGCAGATTTTCTCTGCTTTGTGGTTCACGTGCTCAACACTGGACCTCTGCATATCCTCTGGCCGAACCCACCCTTGACTGCCACTGAGTGGGATCATAATGAAGACATCCTCCCAAATGATGAACACATGAGGTGAGATTGGTTTTACCTACCTCTGCATTAACCTGCCGACCAGAGAAGACAACAGCATTCAGCCTAGCCATGTGAAAAGTTGGAGTGAGAGATAGCTAATTGGTCCTTCACAACTACAGACAGAGGTGGAGTTAAGATGGCGCCAAAGGGCAACTCTTTTGCTTGCATCTTCCGAAAGAGTTCTATTTCCATCTTTAATATCTTTATTTTTCCCTTTCAGGGATCTTTTGAAGACCCAGACCTGGAGCTATGTGCTGACTTCGGTCCTTTGCAGGAATGGGACCCATTCTCAGGGTTTCAGGGCCAGCCTGAGAGGTGGCCTAGTGTTTGGAAGCCCAAGATCTCAGGGCTCTGGAGACGGGCGGATTGAGGGTCAGTGTCACGGCAGGAGACTTGTGTGTTGTCAGGGAGGCTGGAAAATCTTTCGCTGTGGGCCTGAAGATCCGAGATCTTTGCAACCTTCAGGCACAGAGCTCGTAAGAAGCGACAAAATGGACTTCTTTTAACATCGTAAACCAGCGTGTTGTTGTTATGTCTCCTGCTCGCTGTGAAAATGGGGGACACCTCCCTCTCTCTTATTAGGGAGAGAGAGAACCTGTGAGTTTCTGAATGCCAGATGAATTGCGATAGTCTTTAGGTAACTGCAAGGTCTGTGTCTTTGCTATCATGCTTGTGCTTGGTGGCAGGTGTGCTTTTTGTTTTGCTGGTGGAGGGGGGGAGGGGGGAGATTGTTGCTCGCCGCCACTTACACGTGGGGGGAGTACTTTGGTGTTCTGATGCTTCATTGTCGTTCATTCTTTTGGGTACATCTGTTTTCGTGGATGTTTTACAAAGAAAAAGCATTTCAGGATGTATTTTGGTGTATAGGTTGATTTAGATTAGGGTTTTTTTTCTTATTGGGGTATATTTATTTTCTTTTTTTTCTTTTTCTATGCTATTTTTGTATTTTGTTTTCTACATATTATATTTGTACTCTAAGATTTTGGGAGGTTAATACCTGTGTTAACTGTTTATATTTATATATACTAATTATTAACAATGCAATCCCAATAGCTTTGTATCAATTCTTTGTAATGTTTTAGAATTTGATATTAATAAAGATTGAAAAAAGGATGTGTATTGTATACATTTCTCTGACATTAATTTGAACCTTTGAACTACCCTGTAAAATCATAGCTGATCAGACCCCCCTCTCCCTTAAACAGGTGACTATTTATTCTGATATTTTGCTCCATAGCTTTGCATTTCACTGAGAAAACATCACAGTATCACTCCATCAGAATCTTAAGGTTATAAACTTTCGAACTATAATAAGTCCAAGCTCAGTGTCTTCATATATCAATCCCTTCTTCCCAGGAATCAGACAAATGAACCTCCTATGCTCAATCTCCAGTACAAGTACATCATTCCTTAAATATGGAGACCAAAACTGCATGCAGTACTCTAAACAGCAATGGAGACAAAGCACAGGTCCTTCAGCCCTTTGAATCTATGCTGACCATCAAATACTCATTTACACAAATCCCATTTTATTCTCACATTACAATTCATTCTTCCCAAGTCTACCATTCACCAACATTCTAGGGGCAACTTAGAGTAATCATTTTTGCTAGATCCAAATCTCAGAGAGCCCACCCAAAAGCACTATTAGAGGGCATTCAGTAGAAGAACTATAGCACTTCAGGTAATGAGAGAAATTGAATTGGGAGACACTTAATTGGTCCTTTGAAGCTACCCAGTAAGATCATGGCCGACCAGACCCTCTTTCCCTCAGACAGGTGACCCTTTATTCTGTGTCTCTGCCCCAAGAGTTTTTCGTGTTTACTCTCAGTTTAGAGGGCCACATCTCAAGAGATGGGCAAAAAATATAGCCCTTAATATTGATGCCCATATTTAATCAACTGAATAAGTAAATATTAGACTGAGAGGTCAATCACCGGTAAACATTTGTGGAGAATTATTATTTAGAAAAGAGACAGTCATTCTTCTAGGTTAAAACCTGAATTCAAAATTTACAGAAACTGTTCTTCATTGCATAAAGAACAAGCTTATATATGTCATAAAGGGGGTGTCATTGAGAGAACTCAAATGCAAGACACAGACACTGAAGTCCAAGCAGGACCAGGACATCGGAACTAGGAGCCTGAGCTTGGACTCCGAGCCAGAGACTGGACAAGGACCCAGAACCTAGGTCTTGACTCGGGCTTGGACCCTGGAACTAGGCGAGGATATGATATGGCTACAGAACTGGACATGGCTTGGTTCTTCAAGGCGAGGACATGACGAGGCTTGGGTTCTGACTCCAAGTCAGAGACTGAACATGAGACTCCTGGACAGGATGAGGGAACCCCAGCACCGGGCTGGGCGAGGTAATCCTGGGCCGGGCGAGGCAATATGGACAGGACAAGAACACGAAGCCTTGACTTGGTCAAAGGGGAACAGGAACACAGAGCCTTGGTCGAGGGGGAACAGGAACGCAGAACACAGAGCCTAGACCCCTCCTTGGGAATAGGACGTAGGGACAGGACTTAACACAGAATGCTGAACACAACAAGACAGTTCCCAACACTAGGTAGCTGCAAATGGTCAGACCTACCTAGTAAAGGCGTGGACACAGAGACAGTTCCAGCTCGACAATAGACAGTTCCTTATCTTGACACAGCAAGGCTCTGGTCTCACCCCAGTGGTTGAACTTGACAGGGTTGCAGGCAGGGCTCCAGAAGGAAGGGGAAGGGAAGGGAACAGCCCAGCCTCAGAGTAACAGTAAAGACAGTCTGGCTTACTCAACAGAGGCAAGGACAGGAAGGGACAGATACAACCACAAGGTAACAGCAAAGATGGCCTGACTTACCCTACAGAGTCAAGGACAGGATACTGACAAGACAAACCAGCAACCACACTTGAATCCAGGGCCACTTATATTCCCAGCCCCAAGACGAGCATCAGGTGCCTATGATAAGCCCAACTGAAACAAGGGACAGCCGGAAGACCCGGATTCTGGAGTCTACGGACCGGACCGTGAACCTGAACACGGACTTCACGGACTAGACCATGACAATACAGTATTTGTTTGCATAGTCATAGAGTCATAGAGCACTGCAGCACATAAACAGGCCCTTCAGCCCATCTAGTCCATAGTAAACTGTTATTCCTTTTAATCCCACTGACTCACACCTGAACCATAGCCCTCCATACCCCTCCCTTGCATGTACTTACCCAGATTTTTCTTAAATGTTGCTTCAAACCCACCTCCACCGTTTCTGCTGGCAGCCCATTCCATGCCTGCACCATCCTCTGAGTGAAGAAGTTTCCCCTCAGGTTCACCTCAAATATTTCACTCTTCACCTTTAATCTGTGACCTCTAGTTCTTGACTCACCCAACCTCACTGCTTGCATTTACCCCATCCACACCCTTCCTAATTTTGTACCTTGATCAAACCTCCCCGCATTCTCCTATGCTCCAGGTCACCGATGGCCTCAAAGAAGAGAACATCCTTTACCTCCACCCTCTTTCAGCTCGGTGCCAGAGGTCAAGGAAGAGGGTCTAAGCTCCAGGGCTTCCCCATCACTTCAGTACAAGACTGAGAGAGTCCGGGAGATCAGGAGCTTTGTTTTCCATACTCAGCCTGAATATAGAGCCTGATGTGTTTTAGGAACAGCTCCTTCCCAAGCATGGCTCATGAACCCACAGACACTACCTCCTTACTCATCTTCTTGCAGTATTTCTTTACATTTGTAACAGAGTAATCTTGCACTGGACCACGGCCCCAAGACAACCAATTTCATGACATACTGTCTGTAAGTTATAATAAACCTGATTCTGATTCTTATTCAGATTAGTTTATTGTTGTACACACCATGAAGCTCACAGAGTAAACTGCAATAATAAAACCCGAGCAACAATAAGTACAACGAGCACAGGACAGCAAGATGGTGCAAACAATCGTTACTAAAGTGGTAGCACCAGGGTGCAAGAGTAGCTGCACAACTGGTAAGGAGTTGTGAAGGAGGCAATTGGTTCAGAAGTCTGAGAGCAGTGGAGAAGAAACAGTTCTTAACTCCGGACATTTAAAGGATGCATTAGCAGAGCATTTGGAAAAGTAATGGAATTGTGGAGATTCAGCATGGATTCTATAAGGAGAATCAAAGTTATCCTTAAGTTTTGACATCCAGGCTTTCAAGCTCCCGTACCTTCTCCTGGAAGGTAGGAGATGGGAAAGGGAAGGCCAAGGTGGCAGCTATCCTTGATGATACTGCGTAACACACACAAAATGCTGGAGGAGCTCATCAGGTGAGGGAGCACCTATAGAAGGTAATAAACATTCGACATTTCAAGCAGAAACCCTTCATCAGGACCAAAATGGCGACTATTCGTTCCCCTCCATAGAGGCTCCCAGAATTACTGAGATTCTCCAGCATCTTGAATGTGTTTCGCTGCATTTCCAGCATCTGCAGAATCTCTTGTGTCTTCATGTTACCATTTGCTTTCCTGGCGCACCGTACAGTGCAGGTGGACTGGATGAAAAGGACTGACGAGCCTGTGATGCGCTAGGACGGTGAATTTGCCTTCCATTGTCGGCAATACATCAAACTCTTCTGAAATTCAAATCCTACAAGGTCAATGGAACTGGATTTTAAAATTCTCATTGCATTATTTAATCACTTTATTATGTAGCTACACTTAAAGCATGTATTTTGCAAGTGATTTAGATCTGATCAGATGGATAAAGAGTCATCTTTCTCTTTTGGGGACAGTACAGAACAAAGAGACAAAACCATTAACTGAGAGCAGGCCTGAAGGTGGGAAGCAGTTCCTCACACAAAGGCCAATGGAAATTTTGAACCTGTTCCCACAGAGAGTGCCCAAAGCAGAGGTTAATATTCATTTCAAACTCAGTCAAAAATAAAAGTCTTTTTGTTTGTGAGGACAAGTGTCATGGATCCACAACCGGTGGGTTAAGTTGAGACATAAATCAAATGTGATCGAACTGAAGGTGGATTAAGTCTGAAGGGTTAACGGATGCTGTGGTGGCCCTCCTCTTTCCCTTTCTCCCATAGTCCAATTGCCTCTCCTATCAGATTCCTTCTTTTTCAGCTCTTTCCCTCTTCTACCTATCACCTCCCACCTTCCCACTTCATTCCCACTCCCCCACCACTTATATTCCCACCCCCTCACCTGGTTTTATCCATCACCTGCCATCAATTTCTCCCTTCTCTCTTTTTCCATTCCCCATTATGGCTCCCCTCTCACCTCTTCTTTTCTCCTCACCTGCCCATCCTCTCTCTCTGGTTTTCCTCTCCTTCCCTTTCTCCCACTGGCCACCCTTCTCCTATCAGATTCTTTCTTCTTCAGCCCGCTACCTTTTCCTCCAATCAGCTCCCAGCTTCTCAATTCTTCCCTGGTCCCCCCCACCCCCCCAGCCTCCTACTTTCCCCCTCACCTGGCTTCACTTATCGCCTTCTTGCTTATATTCTTTTCCCTCCCCCCCTGCCCCCCCCAGCATCTTATTCTGCCTTCTCTCACCTTTCTCTCCCTCCAGTCCTGATAAAGGGTCTCAGCCCGCAATGTCAGCTCATTATTCCTCTTTAGATGCTGCCTAACCTGCTGAGTTCCTCCTGGATTGTGTGTGTGTTGCTCTGGATTTCCAGCGTCCGCAGAATCTCTTGTGTCTACGGATCACTCCTGTTTCGCTGTCCCTGTTGACTGCTCCAGGATCATAAGCTCGTTATTTATGTGGCCCATCAAACATGCTCACCTTATATATATAGAATTCACACAACCATTTCTCAGCTTTTATTTATCATACATCAATTACTTTCATATCCATTCCGTCTCAATAGGCTGCCTTAACTGAACTGCTTCACCCTAAGTATTTTGTTTAATGTTTCATTCAAACATTGACAGAGTAAATTAAGACCTAAGAAAAAAAACTATCGCTGTCTGCTGTAATAACAAAATCATTAAATAATGCATTAACAATTTCCTTGTTTCTCTTGACACAGACCAGTGATGAAACAGAGTATGGACGTGATATGATAAATAGTTAATTTTAAAAGATAAGTTCATTTTCTAATCCTTTTACACTTTATCACAAAGATGGTTGGCAAGGAAGTGACAGTCAGAATTGAAACAAGGAAAAAGATTTTAGTCCTGATGAAGGATCTTGGCCTGAAACGTTGTCTCTTTATTCCTCTCCATAAAATGTCGCCTGACAGTATTTTGTGTGTGTTACAAAAGATTTTATTGTCTCCTCTGTTCATTTGTCATCTCCATCCCTCTCATCATCTTGGCATCTCATCACCACCAAAGGCCAGTCAAGTTTTTTAGCACCCGCAGCAAATCAGAGTGCTGGCTTGCCTCTGATGGCTCTGCAGATATGCTGTGGAGAGCAGTCTGACTGTTGCATCATCGTCTGTTATGGAGGGGCCTATTGCATGGGATTAAGAAACACTGCCGAGGGATGCAAATTCAGGCAGCTCCACCATGGTCACCAGCCTCTCCGGTATGAAGAACATCTTCAAAAGATGATGCCTCAGAAAGCAGCATCCATGATTAAAGTCCCCTATCACCCAAGATATGCTGCACTCACAACACGCTGGAGGAACACAGCAGGTCGGGCAGCATCCGTGGAAACGATCAGTCAACGTTTCGGGCCGGAACCCTTCGTCAGGACTGAAGAGGGAAGGGGCAGAGGCCCTATAAAGAAGGTGGGGGGAGGGTGGGAAGGAGAAGGCTGGTAGGTTCCAGGTGAAAAACCAGTAAGGGGAAAGATAAAGGGGTGGGGGAGGGAAGCAGGGAGGGGATAGGCAGGAAAGGTGAAGAAGGAATAGGGGAAAACACAATGGGTAGTAGAAGGAGGTGGAACCATGAGGGAGGTGATAGGCAGCTGGGAGAGGGGGCAGAGTGAAATAGGGATAGAGGAAGGGAGGGGGAGGGAATTACCTGAAGTTGGAGAATTCTATGTTCATACCAAGGGGCTGGAGACTACCTAGACGGTATATGAGGTGTTGCTCCTCCAACCTGAGTTTAGCCTCATCATGGCAGTACAGGAGGCCATGTTTGGACATATCTGAATGGGAATGTGAAGCAGAGTTGAAGTTCCTTGGCATACCCAAGATATGCTCTCTTTTTATTACTACCATCAGGGAGGAGGTGGAGGAGGTACAGGAGGCTGAAGACACACACTCAACATTTTAGGAAGAGCTTCTTCCCCTCTGTTATCAGATTTCTGAATGGACAATGAACCCATGAACACTACCTGACTATTTTTGCTCTTTTTGCACGACAATTTAATTTATTATAGTGCAATCTATCTTGTAATTTATAGCATTTTTATACTTTGCACTCTACTGATGCCACAAAGCAACAAATTTCATGGTATATGTCAGTAATATTAAACTTGATTCTGGATTTAAACCTTGTTCCAGATTATCCAGGGTATGGTGTTTGGGTACAGGACACTTGAACAAAGATACACTGTCAAAGTTAATGATGCAATCAGACAGAATCATGAACAGACAGAGAATTGATGGATAGAAGACACATACTGGCAGTTGTACAGTTTAATTTGCCAACGTGGCCGGCAGTGATATCATGGGCTAAAGGGTCTGTTCCTGACTGGAGGCCCGAAGGTTGGATGCCTGTTTGTGCCCCTCAGGGCTGTGTCCTAAGCACCCCCCTTTTACTCTCTGTATACCCATGACTGTGTCACCATCTACAGCTCCAATTTGCTAATTAAATTTGCTGACGATACTACATTGATTGGCCTAATCTCAAATAATTATTACGCAGCCTACAGAGAAGAAGTCATCATCCTGACACAGTGGTGTCAAGAAAACAACCTCTCCCTCAATGTCGCAAAAACAAAGGAGCTGGTTGTGAATTACAGGAGGAATGGAGACGGGCTAACCCCTATTGACGTCAATATATCTGGAGTTGAGAGGGTGAACAGCTTTAAGTTCCTTGGCATACACATCACCAAGGATCTCACATGGTCTGTACATACCGGCTGTGTGGTGAAAAAAGTACAACAGTGCCTCTTTCCCCTCAGACGGCTGAAGAAGTTTGGTATGGACTCCCAAATCCTAAGAACTTTCTACAGGGGCACAATTGAAAGCATCCTAACTGGATGAATCACTGCCTGGTGTGGGAACTGTACTTCCCTCAATCGCAGGACTCTGCAAAGAGTGGTGTGGACAGCCCAGCACATCTGTAGATGTGAACTTCCCACTATTCAGGATATTTATAAAGACAGGTGTGTAAAAAGGGCCTGAAGGAATACTGGGGACCCAAGACACCCAACCACAAAATGTTCCAGCTGCTACCATCTGGGAAACGGTACTGCAGCATAAAAGCCAGGATCAACAGGCTGCGGGACAGCTTCTTCCACCCGGCCATCAGACTGACTAATTAATGCTGATGTAATTGTATTTCTATGTTATATTGACTGTCCTGTTGCACATACTATTTATTACAAATTAATATAAATTGCACATTGAACATTTAGGCGGAGATGTAACATAAAGACTTTTATTCCTCATGTATATGAAGGATGTAAGAAATAAAGTCAATTTAATTATACTTTTTCAAGTATATAAAGAGTAAAAGACAGGTGAGCGTAGATATAGGACATATAGAAAATGATGCTGGAGAAATTGTAATGGGAGATAAGGAGATGGCGGAGGAACTGAATGAGTATTTTGCATCAGTCTTCACTGAGGAAGACATCAGCAGTATACCGGACACTCGAGGGTGGCAGGGAAGAGAAGTATGCGCAGTCACAATTACGACACAGAAAGTACTCAGGAAGCTGAATAGTCTATAGCTAGATAAATCTCCCGGACCAGATGGAATGCACCCTCGTGTTCTGAAGGAAGTAGCTGTGGAGATTGCGGAGGCATTAGCGATGATCTTTCAAAAGTCAATAGATTCTGGCATGGTTCCGGAGGACTGGAAGATTGCAAATGTCACTCCGCTATTTAAGAAGGGGGCAAGGAAGCAAAAAGGAAATTATAGACCCGTTAGCTGGACATCGGTGGTTGGGAAGTTGTTGGAGTCGATTGTCAAGGATGAGGTTACAGAGTACCTGGAGGCATATGACAAGTTAGGCAGAACTCAGCATGGATTCCTTAAAGGAAAATCCTGCCTGACAAACCTATTATAATTTTTTGAGGAAATTACCAGTGGGCTAGACAAGGGAGATGCAGTGGATGTTGTATATTTGGATTTTCAGAAGGCCTTTGACAAGGTGCCACACATGAGGCTACTTAACAAAATAAGAGCCCATGGAATTACAGGAAAGTTACATACGTGGATAGAGCATTAGCTGATTGGCAGGAAACAGAGAGTGGGAATAAAGGGATCCTATTCTGGGTGGCTGCCGGTTACCAGTGGTGTTCCACAGCGGTCCGTGTTGGGGCCGCTTCTTTTTACATTGTACATCAACGATTTGGATTATGGAATAGATGGCTTTGTGGCTAAGCTTGCTGACGATACGAAGATAGGTGGAGGGGCCAGTAGTGCTGAGGAAACAGAGAGTCTGCAGAGAGACTTGAATAGATTGGAAGAATGGGCAAAGAAGTGGCAAATGAAATACAATGTTGGAAAGTGTATGGTTATGCACTTTGGCAGAAGAAATAAACAGGCAGACTATTATTTAAATGGGGAAAGAATTCAAAGTTCTGAGATGCAACGGGACTTGGGAGTCCTCATACGGGATACCCTTAAGGTTAACCTCCAGGTTGAGTCAGTGGTGAAGAAGGCGAATGCAATGTTGGCATTCATTTCTAGAGGAATAGAGTATAGGAGCAGGGATGTGATGTTGAGGCTCTATAAGGCGCTGGTGAGACCTTACTTGGAGTACTGTGGGCAGTTTTGGTCTCCTTATTTAAGAAAGGATGTGCTGACGTTGGAGAGGGTACAGAGAAGATTCACTAGAATGATTCTGGGAATGAGAGGGTTAACATATGAGGAACGTTTGTCCGCTCTTGGACTGTATTCCTTGGAGTTTAGAAGAATGAGGGGAGACATTATAGAAACATTTTGAATGTTGAAAGGCATGGACAGAGTGGATGTGGCAAAGTTGTTTCCCATGATGGGGGAGTCTAGTATGAGAGGGCATGACTTAAGGATTGAAGGGCGCCCATTCAGAACAGAAATGCGAAGAAATTTTTTTAGTCAGAGGGTGGTGATTCTATGGAATTTGTTGCCAAGGGCAGTAGTGGAGGCCAAGTCATTGGGTGCATTTAAGGCAGAGATTGATAGGTATCTGAGTAGCCAGGGCATCAAAGGTTATGGTGAGAGGGCGGGGGAGTGGGACTAAATGGGAGAATGGATCAGCTCATGATAAAATGGCGGAGCAGACTCGATGGGCCGAATGGCCGACTTCTGCTCCTTTGTCTTATGGTCTTATGGTCTTAATTCAATTCAATTCAGTACGTCATGTATTTTCTTGTGTGTATACACAGAAAATTCAGGAAACACAATAGAGTCAATGAAAGACTGCACCTAACAGGACGGACAGACAACCAACGTGCAAAAGACAATGAACTGTGCAAATCCAAAAGAACAACAAAATTCAAATAATAAAAAAATTAGCAATAAATGTCAAGAACATGGGATGAAGAGTCCTTGAAAATGAGTCCATCACTATGGGAACAGTTCAGGGATGGGACGAGTGGAGTGAAGATATCCCCCTTCATTCAAGAGCCTGATAGTTGAAGTGTAATAACTGTTCCTGAACCTGATGATGTGGGTCCTGAAGCTCCTGTGCCTTCTTCCTGATGGCAGCACTGAGAAGAGAGCATGCCTACATGTGTCATGGCAATGCAAATGACACTTTTCACTGTATGTTTCAATGTACATGTGACAAATAAACTTGAATCTAGAATCTTGTACAGTACTGTGCAAAAATCTTCAGCATATATCCATATACTATATATCTAAGGTGCTTAAGAATTTGCACAGTACTGAGTAATTTTATGTATTGCACTGTACCGCTGCCACAAAAAAAACAAACTTCACCGCATATGTGAGTGATGATAAACCCGATTCTGATATGGGTCTCTTTTGTGGACTGAGAGTGGGAAGGGGGCAGAGAGAGGGGTATCATGGTTGGTAAAGGGGAAGTGGGGGGAGCAGGAAGCACCAGAGAGACATTATGTAATGATCAATAAACCAATTGTATGGAATCAAATGTCGTTGCCTGATGTCTCTGGACTGGGTATGTCTGGACCAGCACCACTCCAACCCCTGGCACTCCTCTGCCACCTGTCCCACATCCCTCCCACAGCGCTCCACACTCGCCATTCCCAACATCCTTTGCTACCAGCAAGTTTACAAACTCTCTCTCTGCTCCACGTTGACAAATACAGTATTAAGCACCTTAGCTATATATGTATATGTGCCCAAGACTTTTGCACAGTACTATATCTTTCTCAACGAGATTCTCCATGCAACAAACTTAGAGTCATCAAGTTACAGCGCACAAAAAGAGTCTCTTCGGCCCAACTGAATCTGAATCTGTGGCACTCTATTGTTCCGTGTTCTATTTTTCATGCTTTATGCCCATGGTTCATGTTCTTTATTCAATGCTGTCATATTCTGGTGTTTAAGTTCTTTTAGTAGTCGGGAATGAGGCCTAAAACATGTTGCTTCATGATCAATTTATTAAGAGTTGAGAGAACAAAGGGAAGTTGAAGCAAATCGGAGCAGGTCTACTGCTTGAAGAAGAGAAACTAAAGAACATAGAACATAGAATAGTACAGCACAGTACAGGCCCTTCGGCCCACAATGTTGTGCCGACCCTCAAACCCTGCCTCCCATATAAGCCCCCAACTTAAATTCCTCCATATACCTGTCCAGTAGTCTCTTAAAGAAAGATGGCAGTTGACTCAGTAAGCTATTTTTATACCATAGCTAAGAAAAATTCCATAGATAAGATGCAACCAAATAGAAAATACTTCTCAATACTGCCATAAAACCAACCAATGAGAAAATACTAGCCACTTAGTGAAAGAACAAAGAAGCTTCAGAATTAAACTTTGTATACCCACTGGAGGCAAATTATACTGTTATGTATATAAAGACTGTGTAAAAAAAACCAGATAATTGATTGTTAAACTGCAACGGAAATAATAATAGAAATTAACCACTCTGATCCAACAATGCTCTATGTTCTATGTTGCATTCTGCAAAATAATGAGATGAGATGGTGTCTGAAACTCATTAATTTAATCATTGGGGTGCAGAAGATGGAGATCTATAAGATGACTCTATAGAGGTGTATAAAATTTTGAGAGCATAAGTAGAGTGAATGTGCACAGTCTTTTTGCCAGGGTTGTGGTATCTGGAACTCGTGGCTAGGAGTTAAAGTAAGGGAGTGATTTGGTAGGATAATACATTTAACAGGAACCAGAAGGAGCAACTTTGTCAGCCAGACAGTGGTCAACATTTATAAAACACTTACACTCAGGGGCCACTTTATTGGTACACCTGAACACCTGCTCATTAATGCAAATATCTAATCAGCCAATCATGAAGCAGCAACTCAATACATATAAGCTTTCAGACATGGTCAGACCATGGTTTTTCAGACCAAATATCAGAATGTGGAAGAAATGTGATCTAAGTGATTTTGACAGTGGGATGATTGTTGGTGCCAGACAGGGTAGCTTGAGTATCTTGGAAATTGCTGATCTCCTGGGATTTTCATATGCAGCAGTCTCTGGATTTACGCTGAATGGTGCAGAAAACAGTAAACATCCAGTGAGCAGCAGTTCTGTGGGCCAAAACACCATGCTAATGAGAGAGGCCGGAGGAGAATGGCTAGACCGGTTCAAGCTGACAGGAAGGCAACAATAACTCAAATGTCCATGTGTAACAAGAGCACTGTGCCGAGAAGCATCCCTGAATGCACAACTTGTCGAAACTCTAAGTGGATGGGCTACAGTAGCAGAAGACTACAAACAAACACTCAATAGGTACAGGAACTACCTAATAAAGTGGCCATTGAGTGTAGACAGGGACATGGATAGGAAAGGTTTAGAGGAGGGGTCCACAATCTGGCTCCACGGACCTCTCGGTTAATGGTAGGGGTAAATGGCATAAAAAAGGTTGGGAACCTCTGGTTTAGAGGGATATGGGCCTACAGAACAGCAAATGAGCTTAGATTTGAACTTGAACAAGATATACCGAAGGTCCTGCCTCTGTGTTGTATGACTCTATGACTACGGCTCATAGACTCAGTGTGTTTTCGACTCAGGAGAGAACCCTATAGGACAGCATCTACCAACATTTGGATTGACAGAGTCTGATTAGAAGGAGTCGGCATGGCTTTGTGCAGGGAAGTCATACATGACAAACCATCTTGACATGTTTGAGGAGGTAATCAAAAGGATAGGTTGAGGTCGGGCAAAGAGCATCGTCTGTTGGACTTCAGTAAGGCCTTTGACAAGATCCCACAGTAAGACTGGTCTGCAAGGTTAAGTCAAAGTTCAAAGTAAATTTATTATCAGAGTACATATATGTCACCATCTACAATCCTCAGATTCATTTTCTTGTGGGGATACTCAATACATCCATGGAATAATAACCATAATAAGATTGTAGCAGAACTGTTCCAGGGACAGCTGGGACTCTTGCGTTGTGGATTCAAAACTGGCTCAGAGTTAGGAAGCAGAGTGTGGTTATTAAAGATTGTGTCTCAGAGGGGAAGCTAGTAACTTACTAATGACTAAGAGTCGGTATTGGGACCGTTGGTATTTGTTATTTATATAAATGCTTTGGATCTGAACATAGAAGGCTTGATCATAATATTTTCAGATAACGTATAGATAGTGTTGATAATGAAGAAGGTTATCAAAGAATACAAGGGGACCTTGATCGGTAGGGTAAGTAGACCAAGGAGTGGTGAATAGATTTCAATACAATACAGTAAGGTGAGGTGATGCATTTTGTAAAGTCAAGCCAGTATACTATGTATAGTATAGTAAGACTCTGGGAAGTGTAATGGAACAGAGGGACTTAGGAGTACATGTGCTTAATTTGTTGAAAGCAGCATCGTAGGTAAACAGGGTGGTGAAAAGAGATCTTTAGCATACTGGCCTTCATCAGCAAGGGCACTGACTATAGGAGTTGGGACACAGCTACAGTTGTATAAGCCTCGAAGGTGCAGGATGGTTGTGGCATGGCATATACAGACTGAATCAAGGCGGTAGGGGCCTGGCTCGAGAGTGGAGAATGAGCCGAGGTTTGTTCATTGCTGGAGCAGACTTGCAGGCGATTTGAAGTGTTAGAAACAAGATGAGGTGAGGCAGATACGAGTGGGTGGGGCTTGGGCCCGAGAGTGAGGAATGACCTGATTTTTGGCTGATTTAAGCACTGGGCCAGATTGGAAAGGTCAGGGATGGGCTGAACCAAGGTGTTGGGGCCTGGGTCCAAGACCACATTGAAGAGGCATGGCCCGTGTCCGAGAGCGAGTAATGACCCAAAGATTTTGTGGATTTAGGCGCCGGGGCAGGTTGAAAAGGTCAGGGTGTCAGTGCCAGAGAAGAGGGACAAGATGGTGTTCAGCTTGCTGCTCCACGAGCTTTACTCATCACTGCACTGAACTGAGGCTGCAGCAACGACTGCCTTTGTGGCTGTAGACTCACTTTTATGAACGTCAGTTCCAAATGTTATTTGATAACTTTTGTTGTTTGCCAAACTTGTTATTTTTCTGCACATTGTGATTTTTGATGGTGTTCGTTTATTAAAAATGGATTCTATTGCGTTTCTTTGTTTTGTGGCTGTCTGTAAGGAGATGAATCTCAAATAATGTACTTTGAATTGTTTTCGAGGGGAAACTTGGTGTACTGTACTTACTTTTGGTCACCTTTTATAAGAAAGATGTGATTAAACTGGTATTTAAGAGTTCAGAAAAGATTTATGAGGAGGTTGCCAGGACTGGGGGGCCTGACTAACAGGGATAGTTTAGCCAGGATAGGCTAGCCAGGATAGGCTTTTATTCATTAGAACGTAGGAGAATGAGGGGTACCCTACAGAAATGAAGGTCACAAATAAGGTAGACAGTTACAGTCTTTTCCCCAGGGTAGAGTAGTGCAAAGCTAGGGGACATACAGTACTGTATTAGGTATATATATATTTGTCAATGTGGAGTGGAGAGTGAGTTTGCAAATCTGGTGGGAGATTTTGGATGGGAATGGCGGGAGTGGAGTGCCATGGCAGGGGTGTGAGACAGTTGGCAGAGAAGAACTGGCAGGGGCAGGGGTTGGCAGGGCTGCAGATGCACACAGCCCTGAGATACCAGTCAAGGTCACTTGATCCCGAACAATAGGTTTATCGACCATTGTAGAATGTCTCCCTAGTGCTTCTCGCTTCCCCCCACGTCCCCTTTTCCCAATCATGATTCCCTTCTCCCTGCCCCCGTTCCACTCTTAATCCACAACAGAGACCCATATCAGAATCAGGTTTATCATCACGCACATGTTATGAAATATGTTTTTTGCAGCAGCAGCAGCAGTACAGGGCAATACATAAAATTACGACAGTACTGTGCAAAGATCTGAGCCACCCAAGAGAGATATATATATATAGATTTAGTGTGACAGAGGAAGAAAAATTAAAAATCCTGATGAAGGGTCTCAGCCTGAAATGTCGACTGTTTACTCCCATCCATAGATAGAAACATAGAAAATAGGTGCAGGAGTAGGCCATTTGGCCCTTCGAGCCTGTACCGCCATTCAGTATGATCATGGCTGATCATCCAACTCAGAACCCTGTACATGCCTTCTCTCCATACCCCCTGATCCCTTTAGCCACAAGGGCCATATCTTACTCCCTCTTAAATATAGCCAATGAACTGGCCTCAACTGTTTCCTGTGGCAGAGAATTCCACAGATTCACCACTCTCTGTGTGAAGAGGTTTTTCCTCATCTCGGTCCTAAAAGGCTTCCCCTTTATCCTCAAACTGTGACCCCTCGTTCTGGACTTCCCCAACATCGGGAACAATCTTCCTGCATCTAGCCTGTCCAATCCCTTTAGGATTTTATATGTTTCAATAAGATCCCCCCTCAATCTTCTAAATTCCAACGAGCATAAGCCTAGTCGATCCACTCTTTCATCATATGAAAGTCCTGCCATCCCAGGAATCATGCTACCTGACCTGCTGAGCTCCTCCAGCACATTATGCTCCAAATTTCCAGCATCTGCAGTCCCTCTTGTGTCTAAAAGATTAAAGGGCCTGGGGGACAAATAGCTCACATGGAGGGTGGTGAGTATATGGAACAAGCTTCTGGAAGAAGTCGTTGAAGTAGACACAATAAAGACATTTAAGAAACAGTTGGGTAGGTACATGTAGAGGCAAAGCTTAGAGCATGGGTTCCCAAATTTGTTACGTCATGGACTCCTATCGTTAACCGACGGGTCTGTGGACACCAGGATGGAAACTCCGAGCTTAGAGGGATATGAGCTGAGCAGTGGAAATTGGGACACAGTGGTTGATGTGGTGGGCTGAAGGCCTGTATTCATGTTGTATTGTTCTATGACTTTATGACTCATGTAACCCAATGGGACCCATTGAAGATGAATTTTCCCCAGAGCGCAGCACATTATTTTCTCTCTCAACTTATGCCACGAAAATACAAAAATTAACTGGCCAACGTTTTTAGGTTTTTGTATTATCTTCTTATCCCTGGAGCTGCTCCATTACGTGACCGCACTGCAGAATTAATGCACGCTCAAGGGCTTTGTGTTGTCTCAGAGATATCATAACATCCAAATAAATGCATCTCCTTCTGACATCAAAAGCTTTTAATGGACAGCGAGAGAAAGCAGAGTGGTGAGGTAAGTGGAGGCAGTAATGTGGAATATAGAGCAAAAAAAAACAAACCGCTGGAGGATCCGATTCAGATGGTTCTGTTCGAATGGCTTGATTTCATGCTTTAACTAGCACCATGTCACATGAAAGTTCTTTCTTTTTAAGGATGTTATGTTGCAACTTTGCATTCGGTGGCCACTTTATTAGTTACCTCCTGTATCTAATAAAGTAGCTACTGACTGTATATTCATGGTCTTTTGTTGCCGTAGCCCACCCACTTCAAGATTTGACATGTTGTACGTTCAGAGCTGCTGTTCTGCAAACCACTGCTGTAACGTATGGCTACTTGAGTTACTGTCACCTTCCTGTCAGCTTGAACCACTCTAGCCATTCTCCTCTGACCTCTCTCATTAACAAGGCATTTTCACCCACAGAACGGCCACTCACTGAATTTTATTTTTGCTTTTTGCCACATTCTCAGTAACCAACATGGATGCCCCCCCACCCCCATATCTTTGTGTCATCTCAAACTTCCACAAAGCCATCAATTCCATCATCCAAATCAATGACACACACAATAACGCATGAAAAGAACTGGTCCTGACAAAATCACTCCACTGATATTTGGTTTGAACAACAACTTGACCATGTCTGCATGCTTTTATGAGTTGCAGCCACGTGATTGGCTGATTAGATGTTTGCATTCCCAGGAGGGGAGGAGAAGATGGCGGCACGACACAATGTGCGCGGCCGCTCCGAATTGGTATCGTATTTGTTAAATAGGGGCCTTGCACAATCCTGATTTGATGGAGATGGACGTGAGAAGCACAGAGGGACACCTGGAGAAACTTCTGAAATGCCCGCTTCGCTGCCGCTGCAACTGTGCGATCGAGAATCTCCGGAGGGGAAGACCCCAAATCCTCGGCTTTGCCTACTGCCTGTTGCCGGGGCCAGGGTCGAAACGCTCGACAGAGATGGGGCTCGGTGCTTGGTGTCGGAGAGCTGGTCGGAGGCTCGAAGTTTTCGGATGGACTCAGTCAGACTGTGGTCGGGTGCTTCCAGGCTGCTGCATCGGCAAGTTTGAGGCGCTGGAGGCTCATGGCAGGGAGAGATTCTCCCTTCAACCGTCTGCACGAGATGATGGGACTTCCAAGAGACTTTGAGACTTTTATTTTACCGTGCCCATGGTCTGTTCTTCATCAAATTACGGTATTGCTTTGCACTGTTGTAACTATATGTTATAATTATGTCGTTTTTGTCAGTTTTTTTTTAGTCTTGGTTTGTCGTGTTTCTGTGATATCATTCTGAAGGAACAAATCGTATCTTCTTAATGCATGCATTACTAAATGACAATAAAAGAGGACTGCGTGTCCTCATAATCTAATCTAATTAATGAGCAGGTGTACAGGTGTACCTGATAAAGTGGCCACCGAGTGTATACGTTACCATTTTCTTGCATGTACTTATAGGAAATATAAAAAGAAACAATAGAATTTACAAAAAAAATACATAAGCAGGCAAAGATCATGGTGCAAAAAACTACTGAGAACATGAGCTGTAGAGTGAGTGTGTAGGTCATAGAATCAGTTCAGAATAGTGGTGAATGAAGATATCCATGTCGGTTCAGGAGCCTGATGTTTGAAGGGTAGTAACTGTTCCTGGGCATGGTGGTGTGGGACCTAAGTCTCCTGTACAGGACCTCCTGCCAGATGGTAGTAATGAGATGGCAGCATTGCCTGGATGGTCGGGGTCTTTGATGATAGCATAGGTAAATTGATGGAGGTAGATTTTGTTTTGAAAGAACAGGGAATTGAGAACTGAGGGAAATAGAGAGAGAAGAGAAGATGAGGCCTGGGGCAGATCGGCCATAGAATCATACAACAAGGAAGCAGGCCATTCGGCCCATTTATCCATGATAATGATAGTGATAAGAAATGATAATTGACTTCAGGAAGGCAAGAGTCCTGGCCAACGTTTTCAGGTTTTTGTATTATCTTCTTATCCCTGGAGCTGCTCCATTACGTGACCGCACTGCAGAATAATGCACGCTCAAGGGCTTTGTGTTGTCTCAGAGATATCATAACATCCAAATAAATGCATCTCCTTCCGACATCAAAAGCTTTTAATGGACAGTGAGAGAAAGCAGAGTGGTGAGGTAAGTGGAGGCAGTAATGTGGAATATAGAGCAAAAAAAAAACAAACCGCTGGAGGAACCGATTCAGATGGTTCTGTTCGAATGGCTTGATTTCATGCTTTAACTAGCACCATGTCACATGAAAGTTCTTTCTTTTTAAGGATGTTATGTTGCAACTTTGCATTCGGTGGCCACTTTATTAGTTACCTCCTGTATCTAATAAAGTAGCTACTGACTGTATGTTCATGGTCTTTTGTTGCCGTAGCCCACCCACTTCAAGATTTGACATGTTGTACGTTCAGAGCTGCTGTTCTGCAAACCACTGCTGTAACGTATGGCTACTTGAGTTACTGTCACCTTCCTGTCAGCTTGAACCACTCGAGCCATTCTCCTCTGACCTCTCTCATTAACAAGGCATTTTCACCCACAGAACGGCCACTCACTGAATTTTATTTTTGCTTTTTGCCACATTCTCAGTAACCAACATGGATGCCCCCCCACCCCCATATCTTTGTGTCATCTCAAACTTCCACAAAGCCATCAATTCCATCATCCAAATCAATGACACACACAATAACACATGAAAAGAACTGGTCCTGACAAAATCACTCCACGGACAAGGTCACTTAGATCACATTTCTTCCCATTCTGATATTTGGTTTGAACAACAACTTGACCATGTCTGCATGCTTTTATGAGTTGCAGCCACGTGATTGGCTGATTAGATGTTTGCATTCCCAGGAGGGGAGGAGAAAATGGCGGCACGACACAATGTGCGCGGCCGCTCCGAATTGGTATCGTATTTGTTAAATAGGGGCCATGCACAATCCTGATTTGATGGAGATGGACGTGAGAAGCACAGAGGAACACCTGGAGGAACTTCTGAAATGCCCGCTTCGCTGCCGCTGCAACTGTGCGATCGAGAATCTCCGGAGGGGAAGGCCCCAAGTCCTCGGCTTTGCCTATTGCCTGTTGCCGGGGCCAGGGTCGAAACACTCGACAGAGATGGGGCTCGGTGCTTGGTGTCGGAGAGCTGGTCGGAGGCTCGAAGTTTTCGGATGGACTCAGTCAGACTGTGGTCGGGTGCTTCCAGGCTGCTGCATCGGCAAGTTTGAGGCGCTGGAGGCTCATGGCAGGGAGAGATTCTCCCTTCAACCGTCTGCGTGAGACGATGGGACTTCCGAGAGACTTTGAGACTTTTATTTTACTGTGCCCATGGTCTGTTCTTCATCAAATTACGGTATTGCTTTGCACTGTTGTAACTATATGTTATAATTATGTAGTTTTTGTCAGTTTTTTTTTTAGTCTTGGTTTGTCTTGTGTTTCTGTGATATCATTCTGAAGGAACAAATCATATCTTCTTAATGCATGCATTACTAAATGACAATAAAAGAGGACTGCGTGTCCTCATAATCTAATCTAATCTAACCTAATTAATGAGCAGGTGTACAGGTGTACCTGATAAAGTGGCCACCGAGTGTATATGTTACCATTTTCTTGCATGTACTTATAGGAAATATAAAAAGAAACAATAGAATTTACAAAAAAAAAATACATAAGCAGGCAAAGATCATGGTGCAAAAAACTACTGAGAACATGAGCTGTAGAGTGAGTGTGTAGGTCATAGAATCAGTTCAGAATAGTGGTGAATGAAGATATCCATGTCGGTTCAGGAGCCTGATGCTTGAAGGGTAGTAACTGTTCCTGGGCATGGTGGTGTGGGACCTAAGTCTCCTGTACAGGACCTCCTGCCAGATGGTAGTAATGAGATGGCAGCATTGCCTGGATGGTGGGGGTCTTTGATGATAGCGTAGGTAAATTGATGGAGGTAGATTTTGTTTTGAAAGAACAGGGAATTGAGAACTGAGGGAAATAGAGAGAGAAGAGAAGATGAGGCCTGGGGCAGATCAGCCATAGAATCATACAACAAGGAAGCAAGCCATTCGGCCCATTTATCCATGATAATGATAGTGATAAGAAATGATAATTGACTTCAGGAAGGCAAGAGTCCTGAACAAGCTCCACTATTAATAAATGGTGAGGTAGTGGAAAGAGCCTCCAGTTTCAAGATTTCGGGGATGAACATCAGCCAGGATCTGTCTTGGTCCATCAACACAACCTTGATAATAAGGAAGAGACAACAGTGACTATACGACCTGGGATGCTTAAGGAGAGCTAATCTGCCTCAGAAATTGCTGGCCAACTTTTATCGATATGCGATAGAAGGCATACTGACATACAGAATGACAGTGTGGTATTCCAGCTGCAGCAAGACAGATCACAAAGCACTCCAATGGGTGATTAGGACAGCTCAGCACATCACTGGGACTCAATTACCAGACCTGAAGACAATCTACAACTCTTGATGTTTACAATGTGCTTGTAACATCATTGAAGACCTATCCCATCCCAGATACTGTACAATCTCTTGCCATCTGGTAGGAGATACAGAAACATCTTAGCCAAGACAGTGAAACTGAAAAACGGCTTCTTCCCGAGGGCTCTTTTGCAGCTGAATAATGCTACACCTGGCTTGCCAATGGCCTTTGAGTGTTATGGACTATCAAAGTCACTTGTTGCATGTAAATATGGCATTTAAAAAAAAATTAAGCTGTACCATTGTAAATATCTGTTTTGCATGGACTGGGGTATCATAGAAACATAGAAAATCTACAGCACAATACAGCCCACAAAGCTGTGCCGAACATTTCCTTACCTTAGAAATTACCTAGGGTTACCCATAGCCCTCTATTTTTCTGAGCTCCATGTAGATAGCACTACAATCTTATTTTCTTGAACAGTAACAATAAAGTTCTATTTTATTCTATTGATGTTGATCAAGAACCCTAACTCGGGAGTCTCATTTTCCTGCATTCACCTATATCCATCTCATTCCTTCCTATCCATGTACCTACCCAAATGGCTTTCAAAAGTTGTTATTCTACTTGTCTGAACCACCTCCTCTGGCAGCTCATTCCAAAAGCAGACCACCCTCTATGTAAAAAAAAATCTGCCCGTCAGGTTCCTATTAAATCTTTCTCCTCTCCCTTCAAACTGAAGCCCTCTATTATTCATTGGCAGGGCAGCCTAATCAACTGAGAGGCCTATTCCTTACATCTATTTTATATTCTAGCAGCAGATGATTTGGCCCATCATGTACATGCTGACCATCCCAAACCCAATTTGCAAAATACTCAGGTTCACAGTATTTCAAGTCAATTCAAATCAAGTCAAGTTTATTGTCATTTATCTATATACCATGCATGTATACATACCGCCAAACAAAAGGATGTTTCTCTGGACTAGTATGTATAGCACATAACACACATATAACGCAATAACTTGGGAAAGTGAGAATCTACAAATGAATTACACATAAATGAATAAGGTAAAGTGCATGAATTAAATACTGGCACATACAGAACAGATTAACCAGTGACACTTTGAATGTGATGCAGCAGGGAGTTCAGAAGCCTAATGGCCTGAGAGAAGAAATTGTTTCCCATCCTGACCATTCTTGTTTTTATGCATCAGAGTCTTCTGCCTGATGGTAGAAAGTCAAAGAGGATGCTAGATGAATGGGCGGGATTCTTAATGATACAAAGGGCCCTGCGTACACAGTGCTGCTGATAGATGTCTCCGATGGATGGTAGGGAGACCCCTGTGATCCACTTGGCCATTCTCACAGTCGTTTGTAGGGACTTAAGGTCTGATGCTCCCATACCACATGGAGATACAGTTTGTCAGGCTCTCAATGGTGCTCCTGTAAAATTCAGTATTTTTTTTATTTGCAAAGTTTATCATAGACCTTAAGTTTCTAGTTTTCATTTGTTCCACACTGCTAGTCAATTTTCCCTCGACCAATATCACTGAAGAAAATACTGCTTCAATGAAGGTAAAAATATTGCCCTATTTTCTGCATCACAAAAGGGATTGCACTTCAAAAGGCCTCCATTAGTTGGGAAGCACTTGGGACGTTCCTCAGCTCTGACATTGTAATAAAAATGCAAAGACTTTCTTTTACTTTCTTTTTCCTCTGTATAAAAAAGATAAAATTTTTAAGTGCAAAACGGTACAAAATCAAAAAATAAGAGATACATGAGGAAAATGATAATAGAAATGATTGTTAGGCTAGACTCTGTTATCTGCTTCTTTTCCAACCACTCGTGTAGGCGACGATTCATTTTGTGTGGCTTATAAAACCCTCATTTCTCTTTTGTTGCACAAGCAAGTAAATATAATTCTCCTAAATCACACACACACAAAAAAAATAGTTTCAGTCCTAGAAAATAGCAATTTAGATAACATGGCTATGACTAATTCACTTCCCTCGTGGTCTGTAAGTTTGCTGAATTCGATTTAATAACATGTTGAAATCTTAACTCCTTACATTTGCATCTAAATTCGAGGCAATGTAATTATCAATTTGGGCTAAATTGTTATCTGAGAATAACATTTGATTTGCTACTGGGGAATGCACTATATCAACTCCTTTCCTGCTTAATAGAGGAACTCTGTAGAATTAAGCAGCAAGACGCTTTTCATGAATATACAGTTATTCTGTAGTTACACAGCAAGTAACCCTTGGCTCGCTGAATTAATAGAGACTGTACAGTTACAGGCTGACTTCCGCTATGCTGAATAAAATAAAACAATGTGAACACTGCAGAGCTATTGCGTGTGACACTGATCTTTCTGTAAACGATTGCGATAACTCTTACCCTGAGTTACTTTGCACAGCTACACAGTGAGTTGCCTGATGGATCATTGCGGTGTCCCCAAAAACAATGGACTCATTTCAAGGTCTCTTCATCTCATGTTCTCAATACTTGTTGCCTATTTATTTAATATTATTACTTCTTTCTTCTTTTATTGGCACAGTTATTGAGTATGCTTGCAAGAAAATGAATCTCAGGGTTTTATATGGTGACATACATATACTTTGATAATAAATTTACTTAGAAATTTGCACATTTTATGTCCTTTGCTTTTCTGAATAAATAACAGCTCTGTACAGCAAAATATTGTAGTTTTAGTCACCTACCTACAGGAAAGATGCAAATAAGGATGAAGGAATACGAAGAAACTTTACAAGGATGACAAGCGAGAGAAAACCTACAGATGCAGGAAATCCAAGCAACACACACAAAATGCTGGAGGAACTCAGCAGGTCAGGCAGCATGTGTGGGGAAAAAAGTACAGTCAACGTTTCAGGCTGAGACCCTTCAGGTGTCAAGGGAGAAGCGTGAAAAGTTTAAGGGGAACGAGAGGAAACTTCTTCACTAACAGGGTCGTGAGAGTGTGGAATGAACTGATAGTGCAAGTGGTGCACGTGAACTCCATTTCAACATTTTAAAAGTCTGGATAGGTACATGAATTGCAGAAGGATGGAGGGCTATAGGCCCGGTGCAGGTCAATGGGAGAAGACAGTTTAAATTGTTCAGCACGGACTAGATGGGCCAAAGGGCCTGTTTTGTGCTGTACTTTTCTATGACTCTCTGACTCTATTGTATCATTACTCTGAATAAACAGTGGCACTATACAGTTAGAATGAGTTACTCATGGTGTGAATTGACAGAGAATGCGTACAGATACTGAATGAGTGATCCTTACACTGAATAAACAATTGACCATGCACAGTTAAACACATCAAAGTTGCTGGTGAACGCAGCAGGCTAGACAGCATCTCTAGGAAGAGGTACAGTCGACGTTTCGGGCCGAGACCCTTCGTCAGGACTAACTGAAAGAAGAGTTAGTAAGAGATTTGAAAGTGGGAGGGAGAGGGGGAGATCCGAAATAATAGGAGAGGACAGGAGGGGGAGGGATGGAACCAAGAGCTGGACAGGTGATTGGCAAAAGGGATATGAGAGGATCATGGGACAGGAAGCCTCAGGAGAAAGAAAAGGGGGAGGGGGGGAAAACCCAGAGGGTGGGAAGGAGTATAGTGAGAGGGACAGAGGGAGAAAAAGAATGTGTGTATATAAATAAATAATGGATGGGGTACGAGGGGGAGGTGGGGCATTAGCGGAAGTTTGAGAAGTCAATGTTCATGCCTCACTATACCCCTTGCCCATCCTCTGGGTTTTCCCCCCTTCCCCTTTTTTTTCTCCCTGGGCCTCCTGTCCCATGATCCTCTCATATCCCTTTTGCCAATCACCTATCCAGCTCTTGGCTCCATCCCTCCCCCTCCTGTCTTCTCCTATCATTTCGGATCTCCCCCTCCCCACCCACTTTCAAATCCCTTACTAGCTCTTCTTTCAGTCAGTCCTGACGAAGGGTCTCGGCCCGAAACGTCGACTGTACCTCTTCCTAGAGATGCTGCCTGGCCTGCTGCGTTCACCAGCAACTTTGATGTGTGTTGCTTGAAATTCCAGCATCTGCAGATTTCCTCGTGTTTGCGACCATGCACAGTTAATGTGTGAATGAGGATTCCTCTCAAGGATAAGGCCATAAGACTATAAAACATAGGGGCAGAATCAGACTATTTGGCCCATCAAGTCTGCTACACCATTCCGTCATGGCTGATTTATTATTATCCCTCTCAACCCCATTCTCCTTCCTTCTCCATAGCCATAAGAACATATGACCATAAGACATAGAAGTAGAATTAGGCAATTTCGTTGGCCCTTCAAGTCTGCTCCACCATTTAATCATGGCTGATCCTTTTTACTCCCTCCTCAGCCCCACCCCCGGCTATCTCCCTGTGACTCTGATGCCTGTTAAGCTCTGTCTTAATCACACCCAACGACCTGGCCTCTACAGCTGCCTGTGGTAATAAGTTCCAACAGTCATCACCCTCTGGCTGAAGAAATTTCTCCGCATCTCTGTATTAAATGGATGCCCCTCTATCCTGAGGCTATGCTTTCTTGTCCAAGACTCCCCTGTCATGGGAAACATCCTTTCCACATCTACTCTGTCTTGGCCTTTCAACATTCAATAGGTTTCAATGAGATCTCCTCTTCTCCTTTTACATTCCAGCGAGTACAGACCCAGAGATATAAAACGTTCCTTGTATGATAAACATTTCATTCCTGGAATCATCCTTGTGAACCTCCTCTCAACCCTCTCCAATGGCAGCACATCTTTTCTTAGATGAGGAACCCAGAACTGTTCACAATACTCAGGGTGAGGCCGTGCCAGCGCCTTATAAAGCCTCATCATCACATCCTTGCTCTTGCATTCGAGACCTCTTGAAATTAATACTAACATTGCATTTGCTTTGCTCAGCACAAACTCTACCTGCAAGTTAACCTTTAGGGTAAGCTCCCAAGTCCCTTTGCATCTCAGATTTTTGTATTTTCTCCCTGTTTAGAAAATAGTCTGCATAATGTTGACACAACATTGTGGGCCAAAGGGCTTGTAATGTGCTGTAAAATTTCTAAATTTCTATTTATTTCTACTACCAAAGTGTATGACTATGTATTTTCCGACATAGTATTTCATTTGCCTCTTTCTCGCCCATTCTCCATCTCTGTCTAAGTCCTTCTGCAGCCTACCTATTTCCTCAACACAACCTGCTCCTCCACTATTCTTAGTATCATCTGCAAACTTGACAACAAAGCCATCTATTCCATCATCTAAATTATTGATATACAACATGAAAATAAGCAGTCCTAACACTGACTCCTGCAGAATACCACTGGTCACTGGCAGCTAATCAGAAAAGAACACTTTTATTCCCACTCACTGTGTCCTACCAATCAGCCAATGCTCAAACATGCAGTAACTTCCTTATAATACCATGGGCTCTTAACCTGGTAAACAGCCTCATGTGTGTCTCCTTGTAAAGGCCTGCTGAAAGTCCAAATATACAACATCCACTGCATTCCTTTCATCTATCCAACCTGTAATCTCCTCAAAGAATTCCAACAGATTTGTCAGGCAAGATTTTCCCTTAAGGAAACCATGCTGACTTTGTACTATCTTGTACTGTGCTGCCAAGTACTTCACAATCTCATCCTTAACAATTGACTCCAACATCTTTCCAACCACTGAGGTCAGGCTAGCTGGTCTATGATTTCCTTTCTGCCGCCTTCTTCCTTTCCTGAAGAGTGGAGTGACATTTGCATTTTTCCAGGACTCTGGCATCATAGTCATAGTCATTGTCATAGTCATACTTTATTAATCCCAGGGGAAATTGGTTTTCGTTACAGTTGCTCCATAAATAATAAATAGTAATAGAACCATAAATAGTTAAATAGTAATATGTAAATTATGAAATAAATACAGGACCAGCCTATTGGCTCAGGGTGTCTGACTCTCCAAGGGAGGAGTTGTAAAGTTTGATGGCCACAGGCAGGAATGACTTCCTATGACGCTCGGTGGAATGAGTCTCTGGCTGAATGTACTCCTGTGCCCACCCAGTACATTATGTAGTGGATGCCAGAGTCCAATGATTTTTGAAAAATTATTTCTAATGGCTCAACAATCTCTATCGCTACCTCTTTCAAAACCATAGGGTGCAGTTCATCTGGTCCGGGTAATTTGTGTACCCTTAGGTCTTTCAGCTTTTTGAGCACCTTCTCGCTTGCAATTGTAGCTGCACGCACTTCTCTTCCCTCACACCCTTCAACATCTGGCACACTGCTAGTGTCTTCCACGGTGATGACTGATGCAAAATACTCATTTAGTTCATCTGCTATCTCCCTGTCTCCCGTTATTATTTCTCTCGCCTCATTTTCTCGCGGTCTTATATCCATTCTCTTTTATTTTTCACATACTTGAAAAAGCTTTTACTTTGACACTTTGACATTGTTTGCTAGCTTGCTTTCATATTTCATCTTTTCCCTCCTAATGATTCTCTTAGTTGCTCTCTGTAGGTTTTTATAAGCTTCCCAATCCTCTATCTTCCTACTAATTTTTTCTTTGTTGTTTGCCCTCTCTTTTGCTTTTACATTAGTTTTGACTTCCCTTTTCATCCACTGCTGTACTGTTTTGCCATTTGAGTATTTCTTTGTTTTTGGAATACATCTGTCCTGCACCTCCCTCATTTTTCCCAGAAACTCACATCATTGCTGCTCTGCTGTTATCCCTGCCGGCATCTCCTTCCAATTTACTTTGGCTAACTCCTCTCTCATACTGTACCACTGAAATACTGCTATGTCAGACTTTACTTTCTCCTTATCAGATTTCAAGTTGAACACAATCATTTTGTGATCACTGCCTCCAAGGTTCGTTTACCTTAAGCTCCCTGACCACTCCCGGTTCATTACATAACAGCCAATCCAGTATAGCTGATCCCCTTGTAGGCTCAATGACGATCTGCTCTAAAAAGCCATTTCATAGGCATTCAACAAACTCACTCTCTTGAGATCCATTACCAATCTGATTTTCTCAATTGACCTGAATGTTGAAATCTTCCATGACTATTGTAACATTGCCCTTTTGATATGCCTTTTCTATTTCCCGTTGTAACCTGCGTCCACATCCCAGTTACTGTTGGGAGGCCTGTATATAAGTGCCATCAGGGTCCTTTTACTCTTGCAGTTTCTTAACTCAACTTGCAAGGACTCAACATCTTCCTTTAACACCCTCACAACCTCTGCTTAAAAATACCCAGTGACCTGGCCTGCGCAGCAGTCTGTGGCAATGAATTCCACAGATTCACCAGCCCTGGCTAAAGAAATTACTCCTCATCCTGTTCTAAGGTGTGTTCTGAAGAAAGAGGGCACACCTTCAACGATTCAGGAGCAGTTTCTTCCCCTCTGACATCCGATTTCTGAACCGACATCAACCCATGAACCCTACCTACTTCACTACTTTTTTGCATTACTGTACTTACTTAATTTAACTTGTATATACTTACTGCAAATCACATTTTTTTCTCTGTATTATGTATTGCATTGTACTGCTGCTGCAAAGTTAACAAATTTCACAACATCTGCCCGTGATTGTAAACCAATTCTAATTCTGATTCTGACATTCTCCTATTATAGGGCTGAGGACACATCCCAGTGTAGCACAGAAATCAGCCTTGCCTTGATTGACTATGTCTATACTTCCCCACTCCATCTGGAAAACAGGCAACATAATCTAGGACCCTTTCCACCCATCCTCCTTTCTTCTCCACACCCAACAGTGCAGGAGACACAAAACCCTGAAAACACAAACCAACAGACTCAACAACTGTTTCTATCCCACTGTGATAAGACTCACGAATGGACCTCTTGTACAATCGAGGTGAATTGTTGATCTCTCGGTCTACCATGTCACAGCCCTCATTCCTCACACACCTGCCTGCACTGCAATCTCTTTGCTGATATTCTGCATTCTGTTACTGTGTCTCCTGTCGTACTACCTCGATGTACTTGTACCTGGAGTGAACTGGAACTGTGTCTGGATGACTTCTCTGTATCTTAGTTAGGATCATCATCATCATTACGTGCCAAGTCGTATGACGCAGACAGTTATGATCCTATGACCATGATTGTTCTTGGCAGATTTGTCTACCGATGTGGTTTGCCATTGCCTTCTTTTGGGCAGTGTCTTTACATGACGGGTGTTCCCACCCGTCATCTACATTCTTCAGAGTCCATCTGATTGGCATAGATGAATCTCCACCCCACCACCCCGAAGGTTAATTTTCAGGTTGAGTCAGTGGTAAGCATAAGCATCTTAGTTTCCTCTCACAGTCCAAAGGCGTACCAGACAGGTGAATTGGTCATGGTAAATTGTCTTGTGTTTAGACTGGGGTTAAAATCGGGGCTGTCAGTGGATTCTGGGCCTTCTCCATGCTGTATTGATAAATAAATAAACAAAGGGATGTCCTTCCATTCGGAGGCTGAGCCCTCTGATCCTATTCCATAGGGAAAATCCTTTCTATGTCAGCCTTTCAGTTATCAATATCTTTCAATCAGACACCTCCTGCCCCGCTTATTCATCTAAATTCCAGCAAGTACAGGCCCAGAGCTATCAAAACACTCCTCGTACATTAACCCTTTCATTCCTGTAAACCTTCTCTGGACCCTCTTCAATGACAGTATAACCTTTCTGAGATAAGGAGACAAAAGCAGCTCAACAATGCTCCAATTGCAGTCTGACCAGCACGTTATAAAATCTCAGCATTACATCCTTGCTTTTATATTCTAGTTATTTCAAGATGAATGCCAACATTACATTTGCCTTCCTCAGCACTGACTCAACCCGCAAGTTAACTTTTAGGAAATCCTGTGCAAGGACTCTCAAGTCTCTTTCCTCTTCTGATTACTGCATTTGCTCCCCACTTGGAAAATAGTTCATACCTTTTTTTCCTTCTACCAAAGTGAATGACCATACACTTCCTACATCATATTCCATCTGCCAATTCTTTGCCCATTCTTCTAGTCTTTCCAAGACCTGCAAACTTTCTGCTTTCATGACACTACCTGCCCCATCACCTATCTTTATATCGTCTGCAAACTTGACCACAAAGCCATCAATTCTATCAGCCAAATCACTGATATAGTGTGAATAAAGCGATCCCCACACCGACAGCTGTGGAACACCACTAGTCATGGGCAGCCAACCAGAAAAAGCTCTCTTTCTTCCCACTCTTTGCTTCTTTTCAGTCACCCAATCTTCTATCCATGCTCGTATCTTTCCTGTAATACCATGGGCTCTTATCTCAATTGGCGGCTTCATGTGAGGCACCTTGTCAAAGGCCATCTGAAAATCCCAATAAACAGCATCCACTGATACTCTTCTCACTACTACCTACAGGCAGGAGGTACAGAAGCCTAAGGTCTCACACCACCAGGTTCAGGAATGGTAGAAGTATCAGGCTCTTAAACTAGAGTAGGTAACTTCACTTACCGCTACTCTGAACTGATCCTATGACCTACAGACTCACATTCAAGGAGTCTATACAAATCAGGTTCTCAACATTCGATTGCCTTCTTTTACACGTTTGTTGTTTGTCAGTCTTTGTCTATGAATGTTTTTTCATAAAATTCAACTATTTCTTTTTTCATGTAAATCCCTGAAAAAAACGAATCTCAAGGTCGGATGTGGGAACATATACTTTGCAAAGTCTTAGGCACATATATATAGCTAGGATGCCTAAGACTTTTGCACAGTACTGTAGTAATTTTATGTATTGCACTGTCCTGCTCCACAAAACAAAAAACAGATTTCATGACATGTGAGTGATGATAAACCTGATTCTGATATGGGTCCCTACTGGGGACTGAGAGTGGGAAGGGGCAAGGAAAGAAGAATCATTATTGGGAAAAGGGGAAAGGAAAGGGGAGGGAGTGGGAAGCACCAGAGAGACATTCTGTAATGATCAATAAACCAATTGTTTGGAATCAAATAACCTTTGTGTCTCAGGGCTTGGTGTGTCTGCACTTGTGCCAGGCCGCCACCCCTGGCACTCGTTCTCTGCCACCTGCCCCACACCCCACCCCAGGCACTCTTTCTCAGACACCCATCCCGTACTCCTCACATGGTGCTCCACCCTTGCCATTCCCAACATCCTTTGCTCCTGTCTGATTTACAAACTCACTCTCCACTCCATGTTGACAAATGCGGTTCTATGCAAATGTCTTAGGCACCCTATCTATATACATGTGCCTAAGACTTTTGCAAGTATTGCACATGCTTCCAAAATAAATTTTACTTTAATTTTGATGATATATTTACTTTGAGCTTGAACTTTGTGTGCCACAAGTTTGTGAAAGGCTCTGTATAAACACAATTCTTTCAAGTCATTTCCTTCTATTATTTTGATGGTGGAAGAATATAGGGACACTTTGTGTCTCTTCCTCTTCCTTGTAGGGGTGAAGGGGAGGGTAGCGATCCGCCCAGCTGAATTTGACAAAGATACCTGCTCGCTGAGCCATCGGTTGAGAAAAAATCTCATTTTCATAAGGTGAGGTACTTTGACAGTTCTCAGCTCTGCACCATCTGGACTGCTCCGGAGTAAACAGCGGTGAACATATGCTCAGGAATGTTTGGGTTATTTCACAGTAACACCTCTCCTTCAGTACCAGCGTGCCATTATTACCAGCTGCAACAGCTTGTCACCACCTCCTGAGCCTCACAGAAAACAATCAACTATGCTTGTTGTCAGCTTTGAATAGTCCAGTCACTGAAGGTTACTCTCAGCGAAGACATCCCGATTAATGGCAAACTTCCACCCTGATGTCTATCATTGAAGATTTACCTCAGTCATTTCATACCAGGAGGACAAGTAGGCATTGAAAGTTAATCATGACAGACCCTTAGGGTTGATGTGAATAGCATTAGTCTAGTGCAGAAATGTCTGTCACTGAAGACAGCCATGGAAAGTAAACGTGGACCTGTACTGTTCACTGACAAAGCCTGCCACTGATGTTAGTCTTTGCAATTGATGTCTGTCACAAAGGAAGCCATAGTAAGTGAAACTGTAGCTGTTGGAATTATTTAGATAATCAAAATTACCTTTATTCATATTTACAAGAATGAACCGTACAATGCTTTTTTCCTGTATTTATTTCATGATACAGCACGGAGTAGGCCCTTCTGCCTCTTTGAGCCATGCTGCCACGGCAACCCCCGACAACCTATAAGGCCATAAGATATAGGAGCAGAATTAGGCCCTTTGGTCCTTCAAGTCTGCTCTGTCATTCCATCATGGCTGATCCATTTTCCCTCTCAGCCCCAGTCTTCTGCTTTCTCTCCGTATCGCTTCATGCCCTGACTAATCAAGAATCTATCAACTTCTGCCTTAAATATACATAGAGACTTGGCCTCCACAGCTGTTTGTAGCAAAGAATTCCACAGATTCACCTCTCTCTGGCTAAATAAATTCCTCCTCATCTCCATTCTAATAGGATGGAGGCTGTTTCCTGTGGTCGTAGAGTCCCCCACAACAGGAAACATCCTCCCCACGTCCACTCTGTCAAGGCCTTTCAACATGCAACAGGTTTCAATGAGGTTACTCCTCATTCTTCTGAATTCTAGTGAATACAGGCCCAGGGCCATCAAACGCTCTTCATATGACAAGCCTTTCAACCCAGTTAATCTTGACCTAAGCACGAGACAAGTTACAACGACCAACTAACTTGCCCGGTACGTCATTGGACTGTGGGAGTAAACCTGAAGACCCAGAGAAAATGCACGTATTTCACAGAGAGGACATAGAGAGACTCCTTACAGAATGTTGTCAGAATCGAACTCTGAACTCCGTCTGAAACAACCCCAAGCTGTAATAGATTTGTGCTAACTGCGTGGCACCTCAAATAAATCAATAAATAAATGTAAAACAAAATATTGTGGCTCAATTCCCACAACTGTCTGTAAGGAGTTTGCACGTTGCACCCACGACCATGTGGGGTTCCTCCGGGTGCTTCGATTTCTTCACGCATTCCAAAGACGAACAGGTTAGCAAGTTTTGGGCACGTTACATTGGTGCTAGAAGCATGGCAACACCTGCAAGAAAAGCTGTCCCAGCACATCCTCAGATTGTGCTGGTTGTTGACGCAAACAAAACATTTTACCGTATTTTATGATGTTTCGATGCACCTGTGAGAAAGAAAGCTAATCGTTAATCCTCAACAGGTTAATAGCTTTCAGTTCAAATTCAAGTTCGAGTTCATTGTCATCTGACTGTACATACATACAACCAAACAAAACAACATTTCGCAGTGCACCCGAAAAGCATATATCATATATGGAGCACATAAAACAAAATATTACTGCAATTAAGTTTATAAAATAACTTAATTATTTTCATAAAGTTAACTGAAATTGCATATAGTGGGCAGCAGAGGTAAAAAGTGAACAGTTCTGTTCTGCCAAAGTATCAGCTCTGAAACATTAACTCTGCATCTCTTGTCGACTGACTGTTCTCCCACTTTCTTTATTGTACAAACCCACAGGGGTTAGAAGGCAGGGGGAAAGCAGAGCACCAAGCAAGATTGATAACGTTGAGCACATTTACAAGAAGCCATGCCACAAGAAAGCAGCATTCATTATCAAGGACCCCCGTCGAGGCTGAGCTCTCTTCTTGCTGCCGCCGTCAGGAATGAGCAGCAGGAACCTTAGGTCCCACACCGCCAGGTTCAGACCTAGTAATTATCCTTCAGCCCTCAAACTCCCGAACCAGCATGGATAATTTCACTCACCTCAACTCTGAACTAACTCAACAACCTGCAGACTTATTTTCAATGACTCAACAACTCGTGTTTTCAGTATTTATTTATTTATTATTGAGTTGGTTTGTCTTTGCACAATGGTTATTGTCAGTCTTTGTTTCTGTTAGGTTTTTTTTATTGATTCAGTTGTATTTTTTATTCTTCTGTGAATGTCTGACAGAAAATGAATCTCAGGGTAGTGGATGGTGATATTGAAGTACTTTGAGATTAAACTTAATTTGAACTTTCAACTTTGAATCAAGCAGAATGGGTTATAAGGTTATAAGACATAGGAGCAGAATTAGGCCATTCTGCCCATCGAGTTTGCTTCACCATTCCATCATGGCTAATCCTGGATCCCACTCAACCCCATACACCTGCTTTCTCATCATATCTATTGATGTCCTGACCAGTCAGGAAATAGTCAACTTATGCTTTAAATATACCCACGGACTTGGCCTCCACAGCAGTCTGTGGTAGAGAATGCCACAGATTCACTACTCTCTGGCAAAAAAAAATTACTCCTTACATCTGTTCTAAAAGGTTTCCCCTCAATTTTAAGTCTGTGCCCTCTAGTTCTGGATACCCCGACCATAGGAAACATCTTCTCCACATCCCCCTTACGTAGTCCTTTCAACATTTGGTAGGTTTCAATGAGATCCTCTCACATTCTTCTAAGTTCTAGTGAGTACGGGCCCAAAGCTGCCAAATGCTCCTCACATGTTAAAACCTTTGTGCCCGGAATCATCCTCCTGAACCTCTGGTGTACTCTCTCCAATGACAACACATCCTTTCTGAGATATGGGGCCCAAAACTGTTGACAGTACTCCAAGTGCAGCCTGACTAGTGAATTATAAAGGATCAGCATTATCTCCTTGCTTTTATATTCTATTCCCCTTCAAATAAATGCCAACATTGCATTTGCCTTCTTTACCACAGACTCAATCTGTAAATGAACCTTCTGGGTGTCTTGAATGAGGACTCCTACGTCTCTCTGCAACTCTGATGTTTGAATTTTCTCCCCATTTAGACAATAGTCCACACGATAGTTCCTTTTACCAAAATGTGCTGTGATACGTTTCCCAATAGTGTATTCCATCTGCCACTTTTTTGCCCATTCTTCTAATTTGTCTAAGTCCTGCCGCAATCGCATTGCTTCATCAGCACTACCTAAACCTCCACTTATCTTTGTATCATCCACAAACTTTGTCACAAGTCGATCAATTCCATTACCTAAATCATTGACAAACAATGTGGAAAGTAGCAGTCCCAATACTGACCCCTGAGGAACACCACTAGTCACTGGCAGCTAACTAGAAAACGCCCCCCTCATTCCTACGTATTGCCTCCTGCCTGTCAGCCATTCCTCAATCCATGTCAATATCTTTCCCGTAATGTCATAGGATTTTACTTGTTAAGCAACCTCACATATGGCATATTATCAAACGCCTTCTGAAAATCCACATCCACTGCCTCTCCTTTGTCCACCATGCTTTCTTGCTTCTTCAAAGAACTCTAACAGATTTGTCAGGTACGATGTCCCTTTACAGAAACCATGCTGACTTGGCCTTATTTTATCATTAGTCTCCAAGTACCTGAAACCTCTTCCTTAATAATGGACTCCAACACTTTCCCAACCACTGAGGTTAAATTAACTGAACTATAATTTCCTTTCTTTTGCCTCCTTCCCTTCTTAAAGAGTGGAGTGACATTTGCAATTTTCCAGTCCTCCAGGACCATGCCAGAGTCAAGTGATTCTTGAAAGATTATGACCAATGCCTCTGTTATCTCTTCAGCAACCTCTCTCAGGACTCTGGGATGTAGTCCATTTCGTCCAGGCGACTTATCCACCTTAATACCTTTGAGTTTGCCTCACACTTTTTCCTTTGGAATAGCAATGACACTTCTACTTTCTGGCACTCACGGACCTCTGGCATACTGCTAGTGTCTTCCACGGTGAAGATAAATGCAAGGTACTTGTTAAGTTCATCCGCCGTTTCTTTGTTTCTCATTACTACCTCAGCAGTATCATTTTCTAATGGTGCAATACCAAGTCTCAGCTCCATTTTATCTTTATATAACTGAAAAAAACTTTTAATATCCTGCTTTATATTATTGGCTAGTTTGCCCTTGTATTTCATCTCTTCCCTTCTTACAGCTTTTTAGTTGCTGTTCGTTTGGATTTTAAAAGCTTCCCAATCATCCAGCTTCCCACTCACTTTTGCTACCGTATACGCCCTTTCCTTTGCTTTTATGCAGTCCTTAACTTCTCTTGTCAGCCACGGTTGCCTGCCATTTGAGAACTCCTTCCTCTGTGAACTGTTCTCAGAAACTCCAGCCACCTCTGATCTGCCATCATCCCCGTCAGTGTCCACCTCCAATCCACCTGGGCAATCTCCTCTCTCACGCCCCTGTAATCCCCTTTATTCCATCATGATAAAGATACATGTAACTTGTGCTTCTTTCTCTCAAATTGCAGCATGAATTCAATCATATTGTGATCACTGCCTCCTAAGGGCTCCTTTATATTAAGCTCCCTAATAAGATCTGGGTTATTGCACAACACCAAATCTAAGATAGCCTTTCCCCAAGAAGGCTCAAGCACAAGCTGCTCTAAAAAGCCATCTCGTAGGCATTCAACAAATTTCCTCTCTTGTGATCCAACATCAACCTGATTTTCCCAGTCCCTTTGCATTTTGAAGTCCCCATTGCAATTGTGACATTACCTTTATTACATGCTTTTTCTCAACCCCACATCTTGGCTACTATTTGGAAGCCTATATAAGGTTCCCATAAAGGTTTTTTTCACCCTTGTAGTTTCTTAACTCCTTCCACAAAGATTCAACAATCCCTGGCCCTATGCCACCTCTTTCTAAAGACGTAATTCCATCTCTTACCAACGAAGCCACACCACCACCTATGCCTCCTGCTTGTCCTTTCAATACAAAGTATATCCTTTGATGTTAAGCTCCCAACTATGGCCTTCTTTCAGCCATGACTCAGTAATTCACACAATGTCGTACTAATCACTACTCCACGAGGACAGCACAGGAGGTCAGGGGTGATTGGAGTTGCAAGGCATCAGCACCAGGGGCTGTGTCACGCTGCCATTCTTTATTCTAAAACAAAAAATATCTCAAAGTTTCAACTGCGGAAGCAGAATATTTGATATTTCAAAACAACAGGCAGAAGAGAAAAAGGGGTCAGAGTAGCTCTGTTAATAAAAGATGAGACTTATGTAGTGGTGGGCAATGTTCTTTTCTCAGAAGCTGAAAATGTGGAATCACTTTGATTGGAGATGGCAAACAGGTCAGTGGTGGGTGTATTATATAGATTAGCTGACAGGACCTGTACTGTAAAGCAGAGTATAAATCAAGGAACAATGGGGCTGTAATAAAGGTACTTTCTGTTGTGAGCCACCCACACAAAATGCTGGAGGAAGTTACCCAGCTTAGTTAGCATCCATGGAGAGGAATAAACAGTTCATATTTCAGGCCAAGAACCTTCATTAAGGACTGGAAAGGAAGGGGGAAGAAGTCTGATTAAGTCAGTGGGGGTGGGAGGGAGTGTACAAGCTGGTAGGTGATAGGTGAAGAGAGCTGAGGGGCAAGGTGAGTAGGTGGGGAAAGAGGAATGAAGAAAGAAGCTGGGAGGTAATGGGGTGGAAGAAGGAACAGGGCTGAAGAAGAGGAATCTGATAGGAGAGTGGCCCATGGGAAGGAGAGGGGAACCAGAGGGAGGTGATGAAGAGGAGAAGAGAAAGGGTAAGTGGGGAGCCAGAATGGGGAATGGAAAAATGTAAAAAGGGGAGGGAGGCAAAGGCAGCGGAAGTAAGAGTCTGGGTGAGCACATTATTGTGTGCACATTGTTGTGTGCAGCTTTGTTTGGTGTAGAGGCTTTGGAAAGGATGCAAAAGAGGTTTACTAAGATACTTTGGGATAAAGTGGTATAAACTTGGGATAAAGTGGGTTGTTTTCGTATATTGTTAGAAGCTGAAGGGAGATCCAATGTAACAGGGGTTCCCAACCTTTTTTATGCCATGGGCCCCACCATTAACGGAGCAGTCCGTGAACCCCAGGTTGGGAACCCCTGTTATAGAAGGTTATATAATTATGGGAGACACAAATAGGGGAAACAGTCAAAATTTTGTCCACATGACAGGTATATCAAGGAAATACAGCTAAGGTAAGAGGGGGTAAGTTTCAAAGAGATGTGTGGGGTAAGTTTTTATGCAGACAGTGGTAGGTGCCTGGAGCAGGGTCCCAGGGGTAGTGGTGGAAGACAATATTATATGTTCATTGATAGCATGGTAGCGTAGCAGTGAGCACAATTACTTCACTGCAATCACTGGGGGTCAGTACACCTCCACAGGCACTCCGCTGTCTGTAAAGGAGTTGCACATCCTCTCCGTGATGGTATAGTTTCTTCCAAGTGTTCTGGTTTCCTCCCACATACCAAAGTTTAAAGTACAAAGGTTCAAAGTAAATTTTATTATCAAAGTACATGTATGTCACCACATACCGTACAACCCTGAGATTCATTGTCCTGTGGGCATACTCAGCAAATCTACAGACTAGTAACTATAACAGGATCAATGAAAGATCAACCGGAGTGCAGAAGACAACAAACTGCAAGTATAGCAATAAATAACAAGATAAAGGTTCCTTAAAATGAGATCATTGGTTGTGGGAACATCTCAATAGCTGAATATAGTTATCCCCTTTTGTTCATGAGCCTGATAGTTGAGGGGTAGTAACCTTAAGACATACGGTTAAGGTTTTAGTGAATCATGGCCTGTTATGTTGGTGCCAGAAGTGTGGTGACACTTGCATGCTGCTCCCAGCACCATCCTCAGAACACATTGGTTATTGACACAAAATGTCACATTTCACGGAACGTTTCGATGTTTCAATATACATGGGACAATCTAAACTCCGAAGTGGCATTTAAGAGGCTCTTAGATAGACACATGAATATGCAGGAATAGGAGACATACGGATCATTTGCAGGCACTGGAGATTTAGATTAATTCAGCATCATATTCAGCAACAATGTTGTGAGCCAAAGAGTCTGATTCTGTGTAGGCACTGAAATAATCATGGATAAATTTAATCATCATATCAATTGGAAGGATCAAATTGACAAGGATAGCCTGAAGAATGAGGGGGGATCTCATTGAAGCCTATGGAAAATTGAAAGGCTTAGATGGTGTGGTTGTGGAGATGATGTTTCCTCTAGTGGGGGAGTCTAGGACCAAAGGTCACAGCCTCAGAATACAACAATGTCCCTTTAGAGCAAAGATGATGAAGAATTTCTTTTGCCAGAGGGTGGTGAATTTGAGCTGGCTGTGGAGGTCGAGATATTAGGTATATTTAAAATGGAAGTTGATAGGTTCTTGATTAGTCAGGGCATTAAAGGTTATGGGGAGAAAGCAGGAGAATGAGGTTGAGAGAGATAATTTATCAGCCATGATGGAATGGTGGAGCAAACTCAATTGACCAAAAGGCCTAATTCTGCCTTTTGGCTGGTCTTATAGTATATCTCACGTGCTTCCTTGAAACAGTACATTGATGAACCAACCAGTGAAAATCAAAAACTGCAGATGCTGGAAGTTAGGAAATAAAAATAGAAATTGCTAGAAATGCCCAACAGGTGTTTCTGATGAATGGTCCCAGATCTGAAAAACTGTTTCCCTTCCTCCAGATGCTGCTTGACATTCTGAGAATTTCCAGCATTTTCCATTTTTTTTTAAATTCAGGGAAAAGATCATCAAGGACTCCTGAAATCCCAGGTCCATCATCAATGATCCCACCATTCAGGTCCATCATCAATGATCCCACCATCTCTAGCTCCATCATCAATGATCCCACTACCCAGCTCCATCATCAAGGTCCCCCACCATCTCTAGCTCCATCATCAAGGTCCCCACTATCCAGATCCCTCATCAATGATCCCACCATCCAGGCCCATCATCAAAGACCCCACTATCCGGGTCCATCATCAAGGTCCCCACTATCTGGGTCCATCATCAATGATCCCACCATCCAGGTCCATCATCAATGATCCCACCATCCAGATCCATCATCAATGATCCCACTACCCAGGTCCATCATCAAGGTCCCCACTACCCAGGTCCATCATCAAGGATCACTACAATCTAGGTCCATCATCAAGGTCCCCACTACCCAGGTTCATCATCAATGATCCCACTACCCAGCTCCATCATCAAGGTCCCCACTATCCAGGTCCCTCATCAATGATCCCACCATCCAGGTCCATCATCAAAGACCCCACTATCCGGGTCCCCATCATCAAGGTCCCCACTATCCGGGTCCATCATCAATGATCTCACCATCCAGGTCCATCATCAATGATCCCACCATCCGGGTCCATCATCAATGATCCCACTACCCAGGTCCATCATCAAGGTCCCCACTAGCCAGGTCCATCATCAAGGATCACTACAATCCAGGTCCATCATCAAAAACCCCACCATTCAAGTCCATCATCAAGGACCACTATAATCCAGATCCATCATCAAGAACCTCCACCATCCAGGTCCATCATCAAGTATCACTACAATCCAGGTCCATCATCAAAGACCCCACCATCCAGGTCCATCATCAAGGATCCCCACCAAATAGGTCCATCATCAAGGACTACCATCATTTCTAGCTCCATCATCAAGGTCCCCACTATCCAGGTCCATCATCAAGGACCCCCACCATTCAGGTCCATCATCAAGGACCACTATAATCCAGATCCATCATCAAGAACCCCACCATCTAGGTCCATTAAAAAGGACTCTACCATCCAGGTCCATCATTAAAGACCCCCACTATCCAGGTCCATCATCAAGGACCCCACCATCTAGGTCCATCCTCAAGGATCACTACAATCCAGGTCCATCATCAAGGATCACTACAAAACAGGTCCATCATCAAGGACCCCCACCATCTCTAGCTCCATCATCATGGTCCCCACCATCCAAGTCCATCATCAAGGACCACTACAATCCAGGTCCATCATTAAGGACTTCACCATCCAGGTTCATCACTAAGGACCCCACCGTCCTGCCATGCTCTCTCCTCACTGCTGCTATCAGAAATGGCCTAATTCTGCTTCTATACCTTGTGGTCTTAAGGTCTTACCCCGATCACCTCCCCTCTGCCACGTTCCTTCCATAACTCTTGTCAAAATAAGCTTGGCCTGCTATGTAAACACTAGGAATGGAGAAGCCCACAAAAAAGTGGTGGACACAGCCCAATCCATCGCAAGCAAAGCCCCCTGACCACTGAGAACACCGACAAGGAGGGATGCCACAAGAAAGCGGGCCCTTCATCAAAGACCCCACCATGCTCTCTCCACACTGTTGCCATCAGGAAGCACGCACAGGAGCATCAAACCCCACATCAGCAGGTTCAGCAACAGTTATTACCTTACAACCATCAGTCTCCGGAACCAGCGAGAATAACTTCACTCGCCTCAACTCTGAACTGAATCCACAACCTGTGGATTCACTTTCAAGGACTCTACAACTCATGTTCTCAATATTATGTATGTATGTATGTATTTATTTATTTATGTATTTATTTATTTATTTGCTGTTGTTATTATTGTTTGTTTTGCTTTACATTTTCTTAGTTTCCCTTCTTTTGCACATTGGTTGTTTACTTGTCTTTGTGTGCATTTTTTTTCATTGGTCCTATTGTGTTCCTTTGTGTCTAATGTGAATGCCCACAAAAAATGAATATATGGTGACTTTTATGGACTTGGATAATGAACGTACTTGAAACTTAGAACTTAGGACTGTATAAAGATAGGATTAATTAATTATCTCACAGTAAAGAATCCCTGAGATTTTAAACTCAGTTTGTGGATGCAAAAGTTGGCTCTAAAACTGGAATATAACGAGAGGTCATTACAAAGGTCTGTTTTCTAAAGTGGACAGGGAATATAGATGAGCGTGGGGAAAGAGTTGATAAATAGTGGCAGATGTTTGAAGGAGATAGTTCATCATCTCAGCACCGAGATATCCTGGAGGGAAAGATAACGCTGCGTTCCTTAAGCTGCTTGTTTTTTTAGCTCTGGGAGAAGGATGGACCATCCATGGCTCACTATGTAAGATGGGGATGATATTAAATGAAATGAAAGGGCATTCAATGCCATGTAGGTTAATGGTAGACCAGAGGATAGGGTCATTTTTAGAAAGGAGTACAGGTTGGCACATTTAAGAGGAGAAGAGGGAACGATCAGAGGCTTTGAGGTCCAGAAACATTTAAAAACAGCTGAAAAAGATATAAAGTCATAGAGTACTACAGCACAGAAATAGACTCTTTGGCCCATCTTGTCCATGCTGAACTGCCTATTCCCATCTATCTGGCTTTGGACCATACCCTCCAAACCCCTACCATCCATGTATCTATCCAAATTTTTAAAAAAAACATTAAAATTAGACCCACATCCACCACTTCCATTGGCAGTTTGTTAACTTAAGCATTAAAAATTATGAACATTTGAATGAATATATTAGTTTTGACTTCAACTTTAACCTTAACTTCCCTAATATTGATTGGCACCTGATTAGTTCCAATGGTTTAGATGGGGCAGAGTTTGTTAAGTGTGTCCAGGACAGATTTCTGTCACATAGACAGGCCAACTAGGGGGAATTCCACACTAGATATAGTATTAGGTAGCGAATCGGGTCAGGTCACTGATCTCTCAGTGGGTGAGCACCTGGGGGACAGTGACCACCACTCCCTGGCCTTTAACATTATCATGGAAAAGGATAGAATCAGAGAGGACAGGAAAATTTTTAATTGGGGAAGGGCAAATTGTGAGGCTATAAGGCTAGAACTTGTGGGTGTGAATTGGGATGAAGTTTTTGCAGGGAAATGTACTATGGACATGTGGTCAATGTTTAGGGATCTCTTGCAGGATGTTAGGGATAAATATGTCCCAGCGAGGATGATAAGGAATGGTAGGGTGAAGGAACCTCTACTTTTCGTGATTTTTATTGACGACCTGGATGTGGAGGTAGAAAAGTTGGCAAGTTTGCAGACGACACAAAGGTTGGTGGTGTTGTGGATAGTGTAGAGGATTGTCTAATATTGCAGAAAGACATTGACAGGATGCAGAAGTGGGCTGAGAAGTGGCAGATGGAATTCAACCCTGGGAAGTGTGAGGTGGTACACTTTGGAAGGACAAACTCCAAGAGTTCAAAGTAAATAGCAGGATACTTTGTAGTGTGGAGGAGCAGAGGGATCTGGGTGTACATGTCTACAGATCCCTGAAAGTTGCCTCACAGGTAGATGGGGTAGTTCCACAGACCTACCACTTTCTTCAATTCAATTCATAATCAAATTGATCAGCACTAAATTGAACTGAAGTACACTGAACATTCCTGGACTGTATCAAGGACTCAGATGTTTAATATTCTGTGCATTATTCGCACATTTTTTGTCATTTGCGCGATTTGTTCTTTCTTTATTGTTTGTTGGGCAATTGATGTTTTCTTTGAACAGCTTCCATGATGTTTCTTTGTTTTGTTTCTGTCTGTGGGAGGACAAACCTCAGGGTTGTATACTGTAGACATACTTTGATTGTAAATGTACTTTGAATTTTTGAAAATACGTTTTAAATTATTAATTACAAACATAAATATATAGTGAAAGAAAGACATAACATTTTGCTAAAATCTTTATGAGCTGGCTTCTCAACCCATTGCAATGGTTGGTGTTGGATGCAACATTCTGAGTGGGATGAAGCCAAGAGTCTGAGATGAAGTGCATCTGCTCAGCACGGTTGTGAGCTTGTTGTAGTCAGTGGTGAGAGACCTAGATAGGCGCGATAAGTCTGACGCACCTGAACCTGACCTCCTACTCCTCCTGGTGCCCAGGATACAGTGCTCATAAATGGAACATCTGGAGTCCTTGGAGTAAGCTGGCCCCACGCATCCCTCAAGTGATAATTCATTCAAGCTTACTCTCACCATTCAAAGAACCTGTGTCTTAGAGAGCAGAAGTAACTAAAGACTTCTTAGAACATAGAAAATAGACCAGTGTAGCACAAGAATAGGCCCTTTAGCTGATGATGTTGGCCAAACTAATTAAGATATTGACGCCTCATAATAATAATCCCTTTTTTCATTTGCTGAAGAGCATCTTAAATCCTCATCGCTGTCTTCAACACTTCTTATAACAGTACTTTCCAGACACCTGTATAAAAATCAAACTTGCCCTGCACATCTTTGTTGACCTCTCTCTCTCTCACTTCAAATGCACATCCTCTAGTATTATAATTCAGATTAAGATTCAGATACAGATTTATTGTGCATCAAGACATACAGTGAACTGCAATGCATCATTCACATTAACAACCAACACACCCCAAGTCCTGATGAAGGGTCTCGGCCTGAAACGTTGACTGTTTGCTCTTTTTCATGGATGCTGCCTGGCCTGCCAAGTTCCTCCAGCATTTTGTGTGTGTTGTTTCGTATTTTCAGCATCTGCACATTTTCTCATGTTTGCAATACGCTCAGGAATTTCTATAGATGTACCGTGGAGAGTATTTTGACGGGCTGCATCACTGTCTGGTATGAGGGTGGGGGGGGCTACTGCACAGGACTGAAAGAAGCTGCAGAGGGTTGTAAATTTAGTCGGCTCCATCTTGGGTACTAGCCTACAAAGTACCCAGGACATCTTCAGAGAGCAGTGTCTCAGAAAAGCGGCGTCCATTACTAAGGATTCCCAGCACTCAGGGCATGCCCTTTTCTCACTGTTACCATCAGGTAGGAGGTACAGGAGCCTGAAGGCACACACTCAGCGATTCAGGAATAGCCTCCTCCCCTCTGCCATCTGATTCCTGAATGGACATGCAACCCATGAACATTACCTCACTTTTTTAATATACAAGGGGTGATTGATATGTTTGTGGCCTAAGGTAGAAGGAGTCAATTTTAGAAAACCTAGCACATTTATTTTTCAACATAGTCCCCTCCTACATTAACACACTTAGTCCAGCGGTCGTGGAGCATACGGATCTTGGACCACTAGGAAGTGTCTACAACAGGGGTGATTGATAAGTTCGTGGCCTAAGGTGGAAGGAGATGAGTTAGTAACTTCAAACTTTCTGCATAATCACTCAAACATTTGACCTTTATGTGCTTTTAGCGAGAGCTGTATAACTCATCTTCCTCTACCTTAGGCCACAAACTTATCAATCACCCACCTGTGGACACTTTCTGGAGGTCCAAAATCCATATGCTCCACGACTGCTGGACTAAGTGTGTAAATGTAGGAGGGGACTATGCTGAAAAATAAATCTGCTAGGTTTTCTAAAATTGACTTCTTTTACCTTAGGCCACAAACTTATCAATCACCCCTCGTATATTATTTCTATTTTTGCATGATTTTTAATCTATTCAATATACATACACTGGAATAGATTTACTTATTCTTTTTCTTCTATATTGTGTATTATATTGAACTGTTGCTGCTAAGTTAACAAATTGCACAACACATGCCGGTGATAATAAAGCTGATTCAGAGGATGTGCTGGAGTTTGCCACACATTCCGATATCAACATAGCATGCCTACAATGTTCAACACAGAACAACAATAACCTAACAAAACAAGACAATAATAATAACAAGCCCTTTCCCACCTTCCCCACCTTTTCACACACACGAGATCTCCAAAACCAGGATAGGCAACCTCCGGGCCTCCAGTCCTTGGCCGTGGATTGTCAAATTCACAGATATATTAGATAATTTTACACTGATACTGGCTGTCTACTCCATCTACACCCCTCATGATTTTATAAACTTGAGACATTTGATAAGCTTGTGATGATCGTGGTCTGTCAGCAAGTTCACTCCATTACCAAAGGCTCCTCTGGGGGACAGTCAGTGGCAATCTTGATTCAGTATCAGAACAACATGACCACATCTGACTTTTCACAGTACCAGGGGAGATTTGCATTAGGTGAAACGTCATTATTCACCTGTCACATCAGACAAAAGCCACGTTTTCACTCTCCTCGCCACAGAGCATATTTGCAAGGAGCTCTGCCACGAGAAAGCAGCGTCCATGATCAAAGACCCCCGCATGCTCTCTTCTCAGTGCTACCATCAGGAAGAAGGCAGAGTAATGGCTGAAAGGTAATAATTATTCCTGAACCTGATTGTATGGGTCCTTAGGCTCCTACAGCTTCACTCCCCTCAATACGGAACTGATTTCACAACCTATAGAATCATTTTCAAGGATACTACAACTCACGCTCTCAATATTGTTTGTAATTTATACTTTGATGTCTTCTGAACTCTACTCAATCTTTCATTGATCCTGATATAGTTACTATTCTATAGATTTGCTGAATATTCCAGCAGGAAAATGAATCTCAGGGTTGTATATGGTGACATATATGTACTCTGATAATAAAATTTACTTGAACTATGAACTTTAGTTATCTACTAAGTCTTTTTATTTGCAAGTTTGGCTTCTTTTGTACAATTGTTTATCAGTCTTTGTGCATAGTTTTTCATTGATTCTATTTTTTTTCTTTGTTCCACTGTAAATGCCCGCAAGAAAATAACCAGTGACATATTCATACTTCGATAATAAATTTACCTTCAACTTTAAACTTTGAATTCCCATACTCCCACAATGTGTAGATGCCTGTCAAAGATCTTGTGGCACTGTTTTGTTGATGAGCAAAGGCGTTCTCTCTAGCTTCCTGCTGATAATCTTCAAACAACTTTGGAAAAGTAGATTACCTGACCATTATCACGTTCAGATTTAAGATAGCTTGCTGTGTAAAATTCCCATTACTCCCACATTACGTCCGTGATTACACTACAAAACGTAAACAGCTTTGGGATGCCCAGAAGTCATGAAAAGCACAGTATAAATCAATGGCTTATTCTCACATTGTATGACATGAGCTTCACGCTATATCTGACCGATGCTATATTTAACCTAGAAGTGCAGATGGAACAGTATGCAGGTTCATGGTACTTTTAATGAGCAGTGGGCTCAGGAAGGAGAAAGGCAATAATCCATTCCCCTAAGCGTGAAGATCACCAAAAGCTGCCAACCACCCACATTTCTGAAGAGCAATCAGAGCAGAAAGAACAATTCAGCATTTATCAGACGTGTGTGTTGTCAGGCGCATCAAAGCAGTTGGACATGCCTGATTGGAAGGAAAAAGTCAAACTAGGATTGCCATCAGAAATATATGCAGACAGAACTATAGTGGCTTTGAACTTTTGCTTTATCATAAGGTTTATAAACAACCCTTTGAGAGGGCAGAATAGTTATTAAATATGTTGGGGGGGGGGATGCTATCCAATTACACACAGTGGCCAACTTATTAGGTACCTTCTGTACCTAATGAAGTGGCCATTAAGTGTATGTTCCTGGTCTTTACTGCAGTAGCCCATCTCCTTCAAGGTTTGATGGGTTATGCATTCAGAGATGCTCTTCTGCACACCACTGTTGTAATACATGGTTATTTGAGAAACTGGCACCTTCCTGTCAGCTTGAACCAGTCTGGTCATTCTCCTCTGACCTCTCTCATCAACAGGCTGTTTTTGAACACAGAACTGGTACTCTCTGGATTGTTTTTGGCTTTTGCTCCATTGTCTGTAAACTCTAGTGAGTGTTGAGCATGAAACTCTCAGAAGATCAGCAGTTTCTGAGATATTCAAACCACCCTATCTGGCACCAACAACCATTCCAGCATCAAAGTACTTTAGATTACATTTCTTCCCCATTCTGATTATTGGTCTGAACCTCTTGACCATATCTGCATGCTTTCATTCATTGAGTTGCTGCCACATGACTGGCTGATTATATGTTTGTATTAACGAGCAAGTATACAGGTGTACCTAATAAAGAGGGCACTGAGTAAAGATATAAACATGAATCCCTTGAAGTACACATGAGAAACAAATCAGTCACTAACTTTCAACTGCTCATTTCCAACAGGAATATTATATTATCCATATTTATCATGTTGCCTTAAACATTTTTCTCCATCAACTTAATGCCAACTCACAGATCAATCCTCACTAATTTTACTAACAACAGACTGTCCCCACATATTCATGTACAGTACTGTATAAAAGTCTTAGGCACATTTATATAGCTAGGATGCCTAAGACTTTTGCGCAGTACTCTATTTGTCAATGTGGAGCGGAGAGCAAGTTTGTAAATCTGGTGGGAGCAAAGGATGCTGGGAGTGAAGAGGGTGGAGTGCCGGGGCAGGGGTGTAGGACAAGTGGCAGAGAAGGAGTGCCGGGGTGGGGAGGTGCAGACACACATAGTCCGAAGACACCAGGCAAGGTCATTTGATTCCAAACAATTGGTTTATTAACCATTACGGAATGTCTCTCTGGTGCTTCCTGCTCTCTCCCCTCTCCCTTTCCCTTTTCCCTACCATGATTCCCCTCTATCTGCTTCTTTCCCACTCTCAGTCCACAATAGAGATCCAGGTCAGAATCAGGTTTATCATCACTCACATATGTTCTGAAATTTGTGTTTTTTTTGTGGCAGCAGTACTATGCAATACATAAAATTACTACAGTACTATGTAAGTGTCTTGGGCAACCTGGCTATATATAGTATATCTGCCTAAGACTTTTGCACAGCGATGTGCTCACCCCAGATTCATGCACTACTGAAAGCTGGTATGATAATATCTGTACTTCCTAAAGAAATAAGACACAGCCGTCAACTCGCACCAGTTTTATCGATGCACTATAGAAATCATTCTGTCTGGATCCATCATGGCTTGGTATGGCAACTGCTCTGCACATGACCACAAGAAACAGCAGAGAGTTGTGGACGTTCCTCAATACAGCATTCAGCGTCCCCTCTATGGGTTCTGTCTATACTTTTCACTGTTTCATTAAAGCAGTCAGTAAAATCTACATCCCGCCACTCCCCCAACGCAGACATTCTCTTTTCTCTCCCACCAGGCAGTAAATACAAAAACCTGAAAGCACATACCACCAGGCTCAAAGACAGCTTCTACCTTCTCTCTCACTGCTAAAGATTATTGAGTGATTCCCTACTATGGTAAGATGGATTCCTGACCGAACAATCTACTTTATTATCACCTTGCACCTTATTGTTTACCTGCATGGCATTTTCTCTGTAGTTGTTACACATTATTCTGTATTTTCCTCACCTTGTTCTATTCCAATCTGTATGTACACTAATGAAAGGCAAGCCTTTCAGGGTACTTCCTTAAGGTGTCATAGCCGGGGGTGGTGGCTGGGATGCGGGCTTTCACAAATAAACTAAAGTGAGGTGTTTTATGTTTAATGAATCTCCTAGTACATTCTAAACCTAAGCACAGAAGGGCACTAAAAATTTTTATGTAATCACATCATCATGTCAGACCGGACTTTTAAAGTGAAACCCCAGCTCAAAGATGGTGGTTGTGAATTATGTACATTTCCCCCAGTTACGCTACCCTACAAACGCGCCCCCCCCCCCCCAAAACCGGCATTGTGAGCCTGTCTGGAGCCCGGAGGAGCCGCCCAGCTCGGGTCCTGTGTTCCATTGGTGGAGGAGCAGCAGGTGCCTCTGGCTTGTCCAGAGGTGTGTTGGCACGCTCATGGTCATGTTGTGATGACTGCGGAATACTCCAAAGCTTGGGAGACAATCACGCCAGCACTCATCGGTCAGGGAAGCCCTCAGGAAGGTGCAGTGAAACTGCTCGGATTGGCCATTGAACTGCAGGTGATACACGGTGGTGCGATGTACCGTAGCCTAACACTGAGGTTCTGGGCCATTGCAGCCCAAAGCTCTGAAATGAATTGGGGTCCATGGTCAAAGGAAATATCAGACGGGGTGCCAAACTGAGCAACCCAGTTGCTGGTGAATCCCTGAGCCATGTCTCTGGCCGTAGTTGATGCTAGACGGACATCTTCTGGTCACGTGCTGGTATGGTCCACCATGGTAAGGTGGTGCATGAAATCGCGGGGGGTGGGGGGGAAGAGGACTAACAGGGTCCACATTGACATGGTCAAACCATCACTCAGGGATCTCAAAAGGCAACAATGGTTCCTGAAGATGACGGTTAATTTTTACCGGCTGGCACACCATACAGACTGCACTCCAATCACGCACGTCCTTTCTGAGGCTGTGTAAAACAAACTTTAGTGCAACCCGTTTCTGTGAGGCCTTCTGGCCCGGATGCGAGAGGCCATGTATGGAGTCAAAAACAGTCCATCTCCAGTTTGCAGGCACAATGGGGCAAGGATGATCAGTTGAGACATCGCACAGGAGAGAAACACCAGCTTTCCTGAACTTAATGTCAGCCATCCAAAGGCCCGTGACTGCATTTCGGTAAGCCTGGCCCTCTGGGTCAGTAGCTTGGCCGGCTGCCATGCCAGCATAGTCAACCCCGATGTGTACAGCCTCAATGGCTGCCCATGAAAGGCAATCAGCCATGATATTACTTTTCCCCTTAGTATGTTCATATCAGTTGTGAAACCAGGTACGTAGGCAGACGGTATTGCTGCCATGCAGACCATGGGTCTGAGATTTTGGCCATCATGTCACAAAGGGTTTATGGTCAATGAGTGCTGTGAAACAGTGACCCTCTAGGACAGGGGTCCCCAACCTTTTTTGCACTGCGGACCGGTTTAATATTGACAATATTCTTGCAGACTGGCCGACCCGGGGGGGGGGGGCAGGGGGATAGTGTTGCCAACGGACAAGAGTAGCATTCAAATACGTTGTGTTTACCCAGAGAAAGACTACAATGACCATGAAGCCTTGCACGGGCACCAGTGCGCATGCGTGTACCAGCCGATTTTTTTGTTCGCAAATCGTTTTTGGCAATTCTGTTTGGGGGGAGGGGTTAATCATGACCGGAATATCGGTGATAAGTGAGTAAAACACTCAATTTCATTTCTAAAATGATTTATCTAACGAATTTAATGTTAAACACACAGTGCATATTTTCCTCGCATGAATATAGCGATAAGTCAATTATCAGGGGAGGACAGGGGAGCTTGAAGTAAGTGGTGAATGAACTTCCAGTAGAAGTGGTAGAGGCAGGTTCGATATTATCATTTAACGAAAAATTGGACAGGTATATGGACAGGAAAGGATGGAAGGTTATGGGCTGAGTGCAGGTCGGTGGGACTAGGTGAGAGTAGCATTTGGCACGGACTAGAAGGGCAGAGATCGCCTGTTTCTGTGCTGCAATTGTTATATGGTTATATAAGTCACTTATAAGTCAATAGCATCATTGCATTTTAAGTAACGTTTGGATATTAAACACATAGCACATATTTTCCCCATATGAACATATAAAATCATTGCAACACACCAGTATCGCTGAATCAGTGGGAGCCCTAGGCTTGATTTCCTGCAACAAGACAGTCCTATCGAGGGGTGATGGGAGACAGCGATACTTGAAGGGGGGTCCTTATGTCCAGTCTGTTCTGCAGTTTAGTTTTCATTGTATTCATTGCAGAAAACTCCACTTCGCAGAAAAATGTTGGAAATGAAAGCAATGTTTCAGTGCTTTCGTGTCTATCTCAAGATATTTAGCCTTGACTTTGATCCTGAATGCCGGCAGAGATGTTATGCCAAACATACTTTTCAGCCTGCCGTCATTTGCAAGCTCGAGGAGTTGATCTCCTTCCCGTGCTGACATGGATGACGCGTGCGTAATGACCTAGCATGCATAATGGCTCAACAGTGGGCGTGACAGGGAATGAGGAAAGGTGCAGCTGACTCCTATCGCCAAATCATATCGTTTCCTCGCGGCCCGGTAGCGCATGCTTTGCAGCCCGATACCGGTCCGTAGCCCGGTGGTTGCGGACCACTGATCTAGGAGAAAACGAAAATGGTAGAAAGCCAGATAGTGACTGAGAAGCTCACTGTCAAACAAGCTGTACTTCCGTTGTTGGCGGGGGGGGGCGGGGGGAGCAGCTGGCAGCAGAAGAAGGCAGGGGGCAGCCACATACCTTCATGCTCAGCACTCACAGCATAGTCTGAAGCATCAGTAATAATGGCTGTGGGTGTGTGTGTGCCAGTAGGGTCCGTTGGAAAGAGCTTGCTCGGTATCATCCAATGCCCTGGTTATGTCCGCTGACCAGTCAGCAAGTGACAAGGGGTATTGCCTTTAAGTGCACTATATAGGGGAAGCATAAGTTTAGCAGCTCACGGAATGAAGCAGGGATAGAAATTATCTCACCTAAAAACTCCTGTAGTTTTTTAGTAGTGCGGGGTGCTGGGAAATCAATACCAGCGACTACTTTTGATGGGAGGGGTTTTGCAGCTTCTGCAGAGATGCAATGGCCAAAAAGGTCAATAGTTGACAACCCAAGCTGGCATTTAGCCGGGTTAATAATCAATATGTGTTGGCTTAAGTGCTTGAAAAGTGTGCAGAGATGACACACTGGCGACAAGTGTGTCATCCAGGTAAATACAAAGAAAATGTAAGTCTTTTAGTAGAGAATCTATCAGCCATTGGAAAGTCTGTGCTACATTTTTCACTCCAAATGGCATGCGCAGATTGAAAGGCCAAACAGGGTTATCACAGCTGCTTTGGGAATGTCCTTCGAGCACACAGGCACTTGATGGTAGCCCCTAATTGGATCAAGTTTGGAAAAAATTAACTTTCTGGCTAAACATGCCAAAAAGTACTAAATGTGTGGGACCGGGTAATGATGGAGGGTGGTGGCCTCATTAAGGCATTGGTTATCACCACATGGACGGCAACTACCATTGGACTTAGGGACCATATGGAGGGGTGGAGACCAGCGACTATTCAACTGGCATACTTTGGCGAATTTTTCTATGTTGGCACACTCAACCTTCGCGGTTGCCAGCCTTTCTACATCCAGTCTACGTGCACGGGCACATTGGCGGGCCAGTTGTGGGAATATGGTGCTCGTCCCCGTGTTTTGTGACTGCAGTGGAGAATGTGGGCTTGATGAGGTCGCCCAGCGGTTGAGTAAACTCACATGCAGTGGTGCATGTGCCTGACAAGAGCCGTTGTGGGGAAGTTATTGGGGGAGAAGGGTAACGACACAAAGTCCTTGACATGATTGACTTCACTGTGAAATTAGAAAAAGAGAAGCCGAAATCTGATGTGTCGGTATTTCAGTGGAGTAAAGGAAATTACAGTGGCATGAGAGAAGAACTGGCCAAAGTTGACTGGAAAGGGACACTGGCAGGAAAGTCAGCAGAGCAGCAGTGGCTGGAGTTTATGCGAAAAATGAGGAATGTGCAAGACAGGTATATTCCAAAAAAGAAGAAATTTTCGAGTGGAAAAAGGATGCAACCGTGGTTGACAAGAGAAGTCAAAGCCAAAGTTAAAGCAAAAGAGAGGGCATACAAGGAAGCAAAAATTAGTGGGAAGAGAGAGGATTGGGAAGTTTTTAAAACCTTACAAAAGGAAACCAAGAAGGTCATTAAGAGAGAAAAGATTAACTATGAAAGGAAGCTAGCAAATAATATCGAAGAGGATACTAAAAGCTTTTTTAAGTATATAAAGAGTAAAAGACAGGTGAGAGTAGATATAGGACCGATAGAAAATGATGCTGGAGAAATTGTAATGGGAGATGAGGAGACGGCAGAGGAACTGAACAAGTATTTTGCATCAGTCTTCACTGAGGAAGACAGTAGTATACCGGACACTCAAGGATGGCAGGGAAGAGAAGTGTGCGCAGTCACAATTACGACAGAGAAAGTACTTGGGAAGCTGAATAGGCTAAAGGTAGATAAATCTCCTGGACCAGATGGAATGCACCCTCGTGTTCTGAAGGAAGTAGCTGTGGAGATTGCGGAGGCATTAGCGATGATCTTTCAAAAGTCGATAGATTCTGGCATGGTTCCGGAGGACTGGAAGATTGCAAATGTCACTCCGCTATTTAAGAAGGGGGCAAGGAAGCAAAAAGGAAATTATAGACCTGTTAGCTTGACATCGTGGTTGGGAAGTTGTTGGAGTTGATTGTCAAGGATGAGGTTACAGAGTACCTGGAGGCATATGACAAGATAGGCAGAACTCAGCATGGATTCCTTAAAGGAAAATCCTGCCTGACAAACCTATTACAATTTTTTGAGGAAATTACCAGTAGGCTAGACAAGGGAGATGCAGTGGATGTTGTATATTTGGATTTTCGGAAGGCCTTTGACAAGGTGCCACACATGAGGCTACTTAACAAGATAAGAGCCCAAGGAATTACGGGAAAGTTACATACATGGATAGAGCATTGGCTGATTGGCAGGAAACAGAGAGTGGGAATAAAGGGATCCTATTCTGGTTGGCTGCCGGTTACCAGTGGTGTTCTGCAGGGATCAGTGTTGGGGCCGCTTCTTTTTACATTGTACATCAACGATTTAGATTATGGAATAGATGGCTTTGTGGCTAAGTTTGCTGATGATACGAAGATAGGTGGAGGGGCCGGTAGTGCTGAGGAAACGGAGAGTCTGCAGAGAGACTTGGATAGATTGGAAGAATGGGCAGAGAAGTGGCAAATGAAGTACAATGTTGGAAAGTGTATGGTTATGCACTTTGGCAGAAAAAATAAACGGGCAGACTATTATTTCAATGGGGAAAGAATTCAAAGTTCGGAGATGCAACGGGACTTGGGAGTCTTCGTACAGGATACCCTTAAAGTTAACCTCTAGGTTGAGTCAGTAGTGAAGAAGGCGAATGCAATCTTGGCATTCATTTCTAGAGGAATAGAGTATAGGAGCAGGGATGTGATGTTGAGGCTCTATAAGGCACTGGTGAGACCTCACTTGGAGAACTGTGGGCAGTTTTGGTCCCTTATTTAAGAAAGGATGTGCTGACGTTGGAGAGGGTACAGAGAAGATTCACTAGAATGATTTCGGGAATGAGAGGGTTAACATATGAGGAACGTTTGTCTGCTCTTGGACTGTATTCCTTGGAGTTTAGAAGAATGAGGGGAGACCTCATAGAAACATTTCGAATGTTAAAAGGCATGGACAGAGTGGATGTGGCAAAGTTGTTTCCCATGATGGGGGAGTCTAGTACGAGAGGGCATGACTTAAGGATTGAAGGGCGCCCTTTCAGAACAGAAATGCGAAAAAAATTTTTTAGTCAGAGGGTGGTGAATCTATGGAATTTGTTGCCACGGGCAGCATTGGAGGCCAAGTCATTGGGTGTATTTAAGGCAGAGATTGATAGGTATCTGAGTAGCCAGGGCATCAAAGGTTATGGTGAGAAGGCAGGGGAGTGGCACTAAATAGGAGAAAATGGATCAGCTCATGATAAAATGGCGGAGTAGACTCGATGGGCCGAATGGCCTATTTCTGCTCCTTTTGTCTTATGGTCTTATGGTCTTATGGACATCCACAAGCCGGCAGTTCTTAAGATTGGCTAATAGTCCTTGGGCACACAGACAGGACGAAATCCCATGTGTAACAGCACACACTCAAATAAAGTGTCACCCATTTCGAGTCCCGTAAGTCTGGATCCTGCTGCTGTTGGCAGCCTCTTTCTCATCAATAAGTGATGCTGGTAGCACACTCACTTGAGTACCTGTGTCACACAAGGAGCATCACCCTGACAGGGTGTCCATAATGTACAGTAGACCACCCTGGCAGCTGGAACCCATGGTGTTCACAGACCTCTGATGTCCCAATGCGCTGGCACTGTTGAAGCTGCAAGGCCATCGGCACTTCCTAGCGTCCATACCAAAGCGAGCGTGGTAAAAGCCCTGGCCTGGTATCGCCTGCTTCACAGCCAGGGGCCTCCCCAAGGTAGGGGGCTTTGCTGATTGGGCATATTGAGGCGGGGAAAAGAGGAATTATGCACCTCTGCCTAGTTGACTGTCAGCCATCTTAGCAAGCTTCCTATCGTCCTTCACGGGAGCATTAGTGAGGGCTATGCAAACTTGATCAGGCATTTGCACCATGAAGAGCTCTTCACAAGGTTGGTGATTTCCCAGGAGAGACAGCACATAGTCCATTAGCTCCTTTAGCACCAAGGCCTGGCAAGGAGAGCAACTGATTGGGACACTCAGACTCTGTTAGTCCAAAGTCTGTAAAAGGTGAGTTTTCAGCAATCGGTATTGATCATGTTGAGACGGCTGTTCAAGCAGATTCACCATTCTCACAGCCATGGAATTGCTGAGCAACACTACCACGTAGTAGAATTTGGTGTTTTTGCTGGAGATTTCTCTCACAGCGAATTGGGCCACAGCTTGTACAAAACAAGCAACTGCACTTTTCTCCCAGAGTTACAAAATACACGTGGACTAAGATGTTAACTGTCCTGTGCTATCACCAGTGGGATCATCAGTTGGTCTGCCACCTGTCTTCAGGAGTTTCGGCCCGCTTATGATCAAGACTCCCTCGAGGTGGTGGGCCAGCAGTGCTAAAGCACCAACTCCCACTGGTGAGCTTAAAAACTTGGCATCTGCCTCTATCAGAGTTGTTGGTCGCTTCCATCCAACAGATAGTCTACTCTTCAGGTGTCTATGCAACTACTGAAGGGTTTGCAAGATATGTATACACTGTCTGACTATCTGCCCCTCTGGACATACTTGGTCCACACCCATGCTGCGTAAATCATATTGCCCATCACTTCCAACTTTCTCTTTGATGTTCCCCTGAGAGTGTTCTCCAACATCATACTGATATCCTCATCAAATACACGCCAAGTCTTCTCATCTGCCATTGCTGGCCATTTGACCTTCCTCTTCTTCTCTACCTCCTCACCACCGCCATCATGCGAAGGATCTACTTGGGTACTGTGGTCTGAAACCTGACCTGGGTTATCTCTCGTCTGACCTGGAGTATGATGATGCTCTCCAGAGCGAATCGCTGTGGCTCGTGAATCAGTGGTTGAAAAGACTACATCATCCAAAACCCCAGCAATTTCTTAGCGACTGCACTGGCCGACTGTTCAATAACTCTGGAATTGTCTTAAAGCATCGAGGTCACCAATGTAGGGTTTCACAAATAAAACAAAGTGAGGCACTTTATGTTTAATGAAACCCTAACACATTTTACTGAACTCCAAAATCTAAACACAAAAGTACGCTAAAAATCTTTACGTAACGTCATCACGTCAGACTTTAATTTATCTACTTTACTTTATTGACTTTATTTCTTACGTCCTTCACATATATGAGGAGTAAAATCTTTATGTTACGTCTCCGTCCAAATGTGCAAAATGCAATCATGGTAATTTATAATAAATAGAACAGTCAATGTAACATAGAAATACACTCAAATCAGTGTGAGTTAATCAGTCTGATGGCCTGGTGGAAGAAGCTGTCCCGGAGCCTGTTGGTCCTGGCTTTGATGCTGCGGTACCGTTTCTCAGATGGTAGTAGCTGGAATAGATTGTGGTTGGGGTGACTTGGGACCCCGATGATCCTTCGGGCTCTTTTCTCTCACCTGTCCTTGTAAATATCCTGAATCATGAGACATTCACAACTACAGATGTGCTGGGCTGTCGCAACCACTCTCTGCAGAGTCTTGCGATTAAGTGAGGTACAATTTCCATACCAGGCAGTGATGCAGCCAGTCAGGATGCTCTCAATGTGCCCCTGTAGAAATTTCTTAGGATTTGGGGGCCCATACCAAATTTCCTCACCCGTCTGAGGTGAAAGAGGCTCTGTTGTGTCTTTTTTACCACATGGCTGGTGTGTACAGACCATGTGAGGCCCTTGGTGACGTGGGTGCTGAGGAACGTAAAGCTGTTTACCCTCTCAACCCCAGATCCACTGATGTCAAGAAGGGTTAGCTTGTCTTCATTCGTCCTGCAATCCACAGCCAGCTGCTTTGTTTTTGCGGCAAAAACAAAGCGAAACCTCAACTCAGTGCTGCAGGTTGTTAATTATGTACATTTCCCCCAATTACCTTGCCCTACACAGATAAGCTCCCAATGGGTACCACTCTCACTACCTATAAAATACTCACAATGGCATGCTTCTCAAATAGCTTTTGGCAAACAAGTTTTGTTGTGAAATTTGTTGTTATGCGGCTGCAGTACATAAAAACAGTCAATTATAGTAAGAAGTATACATATTAAAAAGTTAAATTAAACAATTAATGCAAAGAGAGAAAAAATAGTAGTGAGGTAGTGTTCATGGGTTGAACATTCATTCAGAAATCTGATCGCAGAGGGGAAGAAGGCTATTCCTGAATCGTTGAGTGTGAGCCTCCAGGCTCCTGTACCTCCTCCCTGGTGGTAGCAATGGGACGAGGGCATGTCCTGGGTGATCAGGGTCCTTAATGATGGAATCCTCTTTTTTGAGGCACCGCTCCTTAAAGATGTCCTGGATGTTCGGGAGGGTGATGCCCATGATGGAGCAGATACAACTTCCCTCAGCGTATTTCATAACATTAAATTGTAACATTTCAAAGAAGTTTGGACAGATGTGGTCTGGGTGCAGGTAGATAGGAATAGGCAGAACATCAGGTCTGAATGGACTAGGTGGGCTGAAGGGCTTGTTTCTGTACCGTAGTAATCTATGACATTATGACTCCAAAGCCCTGGATAGTGTTGAAATGGTAATGAGGCATATCAGATCTGCGTCAAGGAAGCCACATTGACATGCTTGACAATGGCTGCTTCAGCACCTCACAGTACCTCCCATGCCTTCGCATTGCACTCTGGCAGACAGAAGAGGACTGAAAGGGAATGTGGAAGATCGTTTGCTCATTATTCCGACATATCAGCGGTCGGTATATTGGAAGACTCTTTCTGTGGCTGTTGTGTACCGTTCAGCTAGGTCTTCTAATATCTAATAATGAACTGCAACAAATTCAGATTAAATCAAATTATAAGTGCATTGATTACTTGCAAGGGAAGGTCTACCTCCAAACATTAGGTTGGTAGGTAGCTTCAATCTTGCAGCTCAGAACAAATCATTTTATACATTTACAGAGACCAGTAATTCAGTCAACTTCATGTTCCATCCCACAATGGCATTCCTTTCTTAACTGCATCTGTGGCATCTGTTCTTTAATCAGGTAATTTATTTTCCGAGGCTTCTTCCTCTCATGACAGCCATGCCCTATTTTTCTCTGCTGTCAAAACAATACCTGCCATAAACACACCCCTTTCTATAAAACACACACAGACTTCTTTTCCTCCCATCCAAACCAGCTAAGCACTCTGGGATCACACAGGTTCCATTTTGTCACATTACATTTTACAAAAGTTACAAATTCATAAAGACTTCAGGGCTGCAGATATGTTTCCACATGGCTTTCCCCCACAAACATATTACAGCAATTGGTGTTTTAAATCACAAGCTGCACATCAGTCTTCACAGCTGTCCCATTCACTCTCTGACAACCAGCTATCAAGAGTTACTGGAACCTCTAGAGAAATGACCTGAGTCAAAATTACATGAAGCCCAGACTGATCTTCTCTCTGTAATGGATACAGTGATCTTGAATTAAATGAGTTTGGCAGCCCTATCAACTTAGTTCATAGAATCCAATTAGTCCCACAGCCCTGCAATTTTTTTTCTTTTTAAAATCCCCCTTTGAAAGTAATAACTGCATCTGCTTTCAATTCTGTATCAGGCACTACATTCTGAATCTCGACAAGATTCTGCATAAAACCATTCTCCCTTTTTATTTGACAACCTGCGAGTTTACAATAAGCTTTTCACTTTCCTTTGCCTCCCTGTTAAAAGCGTTTATAAGATTGAGCACCTTCATTTGTTCTCCAATTATCTTTTTTCATTTAAGAATAACCCCATTTCCTCGGTCTCCTGAATGGAAATTGTTTATACGGACATAATATATAGGAGTCCATTTGATCCACAGTGTCTATACCAGCTCTCAATGTGAACCATTTCTGACACATGCAGAGGCCTCTTTATTAGGTATACCAGATTAATTGTTCAATAATCTAATCAGCCAATCATGTGGAAGCAACTTCAATGCATAAAAGCATGCAGACCTGGTCAAGACATTCTGTTGGTGTTCAAGCCAACATCAGAATGGGAAGAAATGTGATCTAAGTGACGTTGACTGTGGAATGATTGATAGTACCAGGTGGGGTGGTTTGAGTATCTCAGAAACTGCTGACCTCCTAGGATTTCCATGCTTAACATTCTCTAGCGATTACAGAGATGATGTGAAAAACAAAAAACAGACAGTAAGCAGCAGTTCTGTAGGTGAAAATGCTTTGTTAATGAGAGAGGTCAGAGGAGAATGGCAAGATTGGTTCAAGCTGTCGGGAAGGTGACAGTAACTCAAATAAACACACGTTACAACAGTGCTGTGCAGAAGAGCATCTCTGAATGCACAACACATTAACACTTCGAAGTGGATGGACTACAGCAGCAGAACATTACAAAGATACACTCTTGGCCACTTTATTAGAGAACTGTGCCAATGTCTTAGGCACATAGATATAGCTATGGTCAATGAAAGACCACGCCCAGCAGGACAGACAAACAACCAATGTGCACAGGACAACAAACTGAGCAAATACAAAAGGCATAAAAAAACAATAAATATTGAGAACATGAGATGAAGAGTCCTTGAAAGTGAGTCCATAGGCTATGGGAACAGTTCAATCAAGTTTTCCCCTCTGGTTCAAAAGGCTGATGGTTGAGGTGTAATAACTGATGGTTTGCGTTCTGAGGCTCCTGTACCTTCTTCCTGATGGCAGCAACAAGAAGAGAGCATGTCCACATGACTCATGGCAATGCAGTTGACACACTTCAATATACAGTACAGTACTGTGCAAAAATCTTGGGTACATATGTATACTGTAGTTAGGATGCAGAGTACTGTAGTAATTTTATGTATTGCACTGTACTGCTACCACAAAAAAAAATCATTGCATACGTGAGTGATGATAAACCTGATTCTGATATGGGTCTCTATTGAGGTCTAAGATGGTAAGGGGCCAGGAAGAGGGAAATCATAGTTGGGAAAAGGGGAAGGGAGAGGAAGAGGAGTGAGCAGGAAGCACCAGTGAGACATCCTGCAATGATCAATAAGCCAATGGTTTGGAATCAAATGAGCAGTCTCAGGGCTGGGTATGTCTGCACCCACACCACCCCCTGCCCCTGGCACGTATCCTCTGCCATCTGCCTCCCACGTCTCTCCACTCTCTAATGATCCCGCCATTTATACAAACCTTGCTCTCTGCTCCATGTTGAAATACAGTACTGCGTAAAAGTCTCCGATACTCTCGCTATATATATTGCCTAAGACATTTCCGCACAGCACTGTAGGTACAGGAGTTAGCCAATAAAGTGGCCACTGAGTGTAAGTCATGTTGTACTGCTTCTAGTCATTTTTACTGTAACGCTTAGATTTAACATAGTTCTGCAGCGAATGTTTGACTGGATCTACAAATCCCATGGCATTGTGTTTGAAACACAGTATACCATAATGAAGACATCAGAAATGGGGGAATACACTGAAAATTCACATGGCTGCACAAGAGACTACAGTTGCTGGAATCGGGAGTCATACGTTTTATTAGAGGAACTCAGTGGGCCGAGCAGCATCCCTGAGGGTAAAGGAACTGAGTCCTGATGCAGAGTTTCTACCCAAAATAACAATACTTATTCTCCCTCCACAGATGCTGCTTGACCCATTCTGATCCTTCAACAGATTGATTGTTAAATCTCAAATGGTTATCAGAATCAGAATTAAAACAAGATTGTCTTGGCCCGAAACATCATAGATGCTGGCTGGACTGCTGAGTTCCTCCAGCATGTTGGGTGTGTTGCCAAGATTTATTATCATTGACCTGGATGGTGCAAAATTTGTTATTTTGCAGCAGCAATACAGTGCAAAGACATAAACATTATAAATTACAAAATAAAAATATAGTATAAATAAAGAGGAATAATGAGGTAGCATTCATGGTCAGTTCAGAAATCCGAAGGTTCAATTTCAAAGCTCAAAGTAAGAAAAATAGAGGGCTATGAGGTAGGGAAATTTTGGGCAGTTTCTAAAGTAGGTTACATGGTCAGCACAACATTGTGGGCTGAAGGGCCTGTGACATGCTGTAGATTTCTATGTTTCTATGTAACTTTGGGCAGCATGGTAGTGTAGCGGTTAACATGATGCCTTTCAGTACAGATGATCCGACGCTGCCCAAAAGGAGTTTGTACGTTCTTCCCATGGCCGCAAGGCTTTTCTCTGGGTGCTCCAGTTACCTCCCATAATTCAAAGACCTACCGGTTGGTGGGTTAATTGTCCTGTGACTGGGCTAGGATTAAATCTGGGGATTGCTGCGTGGCGCGTCTAGAAAGGCTGGAAGGGCCTATTCTTTGCTGTATCTTAATTAATTAATTGATAGATAGATAGATAAATAAATAAATAGATAGATAGATAGATAGATAGAATAGAATAGAATAAATGATCAAAGTATGTATATGTCACCATAAACAGTAATGCCTTCAGATTCATTTTCTTGCAGGTATTCACAGTAGAACAAAGAAATACAATAGAATGAATGTAAAACTACACTCAAAGTTTGACAAACAACCAAGGTATAAAAGACAATCTGTGCAAACAATAATAATAAAAAAAAATGAGTAACATTGAGAACATGAGTTGTAGAATCCTTGAAGCAGCTGTTAATTGTTAAGATTCCTGTGCCTTCTCTTCAATGGCAGTAACTGGATGAGGATGTATTATTAGATTAGAATGCAGAGATGAAGGCATTGATGGATTTTCAAGCAACTCAGATTCGTGGATATGGTTCATTGGTGGCAGGTATCTCTAGAACACATTCACAGAACAGGGTTCAGAAGCTAATGAGACTGAGTTTGTGCCATGAAAGTGAAAATGTGTTTTAAAATAAATAAGCATACTGAGACTTCTTGTGGAGAGTACTTAGCTACAGTTCAGACTCCTCTAGTGAACTGGTATAACAAAAGTGATATTTGAAAATTAACAAGTCTCAAGAAACCTCAGTGACTTTTCTAATCTCACCTGTCTGATGTTCACAGGCAGCTTTTGTCATGCCTTGGTCTGTAGATAATGTTATTAGGCAGCTTCACACTCACAGAAATATAGCTTGTTCCTCATTACACAAGTCATCTGCCAAAGCTGTTCCAAATAAAGCCATCGCAGGAAATCGTCTCTACATTAAGTGCTTTGTTGCAAGATCAAAGTTAAGGAAGGATTAATTGAAGATACGAGTGTTCATATGAAATGTATGCTTGTATCTGACAGATAATTTGCCCAGAGGTATTTCATCAGTACAGACTCGGCATACACTATGCATATTTAAACTGAGGTCCATTCTACCGGTGACTGAAATCACATGGTTTAGGATTTCTCCGGCACAATTAAATGATGATGAATGAACTCTCTCTGCAATTTCTGACCACGTCTCTGCAAAGAAGAGAGAGGATCATTTATCTCACACTTCTTTTGAGAGCACATTAACACCTCTTCTCAGAAAGCTGGGGAAATTCAGTATGTCCCAGAAAGCACTCACCAATTTTTGCGGAGGTACTACAGAGGGCTGCACAGTAACACGATGCCTGGTTACACTACCAGCGACGTGGGCTCAATTCCCATTGCTGTCTGTAAGGAGTTTGTATGTTCTCCCCATGACTGTGTGGGTTTTCTCTGGGTCCTCCAGTTTCTGCCCTATAGTTCAAAGACCTACCGGTTGGCAGGTTCATTGTAAATTGTCCGTAATCAATCAATCAAAACATCCTATCTTCATGTGTGACTGCTTTGCCCAAGGCCACAAGAATAGGCCCGGTTAATCAGGAAAACCAATCTATCCTCCATGGACTCTGCCTACAGTTCCCTCTGTATCAAGAAAGCAGACAACATAATCAAAGACTGCTCACATTCCAGTCATCTAGTGTCACTGATCAGAGTTCAATTTCTGCCTGTAAGGAGTTTGTACATTCTTCCTGTGACTGTGCGGGTTTCCTCCGGGGGATTTTGTTTCCTCCCTTATTCCAAAGACATACGGGATAGGAATAGTAAGTTGTAGCCATGCTATGTTGGCCCTAGAATGTGTGGCAACACTTGTGGGCTAAACCTAGCATATCTTCGGACTGTGCTGACCGTTGATGCAAAACAGTGCATTTCAATTGATGTTTCAATAATTCGATGTACACGTGAAAAGTGAAGCTAATCCTTAGATCTCTATCTTTATCATCCTCTCTCATCATACTTCCATGAGGCAGAAGATACAAAGGTTTGAGAACATGTATCACCAGGCTAAAGCACAGCCTTTATTCTGCTGCTATAAGACTCTTCAAAGCAGTTTTTCTACGATAAAGATGAACTCTTTAAGGATTCAAAGTACATTTATTATCAAAGTCCGTATGCCGTATACAACCCTAAGGTTCATCTTCCCCGCAGACAGCCACGGAACAAAGGAACATCATGGAACTTTCTCAAAGAAAAGAGCAAACATCCAACATGCAAAAAGAGAACAAATCACGCAAGCGGCAAAAATAAACAAACCCAATTAGCAGCAGGAGAAGGCCACAGCGATGAGGTTTCTCGCAGGTCGGTGATGTTTGCTTAAAAGTACAGAAGGGATGTGGGACGGTCATTGTTGGGAGTAGGCCAGTGTTGAGCATAAGAGTGTCAGGCTTTGGCTCAAAGGAGGCTTCGGCACAGAAGAATCATTGGCTCTGGGTAAGTTTCTGTTAAGGCTTCCTTTTTTTCTCTCTCTTACTGAACCGTGTGTAGTAAATGGCCGTTGTGTGTTTTCCATGCCAAATGTTGGAGTCCTGGGAGACCCAGAGTCTACCACAGAACTACATCTGCAGGAAGTGCATTCAGCTGCAGCTCTTTGAAGACCATGTTAGGGATCTGGAGAAGCAGCTGGATGACCTTCGGCTTGTACGGGAGAATGAGGAGATAGTTGATCAGAGTTACAGAGTTGCCCCGAAGTTGCAGGAGGCGAGTGGCTGGGTGACTGTCAGGAAAAAGGGAAATGTGAATAGGCAGTTAGCCTTTGGCTATCCCCCTCAATAATAAGTATACTGTTTTGGATACTGTTGTAGGGCATGACCTCCCAGTTCAATGTCACGGAGACTGGGCTACTGGCACTGAGCGGAGATTTGTAGTGCAGAAGGGAAAGAAGGAGAAGAGGGAAGTGGTAGTGATAGGGGACTCCGTAGTTAGGGGAATGGACAGAAGATTCTGCGAACATGAACAGGATACACAAATAGACTGTTGTCTCCCAGGTGCCAGGGTCAGCGACGTCTTGGATTGCATCCACTGCATTTTGGAGAGGGAGGGAGAGCAGCCAGATGTCTTGGTACATATTAGTACCAATGACATAGGAAGGGAAGAGCAAAGAGGTCCTGAAAAGAGAATTCAGACAGCTAGGTAGAAAGCTGAGAAGTAGGGCCTCCAGGGTAGAAATTTCTGAATTGCTACCTGTACCACACACCAGTGAGGGCAGAAACAGGATGTTCTGGTGGATTAAAGTGTGGCTGAGAAGCTGGTGCAGAGAGCAGGGCTTCAGGTTCTTGGATCATTGGGATCTCTTCTGTGGGAGGTATGACCTGGTTGCACCTGAACCCGAGGGGGAACAATATGCTCGTGGGCAGGTTTGTTAGAGTTGAAGGGAAGGGTTTAAACTAATTTGGCAGGGGGTTTGGGAACCAGAGTGATAGGACTCAGGGTAGGATCATTGGTAAAAAAGCAAAGATAGCATGCAGTCAGACTGTCAGAAAGGGCAGCTAGATGATAGAACAAAATTGCCATCAGCAGGGTGACTATCAGTGCATGAGGGATGCAGAATCAAAAAGGGTAGCAAATACAATACTCAGAGTGTTATATCTTAATGATATACATAAGTCACCCAGACCCGATGAATTGCACCATAGGGTTCTGAAAAAGGAAGTGGTATAGATTGTGGAGGCATTAGTAATGATCTTTCAAAAATCATTGGACTCTGACAAGGTGTCAGAGGACTGGAAATATTGCGAATATCATTCCACTCTTAAAGAAAGGAGGAAGGCAGCAGAAAGGGTATTATAGACCAGTCAGCCTGATCTCAGAGGTTTGGAAGATGTTGGACTCAATTGTTAAGGACGAGGTGATGGAGTACTTGGTGACACAGGACAAGATAGGACAAAGTCAGCATAGTTTCATTAAGGAAAAACCTTGCCTGATGAACCTGTTGGAATTCTGTGAGGAGATTACAAGTAGGATAGATAAAGGGGATGCAGTGGATTTTGTATATTTGGACTTTCAGAAGGCCTTTGACAAGATGCCACACATGAGGCTGCTTACTAAGTTAAGAGCCCATGGCATTACAGAAATGTTACTGGCATGATTAGAGCATTGATTGATTGGCAGGATGCAGCGAGTAGGATTAAAGGACCCTTTTCTGGTTGGCTGCCAGTGACTAGTGGTGTTCCATAGTGGTCAGTTCTTTTTATGCTGTATATCAATGATTTTGGTGATGGAAAATATGTCTTTGTTGCCAGGTTTGCAGATGATATGAAGATTGGAGGAGGGGCAAGTAGTTTTAAAGAAAAAGGTAGGCTCCAGAAGAACGTAGAAAGATTAGGAGAATAGGCAAGAAAGAAGCAAATTTAATACAAAGTTGGAAAATGCATGGTCACTCACTTTGGCAGTAAAAATAAATATACATCATTTTCAAAATGGGGAGAAAATCCAAAAATCTGAGGTGGAAAGGGAATTGGGAGTCCTTGTGCAGAACACCTTAAAGGTTAACTTGCAGGTAGAGTCAGTGATGAGGAAGGCAAATGCCATGTTAGGGTTCATTTCAAGAGGTCTACAATACAAGAGCAAGGATGTGATGCTGAGGCTTTTTATAAGGCACTGGGGAGGCTTCACCTTGAGTATTGTGAACAGTTTTGGTCTCCTCATCTAAGAAAAGATGTGTTGGTATTGGACAGGGTTCAGAGTAGGTTCACAAGGATGATTCCGGGAATAAAAGAGTTATCATACGAGGAACATTTGATAGCTTCGGGGCTATACTCACTGGAATTTATAAGGAAGAGGGGGGATCTCATTGAAACCTTTTGAATGTTGAAAGGCCTAGACAGAGTAGATGTGGAAAGGATATTTCTCATGGTGGGGGGTCTAGGACAAGAGGGTACAGCTTTGGGATAGAGGGGCATCCATTTAAAACAGAGATGTGGAGAAATTTCTTTAGCCAGAGGGTGGTGAATTTGTGGAATTTATTTCCACAGGCAGCTATGGAAGCCAGATCGTTGGATGTATTTAAGGCAGAGCTTGATAGAATCTTGATTGAACGTGGCATCCAAGATTACGGGGAGAGTGGCGCCGAAGAGGGGTAAAAAGGATCAGACATGATTGAATGGTGGAGCAGACTCGATGGGTCAAATGGCCTGATTCTGTTCCTATGTCTCTTGGTCTAATGGTCTAATACTAAACATGATACCACAGAGTCTTTGAAACAGTCTGGGAATGTTCAGTTCAATTGAGCACTGCACCGTTCGTTGACTGTAGGCTGCAGAATTTGTCTGCACTGATCAATATTGCACAAAATAGCAATAAAAATAGGTGTGACAAAAATCAGAAGAACATCATTACATGTACTGCAGAGTTCTTCTTGATCTTTCACTGTATCTCATCGTGATCCTTGCACCTTACTTTTCTTCCCGCACTGCACTTTCTTGATAACTGTAACACTATTTCCTGCATTGTTTCTTCTTCATTTGCAGTACCTCGATGTATGGAAGGATCAGTCTCGAGAGCACGCCAAACAAATCCACTCCTTAAGAGTAAACCTCACCAATAGCCTGTCGTGGTCTAACCATGTAGATGGCACAGCCAAGAAAGCTCTCCAGCGCCTCTACTTCCTCAGGAGGCTGCAGAAATTTGATCTGTCCTCTTTGATTATCACCAATATTTTAGATACACCAGAGAAAGTTTTCAGTCCAGATGCATCACAGCTTGGTATGGCAGCTGCACTGCCTGTGGTCAGAAAAAAACTGCAGAGCGTTGTGCATACAGCTGAGCACAACACCGAAACCAGCCTCCCATCCATGGACCTGTCTATACTTCTTGCTGCCTCAGTAAAGCAGACGACATAATCATAGATCCCACCCACCCCAGACATTCTCTTTTCTCCCCCCGCCTTCATTAAAAAGAAAATACAAAAGCTTGGAAGTCTGTACCATCAAGCTCAAGGACAGCTTCTAGCTTGTTCTATTAACACTTTCCAGTAAATCAGACAGCATAATCAAAGAACCCACCCACCCCAGACATTCTCTTTCTCTCTCCCCCACATTGAACAGCAAATATAAAAGCCTGGAAATCAAGGATCGCTTCTATCCTGCTGTTATAAAACTATTGAGCAGCTCCCTTGTACAATAAGGTGGTCTGTTGACCTCACAATCTGCCTCATTATTGCCTTGAACCTTACTGTCCATCTTCACTGCACTTTCCCTGTAATAGTCCCTGATCAAAAAGGCACAACAGCGCCTTTATTTCCTGTGGAGCATCAAGAAAGCTCACCTCTGTCCCAGGGTACTGACGGACTTTTACCGCTGTACCACTGAGAGCATACTCACCAACTGCATCTCAGTGTGCTATGGCAGTTGTCCCGTATCAGACTGCAAAGCACTCCGGCGTGTGGTGAAAACTGCCCAGTGGATTATCGGCACCCAATTGCCCACCATTGAGAACATCTACCATAAACGCTGCCTGGGCAGGGTGAAAAGCATTATCAAGGATGCATCTCACCCTAACTGTTGACTTTTTACTCTCCTCCCATCCGGTAGGCGCTACAGGAGCCTCCGCTCCCGCACCAGCAGGCTCAGGAAGAGCTTCTTCCCTGAGGCTGTGACCCTGCTGAACCTCACATCACAGAGCTAAGCAGTATTGCACCCATATTGTACTGTCTCAGTGCTTTTATATTTGTGTGCTGTAGCACTTACTTTTTATTCACAGTTATTTTGTAAATAACACTATTTTTTGCATTTCTGGTCAGATGCTAACTGCATTTCATTGGCTTTGTATCTGTACTCGGCACAATGACAATAAAGTTGAATCTAATCTAATCTAATCTAATTTTGTTCTGCATTCTCTTGTTGGTTTTACCTTGTACTAATTCAATGCACTGTTGTAATGAAATAACCTGAATGGATGGTATGCCAGACAGGTCTTTCACTGTACCTCAGTATATGTGACAATAATAACCAATTGACCAATGACCAGTAAACCAGCATATCATAAAGACGAGAAAATCTGCAGATGCTGGAAATCCAAAGCAACACACACAAAATGCTGGAGGAACTCAGCAGGCCAGGCAGTATCTAGAAAAAGAGTAAACATCTTTGAGCTGAAACCCATCTTCAGTAGTGAGAAGGGGTGGTGGGGGGGGGGGAGATGCCAGAATAAAAAAGATGGGGGCAGGGGAAAGAGGCTCGCTAGAAGGTGATAGGTGAAGCCAGGTGGGTGGGAAAGGTTAAAGGCTGGAGAGGAAGGAACCTGATTGGAGTGCAGAGTCAACCAAAGGAGAAAGGAAAGGCGGAATGGGCCCAGGGGGAAGTAATAGGCAGGTGAGAAGCAAAAAAAAGGTTAGAGTGGGGAATAAAGAAAGGGGAAGGTGTGGAAATTTGTTTACTGGAAGGAGAAATTCATGCCATCAGGTTGGAGGGTAACCAGGTGGAATATAAGGTATTGCTCCTCCACCCTGATGGTGGCCTCATCTTGGCATAAGAGGAGGCCATGGACTGACACGTCAGAATGGAAATGAGAATTGGAATTAAAAATCTCAAACATATTCTTACTGCTCCAAATTTCTAGTCCTAAACGAATAGCTCAACAACTCCAGTCCATCTTCCTCCATTGACAAAGACCAGTTGAGTATGGATAACTCTTATTAAATCTTGCTGTGAGAGAACTGTAAAAGTAGTTTGACAGAAATAAAGGCAGGGACTAAAAATAATAACTGGTGAAAAGGTTGATGGGAGATCCTGAGGATGTGGAATGTACAATAAAAATACAGATTTTTATTATTTTTTTCCTGTCATTATTATTTTTCCTACCAATAATACTCCTGGGATGAGACCTGAACCTGAATCTATATTCAGCTTGTACCCATAGTTCCCTGTATTATATGTGTTTCAGCTTGAACTAAGTTTAGATAAACCTTTACTAGAACAACACAAAAGGTGCTGGAGGATCTCAGCAGGTTGGGCAGCATCTATGGAGGAAAATGGATGGTTGACACTTCGGGGCAAGACCTTTCATCAAGACTGTAAATAAAGGGGGAGATAACCAGTATTAAAATGCAGAGAAAGGGGCAGATGCATGGAGAGAAAAAATAAAAAGTATACCTTTTCTACTCTGCTTTATCTCTCCAAGTTTCCTCAGACCTGCCCTAGTTCTGCGCAGAAAAGATCCACTTCTCTCATAACTCACTGTCACGGTAGGGAACAGTTACTTCCAAAGCATAAGCATCTCCCTTGGTGACTAGACTGTATAGCTTCTACACAATGGTTTCAACATGCTACTAATGGGATGGATCAAGAACATGCCCTGTTATTTATCATAGATTTGTTCAATGCAATACACCACTTGGTCCATGCTATCACGGACCCATTGACAGCGGGCCTTCAACGTCCCCTGTGGACTCGGAGACTTATAGGCCCAGGGTTTCAGCCATCGGGCCCCAACCTCCAGACCTGCCGACTTGGTCTTCTATTATCGGGCTTCGATCTTTGGTATCGACCCCAGGACTCGCTGATCATGGGAATCTGAACACCAGGCCTCGAGCTCCAGACTCACTGACTCACTGACCGAGGGGGCCCTCGATCTCATGCCACACTGACCTTCCATCCCAGGCCCCATCGACTTGGGAGGGGCAGTAGGGAGTGTCACCAGACCTCATCCTCACTAGTCTTTGTTCACAGTGCTTGCTGGTCTTTGTTGGTCAACAGGTCTGCTTGGTAATGCTGAAATTCCTGGTTGTGGTAAGCTGCTGTAGAAGCTACTGTACCTGTGAACAACCAGCTACCATATATTTTAATGTCACCTCTACCTATTAAATCCCAGCCTCTGTCTCCATTTCCACTCTTCCCTCCTCCACCCAACTGTCAACCCTCCAAACCCTGATCCTTCTATCACCTGGCAGCTCTTAGACATAAGACAATAAGACAAACATGATTTAGGCCATTCAGCCCATCAAGTTTTCTCCGCAATTCAATCATGACTGATTTATTGTCCCTCTCAACCTATTCTCCTCCCTTCCCTCTGTAACCTTTGATGCCCTGACTAACCAAGAAACTATCAACCTCTACTTTAAATATAACAAATCATTTTGCCTCCACTGCTGTCTGTGTCAATGAATTCCACAGATTCACCACCTTCTGATCGAAGAACTTTCTCTTCATCTTTGTTCTAAATGGACGTCCCTCTGTTCTGTGGTTATGCTCTCTGGTCCTAGATTCCTCCACTGTAGGAAACATCCTCTCTATCTCCACTTTATTTAAGCCTTTAGATATTCAATAGGTTTCGATGAGATGCTGCCTTATAGTCATAGTCATACTTTATTGATCCTGGGGGAAATTGGTTATTCTTCTAAACTGCACCAAATACAGATCCAAAGCCATCAAATGTTCCTCAAACATTAACACTTTCATTCCCAGACTCATTCTCGTGAACCTCCTCTGAACCCTCTCCAATGCTAGTATATCTGTTCTTAGGTAAGGGACCCAAAACTGCTCCCAATACTCCAAGTGCAAAGAGTAGCTGGCCTGTCTCAGTTCCTTTGGAGGGTATTGCAAACCTCCCTGCTGTTGAACAAACCTTCGAGCTATGTCTCAGAACTGCCTTCAGGAAGGAGATACAGGAGTCTCAGGACTCACACCATTACATTCAGGAACAGTTATTACCCCTCAATCATCAGGCTCCTGACCCAGAGGAGATAACTTCACTCACTCCAACACTGAACCTATAGAATCAATTTCAAGGACTCTCCATCTCAGATTCTCGATTCTTATTGCTTAATTACTTATTTGCTTTTTTTTTGTTGTTTCTTTGTTCTACTGTAAATGCTTGCAAGAAAATGAACCTCAGGGTTGTAGATGGTGACATATTGGTATCTTGATAATAAATTTAGCTTTACTTTTGAACCTGAATCCTTGCTCAGATCCTGCATGTGTATCTCGGGGATTGTATACAAGAGGTGATGGCATTAAAGGTGTGGATATTTAGGAACGGCGGTGTTAGAGGAACTACTGATCAAGCCCAGTGCTTTGCACAGAGACAAAATATCCTAACGCTTCTGAATTGTATTAAATTGGCCTTGGATGAGTTAGAAATATAGAGAGCTTGATTATGATTGAATATGTCGGGCACCAACCCATTGCTTTCAGTTATGAGAACTGCGGTTTTGATTTATCTTCATTTTAATAACCCAGAAGGCAAACTGAGCATGCCAATACATAGCAAGGTCAGGCGTTAGGTTTTGAGCCTTGCTGCTAATACTGGAGTGAAAAAATCTTTTAAATCACAAGAGTGAGCTGCAAGGAATGAGTGTGTGCCCCAATTGAGAGATTCTCTACTCTCCAGAGGAATAAAAGGAAATAAATAAACATATGATGCCTGACAGGTTCTGCCAGAATTTCTATAGGCAACTCCAACCAATGCTTCCTACTCTTTGTGATTGTTTAGTTCTACCAGTCTGAATCCTTCTCTTGGTATCCCTCAGCTCTTTCCTCAGAATCAGGTTTATTATCACTGATATGCAATGAGGGTATTTCTGAATGTTTATGGTCTTACTCCTGCAGCCCATCCACTTCAAGGTTTGACACTTCTGCATACCACTGTTGTAATGCGTGGTTATTTGAGTTACTGTCACCTTCTGATCAGCTTTAACACAGTCTGGCCATTCTCCTCTGATCTCTCTCATTAACAAACCATTTTTGCTCACAGAACTGCTGCTCACTGAACTTGTTTTTTTCTCTCTCTTTTTGAACCATTCTCTGTAGACTCTAGAGACTATTGCGTGTGAAAATCCTAGAAGATCAGCAATTCCTGAGATACTCAAACCACCCCATCTAGCACCAACAATCATTCCATGGTCGAAGTCACAAATGACATTTCTTTCCCATTCTGATGTTTGGTCTGAACAACAACTGAACCTCTTGACCATGTCTGCATGCTTTTAGGCTTTCAATTGCTACCACATGATTGGCTGATGTTTGCATTAATGACCAGGTGTGGAGGTGTACCTAAAAAAAAATGGCAACTGAGTGTATGTCATGAAATCTGTTACTTTGTGGAGGCAGTAGAGTGCAATGCATAAAAAATGATAAGTTACAAAAGAAGAATTTAAAAAAAACAAGTAAGTAGTGCAAAGGAGTAGAAAGTGTTCATCGTTTCATGGACCATTCCGAAATCTGATGGCAGAGGGGAAGCCTCTTCATTACATTTCTCCATTACCTAAGCAACCACCCACCACCACCACACCACAACCATTTTATTTTGGCATTTTGCCTTTCAATTCTGAAATTTAAGTCTGGGGAGCCTCCAACCTGATGGCTTGGAAATCAATTTCCCCTTTTGGTAAAAAAAAATTCTTTCCCTCCCTTTCTAGCCCCTCCCACCCCACTTTTTTATTCTGGTGTCTTCCCCTTGAAACGTCGACTGTTGCTGAGACTTCAGGATCTAAGTTATAGGGAAAGGTTGAATAATTTAGGACATTATTCCCTGGGAAGTAGTAGAATGAAGGGAGATTTGCTAGAGGTATATAAAATTATGAGGGGTATAGATAGGGTAAATGCAAGCAGGCTTTTCCCACTGAAATTCGTTGAGACTAGAGTTTGAAGTCATGGGTTAAGGGAGAAAGGTGAAATGTTTAAGGGGAAAGTGAAGGGGAACTTCTTCACTTGGGGGGTGATGAGAGTGCATAACAAGCTGCCAACAGAAATGTTGGATGCAGGGTCGATTTCAACATTTAATAGAGGTTATGATAGGTGGGGTATGGAGGGCTATGTTCTGAATGCAGGTCAACGGGACTAGGAAAAATACAGCAGGGATTAGATGGGCCAAAGACTCGTTCCTATGCAGTGTGCTCTATGACTGTATAGCTCCATAATGGCTATTAATCTGCACTAATTTACATATATTTGTGCGTCAGTTTATTCCTCTTGTGCCGCATGAATGAATTCAGATAAGAGAGCCATTAACTGCCTTTTTACCAATTTACCTACTCTGATTTGAGTTAGAGGTGTGCCCTTACAGGGTCATGATCATCAGTAATAGGTTTGTGATTGTTACATGTACTGAAAAGCTTTTGTTTGCATGCCTCGCAGGTAGGTCATTCAATAACAAGCACATTCAGGCAGTACAAAGAGGGAGGAAAGAAAACAGAATGTCGATACAATGCTTATCTTCCTCCTGGCACTGACCTTTACAAGTGGGACAAGTGCGACACCTGCCTGCACCTCTACATCTACCCCTTCGCCACCACTCAGCAAAGGTGCTCAACAAAATGTCTCCCTAATCTGTGTCAAGTCTCAGTGATGTAGAGGAGGCCGCAGCAGGAGCAGTGAATACAGTAATGTCCAAGACTCGCAGGTGAAGTGGAAGTGTTGCTTCACCTGGAAGGACTGCTTGGAGCCCTGAGTGGTGGCGAAGGGGCAGATGTAGAGGTGCAGGCAGGTGTTGCACTTGTCACCCATCTCAATTCTGCTTTCTATTGCCATTCCAATGTTGGTCCATGGACTCCTCTACTGCCATTATGAGGATTCACTCAAGTTAAAGGAGCAACACCTCATATTTCATCTATGTGTAACCTTCAACTTGATAGCATAATCATCGATTTCTCCAATTTCCTGTAATTTCTCCCCCTTCTCCCTTACCCCTTCTCTCTTTTTCCATTCCCTATTCTGGCTCCCCTCTCACTCCTTCACTTCTCCTCACCTGTCTTTCACTGCCCTTTAGTGCTCCTCCTCCCATGGTCCACCGTCCTCTCCTATCAGATTCATTCTTCTTTACTCCTTTACCTCGTCCACCTATCACCGACCAGCTTCTCACTTCACCTCCCCTCCACTATCCACCCACCTTCCCTAGGACGGAGTATGCAGAGCTTAGGATGATGGCACCTGTTACGTAACCAGCAACAATGAATATCAACCGAGACAGGTTATATAAAAACAACCAAACATTTATTAAACGCGGATAAACGATAGGGAAAAAAAAACAAACGAAAACTTTAACCGGAAGTTAAGAGATATGCAGCCGTTCACCAACTCGCCACTCGGCTCTGGTTCTTAAAGCGTTAAATGCAAAAACAGTTCTTAAAGCGATACAGTCAAATATAGTTCTTAAAGCGATGACTTCGAAAGTCCAACAGATTTACACGTTCAATTGGGAGAGACTTCTCTGGAGAAGGATTTCTTCACAGACGCAACTTTCCTGCTGGTTCTGTCCACAGGATTCATGATGCCGAAAATAAATAGTTTAAATCAACTGACTCTAAATTCCTTTAGAGAGAGAGCACCTTTTTGCATGAACTCTTTTCTCTTTTTGGCAAGAGTTCTCCTAGATGCAGGTAGCTACTCCGCCAACGAAGACTCAGTAAGGTCGGTCCTTTATTAAACTGCCAAACAATGCCGACTCCTCTCGATCCTTCGATCCTGTACTTCGATAAATTCTTCACTCTCCCTTCTACTGTTGGAATTGAGTAAATCAACACATCTAGCAAAAATTTCCAATCCAATAATATGGTATCTTGCAACAGAACGCACACTCAGTTTTAAAAATGAAACTGCATCACAAAAACAAACACGCAACAGAAATGGAGATACAGCATGTTCTACCTGGAAATCTACAAACTCAAAACCCACTGCGTCAGTTGGCTCGACCCTTATATAGTCATGGGTCACATGTCATCAAATGACCTCCAAAAGACCATTACATCATTCTCACAAAAAAAACAGATCTCCTTAAGCATGTAACGCACCTAACAACAACTCCTTTGTTTTCATCTTCAGAAGCAGCTCTACTTCTATCTTTAGTATCTCTTTTTTTCCTTTTCAGGATTCTTTTGAAGACTCTGACCTGCAGTTACACTCTGACTTTAATTCTCTGCAGGAGTGAGCCTAGCTCTCAGGGCCTCACGACCGGCTGCTTTTCAATATACCAAGGACGCGGCCTGAAAGACTAGCTTGCCTTCAGGGTGCCAGATTTTCGTGGCCCTGGAGGCGGATGGACTCGAGGTTGGTGCTGCCGCAGAAAACTGGTGTGTCGTGGGAGAACACGGAAGATCAAAAGCAGCGAGCTGGCTGTATACCCAGAGACCCGAGTTCTTTGGGCACAGAGCTGAGAAACAGCGACACAATAGACTTTTAACACCATAAATCAGTGAGTTGTTTGTTATGGCTCCCCTCTCACTGTGAAATGAGGACATCTCTTTTTCCCTTATTAGGAAGAGAGAAAGCCTGTGGTATGTTGAATTACTGGGTGAACGAACAGTTTTTGGGGTACTGCATGACTGTGTCTTTATTGACGCTTTGCTGCATTCTTGAGTGCTCGGTGGGGGGGGGGTGCAGATACTTTTTTGCTGGTGGGGGAGGGGGGTTGTCGCTTTGCTGCTGCTTATGCGTGGGAGGGGGAGCTGGGGAGGGCTTTGGGGTTCTAACATTTAACTGTCATTCTTTGGGGCACTCCTCTGATTTGATGGATACTTTTGAAGAAAAAGAATTTCAAGATGTATTGTGTATACATTTCTCTGACATTGAATGTAACTATTGAAACCTTACCCCCTCATCTGGTCGCACCAATCACCTTCCAGCTTGTTCTTCTTCCCCTCATCCCATCTTCTTATTCTGGTTTCTTCCCCTTTGCTCCCCAGTGTCAATGAAGGGCCTCCTCCCAAAATATTCCTCTCCATAGATGCTGCCTGACCTGCTGAATTCCTCCATAATTTTGTGTGTGTTACTCCAGCTTTTCAACAGCTACAAAATCTCTTATGACTATGTGGAATATAGTTCAAAGTACATACACAATTGAACTATGTATGCATTATACAACTCGTGATTTGTCTCCGCATAGGCAAGCAAAAACAAAGAATCCATTTCAGAAGAAGAAGACTGTTGAGCACAGAGTGAAAGGAAAAGGAATGAGGAAAACAAATAGCCAGGCAGAGCAGGCCTCAGCCTCTGTTCAGTGCAGAGCCAAGTAAACGTCACAGAGCAGTGAGCTCATCTGATCCGATCCTCGCTTCTGGTCCCGACACCCTGCCCCTTCTGTCTGGCCCGTTGTTTAAATCATCCGAACATTGGGTCCTTGCTCTAGGACTGTGTTACTTTGGTATCCTCTGAGACTGGGCCACACCGCCACAAATCGGCTTGGTGCTTCGATCAAACAGACCTCGGGTCTTTCCTCAGTCTTGGCTTTGGAGTATGTGCCTCACCTTCGCTCACCTCGACTCTGCTTCCACTCGCGTCTTCTATTGTTACACTTACAGGGAAGGTGCAGGGCAGGTTGACAAATAAGGTACAAAGTCCATGTCAAAATAACTTAAGAGCTAAATAGTTTATCTTTGTTTACAAGGATGTTGCCTGGATTGGGGAGCATGCCTTATGAGAATAGGTTGAGTGAACTCGGCCTTTTCTCCTTGGAGCGACGGAGGATGAGAGGTGACCTGATCGAGGTATACAAGATAATGAGAGGCATTGACTGTGTGGATAGTCAGAGGCTTTTCACCAGGGCTGAAATGGCTGGCACAAGAGGGCATAGTTTTAAGGTGCTTGGAAGTAGGTACAGAGGAGATGTCTCTTTTTAAGCAGAGAGTGGTGAGTGCGTGGAATGGGCTGCCGGCGGCGGTGGTGGAGGCGGAAACAATAGGGCCTTTTAAGAGACTCCTGGATGGCTACATGGAGCTTAGAAAAATAGAGGGCTATGAGTAAAGCCTAGGTAGTCCTAAGGTAGGGACATGTTCGGCACAGCTTTGTGGGCTGAAGGGCCTGTATTGTGCTGTATGTTTTCTATGTTTCTATGTTTATATTTGTTGTATAAGCAGTCTGTACAAGAGTCTTAGCAGGGTAGTTGCTGTGTTTGAGCCTGGCGATATTTGTTCTCAAGCTTTTCTATCTCCTGACTGTTAGTGAGGGGGAGTAGGGAGAATGACTGGGGTTGGTGGGGTCTGTGATTACTGGTTTATTTTTGATTTGTTACTGTCAAATATACTGAATAACACACAAAACACTGGAGGAACTTAGTTGGTCAGGCAGCATCGGTGGAGTGAAATGAACAGTCAGCATGTTGGGTCAAACCCTTCATCAGGACTGGATAAAAAGATGGGGAGGATCCAGTATAAAAAGTCTGGGGAAAGGAATGGAACAAAGAGTCGAAAAGCCTCGATAGAGTTATTTGGAGGCGGTGTTTCCTATGGTAAAGGAGTCTAGGATCAGAGGACATAGCCTCAGAATAGTGGGATGTCCATTTAGAATGGAGATAAAGAGGAGCTTCTTTGGCCAAAGGGCGGTAAATCTGTGGAATTCTTTGCCACAGGCAGCTCTAGTGGCCTAGTCATTGGGTATATTGAAGGCAGAGGTTGATAGACTCTTGATTAGTCAGGGCATGAAGGGTTACAGTGGAAAGGCAGGAGATTGGGGCTGAAAGGGAACTGGATCAGCCATAATGAAATGGAGGAGCACAGCAAATGGCCTAATTCTGCTCCTATATCTTAAGAGCTGGTCAGTGAAAAGTTTTTGTTTGCATGCCCCCATACTGACCGATCATTGAATGCCATCAATTTCATATTGATGCTCCTTCTGTGTCAGTCCTGAAGAAGGGTCCCAGCCTGAAACGTCGACTATCTATTCATTTCCATCGATGCTGCCTGACCTACTGAGCTCCTCCAGCATTGTATGTGCGTTGCTACAGAAAGCAATCTGTCCGGATGCAGAGTGGCTTGGTATGAGAACTGCTCTGTGACAAAAAGAAACCGCAACAAGTTGTGGACACAGCTCAGCAATGAACATGAGTCAGCTACCCTTCTATGGACTCTGTCTACACTTTGCATTGCCTCTGTTAAGCGGTTAAAGACCCCATCGACCCTGGACATTCCCTCTTGCCCCTTGCTCCCATCAGGCAGAAAATACAAAAACCTGAAGGCACAGACTACCAGTTGCTATCCTATAGAGAACATCATACTCAAATATCGAAAGGTAAAAGAACCCAGAGAGAGGAACATGACAAGAGTTAAAAATTAAATCAATGTTTAATCATACAAGCAAGCTGAGCAACTGACATCCTGTATCAGAATCCCAACCCTGCCAAGCACCGAATCTTTCCAGTGATGTGATTCTGAGATATCTATAAAAGAGAGTTATCTCAGTCACAAAAAGTAAAAAGAAAACCAAAGACTCAGGAAATCTAAGCTAGCATTGACCTGAAATGTTAATCCTGTTTGTCTCTCTGCAGATGCTCTCGGACATGCTGGGCCTCTCCAATCTTTTTGTTTATTTGATATATTTCTGCAATCTTAAAAGTAAAGGAGCTCAGTATCTACAGCATAGAAAGGAGCATTTTCGTCCAATAGGACCACGTTTGTCCTCCAAAGGAGCCTTCTCACACCACTCCTCATCCACAACACAGTTCAAGGTTTGCAGTAAATTTATTATCAGAAAACATGCAGACTCAGTGTCCACTTTATTAGGTATACCGGTACACCTGCTCGTTGATGCAAATACCTAATCAGCCAATCATGCATAAAAGCATGCAGACATGGTCAAGAGGTTCAATTGTTGTTCAGACCAAACACCAGAATGGGAAAGAAATGTGATCAAAGTGACTGATTGCTGGTACCAGACAGTGTGGTTTGAGTACCTCAGAATCTTATGATTTCCTAGATTCTTCAGGCACACCAGTCGCTGGAGTTTACAGAGAATAGTGAGAACCAAAAAACATGCAGTGATCAGCGGTTCTGTGAGTGAAAATAACTTGTTAATGAGAGCGGTCAGAGGAGAATGGACAGGTTAGTCAAAGCTGACAAGAAGGTGACAGTGCAATACCCTCAAAATGCTGGAGGAATTCAGTAGGCCAGGAAGCATCTAGGAAAAGAATACAGTCGACATTTCAGGCCGAAATCCTTCAGCAGGACTGGAGAGAAAAGGCTAAGGAATAGAGTAGTGGGGGAGTGGAGAGAAAAAGACAAGAAACCTGGAGGGGGAAGGATGAAGTAAGGAGCTGGGAAGTTGATTGGTGAAAGACACAGAAGGCCATGGAAGGTAGAAAAGGGGGGAGGAGCACCAGAGGGAGGCGATGGGTGGGCAAGGAGATAAGGTGAGAGAAGGGAAAGGGGATGGGAAATGGTGAAGGGGAGGGGGATGGGGGGTATGACAGGAAGTTTGAGGAATTAATGTTCATGCCACCAGGTTGGAGGCTACCCAAACGGAATACATGGTATTGTTCCTCCAGCCTAAGTGTGGCCTCATCATGACAATGGAGGAGGCCAAGGATGGACATATTGGAATGGGAATGGGAAGCGGAATTAAAATGGGTGGCCACTGGGAGATCCCATTTTTTCTGGCCGATGGAGCGTAGGTGCTCGGTGAAGTGGTCTCCCAGTCTACATCGGGTCTCACTGATATATAGGACAGCTTGCAATCGTTGTGGAAACAATGAATTTAAAATTGTTTCAAGACATTTTACAGGAGAATATGAGCATAGCAGTCCATCACCTGAAGCTCAATAGAAGTTGGATGATGCAACAAGACAATGATCTGAAATACAAGAGTAAATTAACCACAGAATGGTTTAAAAAGAAGAAAATTTGTGTTTTGGAATGGCCAAGTCAGAGTCCAGATCTTATTCCAATTGAGATACTGTGGCATAACCTGAAGAGGGCTGTTCATGCAAGGTATCCCAGCAATACTGATCAACTGAAACATTTTTGCATGGAGAAACGGTCTAAAATTCTTCCTTGTCACTCTGCAAGCCTGATCACCATCTACAGAAATGTCTGGTGGAAGTTCTACCAGTTATTAAATACAAGGGTTCACATACTTTTTGCAATCTGGACTGTGAATGATTCAATAATGTGTTCAATAAAGACATGGAAAGTGCAATTGTTTGTGTGCTATTAGCTTAGGCAGATTATGTTTGCCTATTATTGTGACTTAGATGAAGATCAGACCATATTTTCTGAGTAATTAATGCCCAAAACCAGGTAATTGCGATGGGTTCACAATTGTTTTCTTACAGTTGTATGTCACCGGTCCCTGATATATCAGTGGATCTAAATTCCTAAATTTACTACCCAGCAGGGATATGGGAACATCATCATTTTCTCAAGGTCAATTAGTTCTAAATCCATAAAAAATAAGGCAAAAAATTAGAATGGAAACATCTCTTCTGAACAGTTCGAACCCTTTTGTAATCTAGAAGGGTTTGAGTAAAGCATTCCATTAATAGAGTCATAAAATCAGAGTCATACAGCATGAAAACAGGCCCTTTGGCCCAACTCATCCATGCTGAACAAGATCCCCAGCTAAATATACCTGAAGTAATTCACCAACCCCAAGAGGCATTCACCATATCAATTCCCCTCATGATTTTATACACCTCTGTAATGTTATTCCTCAGTCTCCTTTGTTCCAAGGAAGAAAGTCCAAGACTGTCCAACATTTCCCTGTGATATATGCCTAAGAATCCTGGCAAACTCATTGTAAGTTTTGTCTGCACTCTTTACAGCACAGGAGCAGCTGGGACCAGAATAGAAAGATGTCCCTTTAAAACAGAGATGAGGAGGAATTTCAGGAATATACAGCATATTGTATATATTTCTCGGACATTAAATGTATCTATTGAAACCTATTGAACTTCTTTCTCTAGAGGGTGGAGAAATGTGTGGAATTTGTTGCCACAGATGGTTGTGGAGGCAGAGTCTTTGTGTGTATTTAAAGCAGAGGTTGATAAATTCTTGATTCGTAAGTCCTGAAAGGTTATGGAGAGAAGGCAAGAGAATGTAGTTGAGAAGGATATTAAATTAGCCATGATGAAATGGTGGAGCAGACTCGATGGGTTGAATGGCCTAATTCTGTTCCAATGTCTTTTCGTCTTATGGCATTATGGTGTCCTTCCTATAACAACGTCCAAAACCCTGCACAATGTTTTTGGCTTTTGTGAAAAAAAACAGTTCAAGTCCGTGTCAGAACATACCTGGTTATTATCACATTACAGTTTGTTTCCTATTTCACTACAATGGCCAGTGTTCAAAAGTTCTTCATTGGCTTAAACTATTACTGTGGAATCGTTTAAGAGGGATAGGAAAGGCAGTACAGAAATACAAATTATGGACATTCCGCAGATGCTGGGAACTTTGAGTGACACACACAAAATGATGGAGTAAGCCTGGCGGTAACTATGGAGAGGAATAAACTGTCAAAGTTTCAAGCTGAGAGCCTTCATTATTCTTTTTTTTGAAAATTACCATATAGTGTAACTCACAAGGGCTGATATTAAGTTGTAAATTTACAGCAGAAGTGCAGTTAGTCCAACCCCTGAGCACTGTGAGGCAAAGCAGCAGTGAGGTTAGGGACCATATACAGATTACGGAGAGGTGGTGTTTGCTGCCTTGAAGAAAATGAGGGTGGATAAAAACCCCAGGGCCTGATGGGCGTTCCCACAAGCCCCGTGGATGGCTAGTGCAGGAATTGCAGGAGCGCAGGCAGAGATATTAGATCCTTAGCCACGGGTGAGGTGTTGGAGGATTGGAGAATAGCCATTGTTGTCCCATTGCTTTGGAAAGGCTCTCAGAATAAACCAGGACATTATAGGCTGGTGAGTCTGAAATCAGTATTGGGCAAGTTATTGGAAGGTATTCTAAGGAACCAGATAGACATGGACTGGCTCGAGATAGTCAATATGGCTTTGTGCATGGTAGGTCATGTCCAACCAAACTTATAGACGTTTTAAAGGAAGTTATCAGGAAAGTTGATGAAGGAAGGCAGTGAATATTGTCTACATGGACTTTAGCAAGGCCTATGACAAGGTCCTGCATAGGAGGTTATTCAAGAAGGCTTGGCCACATGGCATTCAAGTTGAGATAGCAAATTGGATTAGATGTTGGCTTTGCAGGAGAAGTCAGAGACTGGTGGTAGATAGCTGCCTCTCTGACCGAAGGTTTGTGACTAGTGGAGTGTTGCAGGGATCGGTGCTGGGTGCATTGTTGCTGATCATCTATATCAACAATCTGGAAGATAATGTGGTAAGCTGCATCAGCAAATCTGCAGATAACACTAGGGATTGGAGGAGTAGTGGAAAGCGCAGAAGGCTATCAAAGCAGGTAATGGGATCTGGACCTGCTGGAAAAATGGGCTGGAAAATGTCAGATGGGATTTCATGCAGGCATGTGGGAGGTCTTGCACTTTGGGAGGACAAACCAGGGTAGGTCTTACATGAGGAGCTGTAGGGCACCAGGGAGTGCGGTAGAACAGAGGGATCTGGGAAAGTGGCGTCATGGGAAGACAGAGTCATAAAGAAAGCTTTAGGCACATTGGCCTTTATAAATTAAAGTACTGAATACAGGAGTTGGGATATTATGCTGAAGTTGTACAGGTTGTTCATTAGGCCTAATTTGGAGTATTGTGTGCAGCTTTGGTCACCTACCTACAGAAAAGATGTAAATAAGAAACATATAAACACAGAAAACCTACAGCACAATACAGGCCCTTCATCCCACAAAGCTGTGCCGAACATGTAAGGTTGAAAGAGTACAGAGAAAATTTACAAGGATCTTGCCAGGACTTGAGGACCCAAGTTATAGGAAAAGATTGAATAGGTTTGGACTAGAGCATAGGAGATTGAAGGAGATTTGAAAGAGGCATAGACAGGGTAAATGCAAATACGCCTTTTTCACTGAGGTTGGATGAGACTAGAACTAGAGGTTGTAGGTTAAGGGTGAAAGGCAAAATGTTTAGGGGGAAAATGAGGGGGAGCTTCTTCACTCAGAGGGTGGTGAGAGTGTGGAAAGAAAGTGGAAGTGGTGCATGCAGATTCAATTTCATCATTGAAGAGAAATTTGGATAGGTACATGGTTGGATGGGGTATGGAGGACTATGGTCTGGATTCAGTTCGATGGGACTAGGCAGATTAATAGTTTAGCATGGACTAGCTGGTCCAACAGGCTTGTTTCTGTGCTGTAGTGCTCTATGTCTCTATGACTCTATGTCCCACAGTTCCATGGTAGGATGCCCTCTCTTCCCTTATCTCCTGTGGCTGTTTAGCAACGTTAAAAGCCAATCTCGTACCAAAGTTATCTCTCTGACACACATACACACAGTAATCATGTTTCAATCAATCACAAACCTGCCACTGGTGTCTCCTTTCTCCTTTTTCACAAACAATGACAGATAATGCCTGTATCAAGATAGTAGATTAGGGGTCAGATATAATTGTTCAAACCTACGCTTCTCGAAAACTGGGGCATTTCAGTATTCTTCAGCTGTTCTTAAATACACAATGGAAAAGGAGGACCTTTGTTACGTGATATAAATTGTGATTAAGTGTTTGAACACGCACTAATCAAATCCAATCAACTGTTAATCCAATGAATTTCTGCATTGTAATTCCTGCTGTTTATCATTCCGTTTTGATTAGTATGTCCTCAGTGAATACGGGAAAATGATTAAAGAGTCGGCAAGCATTTGCAATTAATGTGTCCGTTTTCTCACAACTCAGGGGAGGAGTACAATATGTCAGAACCAATCAGAAAACAATTAATAATCAACATAATACCACACTGAACAGCCTGCAGTTACACAACAGCTGGGGTAGAATGGAACATGCACTCACAGATGAAGAAAGATGACAGAGGAATCAAACAGACTGATTGAGCCAATCAATTTCTCTAATTTCTGGTCATTTCTCACCCCTCCCTCCTTCTCTGGTTTTCCATTTTCCATTCTAGTTACCCATTCATCCCTTCTCTTCTCTTCTCTTCACCTGCACATCGCCTCCCTCCAGTTCCCCTCCTCCTTCCCTTTCTTCCATGTTCTACTGTCCTCTCCTATTAGATTCTTTCTTCTTCAGCCCTTTACCACATCCACCTTCCAGCTTGTCACCTCATCCTCTCCTTCCCCATCCAACCACATTCCCCCACACATTGTTTCACCTATCTGACATGCACTCCTCCCCCCCCCCACCCCCCCCATCTTCTTTCTCTGGCTTCTGCACCCTTCCTTTCTATCTCTAATGAAGCTTCCCTTCATGCTCCACTTAAACATTTCACCTTTCACCCTTAACCCGTGACCTTTAATTGTAGACCTCAGTGGAAAAAGCCTGCTTGCAGTTACCCTCTCTATACCCCTCATAATGTTGTATACCTCTATCAAATCTCCTCTTAATCTTCTACATTCCAGGAATAAAGTCCTAACCCATTCAAACTTCTAGGTTCCAGTTAGAATGAAAGTAGTACAGTACTGTCCGGTGGCTATACTCAAATACAAAATAAGGTTTATGATCAAAGTACACACGCTTATGTTACCATATACAGTACTACCCTGGCATTCATTTATGGCAGGCATTTACAGGAAAATAAAGAAATAGAACAGAATTTATGAAAAACTATAATCTGTCATGGTAGTGGATGTCAGATTTTGGAGTTCAATCTGTATGGAGTCAGTACTTCCTCCCCATGGAATTCATGGTTTTCCTCCCACAGTCCAAAGACGTACGTGTTAGTAGGTTAATTGGTCATTGTAAATAGTCCTGTGGTTAGGTTCGGGTTGAATCACAGGTTGCCGGGGGTTGCCGGGACAGCGCAGCTCATAGGGCTGAAAGAGCCTACTCCGCGTAGTATCACTAAATAAATCAAAAAATAAATTAACCAAGACCTACAAACAACTGATGTGCAAAAGAAGACAAACTACACAAAAAAAAAAGTGAATATGAGTTGTATAGGGCCACACAGCATGGAAACCAGTCTCTTCGGCCCAAATGGTCCATGGTGGTCAAGGTGCTCATCCAAGTGAATCCCGTTTACCTTGATTAGGCTCAAAAAATTAATTTCTTCCAGTTAAAAAAAATCCCACCCCTCCTCTGTTCTTCTGTTCCCCACTCTGGTCCCTTGCTGCTTCTCACCTGCCTGTCTCCTCCCCTTGGGTGCTCTCCTTCTTCCTTTTCCCCTGTGGTCCACTCTCATCTCCTATCAGATTCCTTCTTCTCCAGCCCTTTACCTTTCCTACCCACCTGGCTTCACCCATCATCTTTTGGAAGCATTTTGGAAGGACAAATCAAGGTAGGACATACACTGTAAATGGTAGGGCACCGAGGAGCGTGGAGGAACAAAGGGATCTGGGAGTTCAGACACATAATTCTCCGAACGTGGCATCACAGGTAGACAGGGTTGTAAAGAAGACTTCTGGCATCCTGGCATTCATAAATCGAAGTATTGAGTACAGGAGTTGGGATGTTATGGGGAGGTTGTATAAGACATTGGTGAGGCCAGATTTAGAGTATTGTGTATAGTTCTGGTCACCTAGCTATAGGAAGGATATCAGTAAGATTGAAAGAGTGCAGAGAAGATTTACTAGGATGTTGCTGGGTCTTCAGGAGTTGAGTTACAGGGAAAGATTGAACAGGTTAGTACCTTATTCCTTGGAGCATAGAAGAATGAGGGGAGATTTGACAGAGGTTTACAAAATTATGAGGGGTATAGACAGAGTAAATGTGAATAGGCTCTTTCCACTTAGATTAGGAGAGATAAATACGAGAGGACATGGCTTTAGGGTGAAAGGGGAAAAGTTTAGGGGGAACTTCTTCACTCAGAGAGTGATGGGAGTGTGGAACGAGCTGCCATCTGACGTGGTAAATGCGGGCTCACTCTTAAGTTTTAAGAATAAATTGGATAGGTACATGGATGGAAGAGGTCTGGAGGGTTATGGACTGGATGCAGGTCAATAGGACTAGCAGAATAATGTTTCAGCACAGACTAGAAGGGCTGAATGGCCTGCGTTATGTGCTGTAGTATTCTATAGTTCGATGGTTCTATGGTTCTATCTTCTAGCTATCCTCCCTCCCCTCCCACTATCTTTTTATTCTGGCATGTTCCTCCTCTCTTTCCAGTCCTGAAGAAGGGTCTCAGCCCAAAACAATGGCTGCTTACTCATTTCCATAGGTACTCCCTGACATGTTGAGATCCCCCCAGCATTTTAGAAAGAAAGAAACATAGAAAACCTACAGCACAATACAGGCCCTTCAGCCCAGAAAGCTGTGCCAAACATGTCCTTACCTTAGAACTACCTAGGCTTACCCATGGCCCTCTAGTTTTCTAAACTCCATGTACCTATCCAGGAATCTCTTAAAAGACCCTATCGTTTCCTCCTCCACCATTGCCGCCAGCAGTCCATTCCACGCACTCACCACTCTGCGTAAAAAACTTACCCCTGACATCTCTTCTGTACCTACTTCCAAGCACCTTAAAAATATACCCTCTCGTGCTAGCCATTTCAGCCCTAGGGAAAAGCCTCTGACTATCCACACGATCAATGCCTCTCATTATCTTGTACACCTCTATCAGGTCACCTCTCATCCTCTGTCGCTCCAAGGAGAAAAGACCAAGTTCTCTCAACCTATTCTCATAAGGCATGCTCCCCAATCCAGGCAACATCCTTGTAAACCTCCTCTGCATAATTTCTATAGTTTCCACATCCTTCCTGTAGTGAGATGAACAGAACTGAGCACAGTACTCCAAGTGTGGTCTGACCAGGGTCCTATATAGCTGCAACATTATCTCTTGGCTCTTAAACTTAATCCCACGATTGATGAGGGCCAATGCACCGTATGCTTTCTTAACCACAAAGTCAACTTGCGTAGCGGTTTTGAGTGTCTTTTGTGCATTTTGCTTTGGATTTTCATCCTATTCTGAATTTCTCGTGTTCTTCATTTCACAGTCTGCTTCATTATGGCCTTGTACTTTAGTGTCTACCTGCATTGTACAGATTGGGCTTTATTCTGCACTCTGTCGTTGCTTTACTTCGTACTACCTCAGTGCACTGAGAACTGCTTTGAGATGGGGTGGAGATTTGTCTTTATCAATGGAGATGTAAGGCACTCCTTCTCTCTGCTAACCCACAGGTCAACCTTAGGCAAGGTGTAGCACCTGCTTAGCACCCCCCCCCACCTGATCAGAGTCACATGAAGCTATGGAGCAGGTGGTGGATGTTCACATGAGCAGCTAATACATCACAAGTCTTGGTTTCATAACCACTGGCACCAGGCAGACAGTCTCTGAAGAGTATTGATAATGGCTGGGGCCAGCCATCTTGTAAAGACTGCCCAGAAGAAGGTAATGGCAAACTGTTTCTGTAGAAAAAATGCCAAGGCCATGATCACCCACGTGGTAAGTAATGACAAAGAAACTGCTTTGTATCATTACTATTTTATATTTGAACAGCAATGCAAGACAAGCTTTTCACTGCACTTCATATGTGACAATAATTAACCAATTCAATTCTAATTTCATTAACCATTTTCTATCGATATACTTGTCCAAGACAACTTCAAACATTGTTCAACCACTTCCCCCAGCAGCTCATTCCATTAACTGACCACCCATTGGCTGAAAAAGTTGCTCCTCAGGTTCCTGTTAAATCTCTCCCCTCTCACCTTAAACCTCTGTTCTTGATTTATTGCTTGTGAGCATTCACCCTATCCAGGTCACTCATGATTGTACCCAGCTCTGTTTAGTCTCCTCTCATTCTCCTCCAGCACTGTGGAAGTCTTAGGCACATATATATAATGAGGGCACCTAAGGCTTTCGCACAGTACTGTATTTATCAATATGGAGCAGTGAGCAAGTTTGCAAATCTGGTGGGAACAAATGATTTTGGGAATGATGAGGATGGAGCACCGTGGGAGGGGTGTAGGACAGGTGGCAGAGAAGGAGTGCCAGGGTGGGGGGCAGCGGCTCAGGTGCAGAAACACGCAACCTTGAGACAGCAGGCAAGATCATTTGATTCCAACCAATTGGTTTATAGATCATTGCAAAATGCCTCTCTGGCGCTTCCTGCTCCCTCCCCCCTTTCCCAACCATGATTTCCCTCTCCCTTAAGTAAGACCATAAGATATAGGAGCAGAAGTAGGCCATTCGGCCAGTCGAGTCTGCTCTGCCATTCAATTAGGGGCTGATCCAGTTGTTCCGGTCATTTCCACTCCTCTGCCTTCTCCCCATACCCTTTGATGCCCTGGCTAACCAAGAACCTATCTATCTCTGTAATCTGTCAAGTAGGGTGCCGTGCACAATCCTGATTTGATGGAGACAGACGTGAGAGAACAGAGGAACATCTGGAGAAACTTCTGAAATGCTTTTTACGCTGCCGCTGTTACTGTGTGATCCAGAATCTCCGGAGGGGAAGGCCCCGAGTCCTCGGCTTTGCTTGTTGCTCGGTGGCCGGGACAGGGTTAAAGCGCTCGGCACAGGTGGTGCTCAGTGCTCAGTGTCGGAGGCTCGAAGTTTTCAGACAGAGTCGGCTGTGGTCAGGTGCTCCCAATGCATTGACAGTTGTCGGTGCCTGGAGGTTTATGGCAGGGAGAGTTTCTTCCTTCTGCCGCCTGCTATCAGGGACTATCGGGAGTCGATCGGAACTTTGAGACTTTTTTTTAACCATGCCCATGGTCTGCTCTTTATCAAATTATGGTATTGCTTTGCACTGCTGTAGCTATATGTTATAATTATGTGGTCTTGTCAGTGTTAGTCCTTGGTTTGTCCTGTTTTTTTTTGTGATATCATTCTGGAGGAACATTGAATCATTTCTTAATGCATGCATTTCTAAATGACAATAAACGAGGACTGAGTGTCCTCATAATCTAATCTAATCTAATTTCTGCCTTAAATACACCCAGTGACCTGGCCTCCACAGCCACTCGTGGCAACAAATTCCATAGATTTAACACCCTCTGACTAAAGTAATTTCTCAGCATCTCTGTTCTAAATGGACGTCCTTCAATCCTGAAGTCATGCCCTCTTGTCCTAGCCTCCCCTACCATGGGAAAAAAACTTTGCCATATCTAATCTGTTCAGGCCTTTTAACATGTGGAGTGTTTCTATGAGATCCCCCCTCATTCTTCTGAACTCCAGGGAACACAGCCCAAGAGCTGCCAGACGTTCCTCACACGGTAACCCTTTCATTCCTGGAATCATTCTCGTGAATCTTCTCTGAACCCTCTCCAATATCAGTATATCCCTTCTAAAATAAGGAGTCCAAAACTGCACACAATACTCTGCCTCACGAGTACCTTGTTGAGACTCAACATCATATCCCTGCTCTTATATTATGTACCTCTAGAAATGAATGCCAACATTGAATTTGCTTTCCTCACCACTGACTCAACCTGGAGGTTAATTTTTACAGTATCCAGCACAAGGACTCCCAAGTCCCTTTGCATCTCTGCATTTTGAATTCTCTCCCCATCTAAATAATAGGCTGCCCATTTATTTCTTCCACCAAAGTGCATGACCATACACTTTCCAACATTGTATTTCATTTGCCACTTCTTTGCCCATTCTCCTAAACTATCTAAGTCTCTCTGCAGGCACTCTGTTTCCTCAACACTACCCACTCCTCCAATTATCGTATAAATCAGCAAATTTAGCCACAAATCCATTAATCCCATAGTCCAAATCATTGACATACATCGTAAAAAGCAGCGGTCCCAACACCAATCCCTGTGGAACTCCACTGGTTACCGGCAGCCAGCCAGAATAGGATCCATTTATTCCCACTCTCTGTTTTCTGCTGATCAGCCAATGCTCCACCCACGCTAGTAACTCCCCTGTAATTCCATTGGCTCTTATCTTGCTTCGCAGCCTCATGTGCGGCACCTTGTCAAAGACCTTCTGCAAAGGCCTCCCTGCCCGTCTTCCCACTCTCGGTCAACAATAGGGACCCATATCAAAATCAGGTTGACCATCACTCACATATATCACGAAATTTTTTTTTTGCGGGAACAGTACAATGCAATACATAAAATTACTATGTCTGTCTGTCCAGGTACCATATCCGATGCGGACTTTGGTGACCATGGTTTTCCATATAGATCTATCCTTCGTTTTTTGGATGACTTCCATTTCCTCGATGTGTGGCCACCTGGCTATGCTTTTGATGTACATAAGCCGAGGTCTTCCTCTAGGTTTGCTCCCCTCAATCTTTCCAGAGAGTATGAGTTTTTCTAGTTCATCTTTCCGCATGATGTGTCCTAGGAATCTGAGTTGTCTTTCTCTTATTGTTGGTATGAGTGATTGAACTGCTTGGGCTCTTCTGAGAACTTCTTCATTTGATGTGTGTGTGGTCCATGATATTTTTAACATTCTCCTGTAGAACCATAATTCAGCTGCTTCTAGTCTCTTTTCCATTGCTGGAGAAATGGTTCAGCATTCACTTCCATAAGTCAGGATAGAATAAACGTAGCACTGCAGTATTCTGTTTTAGGGTACGTGCTCATCTTTGTCTGTTAATATGGTCTTCATTTTTTGGAAAGCTTCTTTCGCCATTGCTGTTCTGTATTTGATATCTGTGTCGCACCTGCCATTACTTGTTATTAGGCTGCCAAGATATTTGAATGTGTTGACTTGTTTGATGTTTGTATTTCCGATCTTGATCACACATTGTGGGCTGTTTATCTTTCTGGAGATGACCATGCTTTCTGTCTTCTTGGTGTTGATTGAGAGGCCTCTGCGATTACTTTCTGCTGCCACCATAGTGAGTAATTCTTGAAGTTTTGTTTCTGAGTCAGCTATTAGTACGATATCATCAGCATATCTGATATTATTTAGATTATGGCCTCCAATTGTGAATCCTTTGATGTCTTTGATACTTCTCAAGATATTTTGACTATACAGGTTGAATAAGTCTGGCGAAAAGACACAACCTTGCCTGACTCCTCTCATGATATTCACATAATCACTATAGTATTATAAAATTACTATAGTACTATGCAAAAGTCTTACGCATTCTAGCTACTATATACTGTGTATGTGTGTATATATATATATACACATTTAAGACTTTCACACAATATTATATGTTCCAACGAAAAAAGTCTTTGCCTGCTCCATAACCCAGCCTCTCAAGTCCTGGCTGGCAAACTCCTTCTAAATATTTTCCACATTCTTTCCAGCTTACTGGCTAGGTTGGTTTGAGCATACGTTGGAGGCTGGAAGGCCAGCCTCAGACCTGGAGCCTCTGGGAAGGGTTAGCGCAGGTTCAGAGCACTGGTTCCCTGTTAGTACAAATTCAGAACACTGGTTCCCTGCCAGAACTGGTTCAGAGCACTGGTTCCCAGCTAGCACTGGTTCGGAGCACTGGTTGTCTGTTAGCACTGGTTCCCTGTTATCAATGGTTCAAAGCACTTGTTACTTTCTAGCACTCATTCACAGAACTGGCTCCTTATTAGTACTGGTTCAGATCACTGCTTCCCTGTTAGACCCTTCATTCCTGAGCAGATTGGTTTTACAGAGTGCAATCTCTAGTAACAATGGCTGCCTCAGGAAAAACTAATACCAGAGCCTTCGAAAATTATGTTCTACTAGTGTATTTACATTGCCTAAAACTAGCTTCATCATGGACAAATGACTAATTTGCCCCTTCTCACAATGGGGAACACTTGGGGGCCACACAATAATGCAGCAAGTGGAGCTGCCAACTCGCAGATGCAAAAATCAGGTTCAGTCCTAACCTTGGGTGCTGCCAGTGTGGAATTTGTATCCTCTCCCTGGTGACCAGAAGGATTTCCTCCAGGGACTCTGGTTTCATCCCTCGCCCCAAAGATGTGCAGAGTGATAGGTTAATTGTACCTTGCCAATAATTGCCACTGGGGGAGCGGCTGAATCTGGGGGGGGGGGGAGTATTGAGTAGTATTGGTGTAATAAGTACTTGGGATTTGGGAGGAAAGGGAATTGTGATTGGCACAAAGAAGATCCATGAGGTAACAAGGAGACTATGTAACTCCATGGAACTCCATACAGAGAGCAGGATCGAACATGGTACCATCTGCAGCCAGTGATGAAGTGAATTGATATATAGGATGGTGGGTGTTCAAGTTTACCTGCATTTTTCGGTAGCTTTTAGACCATAAGACAAAGGAGCAGAAGTCGGCCACTCAGCCCATCGAGTCTGCTCTACCATTTTATCATGAGCTGATCCATTCTCCCATTAAGTCCCACTCCCCCGCCTTCTCACCATAACCTTAGATGCCCTGTGTGTCCCTCAATGCAAGAAGCATCAGGAACAAAGGTGATGAACTGACAGCTTGGATACATACATGGAATTATGATGCAGTGGCCATTACAGAGACTTGGCTGGCACCAGGGCAGGAATGGATTCTCAATATTCCAGGATTTCAGTGCTTTAAAAGGGATAGACGGAGGGGGGAAGGGGAGGAGGGGTGGCATTACTGGTCAGGGATACTATTACAGCTACAGAAACGGTGGGTAATGTAGCAGGATCCTCTTTTGAGTCAGTATGGGTGGAAGTCAGGAACAGGAAGGGAGCAGTTACTCTGTTGGGGGTATTCTATAGGCCCCCTGGTAGCAGCAGAGATACAGAGGAGCAGATTGGGAGGCAGAAAGGTGTAAAAATAACAGGGTTGTTATCATGGGTGACTTTAACTTCCCTAATATTGATTGGCACCTGATTAGTTCTAAGGGTTTAGATGGGGCAGAGTTTGTTAAGTGTGTCCGGGACAGATTCCTGTCACAGAATGTTGACAGGCCGACTAGGTGGAATGCCATATTAGATCTAGTACTAGGTAACGAACCGGGTCAGGTCACAGATCTCTCAGTGGGTGAGCATCTGGCGGACAGTGACCACCATTCCCTGGCCCTTAGCATTATCATGAAAAAGGATAGAATCAGAGAGGACAGGGAAATATTTAATTGGGGAAGGGCAAATTATGAGGCTATAAGGCTAGAACTTCCGGGTGTGAATTGGGATGATATTTTTGCAGGGAAATGTACTATGGACATGCGGTCTCTTGCAATGTTAGGGATAAATTTGTCCCGGTAAGGAAGGTACAGAATGGTAGGGCGAAGGATCCATGGGTGGGGTGGAAAATCTAGTCAGGTGGAAGAAGGAAGAATAGATGAGGTTTGGGAAGCAAGGATCAGATGGGTCTATTGAGGAATATAGGGAAGCAAGAAAGGAGCTTAAGAAGGGGCTGAGAAGAACAAGAAGGAGGCATGAGAAGGCCTTGGCGAGTAGTGTAAAGGAAAACCCCAAGGCATTCTTCGATTACATGAAGAACAAAAGGATGACAGGAGTGAAGGTAGGACCGATTAGAGATAAAGGTTGGAAGATGTGCCTGGAGGCTGTGGAAATGAGCGAGGTCCTCAATGAATACTTCTCTTTGGTATTCACCAATGAGAGGGAACTTGATGATGGTGAGGACAATATGAGTGAGGTTGATGTTCTGGAGCATGTTGATATTAAGGGAGAGGAGGTTTTGGAGTTATTAAAATACATTAGGATGGATAAGTCCCCAGGGCCTGACGGAATATTCCCCAGGCTGTTCCACGAGGCAAGAGAAGAGATTGCTGAGCCTATGGCTAGGATCTTTATGTCTTCGTTGTCCACGGGAATGGTACCAGAGGATTGGAGGGAAGCGAATGTTGTCCCCTTGTTCAAAAAAGGTAGTAAGGATAATCCGGGTAATTATAGACCAGTGATCCTAATGTCTGTGGTGGGAAAGCCGTTGGAAAAATTCTTAGAGATAGGATCTATAGACACTTAGAGAATCAGGTTCTGATCAGGGACAGTCAGCATGGCTTTGTGAACGGCAGATCATGTCTAACAAGCCTGGTTCTTTGAGGAGGTAACCAGGCATATAGATGAGGGTAGTGCAGTGGATGTGATCTACATCGATTTTAGTAAGGCATTTCACAAGGTTCCACACGGTAGGCTTATTCAGAAAGTCAGAAGGCATGGGATCCAGGGAAGTTTGGCCAGGTGGATTCAGAATTGCCTTGCCTGCAGAAGGCAGAGGGTCATGGTGGAGGGAGTACATTCAGACTGGAGGATTGTGACTAGTGGTGTCCCACAAGGATCTGTTCTGGGACCTCTACTTTTCGTGATTTTTATTAACGACCTGGATGTGGGGGTAGAAGGGTGGGTTGGCAAGTTTGCAGATGACACAATAGTTGGTGGTGTTGTAGATTGTGTAAAGGATTGTCAAATATTGCAGACAGACATTGATAGTATGCAGAAGTGAGCTGAGAAGTGGTAGATGGAGTTCAACCCGGAGAAGTGTGATGTGGTACACTTTAGAAGGACAAACTCCAAGGCAGAGTACAAGGTAAATGGCAGGATACTTGGTAGTGTGGAGGAGCAGAGGGATCTGGGGGTACATGTCCACAGATCCCTGAAAGTTGCCTCACAGGTAGATAGAGTAGTTAAGAAAGCTTATGGGATGTTAGCTTTCATAAGTCGAGGGATAGAGTTTAAGAGTTGCGATGTAATGATGCAGCTCTATAAAACTCTGGTTAGGCCACACTTGGAGTACTGTGTCCAGTTCTGGTCACTTCACTATAGGAAGGATGTGGAAGCATTGGAAAGGGTACAGAGGAGATTTACCAGGATACTGCCTGGTTTAGAGAGTATGCATTACGATCAGAGATTAAGGGAGCTAGGGCTTTACTCTACGGAGAGAAGGAGGATGAGAGCAGACATGATAGAGGTGTACAAGATATTAAGAGGAATAGATAGAGTGGATAGCCAGCACCTCTTCCCCGGGGCACCACTGCTCAATACAAGAGAACATGGCTTTAAGGTAATGGGTGGGAAGTTCAAGAGGGATACTAGAGGAAGGCTTCTTACTCAGAGAGTGGTTGGTGCATGGAATGCACTGCCTGAATCAGTGGTAGAGGCAGATACGCTAGTGAAGTTTAAGACACTACTGGACAGGTATATGGAGGAATTTAAGGTGGGGGTTATATGGGAGGCAGGGTTTGAGGGTCGGCACGACATTGTGGGCCAAAGGGCCTGTACTGTGCTGTACTATTCTATGTTCTATGTTTTACAGATAGTGATGGAAATTGAACCCAGGACACTGGCACCGTAATAGTGTTAGACTAACTGCGACATTACCAATCCATTCCTAATTGAAGGTGAGGGGGGAAGATAGGAACTTGAAGAGCAACTGTCTTTTACCCAAAGGATGGTTCCCACCTCCGCTACCTTATCAATTCCTGTCAGTCACCCTAAGTATAGACACTCCTGTGCCTGGCCACACTTTACGGACATACAATCAATCTATGTAGAAAATCTACCTTATGTATTTATATTTATTGTGTTTTCTTATTGTTATATTCTTTGTCTTGTTGCATTTTTTGTTTTGCTGTGTCACATCCAGAGTAACAATTATCTTGTTCTTCTTTACACTCGTGTACTGGAATTGACTTTAAACAATCTTGAATCTTGAATGCCGATGGGACGAGCTGCCAGAGGAAGTGGTTGAAGCAGGTACAAAGGTTTAAAAATTTATAAGACTTGATGGAAAATGGGACTAGCTTGGTTAGGGCATCTAGGCTGGCATGGGCCAGATGGGCTGAAGGGCCTGTTCCCATGACTCTAATACCCTTCAGCATTTTCCTGCACGATCCAGAAATGCATCAGCAATGCAACAGGGAGAAGAGGAGAAGGGGAAGGGATGGTGTTTACTTGACATTGAAGATTTTCAGTTGGAATATCGAGTGCCAAGCAAGACTCTCATTTGTTCTAAAAATATTCGAAAGAATTGCTCCCGAACACTCCATCTCACAAAGTGTCTGAATAAGCCTAGGCAAGGAGACAGGTACATTAATTCAAAGAGAGCCTGGGGGAAATTTGAGGCATCTTTATGTCCCCTTGTTGTGTAGGCTGTGCTTTAAGAAGCGGGAAAGAAAATGACATTATTTTTATTCAGATAGACCACTGAATGTGTAAGTACCGTACAACAAATACAAAGCAATAAACAATCATTCTGGTAATTAAATAATACAGCATGGAAGCTTCCTGGATAAGTTGCAATGTTTCAGTGTGTTGTCTTTCAACCTTTATGAGACTGAAAGTGAAAAGGAAGTAACAGTTGGCAACTTACCAAGTAGATATTCTACTCAGCCATTCAAATCTGCTGTACCATTCAATAACATCATGACTGAGTTCCTGCAACGGATTGGTTAGAGTATTGTGTTTGGTTAATGTAATGCAGAAGATGTTGAGGGTTACAATGGGACATTGATAGGATGCAGCGCTGGGCTGAGAAGTGGCATATGAAGTTCAATTCGGAAAAGTGTGTACTGATACACTTTGAAAGTTCGAATTTAACGGGAGAATACAGGGTTAGTGGCAGGATTCTTAGCAGTGTGGAGGAAAAGAGGGATCTTGAGATAATCATCACACACATATTGATAGGGTGGTTAAGAAAGCATACAGCAGGGGAACCACTTTGTTAAGCACCCCTGCATCATCCACCACGAGCAGGACTTCTGGTGGTCAAACATCTTAATTCCGATTCCAATTCCTGTTCTGAATTGTCGGTCCATGGCGTTATCTCGTGCCAAAATGTGGTTACCCTCAGGGTGGATGAGCACCACCTTTTATTCTGTCTGGGTACCCTCCTTCTGGTAGACAAATTTCCCCTCTCCTCTGTTCCCTACTCTGATTTTTTATTTCTTCTCATTTCCTGCGAAATCCCCTCCTTCTTCTTTTTCTCCTCTCCTCTCCTATCAGATTCTTTCTTCTCCAACCTTTGACCTTTCCCACCCACCTGGCTTTACCTATCACCTCCTAGCTATCCTCTTTCTCCTCCCTCATCTTTTTATTCTGACATCTTCCCCCTTCCTTCTCAGTCCGGAAGAAGGGTCTTGGCCCATTAAGTCGACTGTTTATCTATTTCCATAGATGCTGCCCAACTTGCTGAGTTCCTGCAGCATGAGATGCTTTGGATTTCCAGCATCTGCAGAATTTCTTATGTTTTTGATACAGTGTGTTGGCCTTCATTAGTTGGGGAACTGAGTTTAAGAGCAGTGAGGTAATGTTAGACCACACTTGGAATATTGTGCTCAGTTCTGGTTGTTCATTGTGGGAAGGATGTGGAAAGTTTAGAGTGGGTGCAAAGTAGATTTATGAGGATGCTGTCTGGATTATGTGTGCAAGTGTTATGAAGAGAGGTTGAGTGAGCCTGGTTTTTCTATTTTGGAAAGGAGGATGAGAGGTGACTTGATAGAGGTGTGCAAGATGATAAGAAGCATAAATCAAGTGGACAGCCAGAGAATCTTTCCCAAGGCAGAAATGGTTAATATGAGGGTCATACTTTTAAGGTGATTGGAGGAAAGTCAGAGGTAGGTTTTTATAGACAGAGTGTAGTGGGTACATAGAACATACTACCAGGGCTGGTGGTAGAGGTAGATACATTAGGGGCATTGAAGAGACTCTTAAATAGGCACATGGATGGAAGAAAAATGGAGGGCTATGTGGAAGGGAAGGATTAGCTGGGTCATAGAATAGGTTCATCATGGAGTGTGCTGTAATGTTCCAAGTTCTCTGCTCCATGTTAACTCCTATCTCTGTCCCTTCCTGCAAACTCAACACCTCCTATCACATATCACTCACTTTTGTTCCACTGAGGCAACTCAAAGGACGAAAGTACCCTACTTGCATACAAAATGCAAATGTTAGAAACAGTCATCAGGTCAGGCAGCGTCTGTGGAAAGAGGAGCACAGTTAAGGTTTCAGGCTGGAGTCACCTTGCCCTGACAGAGGGTCTCCAACACAAAAACAGACACTGCATGACCTGCTGAGATTTCCCAATATTTTATGATTTTATTTTAGGTTTGCAGGGATCTGTGTGCTTTTTCATCTTTTTTTTAGGAATGTAAGAGGAAACTGGAATAACTGGGTAAATCTATGCAGCCATAGGGTAACATGTAAGCTCCACACAGACTCCTAGTGCTACCTGGATCATTGGAGCTGTGAGCCAGCAGCACGAACCACCAGCCCATTGTCCCGCGTATAAGCCTGTACAGTCAGGAATCATGGGCAATAGGACATCTAGTGATGATTCAAACCGGCTAATAATGGCTAACCTTCCTCTTGCAACAAAAATTTAAGAGGTGAAGAATCTGTAATTAACTTACTTCCTGCATGAATATACTTTTTCTGCGGTGCTCTATCCACCACAGAAAGATCCTATTAATTCTTAAGGATTTTCTGCTTTGGCCAATTTACCTTTTAATAGGATTAAAGCCAGAGAGAATCTCCGTGACTGCTTTGTTGAATTTAATTTCATATTCAAAAGATACTGCATGTTGAAATTTTTGTAGGCAAGAGATTCAAAGGAGTGTGTATGTTTTCCATTGACCTAAACCCACTGTTATTTCCACCATGTTGTGGGATCACCCTCGGCTGAAAAACCAATTCTCAGCTTGTCTGGGAAGCACAACACAAATGGCCAGTCACGCTCAGGAACAAATACACACACAGGCACACAAATAGAGACATACACATACACAGACACAGATACACACACAAAAATACACACACACACACACACACACACACACACACACAATTTTAAAGCAGCATATTTAAATCAAATGTAATTATATCACATCACCTTTTCCTCAGTGGTTGAGTGCTCCCAGTATGTCAATGGACCATTGGCCTTGGACCAGCAGAGGTTCAGTGGACAGGTTTTTGATTCTAAGAGCTGGAAGAGCTGTGAAGGTTTGTGCTGCTTCATTGCAGCTGCCCTGCAGATACACTCTGTTGAGCAGGAGGCCACTGGAGCACCCAGCATGGGAATAGCTCAGTTATCAGCATTTCTGCCGATGGATTGGTTCTGCTCTCGGTGGAGGAGCAGGCAGATTAACTTGGTCACACAGGGTCTAACTTCATTCTCTGTGGAACACATTCAGGTAAAATAGATATTGAAATCTTTTCCTTTGTCATTAATATTGTACATTTAATGCATTCAACAGCAATGAATTACAAACCTATGCTATTTCTTTATGACACAATCTGCAGTGTTTTTCATATCTCACATGATCAAGAAAGATCAACAATGCCTGCACTTTCTGAGGAGGCTGAAGACAGCTGCACTATGCACATCTATATCCACAACCTTCCACAGATGCGCAGTAAAAACATCCTAAAATGCTGCATTTATTGCACTGTGCCAGACAGGAAGACTCTAGAATGGGTTGTCAAAAATGCCGAACACGTCCTTGGCATCAGTCTACCTGTCGTCAAGGACATATATATAGAAAGATGCCAGGAAAAAGGCCAGTAATATCATGAAGGATCCTACCCACCCTGCTCTTAGACTGTTTGTCTTACTCCTGTTAGGGAGAAGGCTACATAGCATCCACGCCAGGACCACCAGACTCACAGTTACTTTCCTCAAGTAGTAAGGCTGATCAACATCTCCACCATGAACCCACCCCTCCACACCCCCAACCATCACTACTTTATCATTTCCCGTCAGTCACCTTATGTACAGATACTCGTGTGCCTAACGTCACTTTATGTCCATACAATCGTTCTACAGTATGTATATAAACTGCATTAACATTTTTATTGTCTTCTTTATCTTATTGTGTTTTTTGTGCTGCATCAGATCCCAAGTAATAATTATTTCTTTCACCTTTTTGACTTTCGTATTGGAGAAAGTGACATTAAACAATCTTAAATAATGAGATGACTTGGCCACCTAGTTTATGCCAACTTTCAGAGTAATTCCTGTTCCACAACATATTTTCCTGGAGTCTATTCCCATTCAAATGTCCAGCAACTCCCTCCGGAACCTCATGCAACCCAATCACACCAGTGCTAATTCTATTGCAACTATTTATCTTATTCAGAGATACAGAACTGTAACAGGCCCTTCTGGCCTAAAGGACCTGCAATGCACGTTATACCAATATGACCAACTAACCAACTAACTGGTACATCTCTGGATTGTGGGAGGATAGCAGAGCACCTGGAGGAAGCCTACACAGTCATGGGGAGAAAGTGTAAAATGCCTTACAGACCATAGTGCGAAAAGAACCTCGGTTGTTGTCGCTGTAATGGCGTAATACTAACCGCCACCCCTATTTTGTCCACCACTCAGCACAAACTTGTAGTGTGGGTTAAAATAATGCACACAGGATTGGGAGAGGGGTCAGGTGTGATCACAGGCTAAAAGATAAAGTTTGCACAGAGAGCACCAGAGGCCAGGATTGTACTGGAGACACTAGAATTTGTATGTTCTCCCTGTGACTGCACGGAGCTCTCATCTACCAGGGAAACATTTAATTGTCTTATTTCAGTGGGGTAGAGCCCTTGAAGCTTGAGATACAGGCTTTTGTATCTTCTACCCAATAGGAGGTGGGTCTTTACCAAAGGAGGTGTAAGGCGTTCTTTCCCTTTGCTAGGCTGCAGGTCACCCTGGGACATGAAGTAGTACCTGCTTAGCTCCCACCCCTCGACCAGGGTCACACAAAGCCATTGTGTAAGCAGCTGGTTCACATCACAAGTCCTGGTTATGTGACCACTGACGCCAGGCAGACAATCTCTGAAGAGCATTGTTAATGGCTGGGGGTTACCCATCTTGTCAAGACACTGATCAGAAGAAGATCACTTCTGCAGAACAATCATGGCCAAGACCATGATCACCTACGTCATAGGAAATAGGACATAATGAATGAATGAATGGCCCAGTGGGTGAGGGAAGAGGAGAGAATGTCCAGGGTGGGTGGGGTCTTTGATTATTCTGGCTGCTTTACTGAGGCAGTGAGAAGTGTAAACAGGAGGCTGGTTTCTGTGATGTGCTCAACTGTATACATAACTCTCTATAGTTCCTTGTGGTCACAGGCAAAACGTTGCCATGCCAAGTTGTGATGTATCTGAGCAGGATGCTTTCTACAGTGCATCAATAACAATTGATAAGGAAACGCAACATCTCATGCTTATTTGAATATCCAGGAGAAAAGATGGAAGTGACCCGGTGGGAGCTGGATAGAGTGACTCCTCATCTGCTTGCTGGCAGAAAGAGTGGATGTGGAGTGGATGTTTCCTATGGTGGGGGAGTCGAAGACCAGAGGACATAGCCTCAGAATTTAGAATGGAGATGAGGAGGAATTTCTTTAGCCAGAGAGTGTGAATCTGTGGAATTCCTTGCCACAGGCAGCTACAGAGGCCAAGTCACTGGGTATATTTAAGGCGGAGGCTGATAGATGCTTAACCACAAGAGATTCTGCATATTGAATTATATTTTATTAACTTATTTATGGCAATATTTTAGCTTATGTGTTGTGTATGATACACACTTTGTGGGTGCACCATGGTCCAGAGGAACATTGTTTTGTTTGGTTGTATATATGTACAGGCAGATGACAATAAATTTGAAAGTGAATGTTCTGTGTTGTAGTGCTGTATGACTCTATGTGGACGATAGAGGAAACAGGCTAAGGAGCAGATCTAGAGTATTTGTTCTCTCAGTTCTACCCATGCATTCAACAGAGTCATGATGATATTGTATCTCAGTGATATTTTCCTGTACTACCCCATTTCCTTTGTTTTTTTTGATGTCCAGAAATCTATTAATTTCTGGGGACAGAAGAGGATGGAGAGACGAGAGAAAGGAATGGCGTTCGTACAAGAGGCTGGGAGGAAGTATGATACACACATATACCATCCAAGCTGGGGATTGGACCTGGGTCTCTGATGTTGTGAGGCCGTGGGTCTCTAGCTTTTCCACCAGATTTCACCTGAGACCAAGACAATTTTTGGAGAAGCAAGAGACTGCAGTGTTGAGCAGAAGACGGTCTGCTGAAGGATCTCAGCAGGCTGAGCAGCATTTGTGTATGGAAAGGATTTGTGAACGCTCCAGGCTGAAAATACTTGAAGAAGGCCTTCGATCTGAGACATCTCACAAAGCTGCTGAAGTCACTGAGTTCATCCAGCAGATCGTTGGTGTTGAGTGAATGATATCTTTATATTAGTTATGTAAGACATAGAAGCAGAATTAGAGTAACACATATAATTTGCTGGATGAACTCAGCAGGTCGGGCAGCATCTTCAGAAAGGAATTAACAGTCAATGTTTCAGGCTGAGTCCCCCCATCAGGACGCAAAAGGAAGGAGGAAGATGGCAGAATAAGAAGCTGGGGAAGGGGAAGGGGGACAAGCTCTTGTTTAATTTTTTGTTTTAGTTCCACAGTTTCTGGTTCAGTTTCTTCCTCTTCTTGTTTTTCTTCCATCTTGACCTCAGACATCGGTGCTTCAGGAGCAGGTCTGTTGAGAACTTGTGTCTGTACTACTGACTGATGCTAGGGTTGATACTTGGCCATCCGCACTCACTGCTGGCTGTAAAAGAGGAATACTGGGATGTTGTGGGAGGATGGGGGAGAGGGGATGAAGTGAGAAGCTGGGAGGTTATAGGTGGAAAAGGTAAAGCACTGATGAAGAAGGAATCTGATAGGAGAGGAGGATGGATCATGGGAGAAGGGAAGGAGGAGGGGCAAGAGGAGAGGTGATAGGCTGGTGCAGAGAAGAGAAGAGGTAAGAGAGGAGTCAGAGGGAATGGAAGGAAAGGAAAAGGATAAGAGAAAAATATTGGAAGTTAGAGAAATCGATGTTCATGCCATCAGGATGGATGATACCCAGATGGAATATAAGGTGTTACTCCTCCAACCTGACAGTGGTCTTGTCATGGTAATAGAGGAGGCCAAGGAAGGCCATGTCAGAATGGGAGCAGGGATTGGGATTATAATGATTGGCCACCGGGAAAACCTGCTTGTGGTGAAGGTTCTTGATAAAGTGGTTCCCCATTCTACGTTGGATCTCACCAATGTAGAAGAGGTGCATCTGGAGCACGGGATGCAGTCAAAGACCCCAACAGGTGTTACCCCACCTGCAAGGACTGTTTGGGGCCCTAAACAGAGGTGAGGGAGGAGGTGTACGGGCAAGTGGAACACTTCTTCCACTTGCAGGGAAAAGTGTCAGGAGAAATATTAGTGGGAAGGGAAGAATGGATAAGTGAATCATGGAGCGAGCAATCCCTATGGAAAGCAGAGATGTGGGGGGGGGAGGAGGCAAAGATGTATTTGGTATCTGTCCATCATTTGATCATGGCTGATTTACACTTCTACCATGTAGACAGGGGAAGGAACAGAGAGAGTAATTCAGTCTCATGAATGGACTGCACACCTTATGTGTTGTGACTCTACACATACTGGCACATGGAATTTAAAAACAGTTCAGAATCAGAATCAGGTCTCTTAACACTGACACACTGTACGTCATGAAATTTGTTGTTTTGCAGCAGTAGCGCAGAGCTCACTCAAATTGTAATAAAGTATAATAAGAAATCTATATAAAAAGATAAATAAGTAGTTCAGAAAGTGAAACTAGTGAGGTAGTGTTTATGAGTTCATTATCTATTCAGAAGTTTGATGGCAGAGGGGAAAAAGTTGTTCTTAAAACATTGAGTTTGTATCTTCAGGCTCCAGTACCTGCTCCCAATGGTAGTAATGAGAAGAGGGCATGTCCTGGGTGGTGAGGGTCTTTAATGATGGATGCTGCCTTTTTGAGGCTTTGCCTTGTTAAGATGCCCTCAAAGTTTATTTTGATTTTAACTCCAGCTTTCTACGGGCCTTTCTTTCGCTCCATTCAGGCCCGTCAGCCCATCTAGTCCACACAAAACCGCTGCTGTGTCTGGTTCCATCGACCTGGACCATAGCCCTCCTTACCTTCCCACCTCATGTGCTCGTTCAAATTTCTCATAAATGTCGCAATTGAAACTGTTTCCACCACTTCTGCTGGTTGCTCATTCCACCCTCGAAGTGACCTACTGAGGAACATGATCTGCTACGATGCTCTGGGCTCACAGAATACTTTCACCTATACAGTAGAATCCAAGCTGCCTGTAACTGCCATGGCCTGCCAACAAGTAAATATAAGATTTCCCATGTCAGCAGAAGAGGAGAGATGAGAGAAGATAATAAAAAAAGATTCTGCAGGTGCTGGAAATCTTGAGCAACACATGCAAAATACTAGAGAAACTCAGCAGATCAAACTCAAGCATAGACAGCATCTATGGGGGTTGGGTGGCGGGAGGGAATATATAGTCAATGTTTCGGGCCAAGACTCGTCATCAGGAAGAAACAGGAAAAAATCTGTGAGAAAAATGAGCTACCCAAATCCACAAAAGTACCAGAGGACTGAAATACTTACTACAACCTTCAGAGGGCAGCGTTGCTTTCAAGACCATAATCTCAGTTGCCAGCTTTAACAACATACCTATCTTATCAACATGAATTATTGTGCTTAGATCTTTATTTCCAATAAACTAGTGCTGTGAGAATTAAATCTATAAAACAATACTAAGTTGTAATATCAAAGCTACTTCTCAAGGTTATCACTGTTGCTCCACTTTCAGAAATATTAGCATTTCATAAATTGTTACCCTGGTGACAATATTAAACTTGGATGTGATTTCTTTCTGTTGTTTCTTCTGTCTTTTAGTCTTGACACTCTCTCTCTCTCTCTCTTTCTCAATCTCTCTCTCAGTCACTCTCTCTATTTCTCTCTATCTCTCTCTTAATCTCACTCCCAATCTCTTCTCTCCCTCCTCCTCTTTCTCAATCTCTCTCTTCCTCTTTACCCTCCCCTCTCTCTCTCCCCCTTTCATACATTCCCTCTGTTAATCTCTCTCTCTTTCTGTCTCTCTTGCTCACTCTCTCTTACAACCACCCTCTCGAATTCTCTCCCTTGCACACATTTCTCTGTCCCATCCTTTTTCTCTTATCCAAGTCCCTGAATGAAGAAGAAAGACCTGCAATATTTGACAGAGGGAATGGTTACCATATTTTGGAACTATTTGCCCAACTGAGAAGCAGACTATCTGTCAGGAGGTGAAGTATTTAGGTACTGGGGAGCAGAGTTGGGAGTGAGTTGGACTGGGGGACAGAACCATGGATGGGAATAGGGACAAAATTTGGAGACAGGGTAGTCATTGATGATGTCTGCTGTTACTGGAGAGGAAAAGAGACTGTGAATGGGGTAAGGGTCTCGGCTCAGAACAGAGCCGCATCCAGTTGCAACAGAGATGAGGAGGACTACTTTTAGCCAGTGACAGAGTGGATGTGAAGAGAATATTTCCTAAACTGGGGGAGACTACGACAGCCTTAGAAAGAAAGGATGTCTCTTTAAAACAGAGATGAGGAGGAATTTCTTAAGCCAGAGGGTGGTAAACCTATGAAATTCATTGCCACAGAGGGCTGTGGAGGCCAAGTCAATCGGTATATTTAAAGAGGAAGTTGATAGGTTCTTCATTAGTCACAGGGAGAAGGCAAGAAATGAGTTTGAAAATATATCAGCCAATGTCAAATGGCGGATCAGACTTGTTGGGCTGAATGGTTTAATTCTCCTCTATTCGTCATACTTCTATGGGTGAAGCAGACAGCGGCAACTGCTCACGAATGCATGGGGAACAAAGAGTGCAGAGTGCAGTGCAGCGAGGGGCGGAAGATGGGAGGGGGTGAGCTGATTGCTGAGATAATCCCAAACTCCTCCTCCACAAACAGTGTGGTGAAGGTTTTCCCTGCAGCCCAATGCTGTCCTCACTCCCATTTAACTGATGGGTGAACAGGGGAAAGAACTTCATTTACGCTGTCTGATCAGAGATCTGCTCGCTCCCTCCCCAGGAACTAATTTATCAACAGCCTTAGTATCACAGCCAATACACATGGAGTGAACAAGTTTAAGGAGAATTCCATGTGAAATTTTAAACTTAAATTTCCCAGTCCTGACTTTGTGAGCTAAAATTCCTCCTTTATCTCGTTGAACAGTTCCTCATCTTGATACTAGTCTCTCTTCACTTTCACTCCTGTAGCTCTCCTCCCCTTGTTCTTCCTCTCTCAGTGTAACTCAGTCCTTTGTGTCCTGGCAAAAACCTCATAAATCCTTTATGCACATTTTACATTTTAATAACATCTTTCCTACTGCAGGGTCACCCAATTATAGGCTTGCTTGCATTCACATAGGTGAGATCCTCTCCAGTCTCTAAGTAGTGAATCCATTTAGAGTATAGGCACCCAAGGCACTGGAGTTATGTTTGGGCCAATTTCAAAATAAAATACAGGAAGTTATGTTGCAACTTTATAAAACTCCAGTTTGGCTTAAGCCTGCATCTGGAGTATTACATTCAGCACTGGTCAGACAATTCTAAGAAGATGTTGAGGATCTGTAGAGAGTGTGGAAAAGGTTTACCAGGATTATAAGGCATGTGCCTTAGGGAGAGTTTGGATGTACTTAAGTTGATGGAGGCTGACAGGACACCAATTAGAAGTTCATAAGATTATGAAAGGCATATATGGAGTAGACAGGTAGTATTTATTTCAGGATGAAATATCCTAAGACTAGAGGACAAGTATTTCAGGTGAGAGAGGCGGGGGTAAGATTTTTACAGCTGAGTGCCAGGATTGCACTGCCAGGAGTGGTAGTGGGGTCAAATTTGACAGATGCATATAAAGGCTCTTGGATAAGTGCATGAACATGCAGAAAATGGAGGGATATGGATGTTGCATAGCCAGAAGAATTTTCCTGGGACTTGAGGACCTGAATTTTAGGAAAAGGTTGACTGGTTAAGATTGCATTCCCTGGATTGAAGGAGAAAGTGGGGAGATTTGATAGAGGTATACAAAATTATGAGGGATATAGACAAGGTAAACCGAAGGAGTCTTTTTCCACTGAGGTTGGGTGAGACTGGAACTAGAGATATAGGTTAAGTGTGAAAGGTAAAATAATTAAAAGGGCAGTGCGAGTGTGGAATGGGCTACCAGCAAAAGTGGTGGATGTGGCTTGATTGCAACAAGTTTAGATAAGTAACAGATAGGAAGGATTTGGAGGACTATGGTCTGGTTGAGGATTGATATGACTAGGCAGAATAGATTGATAGATACTTCATTGATCCCAAAGGAAACTACAGTGTCACAGTAGCATTACAAGTGCACAGATATAAATATTAGAAGAAAAGTAGAGAAAACTTTAAAAAAAGTTAACTCAAACAGTCTAACAGGAGGGGGTCAAGACAACCCAGCTATAGGTTGACTCATTACAGAACCTAATGGTGAGGGGTAAGAATGATTTCATATCGCATTCTTTGGAGTAGTGCAGTTGCCTTAGTTTATTACAAAACTGCTCCTCTGTTCAGCCAAGGTGGCATGCAGAGGGTGAGGAACATTGTCCAGAACTGACAGGATTTTCTGTCAGGTTTTTTGTTCTACCACGGCCTCCAGGGTGTCCAGTTTGACTCCTATAACGAGCCAACATGTCTAATCAGTTTATTGAGCCTGTTGGCATCACCTGTGTTGATGTCATTGCTCCAGCACTACACAGCGTAGAAGATTATACTAGTGACAACAGACTGATAGAACATGTGAAGAAGAGGCCTGCATACTCCAGAAACCTCAGTCTCCTCAGGAAGTAGAGGCAACTCTGGCCCTTCTTGTACACAGTCTCTATGTTGGTGTTCCATGCATTAATTTTATTACACTTTTTGTAATTCCACAGCACAACCTCAGAATAACTCAGAGTAAAGTAAAGGAAAGTACATTTATTATCACAGCGTGTATGCATTATACAATCTTGAGATTGGTTTCCTTACCGCCAGCTAAAAACAAAGAAGATTCATGAGGATGATTCCAGAAATGAAGGGTTAACATATGAGTAGTGTTTGCCAGCTTTGGGCCTGTACTCAATGGAATTTAGAAAAATGTTTAGGAATCTCATTGAAACTTACTGAACTTTGAAAGGACTACATAAGGTGGATGTGGGGAGGATGTTTCCTCTGGTGGGGGTATCCAGAACTAGAGGGCACAGCCTCAATTTTGAGGGGCGAGTTCTTAGAACAGAGATAAGGAGGAATGTTCTTAGCTAAAGAGTGGTGAATCTATGGAATGCTCTGCCACAGACTGTGGAGGAGGCCAAACCCCTGGGTATATTTAAAGTGGAAGTCGATGGATTGCTGATAGGTCGAGGCATCAAGGGTTATGGTGAGATGGCAGGTATAACGGGTTGAATGGGATCCAGGATCAGCATGATGAAATGGCAGAGTAGACTTTATGTGCTGAATGGCCAAATTCTGCCCCTATGTCTTCTGGTCTAAAGAAACCCAATAGAACTTATTAAGAAAGAGACTGTCAAACACCCAACATGCACAAAAAAAAACCTAATAGTGCAAACAGCAAAAGCAAGTGAACAATTGAAGTTCATGAAAGTGAGGCCACAGACACGAAGTGTTTTAATATCATTAAGTATCTTAAGTATAAAACCCAGCGATTAGCTTGAATGCATTAGCTTCCACAAAGTGACAAAGTTGAAGGATAAACATGGGTGAGGACAATGACGATAACTTCTCAGGATGCTTTACATCCCTTTTAACAGCAGATAGAACATCAAAGGGACTGTTAGCTGATGGTGTAGTACTTTCTCAGATCTACATTACACAGGGAGTGCATGCTCAGTCTCACGGATTGGTAATTGAATCTGCAAATTTCAAGAGGATTCAAGAGGATTCGAAAAGTGCTAGAGTAAATAGAGTTTTGTTTGACCGAATGGCAGAACAGACCAGAAGGACTCAGTGCCTTCACTTCCATCCATGTTAAACTAAATTTAAACTCAGAGTGGAGGAGCAACACCTTATATTCCATCTGGTTAGCCTCCGACCTGATGGCATGAATATTGATTTCTCCTTCTGGTATATGAAAAAATCCTTCCCCCTTCTTCTATTCCCCATTCTGACCTCTTGCCTCTTCTCACCTGCCTATCACCTACTGCTGGGTCTCCTCTCCTTCCCTTTCTCCTATGGTCCCTTCTCCTCTCCTCTCCTCTCCTCTCCTATCTGATTCCTTCCTCCCCAGCTCTTTATCTTTCTAACCCCTGGCTTCACTTACCTTCCTTCCCCCACCTCCACCTTTTTATTCTGGAATCTACCCCCTACCTCTCCAGTTGTGCAAAAGGATCTCAGCCCAATACATCAACTCCTATTCTTCTCCATAGACATTGCCTGACCTGTGGAGTTGCTCCAGCATTTTGTGGATGTTGCTTAAATTCAGAAATTCAGACTCAGAAGTTGTAATCCTGTTATGTTACCTCTTTGCTATGTTACTCAAGGAAATAGGAGATTTATAGTAAGACAGCTCAGGCAGACAGTTGTAAGGTCTCATACTTACAGAGCCGCATATAAATCTGTTCCATGAATACATACTAGAGATTTGTCACTTCTGAGCTCTGTAACATAATTAATCTGGTACCACTGTAGGCTATGTATCACAAACCTAATTCTACCTCCAAGCCACTGACTAAATCCTCCCTTCATGGCATTCACTGTTAATCAATTACTCCTTCATGCCTTTCATTTCATATCTAATCCGAGCCTAGGGTTCTTGATTACAGAATGTCAATTCTGCATTCAGGTCTTTGCACTTTGGGCCATGTCAGTGAAGATCATAAGATCATAAGACATAGGAGCAGAATTAGGCCATTTGATCATGACTAATTTAATATTTCCACTCAACCCCATTCTCTTGCCTTCCCATGTTACGTCTGATGCCCTTACTAATCAAGAATCCATTTTAATGACTTGGCCTCCACAGCTGTCTGACCAATGAATTCCATAGATTCAGAGGTCTCTGGCTAATGAAATTCCTTCTCCTCGCTATTCTAAAGGGATGTCCTTCTCTTCTGAGGCTGTATCTTCTGATCGAAGACTCTCCCACAATTGGAAAAATTCCTCTCCATATCATAAGACCATAGGACTATAAGGCTTAGGAGCATAATTAGGGTATTCAAACCATCAAGTCTGCTCTGTCATTCCATCATGGCTGATTTATTATCCCTCCAAACTCCATTCTCCTATCTTCACCCCATAACCTTTGATGCCCTTACTAATCAAGAACCTATTAACCTCCAATTTAAATATGCTTTAAATATTTATAGATTCACCACCTTCCTGCTAAAGAAATTCCTCCTCATCTCTGTTCTAAAAGGATGTCCTTGTAAACCTCCTCATACATTAACTCTTTCATTTCTGGGGTCATTCTTGTGAAACTCCTCTGGATCCACTCCAAAGCCTGCACATTCTCTCTTAGATAAGGGGCCCAAAATTGCTCACAATACTCCAAGTGCGGCCTGACCAATGCCTTATAAAGTGTCAGCATTACATTCTTGCTTTTATGTTCTCATCCTCTTGAAATGAATGCTAACATTGCATTTGCCTTCCTCACCACAGATTTAACTTAACCTTTAGGGAAACTTGCACATGGACTCCCAAATCCCCTTGCAACTCTGATTTCTGAATTTGCTCCCTGTTTGGAGGCTCAACACTGTATGACGTCATTGGGTATCCAGGGCAGAGATATATTTCTACCAAAGGAGGTGTAAAGCGTTCCTTCCCTCCACTACCCTGCAGGCCATTCTTGGACAAGGTGCAGCAGGACCACATGAAGTCATGGGAGCAGGTGGTAAATGATTGCATGAGGAGCTGGCACAGATCACAATTCCTGATTATGTGATCACTGTCGTCAGGCAGACAATCTCTGAAGAGCATTGATAATGGCTGGGGTCAACAGTCTTGTAAAGACACTGCCCAGAAGAAGGCAATGGTAAACCACCTCTGTAGAATTTGCCAAGGAGAATCATGGGAAGACCACCATCAGCCACACCATATGACACGGTACATAAAGATGATAATAATGATGTAAAATACTATAGTGTATTCTACAGCCACAACAGACGCTGCTCTAACACGGACTGAAGCAAGACTTTCCAGGTGCAGATCCATGGTCTCGTGAAACTAACGGATGCCACCATCACCACCATGCTATTATTACCTCGATTTTTGTACCTAACCCAAATTTAAACCTCAGGTGTAATTGTAACTCCATCTAGCTCTGTAAGGGCGATCTACCCTGACTACAGTTTACTTGCAAACTTTCCTTTAATTTTAAATAACACTCATTCTTGCAGTCTGGATAATTTTGAATAAACCTGGCTGCAGTGATCAGCAGAATGTACAGCTACACTTCTTGTATGTTGCTTGACCTTTTTAATTTATAATCCGTAAAATCACATGCTGAATAACTTGATACAGACTTCACTTTAATTATACTGCAGGTTGAGTACCCCTTATCCAACATTCCGAAATTCCAAAATTCCAATATCCCAAAACCTCCGAAATCCAAATTTGTTTTTGAGCGCTGACATGACATCATGAATAGAAAATACCACAAGATGCTGGGAAGGTTCCTAGGCAATGTGCAGGTCTCTGCATACCTCAGACAAGTGCGAGAAGTGACCTCACATACAGGGGGCGATTGATCAGTTCGTGGCCTATGGTAGAAGGAGTCAATTTTAGAAAACCTAGCACATTTATTTTTCAACATAGTCCCCTCCTACACTTACACACTTAACCCAGCGATCCTGGAGCATACGGATCCTTTCTTTGTAGAAGTCGGTGTCTTGGACCTCCAGAAGTGGTCCACAGGCAGGGGAGATAGATAAGCTCGTGGCCTAAGGTAGAAGGAGATGAGTTATTAACTTCAAACTTTCTGTATTTTCACTCAAAGAGTTAAACTGCATGTGTATGTGACAACAGCTGTATAACTCATCTAATTTTACCTTAGGCCACGAACTTATCATTCACCCATCTGTGGACACTTTCTCGAGGTCCAAGATCTGTATGCTCCACGACTAAGTGTGTAAACGTAGGAGGGGACGATGTTGAAAAATAAATGTGCTAGATTTTCTAAAATTGCCTCCTTCTACTTTAGGCCACGAACTTATCAATCATCCCTTGTATGTTATAAACAGAAGTTAATGAAAAAATGGAAAAACACTGCATCAAGTGAAAAATGAAGATCTTGACGGTATATTGAAAGAGTGGATTCATCGGCTTTGGAGTGAACTCAGACTGCTTAACTGTATGCTGATCATGAAACAGCAAACACCTATCACAGCGAACTGAAAACACAGAAACATTGAAAACCTACAGCACAATACAGGCCCTTCGGCCCACAAAGTTGTGCCAAACATATCCCTACCTTAGAAATTACTAGACCTACCCATAGCCCTCCATTTTTCTAAGTTTCATGTACCTATCCAAAAGTCCCTTAAAAGGCCCTATCGTATCCGCCTCCACCACCGTGGCTGGCAGCTCATTCCATGCACTCACCACTCTCTGAGTAAAAAACTTACCCCTGACATCTTCTCTGTACCTACTCCCCGGCACTTAAACCTGTGTCCTCTTGTGGTAACCATTTCAGCCCTGGGATAAAGCCTTGACTATCCACACGATCAATACCTCTCATCATCTTATACACCTCTATCAGGTCACCTCTCATCCTCCATTGCTCTAAGGAGAAAAGGCCGAGTTCACTCAACCTGCTTTCATAAGGCGTGCTCCCCAATCCAGGCAACGTCCTTGTAAATCTCGTCTGCACCCTTTCTATGGATTCCACATCCTTCCTGTAGTGAGGCAACCAGAACTGAGCACAGTACTCCAAGTGGGGTCTGACCAGGGTCCTATTGAAAGTTGCAAGTATTTGTGAATACAGTACAGTATTCAGCAGGCTGGTTGCAGAAATTTGAGAAAAGGCACAGCGTTAAATTTTGAAAGGTTTGTGGTGATAAAGCATCTGCTGATCATGAAGCAGAAGAGAAATTATTTGATGAGTTTGCCAGGATAGTCTGATGAAAATCTAACACCAGAACAAGTTTACAAAGCTGTATGTGTAATGTAAATGGATTTCCCGTTTAGACTTGGGTCCCATTCACCAAGCTATCTCATTATATACTGTAGGTGCAAATACTCCGAAATCCAAAATCCAAAACACTTCCGGCTTCAAGAGTTTTAGATAAGGGGCGTGCAACCTGCATCTTCATCCTGCCAGTCTGCTATAAACCTTTTAACTGCCTAATAGTGGAATGTTTGATCCCCGCTCATTTGCATAAGAAAGATACTTCCATGGGGGAAAGTAACTTGAATTTATCTGCATTCTCTGATAGTGTTTTATAGCTAGGTCCAATTGTAAAAAGCCCGTTGGGGGAAAACAAGAGCAGATACACAAATCCATCTTATATAATTTATACAACGTTTTTAGTGACATTACTGCATGGTGGGAGTACAGGTAAAAAGATTACACTTATATAAACAAATATCGCAGAATTTCATTGAAACCCGGTCCCAAATTTTCAATCCTGATAATCAGTTCCCCTAACCAGCCTGGGATGGATTTTACAGTCAACACTTGGTCAATTCTTGTTTTGGTGTGCGTTAAGTATTTCTCCTTGAAGGCATCTGACTACAGCAGCTAACTTGCATACTACAAGCTCCCACAAATGAGAGAGTTATAAAGGATTAGTGCTGGCTGGCAGATACATATTAGGCAGAATTCAGCCTACTCTAGTAGAAACAGAGCCACACAATCTGTCCCAGTAACCCGAGGAAACAGATTAGGACACTGCTACCATGGTGGGCAGCATGTCTATCACTCCCTCAGTGTGAGTTTACAATACGTGCTGCCTGTTTTAGAGTGTGATTTGGCATTACATGACTCAAAATGAGCCCAAGCCTGAGATCTAACCCAACTCAGGAGGCTAAAGAAATTTAGCACATCACTGTCAGCTCTAACTAATTTTTACCGATACACTATTCACTCAGTTCAGGTGGTGGGCTGGAGATATGACGCTAACAGAGGAGATGTAAGGTGCTCCTTCCCTCCGCTAGCCTGCGGGTCACCCTTGGGCACCTACTTAGCACTCCCCCCACCCCTGATCAGGGTCAGGTGAAGCCATGGGAGCAGATGGTGGATGGTCGCATGAGCAGCCGGTGCACATCATAAGTCCTGGGTATGTGACCACAGATGGCAGATAATCTCTGAAGAGTATCGATAACAGCTGGGCTCACCCGTTTTGCAAAGACGCTGTCCAGAAGAAGGCAATGGCAAACCACTGCTGTAGAAAAACTTGACAAGAACAATCATGGTCATGAGTTTATGATTGCCCACATCATACAATATGGCAAACAATTGCCATTGGCCTTCTTCTGGGCAGTGTCTTTACAAGATGGGTGATCCCAGTCATTATCAATACTCTTCAGAGATTGCCTGCCTGGCGTCAATAATTGCATAACCAGGATTTGTGATATGCACCAGCTGCTCATACGATCATCCACCACCTGCTCCCGTGGCTTCACATGACCCTGATTGTGGGGGGGTTAAGAAGGTGCTACACCTTGCCCAAGGGTGACCTGCAGGCTAGCGGAGGGAAGGAGTGCCTTACACCTCCTTTGGCAGAGACGTATCTCCACCCTGCCACCCAGTTATTGCTTTAGCTTATTCTATGTAAATACACTGTGTAATAACTCGATCGGTATGAACAGTATGCAAGACAAGATTCGAATAATTAGACAATAATTAGAATATAACAGCAAGGCTGCAATGTTGAGACTTTATAAAACACTGGTGAGGCCTCACTTGGGAGTACTGTGAGCAGTTTTGGGCCCATTATTTACGAAAGAACGTGCTGACATTGGAGAGGGTTCAAAGAAGGTTCACGAAAATGATTCCGGCATTGAAAGGCTTGTCATATGAAGATCGTTTGATGGCTCTGGCTCAGAAGAACGAGGGTGACCTCACTGAAACACATCGAAATTTGAAAGGCATCGACAGAGCGGACATGGAAAGGATGCTTCCTATGATAGGAGAGCCTAAAACCAGGGGGCACAGCCTCAGATTAGAGGGACATTTTTTTTAGAACAGAGATGGACAGGAATTTCTTTAGCCAGAGAGTGGTGAGTTTGAAGAAGCCAAATGGCTGTGGAGGCCTAGTCATTGGGTATATTTAAGGCAGAGGTGGATAGATTGTTGATTAGTCAGGGCATAAAGAGATACAGGAAGAAAGTAGATATTGGATTTGAGAGGGAAAATGGATCTGCCATAATGAAATGGTGGAGCAGACCCAATGGGCCAAATGGCCTAATTCTGCTCATTTATCTTATAGTCTTATGGTCTTTTAATAAACCAATTCTAGTAACAACTTCATGAAAAGCAAAACTAATGGGTCTTTTGTTTCATTGTTTATTCTGGGATCTTACTGTTTATTGGTATTGGTGAATTTTTGTGATGTGAACTGACATAGAGGGAAGAGGTTTAGTTTTACGTGCTATCCAGACACTTCGCATGATACATCATTACATCAAGGTAGTAAACAGAAAACCAATGCAGATTAATTTGTTAGTCTACAGAAAATATAGTATAGGTAGACAAATAATGCACAAAAACAAGTCCAGAGAGTGGCGAGTTCAGAGGCAGAAACCCAAAGGCTGAAGACTGAAGTCGGCAAGTCTAGAGGTCGAGGCCTGCATGTCAAAGGCCCTGGGTCAGCTTGGCCAGAGGTTAGAGGCCCAACTTCTGCTAGTCTGCGAATCTGTGTCAGGGACTGGAGGTTGTGTGCGAGTCTGCGGGTCCAGGGACAAGGGCTGGAGGCCCAGAGGTTGCCTGTCCAGAAGGTGGTCCGTGTGTGTGTGTGTGTGTGTGTGTGGGGTAAAGGGGCTTGTTTTGCTGTTGCTCTTGTTGCTGTTGTGGCCCTGTGGTCATGTGGTCATGACTGCCTAGCGGTGCAGTGCTGGACTAAACTAAACTGACTACCTCTCGTTTGATATTCCATGTGATGTTCACTCGCTTTTTGCCGTTTGCTCATTCTGTTCTTTTTCTTTGTGCTTTGGGTATTTGAAGGGGTTCCATGGTGTTTCTTTGCTTCGTTGCTTCTGTATACACACTTTGATAATAAATGCACTTAAAATCTTTGAATCTTCAACTTTGCTTGTGTGGCTCTGCTGAACAGAATGGATACGCTACGTCAGTGTCAGAATGTGTGGCAAATCTAATGGGCTGCTCCCAGCACATCCTTACGTGTGATGCAAATGATGCACTCAGATATAGATTCAGATTTATTTATCACATATACATTGAAAAATACACGTTTCACTATTTTTTTCAAAGTTCACCTGATAAGTAATTCTGAATCCCAATCTGAAACTGAATCTGAAACAAAGGCACGACAAGGTAGATAGGGAGATTAAGAATGCATCTTTTAGTGGATGACAGGTCCATTCAAGGGCCTGATAACAGGGACATAGGCGTAATACATAGTTTATATGCTTCACAGCTTAATCACAATCTCAGGACTACGGTGCACACATGATGTATCCAAGAGGCAATGCAAGAAGATCATAAGAAGTAGGAACAGAATCAAGCCATTTGGCTTATCAAGTCTGCCCTGTTATTTCATTGTGGCTGTGCCATTTCCCTCTCAGCCCCAGTCTCCTGCTTTCTCCCTGCATCCCTTCATGCGCTGAGTAATCAAGAATCTATCAACCTCTGCCTTAAGTACATCCAATGACAGCCTCCACAGCCCCCTGTGGCAACAAATTCCACTGATTCACAACTCTCTGGCTAAAGAACTTCCTCCTCATCACTGTTGAAAATGGATGTCCCTCTATTCAGAGGCTGTGTCCTCTGGTCGTGGATTCCCCCTCCATAGGAAACATCCTTTCCACATCCACTCTACTGAGGCTTTTTAACATTCAATGTGACCCCCCCCCCCCAGTTCTTCTAACAAAGGACATAAATATACATTGCTCTAATTACAGTCAGTCAGTCAGTCACCAACAATTTCATGTAATTTTCAATGCTTTCAGTAAATTGTTACATATTCTGAGATTACTATCATATGGGACAAAGAGGGCAGTGTCAATCTATTCAAGTTAGTTACAGGTGCATTTCAGTTTAAAGTTCAAGGTAAATTTATTATCAAAGTATATATAAGTCACCATGTACAACTCTGAGATTCATGGTCTTGCATGCATACTTAATAAATCTATACAATAATAGAATCAATTAAAATCCGCACCAACTTGGGCATTCAAGACAACAAACTGAACAAGTACAAAAAGAAAGAAATAATAATAATAATAAATAAATAAGCAATAAAAATCAAGAACATGAGATGAAGAGATTCTGAAATTGTCCATAGTTTGTGGGAACATTTCAATGATGGGGCAAGTGAAGTTGAGAAAAGTTATCCCTTTTGGTTCAAGAGCTTGATGGTTGAGGGATAGTAACTGTTCCTGAACCTGGTGGCAAGAGTCCTGAGGCTCCTGAACCTTCTTCTTGATGGCAGCAGCGAGAAGAGAGCATGTCCTGTGCGGTGGGGGTCCCTGAATATGGATGCTGCTTTCCTACAACAGTGTTTCGGTACAGATGTGCTCAAGGGTAGGGAGGGCTTTACCAGTGATGGATTGGGCCACATTCACTACTTTTGGAAGTGATTTCCATTCAAGATCATTGGTTTTTCCATACCAGGCTGTGGTGCAACTAGTCATATACTCTCCACTGCACATCATAGAAGTTTGACTAAGTTTTCGATGTTTAGTTTTATTTGTCCAATTTTAAGCTTGTAGTGGAAACAGGTCTCTCAACTTTAGGATATTGTTTAAGGGGTTCAGCATCAGCTGCTGAGGGGAAACCTGATCAAAGTTTATAAAATTATGAGAGGTAAAGATGGGGTTGAGAGAATCTATTCCCCAAAGTGGGAATAGCAAGTACTAGAGACAGGCATTTGTGGTGAGGGGATAATGAAAAGATGTGTGGGATAATTTTTTTTTACCTGATATGTGGTGGATGCCTGGAATGGTCTACCAGGAGTGGTTGCACTGTTGTAATGAGAATAAGGCATGGCCTGTGTGGTGGGGGTCCTTAATGATGGATAACCTAGACCAATACAAACAAAATGCTGAAGGAACTCAGCAGGTCAGGCATCATCTATAGAAATGAGAAACAGTTGACATTTCAGACCAAGACGCTTGTTCTGAAATAGAAGGGGAAGGTGCCAGAATAAGAAGGTGGGGGAGGGGAAGAAGGTTGGCTCAAAGGTGGTAGGTGAAGCCAGGTGGGTGGGAAAGGTATAGGCCAGAGAGGAAGGAATCTGATAGGAGAGAAGTAGAACATAGGAAAAAGGAGAGGAGGAGGGGACTCGGGGGGAAGTGATAGGCAGGTGAGAAGAGGTAAAAAGCCTGAGTAGGGAATAGAAGAAGAGGGGAGGGGTAGGGAAAAAAATTAAAGTTATTTTTTTGCTGGAAAGAGAAATCGATATGACGGATGTCACCTTGTTGAGGCTTTGCCCTTTGAAAATGTTCTCAAAGGTGGGGAGGCTATTTCCCACTTTGGAGATGGCTGTTTATAGCCTTTTTTTTTGATCTTGTGCATTGGTGATTCAGAAGGTGAGGCAACAATTCAGAATGCTCTCCACGGTACAGCTGTAGAAAGTTGCTAGAGTCTTTGGGTCTTTGGTGACCTGCAGTACCAAATCTCCTCAAATGTCTAATGAAATATAGCCACTGTTGTCCTAAACTCCAATTTCAAAGTCAAAGTAAATTTATTATCAAAGTATGCAGATGTCACCATACACTACCTTGAGATTCATTTTCTTGCAGGTATTCACAGGGAAATAAAGATGCACAATAACACTTTTGAAAAGCTATACATAGCTGTGTACATACATCTACTGATGCTTCTGGACACATCTTCAGTGATGTTCCTGGAATCATCGGGTGTTTCGGGTCTTTCAACATCATACAACCTCCTCCAGGTGACCCAGCCGTGGCTGATCAGACCCCAGCTTGTGTCCAGGTGGCTAGCTACTTATGACTCCATGGCTCCCCTCTTTTGATCCACAGCCATCTTGAGGCCCTCTCTGCCGCATTGGTGGTACTGCGGATGGCTCTCCTCTTCCTCTCTCCCTCGATGCCCAAAATGCTGAAGGCTCTAGCTAAGGAACGGGCTGCGAATCCCCTACAACCAACCTCCACTGGGAGACACCTCGCTCTCCATCCAGCCTGCTGATAGTTGCTGACCAGTCCTGCGTACTTGGAGAGCTTCCTTTCAAAGGCCTCTTCCAAGCTATCTTCCCATGGGACTGTCAGCTCCAGCAGCACCACTTGCTTAGTAGACTCACAGACACTAGGGCAATGTCTGGTCGCAGGCATAAATAAAGACTGACAAACAATGTGCAAAAGAAGACAAATTGTGAAAATAATATAAAGTATGGAAATGACACTGAGAACATGAGTTTTAAAGTTCTTGAAAGTAAGTTTGCGGAATCAGTTGAGTTGAGGTGAGTGAAGTTATGCATGCTGGTTCAGGAGCCTGATGGTTGAAGGGTAATAACAGTTCCTAAACCTGGTGGTGTGGACCCTTGGCTCTTACACCTTCTGCCTGATGGTAGTAATGAGAAGAAGGCATGGCCCGGATGATGGGGGAAAGTTTATGAGGTAGTTTGTGAGGGAAGAAAGAACAGTGGCAGGAGAAGGTCATTTTTACCACTGGTCAATAGTATAACATGGGCCATATGGATTCAATCACCTGGAGGTGGCATCTCTGAATGCCTTTATAAATGAAAGTGGGGGAAATTACCAGCCCTGGTGTCAGTGAATAAAGCAGCGAACTTCACAAAATGCTTCATTGCTCTTGCCGCTCACTAACTGATTCCATTTTCGAGATGGATCGCCCAGCTTGCTGCTCGCTGTGTAATCTTTATTCTTAAGTGGCACGGCATGTTGAGGAATTGGCCTCAGAATGTGCAATCAATTCCCCTGGCACGGGAGGATGATTAAGAGGTGAACCTTTGCCTGTTCGGATGCAGGCCTCTGTTCAGAGAGAGCAGTGCAGTCTTGGCAAGCTGCGAGCCATCGCTCACAGATACATAAGGGACAGCCCATCATCGAAGATTTTTACAGCCAGGGAGAGATGCTGTGATTGGTTACCATCTTATATAATACCAACATGATTGCAAAGGAGTCCTGTTGATTGCCATTTCAAGGACGTTTCCTTAGATTAGTAAAATAAGCAAGAGGAAGCAATCAGCTTCCTTGCAAAAGAAACATCCGGGTAAGGTGGGAGTAGAAAAATTTAAGGGAGCTATCAGAAGTAACATTTTTTTTACACAGAGTGTGGTGGGTGCCTGGAACGCACTGCTGGGGCTGATACAATAGGGACATTTACAAGATGTAAGATGTAAGAAAAATAGAGGGTTATGGGCTGTGGAGGAGGGAGGAGTTAGATTAATCACTAAGTAGGTTTTTATTGGTCTGCATGACATTGTGGGCTGAAGGGCCTGTTCTGTGCTATACTGCTCTATGTTGTATATTCTTTATTCTAAACTGAACATTGCTTCAGACAGAAAACCATCGCCAAGCTTTACCCCACACTTCATACTCCTTCTAACACAAAACACCAGCAAGATGAAGCATGCAGCCACCACGATCTGCTTGCAGCACTAATCCCTCAGAGATAGTGTCATAGAACTCGCAGAGCACAGAAACAGGCCTGTCAGCAGACTGAGACCATGCTGACTTCTGAGTGTCTGTTTGCACTAATCCTACACTAGTCCCATTTATCCGGAGACACACAAAACTGCAGATGATGGAATCCAGAGCAAAGAACAGACTGTTGGAGGAACACAAGCGAGTCAGGATGGAAATGGACAATCGATGTTTCAGGTCGAGATCCTTTACCTGATCTGCTGAATTCTTCCAGTGTTTTTTTTTGCTCTATTTTATTCTTGCACACATTCAGTCAAGGCAGCTAATCCCAGATTCTCCACAATCTCCACAAAACCTCTCAACAAATTAACCTGTCAACCAGGGGACACAAACAGGCTACAGGGGCTGGAAATTAGAGCAAAACTAAACTGCTGAAAAAATTCAGTGGGTTCGGCAGCTTCTGTGAGGAGAAATGGACAGTCATTTTTTTTTAGGACAAGTCTCTTCATATGGAACGGAATATAGAAGGGATGTGGTGAGTATGAAAAGGTGAGGGTGACGGGTGGAGCAAGAGCCGGTACAGTAGGTGACAGGTGGATCTTGATGAGGAGAAGTGACAGGAAGATGGAAAAGAGGAGAATGGGAACAGCGACAGAGGCTGGGAGGTGATAGAACTCACTGGAAGGGCTACGGGTGCTGGAATCTGATAGGAAACGCAAGATGTGGATGAAAGATGGCAACAGTGGGGGAATAGGACCCAGTGGGGAGGTGTGTGGGTGATGGGCACATAGAATGCTCGGAGAAGAGAAACAATGTGATGGGGAGGGGTAGCATCTGGGTGGGTGCAGGAGAAACTGGGTAGATCAGGAGGAAAGAGAAAAGGGACAGAGGGAGGAGCACGTTCCTGAAAATGGAGAATTCAGTGTTAGTGCCCGTTGGTTACACACTACGAGGTGCCGTTCCTCTCAGCTGTGTCAGGCAGCAATCCTCAGAGTGTGGATGAAAAGCAGAGCAGACAAGGCAGTTACTGGGGGAACATGATAATTTTCTGGCTTCTGCCCTCGCTCTTTCCAGTTCTGCTGGAAGGTCTTCAATGCCTCTGCCTCAGTATGTAAGCCTTTGGTTCATTGACAATCAGGACCTCAGACCCGGCACAAAACTCAAAGTTCAAACAGAGGCAGTGATCCCTGTCCCTGCCCTTTATGCTTCTGAGATCTGGACTACTGATTGCAGGTAAGTCCTTTGTATGAACAGTTTCAGGACACACCCTGTATGGGTCTGGAATGCCTTTAAATGTATAAGTAAAGAGAAAAAAGGAAATAGGGTATAAAAAAATCTTTTACCATCAGTTAAGCAGTTACCTTGTGATTTGCAAGAATGTTGCTGGTACTTGAGGACCTGAGTTATAAGGAAAGATTGAGTAAGTTCGAACTTTATTCCCTAGAATGTAGAAGATTGGGGGGAGATTTGATAGAGGTATATAAAATTATGAAATGTATAGATAGGGTAAATGTAAGCAGGCTTTTTCCACTGAGGTGGAAGACAAAACTAGAGGTCATGGGTTAAGGGTGAAAAATTTTGAAGAGGAACTTCTTCATTCAGAGGGTATTAAGAGTGTGGAACAGATTGCCAGCGCAAGTGGTGGTTACAGGGTCAATTTCAACATTTAAGATGAATTTGGATAGGTACATGGATGGGAGAGGTGTTGAGAGCTATATTCCAGGTGCAGGTTGATAGGACCAGGCAAATCAATATTTTGGCATGGACTAGATGGGCTGAAAGGCCTGTTTCTGTGCTGTAGTGTTCTATGGCTCTATGACCCTATGATTCAGAGCATCTAGAACATCAAAATCATTAGCTACCGAAGGAGTCCTGTGGAGCTCCAACAAAACTTTGGCATAGATTAAATTTGCTTAATGGTGCAAAAAGAAAAATAGTTTTAATGAACAATTATGTCATAGTCAGGAATTTGTGGCTGCAGTTCAGTGATTGCAAGGAACAGGGAGGAGTCCCTTCAGCCTACAATGTGGTACTGACCTTTTCTTCAATTCAGAATCAGAGTCACTTTATTGCCAATATGTGAAACATTCCAGAGGTGATTGCGCTTCAGTGCTAAGCATTAAACACAGGACGATCCCATAACAGACGACACAACAGCAACCAACAATTTACAAGACAATAGTGCAAATTGCCATGAGTAATCAACAATTAGCAGAATAGTCACACATGCAAATGTCAATAATAAAACTTAAATAAATGTAAGGTATACACAGACTCAAATAATTATCAACAAAACATGGAGAGCAGGAAAGACCATTTAATGGATGTTGTGCCGGAACAGTTAGGGTATTACATCTGAGTGAGTTTTTTTGAAAAACTTGACAGCTACAGGCAAGAAGCATCGGTGATGACATGTAGATCAACTTAACACTTCCCTCCACATAGCCACTCATGCCTTTATTCTGTTTCTGTGTCCACCTTAAATGTCCCTATTGTATCTGCGTCTATCACCAGGCCAGCCAGCATACTCCACTCTCTGTGGGGGGCAAAACCATCTCTGACATCTCCACTGTACTTTCTTCCATCTTAAAATGGCCAAAGATCAAGCGCCAAGGATCAACTTTATTTGCCATATACGTTTACATGTATTAGGAATTTGATTTAGTATGCTAGCATGCCAGCAACAAGATAATCATTCCACAATTATAAAGAATAAAGAATTATTTAAAAATAAAGTTAGAAGCACAGATATGGAATAAAATGTACGTAAAAACATAAATTTAGTGCAAAACAATTACCCTGAGGCATTGTTTTGTCTGGATGGATTGATATTCAGTAATAGATCTGGGAACGTTAATGGTTCCAATTATTCTTTATATATACTGTATATTGGTGGAGTTTATTAGGTCAGGTATTGGATGGTCACCGAGTTGTCCAATCAGGTACGGACTGGCCTCTGGTGCCCTGTGGTATTTGCATGTTCTTCCTGGGACTCTCTTCATGTGCTCCAAGTGTTCCATTTTCCTCCTGCATTAAAAGGGATTTGGACAGGTCCATGGATAGGAAAGTTTTACAGCAAGGGTTGCCAACTTGGGGTCCACGGACCTCGTTCCTACTTCCCATTCCCATTCCGACATGCCAGTCCATGGCCTCCTCTACTGCCACAATGAGGCCACACTCAGGTTGGAGGAGCAACACCTTATATTCCGTCTGGGTAGCCTCCAACCTGATGGCGTGAACGTCGATTTCAAAAACTTCCGAGTAATTGCACCCCCCACTCTTTCACTATTCCCCATTCCTGTTTCCCTCGCTCACCTCATCTCCTCACCTGATCATCACTTTCCACTGGTGCTCCTGCCCTTTCCCTTTCTTCCATGTTCTTCTGTCCTCTGCTATCAGATTCCCTCTCCTTTAGCCCTTTATCTCCTTCACTAATCATCTTCCCAGCTCCTTACTTCACTTCGTCCCCCCTCCTGATTTTACTTATCACCTGCCACCTTGTACTTCTTCCTCCCTTCCCCCAACACCCTTACTCTGACTTCTCCACTTCCCTTCCAGTCCTGGTGAAAGGTCTCTGCCCTAAATGTCAACTGTACACGCTTTTTCACAGATGCAGCCTGACCTGCTTTAGCTCCTCCAGCATTTTGTGTGTGTTCCATGGACCCTTTGTTCAATGGTATTAGTCCATGCATTAAAAATGTTGTGAGCCTCTGCTTTAGAGAGATGTTGGCCAAATATGGGTAAATGGGGAATGTTGGAAAAATGGCTTAGATGGGGAATCTTGCTCAGCATGGATAGGTTGGGCTGAAAGGCCTGTTTCCCTGCTACACGACTCTATCCCAAAGATGTGCTGGTGAGCAGATTAATTGCTGTTGGTAAATTAACCCCCCTAGTGTAGTTGGGTTGTAGGAGTTGATGAATTATAGGATATAGAATAATTTGCAAGGGAATTAGTGAGGGTTTGGGATTGATGGGCTTGCTTGAAGGGGCAGCATGGTCCTGGTGGGCCAAATGGCCTTATTCTACAGTACTATGCAAAAGTCTTAGGCACAGCTTATATATATATACAGCTTGGGGCCTGACTTTTGTATAGTACTGAAGTAATTTTATGTTTTGCACTGTACTGATGCCACATATATGACTGTACATATGTCACATATGTCATAAAATATATGACATATTTTATGACATATGTTGGTGATGATAAACCTGATTCTGATATTGGTCTCTATTGTGGACTGAGAGTGGGAACCATGGTTGGGAAAAGGGGAAGGGAGAGGGGAGGGAGAGGGGAGGGAGTGGGAAGCATCAGAGGGACGTTCTGTAATGATCGATAAACTAATTATTTGGAATCAACTGACCTTACCTGGTGTCTCAGGGCTGGGTGTGTCTGCACACACCCCATCCCCACCATTGGCACTCCTTCTCTGCCACCTGTCCCACACTCCTTCCAGTGACGCTCCACTCTCGCTAGTCCCAACATCCTTTGCTCCCGCCAGATTTACAAATTCGCTCTCTGCTGCACGTTGACAAGTACAGTATTGAGCAAAAGTCTTAGGCACTCCAGCTATATATTCGTGTCTAAGACTTTGGCACGCTACTGTATGACATAGGGACATATGAGAAGTATGAGATTTAATGTGATATCTTGGTCGAATGAAGCAACATCTAACAACATTGGCCTGCTTCAATGATGGGCTATCCATTGCTTAATTATGTGATTGCTTCTGGAGTGGATTTTGACCTCACAGCCCTCTTTCCATTTGGGTCAAGTAGCCCTCCACCTGAAAATACACAGCACAGGCTCTCTTAGATCGGTCTGCATAATTAGCAGGTCACTAATAGCACTTATCCTCTTTGATATTCAGGCCTGCTACAGATCGATTTAATTACTCCCTTTTAACGAGATAACCAAAAATCGGCAGGCAACATTTATCAAAATGCCTTCTCATTAAATTCAGTCCTGTGATTAGAAAACAGATAAAATAATGGTGTGCTTTTTAAATTCTAAAGGACAATCAGTCAAAATAAAGAAACTTTCAGCAAAGGGTTAAAAATGACATGAAGGCCGGAAGGAGAACTAACAATGCTGGGAACTCTGCACAAGTTGCATTGGAATCATGTTTTCTTAACTATCTATCTATTTGTCTGTCTGTCTGTCTGTCTGTCTGTCTGTCTCTCTCTCTCTCTCTCTCTCTCTTTCTGTCGTCTCTCTTGTCTCTCTCTCTATCTCTCTAGAAAGAAAGAAACAAAGAAAACCTACAGCACAATATAGGCCTTTCCGCCCACAAAGCTGTGCCAAACAAGTCCTTACCTTAGAAATTATCTAGGGTTACCCATCGCCCTCTATTTTTCTGAGCTCCATGTACCTGTCCAGGAGTCTCTTAAAAGACCCTATTGTATCTGCCTCCACCACCGTCACTGACAGCCCATTCCACACACTCCCCACTCTCTGCGTAATAAACTTACCCCTTACATCTCCTCTGTTCCTGCTTCCAAGCACCTTAAAACTGTGCCCTCTTGTGCTAGCCATTTCAGCCCTGGGAAAAAGCCTCTGACTATTCATGTGATCAATGCCTCTCATCATCTTGTACACCTTTACCAGGTTACCTCTCATCCTCCGTTGCTCCAAGGAGAAAAGGCTGAGTTCACTCAACCTGTTTTCATAAGGCATGCTCCCCAATCCAGGCAACATCCTTGTAAATCCCCTCTGCGTCCTTTCTATGGTCTCTCTGTTTTCTGTCTCTGTCTCTGTCTGTCTGTCTCTCTCAGTCTTTGTCTCTGTCTCTCCTTCTTTCTCAAACAAGAGAAAATCTGCAGATGCTTGAAATCCGAGCAACACACACAAAATGGGAGAAGAACCCAGCAGGCCAGGCAGCATCTCCAGAAAATAGTACAGTTGACGCTTCGGCCTGAAACCCTTCAGCAGGACTGGAGAAAAAAAAAAGCTGAGGAGTAGATTCGAGAGGTGCGTGGAGGGGAGAGAGAAACACCAGGTGATAGCTGAAACCTGGAGGGGGAGGAATGAAGCAAAGAGCTAGGAAGTTGATCTGTGAAAGAGACAGAAGCCATGGAAGAATGAAAAAGCGGGGGCGGGCAGGGGGCGAGGAGCACCAGAGCGAGGTGATGAGGGGCAAGGAAATAACATTAGAGAGGGAAAAGGGGATGGGAAATGGTGAGGGGGGAAGCAATACTTGAAGTTTGAGAAATCGTTGTTCATGCCATCAGGTTGGAGGACACCCAAATGGAATATAAGGTGTTGTGGCATTATCCCGACAGTGAAGGAGGCCATGGATGGACATATCGGAATGGGAATGGGAATGGGAAGTGGAATTAAAATGGGTGGCCACTGGGAGATCCCATTTATTCTGGCAGGCAAAGCATAAATGCTCAGCAAAGCAGTCTCACAATCTACGTTTGTATGTCGGGTCTCACTGCAGGCCACACCGGGAGCACTGAACACAATAAGTGACTCCAACAGACACAGAGGTGAAGCGTCGCCTCACCTAGAAAGACTGTTTGGGGCCTTGAATGGTAGTGAGGGAGGAGGTGCAGGGGCAGATGTAGCACTTGATCCACTTGCAAGGATAAGTGCCAGGAAGGAGATCAGTGGGGAGGGACGAATGGACAAGGGACTCGCATAGGGAGCGATCCCTGCGGAAAGCAGAAAGGGGGGGCCTGAGGGAAAGATGTGTTTGGTGCTAGGATCCAGTTGGAGGTGGTGGAATTATATGGTGGGCGTGAAGGCTGCTGGGGTGGTAGGTGAGGACAAGAGGAACCCCACCCCTGGTAACATGTTGGGAGGATGGGGCAAGAGCAGACGTGTGTGAAATGGAAGAGATGTAGTTGAAGGCAGCATTGACGGTCCATCAGGCCCCTGAACCAGTGTGGATAACGCCATTCACCTCAAAGCTGTACTGACTCCGAAACCTATAGAGTTATTTACAAGCAAACAACAGGAATTCTGCAGATGCTGGAAATTCAAGCAACACACATAAAAGTTGCTGGTGAATGCAGCAGGCCAGGCAGCATCTCTAGGAAGAGGTGCAGTCGACGTTTCAGGCCGAGACCCTTTGTCAGGACTAACTGAAGGAAGAGTGAGTAAGGGATTTGAAAGTGGGAGGGGGAGGGGGAGATCCAAAATGATAGGAGAAGACAGGAGGGGGAGGGATAGAGCCAAGAGCTGGACAGGTGATAGGCAAAAGGGATACGAGAGGATCATGGGACAGGAGGTCCGGGAAGAAAGACAAGCGGGGGGGGCGGATCCAGAGGATGGGCAAGGGGTATATTCAGAGGGACAGAGGGAGAAAAAGGAGAGTGAGAGAAAGAATGTGTGTATAAAAATAAGTAACAGATGGGGTACGAGGGGGAGGTGGGGCCTTAGCGGAAGTCAGAGAAGTCGATGTTCATGCCATCAGGTTGGAGGCTACCCAGACGGAATATAAGGTGTTGTTCCTCCAACCTGAGTGTGGCTTCATCTTTACAGTAGAGGAGGCTGTCGATAGACATGTCAGAATGGGAATGGGATGTGGAATTAAAATGTGTGGCTACTGGGAGATCCTGCTTTCTCTGGCGGACAGAGCGTAGATGTTCAGCAAAATGGTCTCCCAGTCTGAGTCGGGTCTCGCCAATATATAAAAGGCCATATCGGGAGCACCGGACGCAGTATATCACCCCAGCCGACTCACAGGTGAAGTGTTGCCTCACCTGGAAGGACTGTTTGGGGCCCTGAATGCTGGTAAGGGAGGAAGTGTAAGGGCATGTGTAGCACTTGTTCCGCTTACATGGATAAGTGCCAGGAGGGAGATCAGTGGGGAGGGATGGGGGGACGAATGGACAAGGGAGTTGCGTAGGGAGCGATCCCTGCGGAATGCAGAGAGAGGTGGGGAGGGAAAGATGTGCTTAATGGTGGGATCCCATTGGAGGTGGCGGATGTTACGGAGAATAATATGTTGGACCCAGAGGCTGGTGGGGTGGTAGGTGAGGACCAGGGGAACCCTATTCCTAGTGGGGTGGCGGGAGGATGGAGTGAGAGCAGATGTACGTGAAATGGGGGAGATGCGTTTAAGAGCAGAGTTGATAGTGGAGGAAGGGAAGCCCCTTTCTTTAAAAAAGGAAGACATCTCCCTCGTCCTAGAATGAAAAGCCTCATCCTGAGAACAGATGCGGCGGAGACGGAGGAATTGGGAGAAGGGGATGGCGTTTTTGCAAGAGACCGGATGAGAAGAGGAATAGTCCAGATAGCTGTGAGAGTCAGTAGGCTTATAGTAGACATCAGTGGATAAGCTGTCTCCAGAGACAGAGACAGAAAGATCTAGAAAGGGGAGGGAGGTGTTGGAAATGGACCAGGTAAACTTGAGGGCAGGGTGAAAGTTGGAGGCAAAGTTAATAAAGTCAACGAGCTCTGCATGCGTGCAGGAAGCAGCGCCAATGCAGTCGTCGATGTAGCGAAGGAAAAGTGGGGGACAGATACCAGAATAGGCACGGAACATAGATTGTTCCACAAACCCAACAAAAAGGCAGGCATAGCTAGGACCCATACGGGTGCCCATAGCTACACCTTTAGTTTGGAGGAAGTGGGAGGAGCCAAAGGAGAAATTATTAAGAGTAAGGACTAATTCCGCTAGACGGAGCAGAGTGGTGGTAGAGGGGAACTGATTAGGTCTGGAATCCAAAAAGAAGCGTAGAGCTTTGAGACCTTCCTGATGGGGGATGGAAGTATATAGGGACTGGACATCCATGGTGAAAATAAAGCGGTGGGGGCCAGGGAACTTAAAATCATCGAAAAGTTTAAGAGCGTGAGAAGTGTCACGAACATAGGTCGGAAGGGACTGAACAAGGGGGGATAAAACCATGTCGAGGTATGCAGAAACGAGTTCGGTGGGGCAGGAGCAAGCTGAGACAATAGGTCGGCCAGGACAGGCAGGTTTGTGGATCTTGGGTAGGAGGTAGAAACAGGAAGTGCGAGGTGTGGGAACTATAAGGTTGGTAGTAGTGGATGGGAGATCCCCTGAGCGGATAAAGTCGGTGATGGTGTGGGAGACAATGGCCTGGTGCTCCTTAGTGGGGTCACGATCAAGGGGTAAATAAGAGGAGGTATCCGCGAGTTGTCGCTGTGCCTTGGCAAGGTAGAGGTCAGTACGCCAGACTACAACAGCACCCCCCTTATCGGCGGGTTTAATAATGTTAGGATTAGTGCGGAGGGAGTGGAGAGCAGAGCGTTCCGAAGGAGTGAGGTTGGAATGGGGACAAGGTGCGGTGAAGTCGAGACGGTTGATGTCCCGTCGGCAGTTAGCGATAAAGAGATCCAGAGCAGGCAGAAGACCAGAGCAGGGTGTCCATGAAGAAGAGGAGGGTTGAAGACGGGAGAAGGGGTCATCGGTGGGGGTGGAAGAGTCCTTGCCGAAGAAGTAGGCTCGGAGACGGAGCCGGCGGAAGAAGAGTTCCGCATCATGGTGAACACGGAACTCGCTGAGGTGAGGGCGAAGGGGGACAAACGTGAGGCCCTTATTGAGGACAGAGCGTTCTGCCTCCGACAGTTGAAGGTCGGAGGGGATGGTAAAGACCCGGCACGGATGCGAACTGGGATCAGAGCGGGGAGGGGGGAGGCTGGAGGTGTCAGTGGAGAGGGGAGGGTTGGGGTGAGAGGAAGATGGAGCCTCTGAGTACCCAGGAGCTGACAGTGGGATCTGAGGGAGACGGGGTTGCAGAGTGGTAGTGGGAGAAGGGGAGACGGGAGTCACAACAGCAGCACGTAAAGACCCGGCCTGGAGTTCAAGGCTGGAGTTGCAGTTGGTGGTTGCACAATCGCTGTGAAGGTGTCCATGGTCGTTGCTGGAGTCCGGGTTTTGAATATGCCCTGAGGTGTTGGAGCCGGCGAGATCAATGGCAGGGGCAATCTGAAGTTCATGCCTGCTAGTTTCATAACCAGCAGGCTCTGGAGTCCGTAGATGTAGGATCTTGCGATCTTTGCCTAACATGACAAAGTAAAAAAAAACGGCGATTGCAGGCGTGGATCCGACGGAGGATGAAATAACGGGTAGGACCATTACAGACGGCGAAGAAAGTGTCCCGAAGGTGTGGAAGGGTCTGGGATAGGGACATCAAGTACCTCCTCATGGCGGAGAGAGTCGCCTTCAGAGCTTGACGGGAGAAGCGGCGAGAGGCAGAGTCAATAAAATGTGAGTACCTGGGATCCTCAGAAGGTCCAAACTGAGAGGCTTGGAAACGAATCCTAAAGCCAACTGGAGTAAGTTGGCGATGGAGGCACGTTCCAAGAAAGGATATATGGCTGTGATAGCGAGTCTGAGTCAAAGTGTGGTCGAAAAGTTGAAGAGCCGAAGAAATTACAGATGGGGAGCAGTGAGAGATGGTTTCACTGAACTCCCGTCGAAGAGAGGATCTAAACTTCTTCGGTGTAGGCATCACCGGAAGAGGCTTCGCAGTAATGAATTTAAACGCAAACAGCAGGAATTCTGCAGATGCTGGAAATTCAAGCAACATTATTTACAATGACTCTACAGCTCACGTTCTCAATATTATTTATTAATTTTATTTTGTATTTATCAAAGGCACAACATATTGGATATCTGTCTGTCTATGCTATTTCTCATAAACTTTATTGTATTTCTTTATTTTGCTGTAAATGCCTGTAAGAAAATGAATCTCAAGAATACAATTGGAACAAAAAAATCAATTTCAGTACAAAGTGGTCGTGGTGTTGCCAGTTGGTTCAAGAACCAATGGCTGAAGGGAAGTGACTGCTCTTGAAACTGGCAGTGTGGGACTTCAGGCTTTAGTACCTCCTGCCAGTTAATAAATGTAGAAAAATGGCATGGCCCAGATGGTGGGTATCTTTGGATGTTGAGCAACTTCACTTGCCTGATCCCACAACCAATGGACTCTTCCATCTCATGTTCTCAATATCTGTTGTTTATTTATTTATTTTATTATTTCTTTTTTTCCTTGCTGTATTTGCAGTTTTTTGTCTTTTGCAAGCTGATTGTTTGTCTGTCTGGTTAGGTGCAGTCTTTCAATGATTCTATTATGGTTCTTGGATTTACTGAGTATGCTTACAAGAAAATGAATCCCGGAGTTGTATATGGTGACACATACATACTTTGATAATAAATTTACTTGAACTTTTGAATTTTAATAAACCTGACTCTGATTTGGATTCTGTATATCATAAATCCAGGGATATGAGTCTGAGGCCCTTCATAGAGCAGGTGAATTTTACATTTGAGTACCAATACCTACATTATGAAGAAACACATTCTTGAAAATCATGCAAGATTATATAGAGGGAAGATTTTCAACAGAAAATGATGTAGGACAGATTTTATTAGAAGGATTCTTCATCATATTGGGCTTTGGAAAACAAGATTGCAACAAATCTTGCATATCTTTGTGAAGTTTCCTAAAGAGAGGCTTCACTCAGAGAAAGCAAAGGAAAGAAAAGTTCTTTCTCACTCTTCCTTCAGTTAGTCCTGATGAAGGGTCTCGGCCTGAAACGTCAACTGCACCTCTTCCTAGAGATGCTGCCTGGCCTGCTGCGTTCACCAGCAACTTTGATGTGTGTTGCTTGAACTTCCAGCATCTGCAGAATTCCTGTTGTTTGCGGAAAGAAAAGCTTATTTTTTTTCATTCCCTTCTTTATATCTGCTCAGCTAGGACAGTAGAGATGACAGGCAGAATAGTGAAATGCTGCTGCTCTTGCGGGATGTGGGAAAGCAGGGAGACCTCCAGTATCCTTGACAACTACAACTGCAAGAAGTGTATCTAGCTGTAGCTTCTAACAAACCGCGTTAAGGAGGTGGAGCTGGAACTGGATGAACTCCGGATCATACGGGAGGCTGAAGCAGTGATAGATAAGACATAGAGAGGCAGTTATACCCAAGGTGCAGGACACAGGAGAACGGGTGACAGTCAGGAAGGGTAAAGGTGTTCAAGACATAGTGCAGAGAACTCCTGTGGCCATTCACCTTAACAACAGGTATATTTCTTTGAATACAGTCGGGGTAGATGACCTAACAGAGGAAAGTCACAGTGATTTTGTCTATGGTACTGAGTCTGCCTCTGTGACTTGGAAGGGAAGGGGAGAGAAGAGGCACGCTGTAGTGATATGGGATATGTTAGTTAGGGGAACGTTCAGGAGGTTCTGTGGGTGAGAACGAGATTCCCGGATGGTATGTTGCCTGCCGAGTGCCAGGGTCTGGGATATCTTGGATGGAGTCCTCAGCGTTCTTAACTGGGAGGGTCAACAGCCAAAAGCTGTGGTCATGTAGGTATCAATGACAAGGGAAGGACGAGTGACGAGATTCTGCATAGGGAGTTTAGGGAGTTAGGTGCTAAGTTAAAGGGCAGGGCCTCTATAAGTCCATAAGACCAGAAGACATAGGAGAAGATTTGGCCATCTGGCCCATCGAGTCAGCTCCGCCATTCAATCCTGGCTGATCCTTTTTTTCCATCACCTCCTCAACCCCAGTTCCTGGCCTTCTCCCTGTAACTTTTGATGCCATGTCCAATCAAGAACCTATCAATCTCTGCCTTAAATACACCCAGCAACCTGGCCTCCACAGCTGTATGTGGCAACAAATCCCACAAATTCACCACTCTTTGGCTAAAGAAATTTCTCCGGGTCCCTGTTTTGAAAGGGTGCCCTTGTGCTAGACTCTCCCACCATGGGAAACATGCTTTCCACATCTACTCTCTAGGCCTTCCAACATTCAAAAGGTTTCAATGAGATCCCCACCCCCATCCTTCTGAATTCTAGCGAGTATAGGCCCAGAGCCATAAAACATTCCTCATATGATAACGCTTCCATTCCTGGGATCATCCTTGGACCCTCTCCAATGCCAGCACATCTTTTCTAAGTTGAGGGGCCAAAAACTGTTCATAATACTCAAGGTGAGGCCTCACCAGTGCCTTATAAAGCCTCAGCATCACATTCTTGCTCTTCCATTCTAGATCTTTTGAAATGAATGCTAACATGGCATTTGCCTTTCTCACCACTGACTCAACCTGCAAGTTAACCTTCAGGGTGTTTTGCACAAGGCCTCACAAGTCCCTCTGTATCTCAGATTCCTGGATTTTCTCCCCATTTAGAAAATAGTTCACACATTTATTTCTACGACAAAAGTGCATGACCATGCATTTTCCAACATTGTATTTCATTTGCCACTTTCTTGCCCATTCTCTTAAGTTGTCTAAGTCCTTCTGCATCCTACCTGTTTCCTCAATACTACCTGCCCCTCCACCAATCTGCAAACTTGGCAACAAAGCCATCTATTCCATTATCTAAGTCATGCATAAAAAGAAGTGGTCCTGACACCGACCCCTCCAAAACACCACTAGTCACTGGCAGTCAACCAGAAAAGGATCCTTTTATTCCTACTCGCTGCCTCTTACCAATCAGCCAATGCTTTAACCATGTTAGTAACTTTCCTGTAATACCATGGGCTGTTAACTTGGTAAGCAGCCTTATATATGGCACCTTGTCAAATGCCTTCTGAAAGTCCAAATATACAACATCCACTGCATCCCCTTTATCTATACTACTTGTAATCTCCTCAAAAAATTCCAACAGTTTCCCTGAAGGAAACCATGCTGACTTCATACTATCTTGTCCCGCGCAACTAGGTGCTTCATCAACTCTTCCGTAACAATTGATTCCAACAACTTCCCAACCACTGAGGTCAGGCTAACTGGTCTATAATCTCCTTTCTGCTGCCTTCCTCCTTTCTTAACGAGTGGAGTAACATTTGCAATTTTCCAGTCCTCTGGCACCATGCAGGGTCCAATCATTTTTGAAAGATCATTTTTAATGCCACCTCTTTCAGAACTCTAGGGTGCAGGTCCTATGGCCCAGGTGACTTATGTACCTTTAGGTCTTCCAGCTTTTTAAGCACCTTCTCTCTTGTAACAGTAACTGCACCCACTTCTCTTCCTTCACACACTACAACATCAGGCATACTGCTAGTGTTTTCCACTAGTCACTCTAGGGTTGTGATCTCATTATTGCCACCCATTCCACCTGCTAGTGAGGCCAGAACTAGGAAGATTATACAATTTAATACGTGGCTAAGGAATTGGTGTAGGAGGGAAGGCATAAGATTTTTGGATCATTGGACTCTCTTCCAGGGACCTGTAGAGAAGGGATGGCTTGCACCTGAACTGGAGGGGGACAAATATCCTACCAGGAAGGTTTGTTAATACATCACAGTAGGGTTTAAACTATTGTTGTAGGGGATGGAAATCAGAGTGGCAGAACAGTTAGTGGAAAGGCTGTGGAGGCAGATGTTGGTGAGACATCAGACGAAGTTGGGAGTGTCCTGAGCTGCTTGTATTTCAATGCAGTAAGTATCGTAGGAAAGGCAGATAATAGTGCTGAAGATGAGGTAGCTGGTTTACAAACAGAGGCAATGTGCAATGAGGAGAGGCTGTTGATAGGTCAAAACTGCAGTCAACAGGATGGGTTGCAACATATAAGGTGGACAATATCAAAAACGGTGAATACAGGACTGAAGGTGTTGCATTTGAATGCGCGCAATACATGGAATAAGGTAGATGAACTTGCGGCACAGTTGCAGATTGGCAGGTATGATCTTGTAGGCATCACTGAGCCATGGCTGAAAGAAGATTACAGCTGGGAGCTTAATGTCCAAAGGTACATATGGTATTGAAAGGACAGGCAGGTAGACAGAGGGGTTGGTGTTGTTCTGTTGGTAATTCAAATCATTAGAAAGAGGTGACATAGAATCAGAAGGTGTTTAGTCATTGTGGATAGAACTAAGGAACTGCAAGGATAAAGAGAATCTGATGGGAGTTGTATACAGAACCCCAAACAGTAGAAAGGATGTGGCCCAATAATTACAATGGGAGATAAAAAAATGCATGCCAAAAGGGCAATGTTACAATAGTCATGGTGGACTTCAATATGCAGATAGCTGGGGAAATCAGGTTGGTACTGGATTTCAGGAAGGGGAATTTTTAAAGTTGTCACGAGATAGCTTTTAGAGAGTTTAAAGTGAAACAATCCTTAGGAGAACTGATTAAATTTCAGTTTACCCTGAAATTTGAGAAGGAGAAGCTAAAGTCAGATATCTCAGTGTTACAGTGGAGTAAAGGGAATTACAGAGGCATGAGGGAGGAGCTGGTCAGAATTGATTGGAAAAGAACACTGGCAGGGATGACAGAAGAGCAGCAATGGCTGGAATTTCTGTAAGAAATCTGGAAGGCACAGGATATATACATCCTAATGAGGAAGAAGTATTCTAAAGTAAAGATGACTAAACTGTTGCTAACAGGTGAAGTCAACATAAAAGCCAAAGACAAACAAGCGAAAATCTGCAGATGCTGTAAATCAAAGAAACACACAGAAAATGCAAGAGGAACTCAGCAGGTCAGGCAGCATCTAGGAAAAGAGTACAGTTGACATTTCGAGCTAAAATCTTTTGGCAGGACAGAATGCCAAAGAGAGAGCAAATAATAGATCAAAAATTAGAAGGAAGTTAGAGGGTGGGAAGCTTTTAAAAACCAACAGAAGGCAACTAAAAAGTCAATAAAAAGGGAAAGATGGAATATGAAAGTAGGCTAGACAATAATATTAAAGAAGATAACAAAAGTTTCTTCAGATTCAAAAAGTGTAAAAGAGGGGCAAGAGTGGATTTCAGACCATTGGAAAATGATACATGATAAACTGATAAACTGGGCCTTAGCCAGCAAGATTTCCTCAAGGGAAAATCTTGCTTGCAAATCTGTTGGAATTCTTTGAAGAAATAGCAATTAGGATAGACAATGGAGAATCAGTTGATGTTGTGTACTTGGATTTTCAGGAGGCCTTTGAAAAGAGGCTGGATAACAAACTACGGGCCCATGGTATTACAGGAAAGACCGTAGCATGGCGAAAGCAGTGGCTGATTGGCAGAAGGCAAAGAGTGGGAATAAAGGGAGTTTTTTCTAGTTGGCTGATGGTTACTAGTGGTGCTCCACTGGGGTCTTGTTGGGACTGTTTCTTTTTACGTTATATGTCAATGATTTGTATGATGGAATTTATGGCTTTGTTGCAAAGTTTGCAGATGTTCTGAAGATAGATAGAGAGGCTACAGAAGGACTTAGACAGATAAGGAGAATGGGTAAGGAAATGGCAGATGGAATATAGTGTTGGGAAGTGTATGGTCATGCACTTTGATAGAAGAAATAAAAGGGATGACTATTTTCTAAATGGAGAGAAAATACAAAAAAACTGAAGTGCAAAAGGACTTGGAAGTCCTTGTGCAGGATTCCCTAAATGTTAATTTGCAGGTGGACTCTGTGGTGAGGAAGGCAAACGCAATGTTAGCATTCATTTCAAGAGGACTGGAATATAAAAGCAAGGATGTAATGTTGAAACTTTGAATGTAATGTTTAAACATGGTGAGGCCTCACGTGGAGTACTGTGAACAGTTGTGGGTCCCTTACCTTCCAAAGGATGTGCTGAATTTGAAGTGAGTTCAAAGGAGGTTCATGAAAATGATTCCAGGATTGAATAGCTTGTCATATGAAGAGTGTTTGATGGCTCTGGGCCTGTATTAACTGGAATTCAGAAGAATGAGGGGAGACCTCATTGAAACCTATCAATTGTTGAAAGACCTTGATAGAGAGGATATGGTGAGGATGTTCCCAATGGTGGGTGAGTCTAAGACCAGAGGACACAACTTAGAATAGAGGGGCATCCTTTTAGAACTGAGATGAGGAAGAATTTCTTCAGCTGGAGAGTGGTGAATCTGTGGAATTCTTTGCGACAGGCAGCATGGAGGCCAAGGCTTTATGTATATTTAAGGCAGAGGTTGATAGATTCTTGATTGTTCAGGGCATGAAGGGTAATGGGGAGAAGGCAAGAGATTGAGGCTGAGAGGGAAACTGGATCAGCCATGATGAAATGGCAGAGCAGACTTGATGGGCCACATGGCCTAATTCTGCTCCTATATCTTATGGTCTAAATGGCATTGTGCTCAAGTTTGCTGATGATACAAAGGTAGGAGAGGGGTCAAGGGAGACATGCAGTGTTGCAGAGGCAAGGAATCTATAAAAGTCTTGAGCAGCACACACAAACAGGAAGACTGTGGAATAGACGAGAACCAAAGAGGTGAGGTGAAGTGAAGGGATGGGAGTGTAATCAGAATGAGGAATGGAAAAAGAGTGAAGGGAGGAAGTGAGGGAAATCACCGTAAGTTACAGAAATTGACGTTCATTCATCAGGTTGAAGGCTACCCAGACAGAATATGAGGCAGATTTGACTTCCTGTTCCTATTATATCCCATTCATGGCCTTCTCTACTGCCATGATGAGGGCAAACTCAGACTGGAAGTGCAACACCTCATATTCTGTTGGCGTAGCCTCCAGCCTGATAGCATGATCATGGATTTTACCAGCTTCTGTTAATTTTTCCACTTCCTGTCTCTGTTTTTTTCATTCCTGATTCTTCTCCCTCTCTTCTCTTCACCTGTCTATCACCTCCCTCTAGGTTTCCTTCCTCCTTTCTTTTCATCCATTGTCCGCTGTTATCTCCTATTAGATTCCTTCTTCATCCCTTTACCTCTTCCACCTTTCACCTTTCAGAATTTTACTCTGTCAACCCCCCTTCCACTCACTCACCTTTCTCCTCATCTGGTCTCGCCTTTCACCTGCCAGCTTGTACTCTTTCCTCTCTCCACACCTTCTTATTCTGGTTTCTGTCCCCTTAGTTTCAATCCAGATGAGTTTCAGCTTGATACATTAATCATTTATTCCTTCCATAGATGCTGCCTGACCTGTTGAGTTCCTCCTGAATTTTGTTTGTGTTGCTCAAGTTTTCCAGCATCTGCAGAATGCCTTTGGTTTGCAAACAGACTTAAAAAGGTTAGGAGAGTCGGCCAAGAAGTGGCAGATGGAAAACAGTGTAGGGAAGTGTAGCGTTGTACACTTTGACAGGAAGAATATGGGTGAAGACTACGTACTAAATTGGGAGGGAATTCAGAAAGTGTAAAGGAACTTGAGAGTCAAAGTTCAGGGTTCCTTTAAGGTTAAATTGCAGGTTCAAAGTAAAGTTAACTTATTATCAAAGTATATATATATATATATATATATCACTATATAGTACTCTAAGATTTGTTTTCTTGCATTCACAGTAAATACAAAGACACACAGCAGAATCAATGAAAAACTATACACAGCAAAAACGGATAAACAATCAATGTGCCAAATGCAACAAATTGTGCAAATACAAAGAAAATAAATAAGCCAATAGTATTGAGAACATGAGTCGATAGTTAAAAGGCAAGTGAAATGTGAGCACTTATTTTAAGAGGACTAATCATATAAGCATGAATGTTTTGCTAAGTCTTTATAAGATGTTAGTCATACCATTGTGTGCAATTTCATGCCACGTATCTAAAGAAAGATGTATTGGCCTTGGAGAAGGTCTGGAGAAAGTTCATAACAATGATTCTGGCAATGAAAGGCTTGCTTTACTGTATGAGGAGGGTTGAGTGACTCTGGGCCTGTATTCAGAAGGCTGACGGGAGATCTTGTTGAAAGTTGCTGAAATGCCATCTGGATAGAGTGGACATGGAGAGGTTGTTTCCAACAGTGGGAGAGTCCAGGATCTCAGGACAAGGCATAAGGATAAAGGGGCGTCCAATTAAAAGTGAGATGTGGAATAATTTCTTCAGCCAGAGTGTAGTAAATCTTTGGAATTCATTGCCACAGAGGGTGGCAGCAAAGTCATTGTGTGTACTTAAGGAAGAGATTTGTAGGTTATCAGATTGGCATAGGGGTTAAGGGTTTCAAGCAAAATGCAGAAAGGGGTTGGAAAAAATAATCAGCCATGTTCGAATGGCAGAGCAGACTCACTGGACTGAATGGCCTAATCTTATAGTCTATGTAATTTAATTTTGTAGAAAGAGCTCAGTAAGAGTAATCATTAAAACCAATATTAAAGTCATGAACAATAACTGGATCAACTTACTCTACTCAGCCAATCTACCAACACCAAAATGGTCTGGCTGAAGAGTGCCTACAGACTCACCTTTGGGGGTTTGGTTCTCATCAGCCTCCTCAATCGGGGCAATTGAGGAGGGACATTATTTCATGTGAACTGAGGCAACATTCTGAACATCAGCACCAAGAAGGGACACACATCAAAGTTGCTGGTGAACGCAGCAGGCCAGGCAGCATCTCTAGAAAGAGGTACAGTCGACGTTTCAGGCCGAGACCCTTCGTCAGGACTACGAAGGGTCTCGGCCTGAAACATCGACTGTACCTCTTCCTAGAGATGCTGCCTGGCCTGCTGCGTTCACCAGCAACTTTGATGTGTGTTGCTTGAATTTCCAGCATCTGCAGAATTCCTGTTGTTTGAGCACCAAGGAGGGAACGGGTTAGCAACTCGCGATGGCTCACAATTTCATACATCAAGGATATGGAAGCAAAATTCCTTCAACAAACAAACCAGTTAATATAGATAATGATATATTGTAAAATAATTAGTGAATGAGAGAAATCTGCTGTGTCAGCACCATTTAAATAATTTTCATACTTATTAAGCATGTGTCTGACTGTAACATTGATTCAAGTCCGAAAATTTGCTTTGAATAACAATGCTGTGACATTATTCTACAATCTATTTGCCTCTGTCATTAAACAATAAATTATTCAGCAAGTTGTACAATCTGCAGAAATTGATGCTGTCAATTTAAACTTTTTGGTACATTCTGTCTCAATAACAGTGTTGGGATTTTTCTCCTGAGGGCGCAGTACCGCTTTAACATAATTTTACATTCTGAACTCAGCAATGAACAGGCTGTTAAATTAAAGAGACGGTCCTCTGGCTTTTCAGTCAACACACCAACAGGATGGTTGTACATATTGAAGGCTCACAGAGCCACAGCAGAGCTACTGATGCTGGAAATTGTGCTCAACACTCCAATATCAACGTTGATATTTTAAACTGTAAACCAAGTCTCAAAATGGGTCTCAAGTTCCTCTATGTTAATTGGGTATCCCAGTTCAGCAGCACCCCCATTAACTTAACTAATCCCTTCTTATTCTTTTTCTATTTATTCTGAATCCATTTGCGTACACTCTTTCTTGGCATCAGGAGTATCCTTGGATGGAAGAACATCTACCTCACTCAAAAGCTGGGAGATCACTCAGTGGCCACTTTATTAGGAACACCGGATCGTTAGTGCAAATATCTAACCAGCCAATCATGTGGTAGCAACTCAGTTCATAAAAGCATGCAGATGTGGTCAAGAGGTTCAGTTACTGTTCAGGCTAAATATTACAATGGGGGAAGAAAGGTGATCTACGTGGCATTGAACATGCTGCCAGGTGGGGTTGCGAAAATGCTGATCTCCTGGGATTTTCACACACAATGTATGTTATTTTTCACACAATATGGTGAAAAACAAAAAAAAAATTAAGTGAATGGTGGTTCTGTGGGCTAAGATGCCTTTTTAATGAGAGAGCTCAGAGGGGAATGGCCAGACTGATTCAAGCTGACAGGATTGCAAAAGTAAGTCAATAACCACGCTGTAAAGAGCCCTCCAAGTCTGTGAGGGAGCTAGAGAGCATTAGGCACCGAGGTTTATTAGTTGTTGTCTTAATGAGAGTTGGTAAGATTTTGTGCTTTCTGCTTAATCTGGTTAAATTTATTTGGACTGCGATGGGTTTTCCTCATTCTGTGATTATTTAAGCACCCGCCCAATTAGCGCTCAGCGTTGGGTCCTAGCTTTGAGAATGCAACATTTTGCAGTGTCGCTCTGCCGAGCCACTGAGGTTTTATTGAATAAACCCTGGTTGCTGTCCCCATACAGGAGTCTGTCTTTCCTCTGCAGTCTTTGCCAGCGTACACTGTCAGAAGGACCAGCAATTTAATGGATGTAGTGGAGTTTGCACAGTGATGTCAAGACTTCAGTTGGCTTTCGAGTTTCTCTAGTTCAAGTTCTGAGCTTCTCTAGTCTACGTTCAGGGCTTTTTCCAAGGTCTTCAAGGCTGTCAAGTTTTCTTTGACTTGCATGACTTTCCAGGTCTCTGAGGACAGGACTATTAAATTTTCCCCAGTTTTATTCCATGTTCCCCAGATTTAGTCAATGTCTCCAGAAGAGGGAGGAGAAGATGGCAGTGCGACACAGTGCGCACGGCCTTTCCGAATGAATATTGTATGTGTTAACTAGGGGGCCGTGCCCAATCCGGATTTGATGTAGACAGCCGTGAGAAGCACGGAGGAACACCTGAAGAAACTTCTGAAATGCCTGCTTTGCTGCCGCTGCTACTGTGTGATTGAGAATCTCCGGAGGGGAAGGCCCCAAATCCTCGGCTTTGTCTATTGCCTGTTGCCGGGGCCGAGGTCGAAACGCTCGGCAGAGATGGTGCTCGGTGCTCGCTGTTGGAGAGCTGGTCAGAGGCTCGGAGTTTTCGGACGGACTCGGAGTCGGACTGTGGTTGGATGCTTCCAGTATGCTGCATCGGCAAGTTTGCGGCACTGGAGAGTTACTATCTGCGTGAGGTGATGGGACTTGCGAGAGACTTTGAGACTTTTACCGTGCCATGGTCTGTTCTTATCAAATTACGGTATTGCTTTGCACTGTTGTAACTATATGTTATAATTATGTGGTTTTTGCTAGTTTTTAAGTCGGTTTGTCATGTGTTTCTGTGATATTCTGGAAAAACATTGTATCATTTCTTAATGCATGCATTACTAAATGACAATAAAAGAGGACTGCGTGTCCTCATAATCTAACCTAATAATAATCTCCAGTCTTGTCTTGAGTTTACCAGGTCTGTCTCAAGATACCCAGCCCTCCCTAGAGTTTACCAGCCCTGTCTCAAATTCCCCACATCTGCCTGACTCTTCCAGTTCTGTCTTGGCTTTTCCAGCTCTGTCAGGAGTTCCTGAGCAGGTCTATCTGAGCCATCAAGTGCCAGCCATACGGAAGGGGTACTATAATGAGCCCTATGGGCTTGGGCAGGGAGCTGGAGAGAATTGGGTTCCAGGTTTCTAGAGCACCTGTATTTGTTAATTGTTGTCTATCCTTATCGAAAAGGCTCAGCAGAGGTTGTATTTCGTACGTCAACTCAGGAAGTACAACCTGCCTCAGGAGCTGCTGATTCAATTCTATTCGGGAACAATCCAGTCTGTTCTCTGTTCACCCATCACTGTCTGGTTTGGATCAGCTACCAAACAAGACAAGAATAGACTCCAAAGAACCGTCAGGGCTGCGGAAAGGATAATTGGTGTGAAGCTGCCCTCAATCCACGACTTATATGTATCTAGAGTCAAGAAGCCAGCAAGCATCATCATTGTAGACCCATCACACCCTGGGCATCACCTGTTCCAACTCTTTCCTTCTGGTAGGTGCTTTAGATCACTGTATGCCAGGACAAATAGGTACAAGAACAGTTTCTTTCCGTATGCCATCAGTCTTATGAACAATTGAATTTTAGCCTATTATAAACCAAGTCCACCTGTACATACTCAGGTATACCTCATTGTATATAGTTCACGATTATTTGCACTATTGTTTTGTTTGCTTTTTGATTCTGTACAGCGAGAGCTCAGGGAAACCGGCATCAAATTCCCTGTATGTATCCACATACTTGGCGATAATAAAGGATTCTGATTCTGATTAACGAGCATCATTAAGCTCTTGTGCTTTCTGTTTAATTTGGTTAAGTTTACTTTGACTGGCATGGGTTTTCCGCATTCTTTGATTATATAAGCAGTCATCTTATTACTCTGTCCTACCTTCGAGAACGTTACGTCTCGCAGTGTTGCTCTGCGGAGCCACCGAGGTTTTGTTGGAAGTCTTGTGGATAAACCTGGTCACCGTCTCCACATGGGAGTATGCCTTTCCTCTGCACTTGGGTTCAGTCTTTGCCAGTGCAGAAGAGCACCTCTGAATGCACAACACATGGAACTGGAAGTGGTTAAGCTACGGCAGCAGAAGACCATGGGTATACATTCAGTGGCATTTCTATTAAGTACAGGAAGAGCTCATAACGTGGCCACAGACTAGATATTCTAACTCCTGACTAAAACTATTAGTATTATTTATTATTCACTAAAATTTCAGCTACAGGAACACTAAAATTATTGTCAATACCAGCATCATTATAGCAATACTTTCCACAAGGACAGTGATAGTATGCTCTTCCACTAACATAGAAATATATCCTGAGATGCCCTGCATGAACCTTTTTGGCAAAATTCTGACACCTGGCTAATATGAACTGATATTAGGCCAAGTGACCAAAAATTGGAGTAATGGAACTGTGATGGCATTGCGGGGAGATCACTCAGTCTATCTTACTCCCAGATGGAGCAATCCAGTCAGTGCGTTTCCCTCCTCTCTCCCTGAAGCTCTCAAAATTATTTTCCATCATGCTCTTCCAATTCCCAGTGAAAATTCTATTTCCACCATGCCCGCAAGCAGTGTCTTCTATTTTAGACACGAGATGCTGGAAATCCAGAGCAACATGCACAAATTAGTAGAGGAAACCAGCAAGGTCAGAAAGCATCTATGGAGCGGAATAAACATCCGACCTCACCAGAACTGGAAAGGAAGGAGGAAGAAGCCAGAATAAGAAAGTGGGGGAGTGGGATGGAGTATGAGTTGAAAGGTGATAGGTGAAGGCAGGTTAAGGGGGAGGAAGACAGGTAGATGCAAGGGAATGAAATAAAAAGCTGTGGGGTGATGGGTGGAAATGGTAAGGGCTGAAGAAGGGACCTGGTAAGAGTTGTGAGTGGACCACAGGAGAAAAGGAAGGAGGAGGGGCACCAGACGGAGGTGATTTGCAGGTGAGGAGAGGAGAAGGAGTAAGAGAGAAGCCAGAATGGGGAATGCAAAAGGACAGAAGAGGGAGGGGGAAAATTACTGGAAGTTAGATAAATCCATATTTAAGTTACCAAAAGTTAGAGAAATCGACAATGTTCTACTTTCACATCATCCTCTAAGTAAAAACAAAATTTGTAGATTCCCCCTATCGCTCTGCACTTTTGAGTCTAAATCTCCTTGTCCCTGAGGTACTGGCAAGCAGAAATGCTGTTCTCTCTGACCTTGCTACACCTCAATTAAGTCTGATATCAACCTTCTTATTTATTTATAGGCCCTTCCCGCCCTTTCAGCCATGCTGCACAGCAACTCCTCAATTAATCCTCAACTCCTCAATTAATCCTAGCCTAATTACAGGACAATTATTTATAGTGACCAGCTAACCTAACAACCATTATGCCTTTGGACTGCGGGAGGATACTGGAGCAGCTGGAGGAATCCGATGCGGTCAAGATGATCGCGAGTCACTGGTACTGTAAAGAATTGTGCTGACCACTATGCTACAGAAGGTACAGCTGCTTAGCGAAAGATACAGGGGGCTTAGAGGAGAGCCACAAGGCTAATTCCTGGGATGACAAGATTGCCCCATCAAGAGAAGCTAAACCGGTTTGGTCTGTATTCCTTGGACACTGGAGATTAGTATGATAATAGAACATATTGTACATGATCCTAAAGGGACCTGAGGGGACCTGCCAATAATAAATGGGTTAAGGATTCTGAGGAGAGGAGATTGAAAAAACAATCACGTTATGTATTTAATATTTCTGTAGTATTTGAGTAATATTGTAAATACAATTCAATTCAATATTGTTTGAGTAAGCGTTCTTGTTCTTTAAAGAATTCATCATGGCCTATATGTATAAATACATGAACAGCAAACATTATCTCGCTACCTTGTGATAGGTGCATGCCTCGTCTAAAGTAAACACGAAGTCAGACTCACATATCAGGACTCCCTAATCTTCCTTTGAATTAGTTTAATGTTTTGAAGTCACAAAACTTAACAAAGCAGACGTGATTGAATGGCAGAGAAGACTTGATGGACTGAATGGGCTAATTTCACTCCTATACCTTATGGTCTATCATTCTGGGTTTTTTTTCTAAAATCTCCATTCAGCAAATCTTCATCATCTGGCTGAAGTGTGGCTACAGATGCACTTTGGGGTTGATTCTCAGTAGTCCCTTCAGCTCAGGGGCAATTAAGGAGTGATTACTTCCCCTGGTATTTCATTTCTTTTGAGGCACCGTATGTCAGAACCAAGGAGAAAGTGGGTAATTGGCAAGATGTTTTCACTAGTGGCAGAATCTTAAACAAGGCAGCCTGATTACAAGATAATGGGCCAATCACTTAAAACCAAAGTATTTAGAAATTTCCTCACAAAAATTGTTATTAAATCTTTGGAATTCTCCACCACATTGGGTTGTGCAAAGTAGGCCACAAGAGGCACTTAATGTGGAGATTTAATCAGGTGAATTTTTTGAAAGATAAAGAAATCAAGGGCAATAAGGACCTGGCGCAGAGGCCTAGTTGGATGTGTTGAGTTGAGATTAAATGGTGGCGCAGGCTCTAGAGGATAGATGGCCAACTTCTGCTCCTGTTGTTTGGTGTTCTTGTCTGGGTTTGCACAATGATGTCACAACATGGGGAGATTGGGAGTAACTGCAGAGGTAGAGAGTTCATCTTGGATGCCATGTGTTTTAATCTTCTGAACCAGCCTCCAGAGTGGGACTTTATCAAAGGCTTTGCTGAGGTCCATGTCCAACTGCAGTAAGGTGCGCAGTGGGTCTCTAGGTGAACTATTAATGGGTTTATTTCTAATTCCCTCTACCATGGATAAAATTTAGGCTACAGAAGCAAGGACTGGTCTTAGATTTAGAGATACAGCATAGTAACAGGCCATTCTGGCCCAATAAGCCTAAGTCGGCCAGTTCCTTCGATGTAGCAAATAATCTACTAGCGTATACATCTTTAGAACATGGGAAGAGACTGGAGCACCCAAAGGAAACCTACGCATTCATGGGAGAGCACACAAACTACTAACAGGCTGTGACGGGAATCATACCTGGGTCTCTGGCACTGTAATAGAGATATGCTATGGTAAATGATCTTATAAATCCTATTGGTTCACAAATGCTCCAGTGTGCTGGTAAAGGTGTCCTTAACTGGCAGAATGGATGACTCTTATTTTGTCATAGGATCTGAGAGATACAGCAGACCCACTGGCCCATCGAGTCCACGCTGAACTAGCCAACAGTTCTCTTCATCCTTTCACAGGTTGTGTGGAGTGATCACTAATCACTGAGAAGGTGGTGGAGAGCCCCCTTTCTGAACCACCGCTGTCTTTCTGGTAGAGAAGTGTTTAGACTGTGTGACAATGAAGTGACTATGATGTATGTCCAAGTCACCATAATCCGTGAATTCAAATCAAGTCAAGTTTATTGTCAGATGCACAAGTACAAGTATGCACAGGTACAATGAAAAGCTTACTTGCCGCTGTATCATAGCATCAGATAATAAGCATTCACAAGAAAAACATAAATTAAATATAAATTCGTAAAGAAAGAATACAATTAGAAGATAAAAATCATAAAGTGATCAAAATGGTCATAATATTATGGAGTCATAGATTTATAGAGCACTGCAGCACAAAACGGGCCTTTCGGCCTATTTATTCCATGTCAACCTATATTTCTGCCAACTTCCGTACACTTGCGCCCTGACCATAGCTCTCCAAACTCACTCATCCTTTACCTATCCATACTTCTCTTAAATGTTGCAATTGAACCTGCTTTCCACAGTCACATCACCCCTGCCTAAGCAGGTTCCCCTTAAATATTTCACCTTACATCCTAAACCCATGACCTCTAGGGAAAAAAAACATGATGGGAAAAAAACCTGCATGTATTCACCCTATCTATACCCCTCATAATTTTGTACACCTCTGTGGAATGCCAATGAGATTGCATTTTAGAGCAGTTCGTCGTTGAGCCTACTAGGGGAGGCGATTAGAGAACCCTTAGGGGACAGTGATCACAATATGACTGAGTTCAACTTGAAATTTGCTAAGGAGAAAGTAAAGTCTGACATAGCAGTATTTAAGTGGAGTAAAGGAAATTACCATGGTATGAGGGAGGAGTTGACCAAAGTAAATTGGAAGGAGATGCTGGCAAGGATGACAGCGGAGCGACAATAGCATGAGGTTCTGGGGAAAAATGAGGAAGGTACCAAATAGATGTATTCCAAAAACAAAAAAACTCAAGTGGCAAAATAGTACAACCATGGCTGACATGGGAAGACATACCTTATGTAAAAGCAAAAGAGAGGGCATACAACAATGCAAAAATTAGCAGGAAGACAGAGGGTTGGGAAACTTTTAAAAGCCTAACAGAGCAACTAAAAGAATTATTAGGAGAGAAAAGGTGAAATATGAAAGCAAGCTAACAAACAATATATAAGTGGAGAGTAAAAGCTTTTTCAAGTATGTAAAAGAAAGATGAGAGTGGATATGGGACCTCTAGAAAATGAGGCAGGAGAAATAATAACAGGGGACAAGAAGATGGCAGATGTACTAAATGAGTATTTTGCATCTGTCTTCACTGTGGACAACACTAGCAGTGTGCCAGATGTTGAAGGGTGTGAGGGAAGAGAAGTGAGTGCAGTTACTATTAAAAGGCGAAAGTCCTTAAAAAGCTGAAAGACCTGAGGGTACATAAATCACCTGGGCCAGATGAACTGCACCCAAGGGTTCTGAAAGAGGTAGTGGTAGAGATTGTGGAGGCATTAGTAATGATCTTTCAAAAATCATTGAACTCTGGCTTGGTTCCAGAGGACTGGAAAATTGCAAATGCCACTCCACTCTAAGAAAAGAGGAAGGCAACAGAAAGGAAATTATAGACCAGTTAGCCTGACATCAGTGGCTGGGAAGATATTGGAGTCAACAGCTAAGGGTGAGGTTATGGACTACTTGGTGACACAGGACAAGATCGGACAAAGTCAGTATGGTTTCCTTAAGGGAAAAACTTTCCGGACGAATCTGTTGGAATTCTTTGAGGAGATTACCTGTAGGATAGATAAAGGGAATGCAGTGGATGTTGTATATTTGGACTTCCAGAAGGCCTTTGGCAAGGTGCCACACATGAGGCTGCTTATCAAGTTGATGGTGATAATTGCCTTGCAGAGACAGTGCCTCCTGTGGAGAATACCAATGGTGGGAACTTGGAAGGTTTAGATGGTGATATATTCACATGCCTGGTGTCCTGTCTTTCTAGGGATTATGAGCGTCAGACAATTCTCAATTATGCACTACATTTCATTACAGCAACAACCCTTTGCAATTAATGCCAGAATACTTCCTGTCAGCTTAAACATCTGGCAGGTGAGGCAGCATCCTTGGAAAGAGAATCATAGTCTACCTTGTTATTCTTTTCTGTTGCACTATTTATGCTTATAGTTTATATCATCTGATATCCTTGCACAATCCTACTGGTACAAAATGACAGATTTTACTTCATCTAATTCTGTGGTAATAAGTATGATTCTAATTATGAGAGTCAACTTTCCCAATTGATCATCTATCTTCAGAAAGTCAGTTTCAACAAAGGGACATCAACTCACCACCAGTTTCTTAATGGTAATTAGGGTTCAATGTTCAAAGTACATTTATTATCGAAGTATGTACATTCAGTGGCCACTTTACCTCTTGTACCTGACAACTGGCCACAGAGTATACATGTTCATAGTCTTCTGCACTGTAACATATCCACCTCAATGTTCGACGCGTTGTGTGTTCAGAGATGCTTTCTGCACACCACTGTTGTAACATGTGGTTATTTGAGTTCCTGTCACCTGTCAGCTTGAACTAGTCTGGCCATCCTCCTCTGACCTTTCTCATTAACAAGTGGTTTTTACCTACAGAGTTGCCGCTCACTGGGTGTTTTTTGTTTTTCTCACCATTCTCTGTAAACTCCATGGACTGTTGTGTGTGAAAATCCCAGGAGATAAACTGTTTCTGAGATACTCAAAGCACCCGGTCCAGCACCAATAATCACTCCACTGTCAAAATCACTTAGATCACATATCTTCCCCATTCTGATGTTTGGTCTGAACAACAAGTGAACCTCTTGACCATGTCTGTATGCTTTTATGCATTGAGGTGCTGCCATATTATTGTCTGATTAGATATTTGAATTCAAAAGCAGATGTACCTAATAAAGTGGCCACAGAAAATTTCTGTTACCAGATACTATCTTGAAATTATTTTTTGCAGGCATTCACAGTAGAACAGAGAAATGAAATGCAATAGAATAATTGTAAGAAGTACTCCAATGTTGGGGAAATGACAACTCTCCATGGATGCTGACAGACCCACTGAATATTTCCAGCAGTTTGTACTTATTTCTGATTGCATGCATCTGAATTTTCTATTCTGTTGCTTTTCTGGTTCTTAGGAGAGCCATTTGTAATGTTTCAATGGTTCAATTAAGCAAATTTATATTCTGAGCGAATGAGTCAATCATACCGCATGGTGCAGAGTGTGAGATGCTGAACAGCTAAAAATATAAAAAGTGTTTCCAACTATAATGCATGGAGCCTATTTATCCCGTTTGCATCTGATGCTCACTGTTGGTGACATGTGAATGTCAATCCTCTCAGCCATCCATACTGTTTTTGCTGCTCTAAGCATGTTCTGCAGTTTTCAGTTGAGTGAGAGAGTTTCTTACACACACCTGGAAAGTCACAAAGAGAATGCATATATCGAAGGATCAATTAAACTAATGAAAATAGCATGGCTAAAAGATTGATTCACACCACAAACTGCTGACTCCATCTAAACCCCTAATGCCTAGTTAACGTCTTACTTCAATATCTTAACAAAACCTGTTATGAACTGTTGATCATTTTTAGCTCCAGTGGGAGATGATGAAATGTTTTTCTCAGCTCAAAAAATAAACATGGGAAGTTTTATTTTACTCTGCTGTGGAGAACGCACAGCCATGACAGCGGAATTCAACTCTTCCACGGTTTTGGGGATCGCAGGCTTCCATGCTGTGAAAATCCCTGCTGTTCTGACAGCTGGCTGTCAATGTGATTGGAGGGCTCCCTGTTCCTGGTGAGTATGGATCACCTGGGAGAGCAGAACTGTCACGGCCACTTGTTTCATGCATTGAGGAAGATGCAAGCCAGGGACTTCTTGCTTCTTGTTCAGAAGACAGACTTCAAACTCCACTCCAGAGACAGAATCAAGTTTAATATCACTGGCATAAGTTATGAACCTTGTTGTTTCACATTAAAAATACTATAAATTACAGCGAGAAATATATCTATATACATATATATATATATATATATATATATATATATATATATATATATATATACACACACACACACACACAAACCTCATACAACTATGCACTACCTGCTCCCATTGATTCACGTGAACCTGATTAGGGGGCTAAATAGGTTTTACACCTTGAAAAGTATGACCTACAGGCTAGTGGAAGGAAGGAGCACCTTACTTCTCCTTACATAGAGATGTATCTCCACCTTGCCACCCATATATCAGAAGTGCATATAACAAGTCCTGGTTATGCGACTACTGATAGGCAGACAATCTCTGAAGAGTATTGATAATGGCTGGGGTCACCCGTCTTGTAAAGACGCTGTCTAGAAGAAGACAATGGCAAACTACTTCTGTATACAAATTTGACAAGAACAATCATGGTCATGGAAAGACCATGATCACCCATGTCATATGACACAGCACATAATGATGATATATATAAAACAAATTAAATACACAGTGCAAAAAAAGCATAGAGATAGTGAAGTAGTGTTCATGGGTTGGTTCATTGTCCTTTCAGAAATATGATGGTAAAGGGAAAGAAGCTATTCCTAAAATGTTGAGTGTGTCTTCAGGCTCTTGTACCTCCTCGTTGATGGTAGCAATGAGGAGAGAGCATGCTCTTGATGATTGGTGTCCTTAATGATGGATTGCACCCTTTTGAGTCATCGTCTTTCGAAGATGTTCTTGACGCTGGGGAGGGTAGTACTCCTGATAGAGCTGGCTGAAAGAGAGAGTGTGTTTAAAATTCTAGGCTGTAGTCATGCAGCATAGAAACAGGCCCCTTGGCCCATCTCGTTGATGCCAACAAAGTTTTCCATGAGAGCTCATCTCATTTGCCTGCATTTGGCCCATATCTCAAACCTTTCTATCCATTTACCTGTCCAAATGTCCTTTAAATGTAATAACTGTGTCTAGCACAAACACCTTCTTTCCCTCACCATCAGATTGCGGAACCCATGAATACCACCTCACTATTTATGCTGTCTTTTTGCACTGTGGCCACAGTAGAGTCCAAGACATAAAATACTATTGTTATTGTAAATAAGTAAATAGATAGGTAGATAGATAGAAAGATAGACAAACAGAAAGGCAGACAGATAGACAGGCAGACAAACAGATATCTATCAGACAGATAGATAAAGAAAAAGAGATTCATGGGCACATAGTTGTTCATAAAATTGATGGCAGAACTGCAAGAATTGGAGCATAGCAGAACTGGGAGCACTGAGCAGACTTATTCACTCGTCCAGTCAGTGAGACCTACTGGCGGCAATACTTCCCATGCCAGCTCTCTCTCCCATCACCTCTCTTCCTATCATCCTTTCTCGCACACCTTTTCTGTTCATTTCCAACTAACAAATGGATGAGATTGTGAACCGTTCTCAGGAACTATAATATCCTGGAGGAGACTGAAAATACTTCAGAGGATACTAGAAGATAAGTCGCATTAAAATAATCCTCATTTATTGTCCTTGGAATTTTGCTGTGCACTAGCTTCAGGAATAAAACCTGGGGACAACCTGCAACAACCTCTGGTCAGCATTGTTGGGGTTCATTCATGTTCAGCTCCCTCACAAGTTGATAGAGTGGTTAAGAAGGGTGCGGTGTGTTGGCTTTCATTAGTCGGGGGACTGAGTTCAAGACCCATGAGGTAATGTTGCTGCTCTATAAAACTCTGTTGAGACCACACTTGGAATATTGTATTCGGTTCTGGTTGTGTCATTATAAGAAGGATGTGGAAGCATTAGAGTGTGTGCAGAGGATGCTGCCTGGATTAGAGGGTATGACTAAGGAGTAATGATTTTTCTCATTAAGGATGAGAAGTAACTTGATAGAGATGTATAAGATGATAAGAGGCATAGATAGAGTAGGCAGCCTTTCTCCCAGGGCGGAAATGGTTAACACAAGAGGGCATCATTGTAAGGTGATTGGTGGGAAGTATAGGAGGGATGTCCGAGGTAAGTTTTTTTACACAAAGAGAGATGAGCATGTAGAATGTGATGCCTGGTATGAACAGTCTGTGCATCACCTCTAACAGAAATAAATCTTTGCTTAATAGTAGTTACCAACATTGTACACAGTGCACAGTTGTATATTTAATATCTCAGTCTTTCAGTAATATTATAAATGTATTGTTTGATTAAACATTCTTATTTATTTAAATAATTCATTATGGATTATATGTAAAATCAAGTGAACTGCATTTGTCATGACACTACCACATGATACGCGCACATCTTGCTTAAAGTGAAAAAACTAAGTTGGACTCACATCCCTGGCTCCTTGTTTCCTTTTCAATTAGCTTAATGTTTTGGAGTTACAAAACATAACAGTTGCAGTCTCACTAGTTTGCTGCATCAAACCTCTGCATTTTATACTCTATACCCCTGTCTTTTATTGTTGGGGTCAGTCCAATGCAATGTTTCTTTGAGGAAATGTACAATAATTAAATCCATCCTTTCATTTAATGATACTCATTGGGATCTCTGATGTGATAGCATAGCTTTCTATTCTCTGAGGAAAAGAATGCTGGCAGATCAAGAGCTTAAAACTGGCACCAAACTCACGGTCCACCAGGCAGCAGCAATACTTACGCCCCACCCCATCCCATATTCCTTTGAGCCCTATGGCAGACAACTCAAAGCGCTGGAGATCCACCATCAATATTGTGCCTATGATAAACCCAGAACACATAACAGAGTAGTCACAGAGTCACAGAATAGTGCACCAGGGCAACATGTTCTTCACGCCAACTTGACCACGATGACCACATGCCCACCAAGCTTGTCCCACTTGTGTTTGGCCAATATTGTCTATATGACTCCTATGTATGTACATCTCCAAGTGTCTTCAAAGATTCAAAGTACATTTATTATCAAAGTACGTATACAGAACACAACTGTGACATTCACCCCTCCTCTCCTTCCGCAGGCAGCCACAAAACAAAGAAACACGTTGGAACCCGTTCAATAAAACATCGAACACCCAATGCATGAAGAAAGAACAAATTGTGCAAATGGCAAAGAAGTAAGCAGACAACACATAGAATATCAAACATCAAAGCAGAGTCCAGTGGTATTCTGTTTAGACCATAAGACCATGAGGCATATGAACAGAAACAGGCCATTTGGCCCATCGAGCCTGCTCTGTCATTCAATTATGGCTGATCCTTTTATCCCCTCCTCAGCCCCACTCCTTGGCCTTCTCCCTGTAACCTTTGATGCAGTGTCCAATCAAAAACCTATCAAGCTCTGCCTTAAATACACTCAACGACCTGGCCTCCACAGCTGCCTGTGGTAACAAATTCACCACCCTCTGGCTAAAGAAATTTCTCCGCTTCTGTTTTAAAGGGACGTCCCTCTATCCTGAGACTGTGTCTCTTGTCGTCCTAGACTCCCTCACCACATGGGAATGCCATTCCCTTCTGTCAATTCCTCCATCCCCACCACATCTGCTCTCACGATAAAGCTTTTCATTCCAGAATGAGATGTCCTCCTTTTTCAAAGAAAGGGGCTTCCCTTCCTCCACCATCAATGTTGACCTCAACCGCATCTTCCATTTCATGTATGTCTGCTCTTACCACATCCTCCCGCCACTCCACCAGGGATAGGGTTTCTCTTGTCCTCCCCTACCACTCTACCAGGCCTCCGCATCCAGCGCATAATTCACCATAGCTTATGCCATGTCCAATGGGATCCCACCACCAAGCACATTTTTCCCTTCCCCCAACTTCTGTGTTCTGCAGGGATCGCTCCCTATGCGACTCCCTTGTCCATTCATCCCTCCCAACTGATCTCCCTCCTGGCGCTTATCCTTGCAAGCAGAACAAGTGCTACACTTGCCCCTATACCTCCTCCCTCACTACCATTCAGGGCCTCAAACAGTCCTTCCAGGTGAGGCGGACACTTCATCCATGAGTCTGTTGGGGTCAACTATTGTATCTGATGCTCCCAGTGTGTCCTCTTGTATATCGGTGAGATCCAACAGCGACTAGGGAGACCGCTTCACTGAGCACCTCCGTATGTTTTGTCTTCCAGAAAAAGTGGGACCTCTTCCCATTCTCATTCCAACATGTCTATCCATGACCTCCTTTACTGTCATGGTGAGGACATTCAGGTTGGAGAAGCATCACCTTATATTCCATCTGGGTAGCCTCCAACCTGATGGCACGAGCATCGAGTTCTCGACCTCCTGTAATGATGCCCCCCCCATTCCCTGTCCTCTTTTCCCCTCTCAGCTTAAAGCTACACTCTTGGGATAAAGACTGTTTACATTCACCTTATCTGCACTCCTCATAACTTTACTTTACCGAGTACCTCCTGTACCTAATAAAGTGGCCACTGAGTGTACGTTCATGGTCGTCTGCTGCTGTAGCCCATCCACTTCAAGCTTTGCTGTACAGAAATGCTCTTCTGTACACCACTGTTGCAACATGTTGCTATTTGAGTTACTGTCACTTTCTTGTCAGCTTGAACCAGTCTGCACATTCTCCTCTGACCTCTCTCACTAACAAGGGTGTTTTTGCCCAGAGAACTGCTGCTCACTGGATTGTTTTTTGTGTTTTGCACCATCTTCTGTAAACTCTAAAGACTATTGTGCTTGAAAATCCTAGGAGATAAGCCGTTTCTGAGATACTCAAACAACTCCATCTGGCATCAGCAATTATTCCAAGGTCAAAGTCACTTGGATCACATTTCTTCCACATTCTGATGTTTGGTCTGAGCAACGACTGAATTTTTTGACCATGTCTGTATGTTTTTATGTTGGGGTGTATGGGGTGTCAGGGTAGGGTAGCACCTCTGGTGGGGAACATGTCGCACCCTTTTCAAGGTGGTTAGTCCACCTTTGGTCCCCACCTGGCACTCAGGTCTCATCTGTGGCTCCCCATAGCTGTTTGCATGCGACAGCGGCCACACCCTGGGCAATGGCCAGCTAAACCAGGTGAGGGTAGCCGACGGGTCTCAAACCCTCGGTGAGATAGGGAGTTGTCTATCCCAGCATGTGAAGACAGACTCCGGCGGATTGAGCAGATGAGACCAATGGAAGGCCCAACGGTCAAGAAAGCGGTCTCTGCAAGCGTCGTGGAACGTGTAGAGCAGGACAAGACACAGAAGACGTCCTGGTCATCCACTGCGCCTAGTCCCATCTCCAGCCGTCTCGACTCTGTCTTGCCACTGGATCCAGATGGGAATTGGGAAGAGAGAGTGAGGCTGACGCTACGCAACTCTCCCTCACTTAAATCCAAATCATGCACTAGTCTCGACACCATCATAATGGTGTCGAGGTTCTCAGTGACGTCGACGATGGACGAACAACCATGTTTTTATGCAATGAGTTGCTGCCACGTGATTGGCTGATTAGACATTTGTATCAATGAGCGGGTATATTAGTGTACCCAATAAAGCAGCCACTGAGTGTATAAAACTGTATAAGGTCGCCCCTCACTCTCCAGCATCCAAGGAATTCTAGCATGCCCAACTTCTCTCTATAAATCAGGTCCTCGGGTCCTCAGGTCCTAGTGGCAACTTTGCAAACCTTCTTTGGTCTCTGTCCAGTTTAATGATGGCTTTTCTACGGCAGGGCAGCCAAAACGTCACAATGCTTGTATGGCTCAAATGACAGACATGAGACTCCCAAGCTCCTCGATGACACGGGATCACCAGGAGAGCAGACAAAACACTCCAAGTGTGTGTTCAGATCTCCCTTCAAACAACATTGCCAGTGTCATTTAGGAACCTCTGGTCTGTGACCGCTCAAACAGGTGGTGGTGATTTTGGGAAAGTATCATGCACTTTGAGGGTAGCACGCAGAGTTCATGTACAGAGGAAGGACGGCAGAACAATCCAGTGAGCCAAGGGGCCATGTCATCTTCTCACAGATACCATCGAGCAAGAGGTACCGAAGCCTGAGTCTCCACACCACCGTGTTCCAGAACAGCTACTTCCCTTCAATCATTTAGTTCTTGAACCGTCAAAAAGCTTATCACTACACCTGGGGTTGTGTGATAACAATAAATTAATTCTAAATCTAATTCCAAAATCCTAATCACAACCTCAGTTTTGCAACACAGTGAACATTGCCTTTTATTGTAATTGTTCAAAGTTCAAAGTAAATTTTATTATCAAAGCACATATACAACCCTGAAATTCATTTTCTTGTGGCATATTCAACAAATCTATTAAATAGACACCATAACAGAGTCAGTAAAAGAACCGCCCAATTGTGCTGTTCAATCAGAATGCAGAAGACGAAAAACGGTGCAGATACAAAAATAAGAAACTGTAATATAAATGAATAAGCAATAAATATTGAGAACATGAGATGAAGTGGCCCGGGAAGTGAGTCCATTGGTTGTGGTAACATTTCAATGATGGGGCAAGTGAAGTTGAGTAAAGTTATCCCTCTTGTGCTCTTTTTTGTATGAAAATGTGTATAATTCCTGCTTGAACAACAAGCACAAAATGCTGGAGGAACTCAGCAAGACAGGCAGCATTTATGGAGAGGAGTAAGCAGTTGATGTATTGGAACAAGACTCTTCATCAGGACTAGTTTGCTTCTCTCCATAGATAATGCCTGACCTGCTGAGTTCCACCAGCATTTTGTGTGTGTTGCTCGAGATTACTAGCATCTGCAGAATTGCTTGTGTTTATAATTTATGCCTTTTGTTTCTTGTGAATCCTGTTTATCTGATACATGCACCTGTGATGCTGCACCTGTGCATACGTGTACTTATGCATCTGACAATAAAGTCAACTATGAACCATCGGGCCTACCCGCTGGAAAAATCTAAGGTCCCACATTCTCCCCCAGAGAACTGTGGTAGTAGCAAGTCATCCCCAAACCTGAGGAGCTGCTTGTGAACAAGTATAATGGCTTCAAGTTCTGATCAGCTTAAAGGAAGTTAAAGATGGAGTAGATTCAATTTCATTTAGCTCAGAACAGCTGTGTCAAGCAAAAATAAACACCTGGCTTAGAAGAAATTGGGAAGCAAATTTCAATAGCTTGGAGGTTATCCATGCAGAAAAAATGACTCTCAGGCCAAAATTGGCAGCAGCTGACTGAGATTTGTTTGACTGTAATGTGAGCTGTAGCGGAACCATTCATCACTTCCATGGATTATTTAGCCAATTATCGGCTATTAGTCTGCCCTGACTGCAGAACTCAATGGAGACACAGTGGCACTATTCACATTGATAAACTGAATGAAATGGGCTGGAGTTTGTGAATGGTGTGGCAGAGAGATAAGGAGCGACAGAGAGATTCTTGTGAATGATGGGGCAGAGAAAGAGGGGGTCAGCCAGGGACATTCTTGTGAATGGTGGTGCCAGAAGGGGGGAAACAGAGGGAGTGATATGGACAAAAGAAGTAGAAAGAGAAACAGACATTTAGAGTGAAAAAGAGAGATATTCAGATAGTGACGTAGAGACAGAATGAGGGAGAAAAAAAAAACGGAGAGACAGTCCAAAGAGGCAGAGAGGGAGGGACAAACAGGGATAGAGAGGCAGGAAAAAGAGAAAAGGAACACCATTCAGAGAGATCAAAAGAGAGAAATAGGGAGATAGAGAATAAGATACTCGGTAACAGAGACAGAAAAAAAAACTAGAAATTCAGAGAAAAGCAGGCAGAAAAAGAGTCAGAGATAGAGAGAAAGACAGAGAGTAACAATAGCAAGAGAGAGAGCAAGAGAGATATTGACAGTAACAGAAGGATAGACAGAGACAGAGAAAACAGGGAGAGACAGAGATCGAATATTTGAGCGTGCGACTATAAGAGTAAGATCGAGATAGATGGAAGCCCAACCTGTGGTGATGGGACTGACTAATGGCAGCTGAATATTGGGAGATAACCTCTCTCATGCGATTTCCTGATGACACTGACAGAGATGGCTTGTCCCTGGATCTGTAGAGCTCCCACAGCATTACCACTGGCCCCACTCTGAAGCTCCCAGAGCATTACCATTGGCCCCACTCTGCAGATTCCTGATCATTAATATTGGTCTCACTCATTCACTTAATCCCCTGTAACTATTCTCCTCCACTTGTCTATCAACTTCTCCCTTTGCTCCCTCTAACCCCTCCAACCTAACCACCCCCCAGCTACACCACCATAAGACATAGGAGCAGAATTAGGCCATTCAGCCCATCGAGTCTGCTACACCATTTCATCAAGGCTGATCCCAGATCCCACTCAACCTCATGCACTTGCTTGCTTGCCATATTCTTTGATGCCCTGACCAATCAAGAAACAATTAAATTCCGCCTTAAATATATGCAATGACTTGGCCTCCACCGCAGTCTGTGGCAGAGCATTCCACAGATTTACTACTCACTGACTAAAAAAAATTCCTCCTTACCTCTGTTCAATTTTAGGCTGTGTCCTCTAATTTGGATACCCCCACCATAGGAAACATTCTGTCCATATCCACCCTATCTAGTCCTTTCAATATTTGGAAGGTTTCAATGAATCCCCCTGCATTCTTCTAAATTCCAGTGACTACAGGCCCAAAGCTGCCAAACACTCCCGGAATCGTCCTCGTGAACCTCTTCTGGACTCTCTCCAATGACAGCACATGCTTTTTGAGATATGGGGCCCAAAACCATTGAAACTATCGAAACACGGGTCAGAGTAAAACTAAGAGCTTCACAGCAACGGTCTCAACTGAACTGCTGCACTGCCTGTTTGTACTGAAAGTGGGAAATCATGAATGAGATATGGAAAGGAAAGAAAGGAGGGATTGAAGAAGGGAGGGTGTGCTCAAATTCAGATTCACATTGTCAGTTTTATGGTGCAATGATACCCCATGCTCATATGGAGCTCACAGAAAGAACAGTAAACATGGTAATAATCAATACAACAAATTGAGTGATTCGGGTAAACCTATAGAACAGTGCAAAGTGTAGTTCGTGCAATCGGGCACAGTGCAAAAAGAAATGTTAAAGTGACAGTAACTGAATCAATGGGATGGTAGAGTTAAGAGAGGAAGTTTGTTATGCCACTGGTGTTTAGGGCAGAAATGGAGGTTGTCCATCTCTGTCTGTCCTTAGCTTTTGGTGGTGTTCAGGGCTTCCTTCATCATGCCGGTGGCTTCCACTCAGTTTTCACTACTGTCAGTCATGCAAATCCTGGGTGGAGACTCAGGATTGCTATTGCACAGTTATAGGATTCTTCACTGCTGTTTCCGTAACAGTGTTTATTGACCAAATCAAATCAGGATTAATTATCATTCAACCATACATGGAATCAACCGAATGAAAGGGCGGTCCTCTGGGGCCAAAGGTGCAAAACATACACAGCACATTCAAAATAGCAAGCAAAAAAAAACATACTCATGCAAAAAAAACACATATATAGTCCAAGATCCTGAGTGACATGCCCCGCAAGTTGATGGTACAGTCTCCCAGCTGGTACAGTGGACCATTCTTACGCTGGCCTCTACCCTTTGCCTGTTTGGCATGAGTGACCCTACCAAGAGTCAAAGCACGAGGTCCTGACCATAGCTCTCTGGGTCATTGAAGGACTCAAGCCTCCGAACCTTAAGATAAGGTTGTGGTCCTCTTGGAGGTAAGAGAGGAAGATTAGCTTTATTTGTCACATACACATTGAAAATCAAAACATACTTGTGTTGTTTGCATCAACGACCAACTCTGCCTGAGATGTGCTGTTGGCAGCCCGTAAGAGTTGTCATGCTTCCGGTGCCAACATAGCGTGCCCACAACTCATTAACCCTAACTCGTACGATTTTTTGGAACGTGGGTGGAAACTGAAGCATCCGGAGGACACCATTGTGATCATGGGAAGGACACAAACTCCTTACAGGCAATGGCGGGAACTAAACCCAGATCTTCCACCTAACGCTATAAAGCTGTAAAGCACGACACTAATTGCTACCGTGCCGAGCCTGAGAAGGTGACGGCAGCACTGGGAAGGGGATGTGAAGGAGATGACTGGTTCAGGAATCTGAGAGCAATGGGGAATAAAGTGCTCTCTAGAAGTTTACCAGGTTTTTAAAATTCAAGTAAAGAAGAAAAAAAGAACTAAAAATGCATTTCAGTAACAGCAGTCATAAAATTACTTACTGTTATGAGGACCAATCTCATTCGCTGAAGAAAGTTGAACATCCTTACCTGCTCTGGTCAAGAGAAAGTCTGCTGCTTAATTGCACCCCAATGACCACTCAGTTCAGCAGACTTAGGGATGGATAATAAATGATGCCTTGACCAGACCACCCATGATCAAACCCATGAGCAGTGAGTCCTGGGGTCTACACCCAGAGATCAGCAAGGTCCAAAGGTCAAAGTGCAGAGCTCGGCAAGTCCAGAGATAGAAAACCTGAAGGTTGAGGACTGAAGATGGTGAGTCCAGGGCTGGAGACTCAAAGGTCGAGTTTGCAAATCTGAGAGCCCAGGGGTGTGTGTGTGTGTGTGCAGTTGCTGTCTTGTGTTTTTCTGTTGTCGCTGCTTGTGCTATTCTGCAGAAAATGGTAACCATGTTATCCTGGTGTTGGAATGTATGGCGATACTTGTGGGTGCTTACAGTACGTCATTGGGAGTGTTGGTTGTTAACACAAATGGTGCATTTCAGTACAAGAGAAAACCTCTAGAAGGGTGGGGGGGGAGGAGCATTACCAGAATATCACAAAATCGATGTTCATGCCATCGGGTTGGAGGCTACCCAGACAGAATATAAGGTGTTGTTCCTCCAACCTGAGTGTGGCTTCATCGCGACAGTGGAGGAGGCCATGGATAAACATATTGGAATATGAATCGGAAGTGGAATTAAAATGGGTGGCCTCTGGGAGATCCCACTTCTTCTGGCAGATGGAGTGCAGTTGCTCAGTGAAGCGGTCTCCCAAACTATGTTGGGTTTGGCGAAGCAGCTACCTGGACTATACCTCTTCCCACCTTCTTACTTGTAAAAATGCCACCCCCTTCTCTCAATTCATCCATCTTCATCACACCTGCTCTCAGGATGAAGTTTTTCATTCCAGAACAAAGGAGATGTCTTCCTTTTTCATAGAAAGTGGTTCCCTTTCTCCACCATCAAAGTTGCTCTCAACCCCATCTCTTCCATTTCGCACAATCTGCTCTTACCACATTCTCCCTACCTCTGCATCCACCACATAATCTCCAAAACTTCTGCCATCTCCAATAGGGTCCCACCACCGAGCACATCTTTCCCTACCCCCATCTCACTTTCTGCTTTCCGCAAGGATTACTTCCTATGTGACTCCCTTGTCCATTCATCCCTCCCCACTGATCTCTCTCCTGGCACTTATCCTTGGAAGCAGAACAAGTGCGACACCTGCCCCTACACCTTCTCCCTCACTACCATTCAGGGCTCCAAACACTTCACCTGTGAGTCTGTTGGGGTTATATACTGTGTCCGGTGCTCCTGGTGTGGCCTCCTGTATATCAGAGAGACCCGATGTAGATTGAGAGACCTCTTTGTCAAGCACCAGAAGAAGCAGGATCTCCCAGTGGCCACCCATTTTAATTCCACTTCCATTTTCCATTCCAGTATGTCAATCCATGGCTTCCTCTACTGTAGTGATGAGACCACACTCAGGTTGGAGGACCAACACCTTATATACCGTCTGCATAGCCTCCAACCCGATGGCATGAACATCAATTTCTCGAACTTCAGGTTATGTCCCACCCTCTCTTCTTCACCTTTCCCCAACCCCTTTTTCCTCTCTCGCCCTATCTCCTTGCCTGCCCATCACCTCTGTCTGGTGCTCCTCATCCCTTTGTCTTTCTTCCATGGTCTTCTGTTCTCTCCTCTTAGATTCCCTCTTCTCTAGCCCTGTATCTCTTTCACCAATCAACTTCCCAGGTCTTTACTTCACCACTCCCCCTCCCAGTTTCACCTACCACCTTGGCTTTCTCCCTCTCCACCACCCAACATTTTAAATCTACTCATCGTTTTTCTCCAGTCCTGCTGAAGGGTCTTGGCCCGAAATATCGACTGTACTCATTTCCATACATGCTGCCTGGCCTGCTGAGTTCCTCCAGCATTCTGTGCATGTTAACACATTTCACTGTTTGTTTCGATGAACACATGATGAATAAATAAATCTGGATCTGACTCCCACATCCCAGGAATGAACAGAATAACCACTCAACACTTTTGTCTCATTTCTGCAGTGAAGTACTGACACAGGAAAGAGAAATAGAAAGTACTTCTGACAGAGTGAGGAACCATTTTCCTGATGTATGGCCAATAATCCTCAGTACTAATGTGATAAGTTAGCTTGTCACTATAACAGACCATGAATGAAGATTTATATTTAATGTTGCCATATGATCCTCAGCTTGAGATTCAAGATTCAAGATGGTTTAATATAATTTCCTGTACACAAGTGTAAGAGGGAACGAAATAATTGTGACTGTGGTCCGATGCAACTCAAAAAACACAAAAGATAAAGCACAGTATAATAATGATAATAAGAATAATATAAGTAATAAACGCAATAAATATAAATACATAAGGTACTTATATACACAGATTAGTTGTATGTCCATTAAGTGATGCTAGGCTGTATACTGAAGGAAATAATAAAATAGTGGAGTTAGTGGGTGGAGGTGTTGATCAGCTTTACTGCTTGGGGAAAGTAATTGTTCTTGAGTCTGGAAGTCCTGGCAGGGATGCTAAGCAGCCTCCTCCCTGATGGGAGTGGGACAAACAGTCCATGGGCAGGGTGGGTGGGATCTTTCATGATGTTATTGGCCCTTTTCTAGCACAGGCACAACACAGGAGCCTCAGGATCTGCACTACCTGGTTCAGGAACAGTTATTATCCTTCAGCCATCAGGCCTTTGAACCAGAGGGGATAAATACATTCAACTTCACTTGCCCCATCACTGAACTGTTCCCATGGAATGGGACTCACTTTCAAAGACTCTTCATCTCATGCTTCAATATTTATTGGTTGCTTATTATTCTTATTATTTCTTTTTTTACTCTATATTTGTAGTTACACAGTTTGCTTTTTTCGTACCTTGATGATTACCTGTTCTGTTGGGTGTGATCTTTTACTGTTTCTAATATGTTTCTTGTACATACTGTGCTTGCCCACAGGAAAATGAATATCATCATTGTGTACGGTGACATATATGTACTTAGATAATAAAATTACTTTGAACTTGAGCCTTTCCTAATATATGTCCTTGATGGCAGGTCGGCTGATGCCGGTGATGAGTTGTACAATTTTGCTACCCATTATCGAGTCTTCCTGTCCACCACATGCACTTGTCTTAACAAGCTGTGATACAGCTTGTCAGAATGATGTGAGAATAGATGTGCAAAGTCTTCAGCCTCCTCAAAAAGTAGTGTTGGAAACATCCCAACACTAGGAATTTTTCTGTGATGTTTTACATTTATGTAGTAGTAAGGAGATACCAGACAAACTTTAGTTATTTTCTCTGGAGAGAGAGGGGTTTATAAGATGATTTGTGGCAAAAGTTTGCGGATGAAACAAAGGTAGGTGGAGGGGTAGGTAGTGCTGAGGAAGCAATGTATTTGCAGCAGGACTGAGACAAATTGGAAGAATGGACAAACAAGTGGCAGATGGAACACAGTGTTAGGAAATGTATGATAATGCATTTTGGTAAAAGGAACAATAGTGCAGACCATTATCTAAATGGGGAGAAAGTTCAAACATCAGAGGTGCAGAGGGACTTAGGAGTCCTTGTGCAAGACTCCCAGAAGGTTAATGTATAAGTTGAGTCTGCGGTAAAGAAGGCAAATGCAAAGTTGGCATTTATTTCAAGGGGAATAGAATATAAAAGCAGGGAGATAATGCTGAGCCTTTATAAGACACTAGTCAGGCCACACCTGGAGTATTGTCAACAGTTTTGGGCCCTGTATTTCAGAAAAAGATGTGTTGTCATTGGAGAGAGTCCAGAGGAGGTTCACAGGGGTGATTCCTGGAATGAAGGGGTTAACATATGAGGAGCGTTTGGCAGCTTTGGGCTTGTACTCGCTGGAATTTAAAAGGATGTGTGGGGATCTCATTGAAACCTAATGAATATTGAAAGGACTAAATAGGATGGATGTGGAGAGGATGTTCCCTATGGAGGGGGTATCCAGAACTACAGGGCAAAGCCTCAAAACTGAGGGGCGACCCTTTAGAACAGAGGTAAGGAGGAATTCTTTTAGCCAGAGAGTAGCAGATCTATGGAATGCTCTGCACCGACTGCAGTGGAGGCCAAACCCGTGTGTATATTTAAGGTGGGAGTTTATCGATAATTTCCTTATCAGTCAGGGCATAAAAATATGGTGAGAAGGCAGGTATAAGGGGTTGAGTTGGATCCGGGATCAGCCATGATGGAATGGTGGAGCAAACTCGATGGGACTGAATGGCCTAATTCTGCTCCTATGTCTTATGGTCTGATGAGAGGCACAGATAGAGTTGACAGCTGGTATCTCCTTCCTGGGTTGAAATGTCTAATACTAAAAGACCTGCAGTTATGTACGAATGAGCTATAAGGAGAGCTTGGACAAACTTCAGCTGTTTCCTCTGGAGTGACAGAGGCTGAGGGGAGACCTAGGTCATGAGAAGCACAGATCGAATAGACAGCTGGTATCTTTCTCTAAGTTTGAAATGTCTTATACTAGAAGGCATGCATTTAAGGGGGTGGGATAAGGTCAAAGGAGATGAGTAGGGATTGTTCTTACACAGAGAGTGGCGGCTGCCTGGAATGCGCTGGTGGTTTTTGCAGACAAATATGATGGAGGTATTTAAAAGGCACTGAGATAGGCACATGAATATCCAGAGAATGGAGGGAAATGGATGGGTGAGCACAAGGGACGAGTTTAGGTAGGCACTTAATTACTAGATTAGATTAGGGTCCCTTATGCAAGAGATGATGTGCTGGCATTGAAGAGGGCTTTGAGGAGGTTGATGAAAAATGATCTGGGGATTGAAAGGGTTAACATATAAGTGTTTGATGACTGTGGGCCAAAGGTTCACTACAAGGTCTGACCTTCCCCATTCTGATATACAACATAACCTATGACCTGCATCCTCTCTTTTTCTCCATTAGAAGAGCGCGTGGAGGTTAAGCTTTATCATACGTTTGTGTATGTGGGTTCCCTCCTATTGAATGTTTTGCAGAATACTTTGAACCTCATCGGACGGAGAATACTACACTGGCAGCACGACAAATGGATGTATGAATAATGGGGGTTACCTCTTGACCATGCCTGCATGCTTTTATGCATTGTGTTGCTGCCACATGATCGGCTGAGTAGATATTTGTATAACCAAGCAGGTTGTACCTAATAAAGTGGACACTGAGTGTACGTGACCTGATCTTTGCTTCTTCACACTGAGGTTAATCAGAGCTTTAAATGCTAATAATGAAACATCTTTAATCTTCATTCTGCGTCATCGACATGTTTTCATTATCAAGACTGGCCCCTGTGTCAGAGAGACTCTGATTTTATCAGCAGTTATCAGTGCTGATGAGTTAATTGAATAGGAACGAAATGCAGATCAATAGGACACTACAATGTACAACATCTCATTTCACCGTAAGCTCTAATAGTCATTGTTCTGCACATCCACTCATTGGCCACTTTATTAGTTACTCACGCTGTAATGTTGAATCTGGTTCATGGGTCTTGCAAGTGGGACAGGAAACGCACTGACTTCAAATAGACATATTAATCATTTATTCACAAACAGTAAAAATTTGACCAAACATTCATGTTTCCCAAGTTATAGATAATACAAAGCTGAATATTCAACAAACGTACTTAATTAAAAGTTCACGAAAAGTATACTTTCTCAGTCGTCATGACTTAAACAAAGGAAGAAGAGAGCAAGCCCCTTCCACGTGTGATGGCATTTGCACTTGTTGTATTTTTGCATATTACCTATGAAGAATTATTCAAACAAACAGATTTTCTTAATCAAACTATATATATATATATATACACACACACACAAAATTACTCAAATGTTATTGAAATGAAGGGCATAAAGGGATATGGGGAAGCAAACTCAAAGGGCAAAACAGCCTAATTCTACTCATAGTCATAGTCATACTTTTTTGATCCCGAGGGAAATTGATTTTCGTTACAGTTGCCCCAACCAAGAATAGAGTATAAATATATCAATATAAAACCATAAACAATTAAATAGTAATATGTAAATTACGCCAGGAAATAAGTCCAGGACCAGCCTATTGGCTCAGGGTGTCTGACCCTCCAAGGGAGGAGTTGTAAAGTTTGATGGCCACAGGCAGGAATGACTTCCTATGACGCTCTGTGTTGCATCTCGGTGGAATGAGTCTCTGGCTGAATGTACTCCTGTGCCCAACCAGTACATTATGTAGTGGATGGGAGACATTGTCCAAGATGGCATGCAACTTGGACAGCATCCACCTATATCTTATAGTCCGATGGTCTAAATATTCAATACACAACTTATACCTATTGATCTTTAACGACCTCCATTCTGCTCCTGAAAACTTCCTTCAGCTGGGCTAATCGGCTTCCAGTACTGCATCGAGGCAAGCTGATTATGCAGTCATGGAATATCGATTGTGAATCACTTGGGAACACATCCTCCTCCGAGTTTAGAGAAAATTGGGTGAAAAGCTGTGAATGCTGGAAAGCTAAATGCAGAAAACAGTAAACTCTCAGCAGGTCAGTCTGTATCCATGGGAAGAGGAATAGAGTTAATGTTTGAAGTTGAAGACCCATCTTCAGAACAGGTGGAGGGTCTCTGATCTGAAATGAAGATGATTTGGTGCAATTGTCACAATGTACATCAAAACATAAAGTGAAATGCATTAATGGCACCACTGATCAACAGCGTCTCATGATTTCCAGCATCAGCAGAATCTCTTGTGTTTGCAATTATAAAAAGGTATTGTCCAGGGAAAACCAGTCCAAACATTAAGTCATATACTACAAACGTGAGGAAATCTGCAGATGCTGGAAATTCAAGCAACACACATCAAAGTTGCTGGTGAACACAGCAGGCCAGGCAGCATCTGTAGGAAGAGGTACAGTCGATGTTTCAGGTGGAGACCCTTCATCCAGCCTGTAAGGGCCTGTAATGCTGCTGAATCTCTAAATAAAAATATAATAAAATACAAGAGTCTCCTGCATGTTCATCTCCATCTCTGTCATAGAAGCTCTGATAATGAAACATTGCACACAAGTGCCTCTGGGGCACATCCTTTCTTCTTCATGAACCATTGCTTTCGCTCTTTCACAGTTGATACATATTGTCTATTTTCAGCACGTCTGCTTTGTTCCTCTCTCTTCCCAGACAGAGGAACGATAAGATTTTGGTTTCTGCTACTGCCTTTTCATCCATCCAGCCTCATTCAATAGAAACATGAGGAATTCTGCAGATGCTGGAAATTCAAGCAACACACATCAAGGTTGCTGGTGAACGCAGCAGGCCAGGCAGCATCTCTAGGAAGAGGTACAGTCGACGTTTCGGGCTGAGACTCTTCGACAGGACTAACTGAAGGAAGAGCTAGTAAGAGATTTGAAAGTGGGAGGGGGAGGGGGAGATCCGAAATGATAGGAGAATACAGGAGGGGGAGGGATGGAGCCAAGAGCTGGACAGGTGATAGGCAAAAGGGATATGAGAGGATCATGGGACAGGAAGCTAAGGGAGAAGGAAAAGGGGGAGGGGGGATACCCAGAGGATGGGCAAGGGGTATAGTCAGAGGGACAGAGGGAGAAAAAGGAGAGAGAGAGAAAGAATGTGTGTATATAGATAAATAACGGATGGGGTATGAGGGGGAGGTGGGACATTAGCGGAAGTTTGAGAAGTCAATATTCATGCCATCAAGTTGGAGGCTACCCAGATGGAATATAAGGTGTTGTTACTCCAACCTGAGTGTGGCTTCATCTTTACAGTAGAGGAGGCCGTGGATAGACATATCAGAATGGGAATGGGATGTGGAATTAAAATGTGTGGCCACTGGGAGATCCTGCTTTCTCTGGCGGACAGAGCGTAGGTGTTCAGCGAAACAATCTCCCAGTCTGCGTCGGGTCTCGCCAAAATATAGAAGGCCACATCGGGAGCACCGGACACAGTATATCACCCCAGCCGACTCACAGGTGAAGTGTTGCCTCACCTGGAAGGACTGTCTGGGGCCCTGAATGATGGTAAGGGAGGAAGTGTAAGGGTATGCGTAGCACTTTTTCCGCTTACAAGGATAAGTGCCAGGAGGGAGATCAGTGGGGAGGGTTGGTATTCAACAGAATATCATCTGCAACTTCTGCAAGCTTCAACAAGACTCCACCAGCAGACAGGCCTTTCTCAGGGTTTCATACAGCTTTACCCATTTGTAAACCCCCAATGTGCACTTCTGTCCAGATAAACGACTCCCCTTCTTATAAACACAAGAGATTCTCTTCAGAGCAATACACAAAATGCTGAGGGAACTCAGCAGGTCAGGCAGCATCTACGGAGAGGAATAAGTAGTTGATGTTTCAGGCCAAAGTCCTTCTTCAGGACTGGAAAGGAAGAGGGCAGAAGTCAGAATAAGAAGATGGAGGGATGGGAAGGAGTACAAGGTGGCAGATGATAGTTGAGACCAGGTGAAGGGAAGATAGGTGGTTAGGGAAGGAGCTATGAAATAAGAATCTGTGAAGTGGTAGGTGGAAAAGGTAAATAGCTGAAGAAGATAAAACTTGATAGGCAAGGAAAGTGGACCATGGGAGAAAGGGAAGGAGGAGAGCTGTTTCCGATCTTTTATCTCTTCCTTCACACTGACAAGGGGCCTAGGTGCCTTCAAAGTGAAGCAGTGATTCACTTGCACTTTATCCAATCTCGTGTATTTACAAAGTGCTCTCCTTTGCACCAGACAAACAAACACTGATCAGATGACCACTTGAAGCACTGCTAACATCCATCATCCAAGATCCCCAACATCCATCATCAAAGATCCCCAACATCCAGGCCAACAATTGGTTCAGGAACAGGTTCAGGCACAGCTGCTTCCTTTTAACCATTTGGTTCTTCAACCAACCTGAACCACCCTAATCACTACCTCAGTACAACAAGACCACTTGACCACAATGCACTACAGTCGACATTATTTTTCTCTACATTAATTCTATTTCTCTTTCCAATATTTTTATAATTTACATATATAAGCATACAGAGTACAGAAAAAAAAGTCAATACATTAAACTAAATCACATATAAAGACTCCTTACAAGTCAATTAGTTTGTCACATTGAAAAATAATAATTTTATAATATAAAAATAATCTAACCCACTACCAAGAACAAAGCTGGTTAGTAGAAAAAAAGAAAAAAATATTTTTAGTCATCATCTGTGCTTTAACAGCAAATCAAAAGTTTTCAAAACAATTCAGAAAAGGCCCCCACAATGTTTGAAAGTCTTGATTAGTTTCAAAGATTGAACATTGAATCATCTCTAAATTTAAACATGACATCACATCACGTAACCATTGGGCGTGAATAGGAGGGGCCACATCTTTCCATTTAAGCAAAAACATCCTTCTGGCCATAAGAGACATAAAAGCCAAAATGTGCAAATCAGATGGCTCCAAAATAATATCCTTTCCTCCAACATTACCAAATAAAGCAGTCAAAGGTTTAGGCTTGAAATTTACTTTAAAGAGTATCGAAAAGGTTTGAAATACTTCTTTCCAATATTTTCTAAGACTTGGATATGACAAAAATATCTGAATGAGTGAAGCTTCTCCATTATTACATTTATCACAATACGGAGATATATCTGAATAAAAACGAGACAACTTATCCTTAGTTATATGGGCCCTAATGGACCACTTTAAATTGAAGGAGAGAGTGATGGGCACATAATGATGAAGTGTTAACCAATTTAAAAATATGATTCCAAGTTTCCTCAGAAATTGAAGTCTGTAAATCTTGTTCCAAAGATTTTTAATTTTATCTTAAGGAACACTTCTCATTCCCAACAGCATATTATAAATATTAGATATAGATCCATTATAAAAAGATTTCAGATTAAAGATTACATCTAGTAGATTCTTATCAGGACTTTTAGGAAATGTACTTATTTGAGACCATAAAGAATCTCTTATTTGTAGGTATTGAAAAAAATACATTTTGGGTAAATTATATTTAGCTGAGAATTGTTCAAATGAAAAAAGACTTTCCTCTACAAACAAGTCCTGAAAGCATTTAATACCTAATCTATCCCATTCTTTAAAAGCCACATCAATCATAGAGGGTTTAAAAAAAAATTTAGAAAAAATGGGACTTGAAAGAGAAAATCTCAATAAGCCAAAATATTTTCCGAATTGTATCCAAATCCTCATAGTGTGTTTAACTACCAGATTATCAGTTAACTTACTCAAAGACAAAGGAAGTGAGGATCCAAGAAGAGAAATAATAGAATTAATTCTATTTCAACTTGTAAAATTGAGCATAATTTAAGTTTTCTTATGAGTCTACGATGGTGTAAGTAAGATTGTTATTGTGTATACTGAACACGTACTTGTATTTGTGCGTATGACGATAAACTTGATTTTGCCACTTTGCAGAACACCTGTGTTCAGTCCATAGAGATATCCCTGAGCTTCCTGTTTAACACCTCCAAGAGGGTCACAACCTTGTGGTTTGGAGGCTTACGTGCCTCAACGACCCAGAGAACTATGTCGGCTTGAGTCAGGGCTTTAACCTTTGGCTCTTGGTAGGGTCACCCATGCCAAATAGGTCAAAGAACAGAAGCCACACTAAGAGTGGTCCACTGGTCCTCCAGGTTCGGTGGTTCAATTCAGGGCTAACAACCCCGACTGGTAAAACAAAATTGTTACGCAAACATCAAAGAAGAACGCTTCTGCATCTGAGTGCGACAGTATTCCTGAGTCTCCACCCAGGACTTGCACAGCTGACAGTAGTGAAAACTGAGACGAAGCTACTGGCATGATAAAGGAAGCCCTGAACATCACCAGAGGTGGAGGACCTTCATTGCTGCCCTAAACGTCAACAGCCAGTAAGTCCTATTTAACAAACACAGAATGCAAGAAATACTCAGCAGGTAAGGCAGCATCTATAGGAAGAGAAACAGGAGATCCCTGTCCTAGAGTCATAGAGAAGTACAGCACAGAAATAGGCCATTCGGCCCATCTTGTCTATGCTGAAATCTTTTAAGTTGCCTACTCCTATCAACCTGCTCCGGGACCATAGTCTTCCATACCACTCCTATCCATGTATCTATCCAAACATCTCCTAAAAGTTGAAATCAAGCTCACATGCACCACTTGTGCTGGCAGCTCATTCCACACTTTCACCACCCTCTGAGTGATGAACTTTCCCCTCATGTTCCCCTTAGACTTCAATTTTTCACCCTTAACCCATGACCTTTGGTTGTAGTCCCACACAACCTCAGTGGAATCTGCCTGCTTGCATTTACCCTATCTATACCCTTCATAATTTTCTTCTGATTCTAGTTTAGATTTCCAGTATCTACAATCCCTTTTTGATTTTCACTTAGCTTCCTGTTACACTGGTGGGAGCATCCTAACATGTGTGATACAGAAACGGAATCGTGGCAGACAGGAGGGCTTTACAGTGGGTAGTTAAAACTGCCCAGCACATTACTGGCACCGGACTAGGGACCATCAAGGACACAGATAGAGAAAGATGCAGGAAAAAGGCTAGCAACATCATGAAGGATCCCATCCATTCTGTTTGTCCCACTCCCATCAAGGAAGAAGCTGCACAATTTCCACACCAGGACCACTAGATTCAGAAATATTTTCTTCCCTCAAGCTGTCAGGCTGATCAACACATCCACCCATTAATCCACCCCACCACAGTAGATCACCAGTACATCCACATCACCTATCGTCACTTTATAAATCAATCTATGTATATAATAGATACTTGTACATTGTGTTTTTAGGATTACTTTTATATTTATATTGTGCCTTTTTAATTTTCATGATGTTTATTGCATCTTTTTATGCTGCATCTGATCCAGAGTAACAATCATTTTATTCTCTTTTACACTCATGAACAGAAGGACAATAAACTATCTCGAATCTTGAATTTTCAATTGCGTGTACATCGATACATACAGTGAAATCTGTCATTTTCATCGAATCAGATCAGTAGGATCTGTGCATGTCCACATCTTACTAACCCTAACCCATACATCTTCAGAATGTGGGAGGAATCCCGAGCACCCAGAGGAAGCCCACATGGTCGCGAGGAGAATATACAAACTCATTACAGGCAGTGGTAGGAATTGAATCATTGGTCGCCGTGCTGTAGAGCATTGTGCGAAACACCACACTACCGTGCAGTCCCACAGACCTGCATTTGGAGAGGGAGTAGAAGAGGTTTATTGGGACGCTGCCTAGATTAGGAGGTATGTGCTACAGAAAGAGGCTGGATAAACTTGTGCTGTTTTCCCCGGAACGGTGGAACCTGAGAGGAGACTTGCTGGAGGTTTATAAAATAATGAGGCGCAAATAGAGAAGATAATTGACATTTTTTTCCCAGAGCCAAAATGGCTCATACCAGAGTGCATGCATTTAAGATGAGAGGGGGTAAGTTCAAAGGAATTTGCAGAACAAGTTTTTTAACATAGTGAGTGGTGGGTGTCTAAAATGAGTAGCCAGGAATAGTGGTGGAGGCAAGTATGATACAGGCTCTAAGGCAGATGAGCGTGCAGACAATGGAGGGGTATGGCACTGAGTAGGTAGAACAGATTGGACTAGTTAAGCATTTAATTACTAGTTTAATCAGTTTGGTAATATTTTGTGGAGTGGCAGGGTGGAGACATGTCTCTACCAAAAGAGGTATAAAGTGCTCCTTCCTGCCGCTAGCCTGCAGATCACCCTGGGGCAAGGTGTAGCACCTGCTTAGCGCCCTCGATCAGGGTCAGGTGAAGCCATGGGACCAGGTGGTGGATGGTCGTATGAGCAGCTGGTACATTTCACAAGCCCTGGTTATACCACCACTGATACCAGGCAGACAATCCATGAAGAACATTGGTAATGGCTGGGATTGCCGGTCTTGTAAAGACACTGCCCAGAAGAAGGCAAATGAAAACCACTTCTGGAGAAAAATTTACCAAGAACCATCATGATCGCCCACGTCACTTTTTCACACAGAGGGTTGTGGTTCTGTGGAGTACTCTGCCTCAGAAGGCAGTGGAGGCCAATTCTCTGGATTCTTTTAAGAAAGAGTTAGATAGAGCTCTTAAGGATAGCGGAGTGAAGGGATATGGGGAGAAGGCAGGAAAAGGGTACTGATTGTGGATGATCAGCCATGATCACAGTGAATGGCGGTGCTGGCTCGAAGGACTGAATGGCTTACTCCTGCACTTATTGTCTATTGTCATACGTCATGCAGCATAGTGATCGGTTGAAGAGCCTCTTCCTGTGCTGTTCAATGTTGTTCTTCTACATTTGTATTCCCATTCTCTCCTTGTTCCCATTAACCCACTGACTGGATTTTCCTATCCGTCTCCTCAACACCCTCTTTGTAAATTAAAATTTCTCTCTTACTCAGTTCTGAAAATTTATCTTCATACCAATAGCTCAGCTTTTCCAGAGATGGAACCTAACCTGTTGAGTATTTCCAATATATTCTGTTTTCATTTCATATTTCCAACATCTGCACTTTTGCTTTTCGTCAGCACGCTGTCCACCATAAAAGCCAAAGACAGAGCAAAAAATAACGGGAAGTTAGAGCATTGGGAAGCTTTTAAAAATTGACAGAAGGCAACTAAAATGTCATTAAGAAGGTAAAGATAGAATACAAAAGTAAGCTAGTCAATGATATTAACGAAGAGAACAGAGTTTCTTCAGATACACAAAATTTAAAAGATTGCAAGAGTGGATTTCGGACCTCTGGAAAACAATGCTGGAGAGGTAGTAATGAAGACAACAAAATGGCAGACAAACTGAAAAATCATTTTGCATCAGTTTTCACTGTGGCAAAACACGAGCAGCATGTTGTCAGGGGGCATAAAGTGTACGAAGTTACCATAACTTAGAGAGAGGGTTCTTGGGAAACTGAAAGGTCTGAAGGTGGATAAGAAACCTGGACCAGATGGTGTACACCCAGATTTCTGAAAGAGGTGGCTGAAGAGATCGTGGAGGCATTAGTAATGATCTTTCAACAATTATTAGGTTCTGGAATGTTTCCAGAAGACTGGAAAATTGCAAATGTCACTGTATTTTTCAAGGAGGGAGAGAGGCAGAAGAAAAGAAACTATAGGACAGTTAGTCAGACTTCAGTGGTTGGGAATATGGTGGAGTCGATTATTACGGATGAGGTTTCAGAGTACCTGGAAGCAGATGATAAAATAAGCCATAGTCAGAATGCTTTCCTCAAGGAAAAACTTGCCTAACAAATCTGTTAGAATTCTTTAAGAAATAACAAGCAGGATAGACAAAGGAGAATTGGTTGATGTTGTGTACTTGGATTTGCAGAAGGCCTTTGACAAGGTGCCATACATGAGGCTGCTTAACAAACTACAAGCCCATAGTATCACAGGAAAGATTCTAGCATGAATAAAGCAGTGGCTGATTGGCAGGAAGCAAAGAGTGGGAATAAAGGAAAACTTTTCTGGCTGGCTGATGGTGGCTGATGGTGACTAGTGGTGTTCTACAGGGGTCTGTGTTGGGACCAATTCTTTTTACGTTATATGCCAATGATTTGGAATGATAGAATTGATGGCTTTGCTGCAAAGTTTGCAGATGATAGAAAGAAAGGTGGAGGGCCAGGTAGATTTGAGGAAGTAGAGACATTTCAAGAGGACTAGTATATAAAAGCAAGGGTGTAATGTTGAGACTTTATTAAGCACTGGTGGGACTCAGTTGGAGTATTGTGAGCGGGTTTGAGCCCATTATCATAGCAAGGATGTGTTGCAACTGGAGAGAGTTCACAGGAGGTTCACAAAAATTATTCCAGGATTGAATGGGTTGTCGGAATCATTTGATTCTGGCATGGTCCCAGAGGACTGGAAGATTGCAAATGTCACTCCACTCTTTAAGAAGTGAGGAAGGCAAAAGAAAGGAAACTATAGGCCAGTTAGCCTAACTTCAGTGGTTGGGAAAGTGTTGCAGTCTATTATTAAGGATGAGGTTTCAAAGTACTTGGAGACTAATGATAACATAAGTCAAAGTCAGCATGGTTTCTGTAAAGGGAAATCTTGCCTGACAAATCTGTTAGAGTTCTTTGAGCAAATTAACAGGCAAGGTGGACAAAGGGGAGGCAATGGATGTCACTTACTTGGATCAGAAGGTACTTGATAAGATGCCACACATGCGGCTGCTTAACAAGATAAAAGCCCATGGCGTTACTGGAAAGATACTGGTATGGATAACGGAATGGCTGACAGGCAGGAGGTGCAAATGGGATAAAGGGGGCCTTTTCTGGTTGGCTGCCAGTGACTAGTGGTGTTTGTCAGGGGTCAGTATTGGGACTGTTGCCTTTCACATTGTTTGTCAATGATTTAGATAGTGGAATTGATGGCTTTGTGGCAAAGGTTTTGGATGATACACAGAGAGGTGGAGGGGGATAGTGCTGAGGAAGCAATGTGATTGCAGCAAGACTTAGGCAAATTGGAAGAATGGGCAAAAAAGTGGCAGATGGAATACAGTGTTGGGAAATGTATGATAATGCATTTTGGTATAAGGAACTATTATCTAAATGGGGAGAAGGTTCAAACATCAGAGATGCAGAGAGACTTAGGTGTCCTTGTGCAAGAATCCCAGAAGGTTAATGTACAGGTTGAGTCTATGCAAAGAAAGCAAATTGAATGTTTCAAAGGTATATCCAACCTTAGGTTGGAGGAAATGAAGCCACACTTAGGTTAGAGGAACAATGCCTTATATTCCACCTGGGTAGCCTCCAACCTGTTGGCATGAACACTGATTTCTTGAACTTCTGGTAATGTCCCCCCGCCCTCTCCTTTTCCATTCCCCATCCCCTTTTCCCTCTCTCATCTCATCTCCTTGTCTTCCCATCGCCTCCCTCTAGTTCTCCTCCCTCCTTTTCTTACTGCCACGGTCTTCTGTCCTCTTCTATCATTCTCCCCCTTCTCCAGCCCTGTATCTCTTTCACCATTCAACTTCCCAGCTATTAACTTCATCTCTCCTCCTCACGGTTTCACCTATCACCTTGTGTTTCTCTCTCCCCTCCCCCACCTGCTAAATCTACTCCTCATCTTTTTTTCTTTAGTCCTGCTGAAGGGCCTTGACCTGAAACGTTTACTGTACTCTTTCCTTAGATGCGGCCTGGCCTGCTGAGTTCCTCCAGCATTTTGTGTATGTTGCTTGGATTTCCAGCATCTGCAGATTCCCTCTCGTTTGTCATTTATCGTCTGTCAGCTTCCCCTCCTCCACCCCAGTTTGCCACCTTCTTAATCTGGCTTCTTCCCAGTCCTGGTAAACAATCCTGGCCCAAGACATCGACTGTTCACTCCCCTCCATAGATACTGATTTCCTCCAGCATTCTGTGTATGGTCAGAAATATTCAACTGGCCCGGCAGCATCTGTGGAGAGGAATAGTTGATAATCTTCCATCAAAATTGCCATAGCATGATTTGTTGCTTTCAGATTTGTATGGTATTTTGTCATCGAGGTGTTGGAATTTCTTTCCTTCTTTGTCACAGTTTTTTTAGCTGATCATATCATTAAGGAAATATTGAATAACCAGCGCATCAGGCCACTTACCAAGGAATGTAACTGGCCATTTAACCAATGCATCAAGGCATCTTGGCCCAAAGGACGCCAGTATTTCTTTATTCTTTATACTGAGCAACTGTGTAACTGAAGTGTGCGTAGACTGGAGAAGTGATTTGATTGATGGTGCTGGAAGACATTGAACTATAAAGTTCAGGCGCGCTATTTGCAGCTGGTGACATGTTCGCTTCTGGATAGCTTCAAGTTGCTGAACTTTCATGTCAATATCAGTCAGGGGTAACAGATGTTACATGAGGCATTGAATCTCTGATGGGTCTTTGAAAGACCGGGGTTCATTTGAGTGAGATACAATCAGAAATCATTTCCTTTCTTTCGATGAAGATAGGCTTTTGGCAAGCATGCACACAAACTAGTCCGAATCTATTAATCATCTCAAACATTGTATGAACTCTTCATTTCTCGGGTCAGCTTTTGTGTCTGTCAAGGTGAGCGATGCAAGTGCTGGTGAGTATAATGCTTTGTTTTACTCCATTGCTTTACTCCTAGTTGACAGAAGGCCAACTCCCTACGTTCTGCCCCTTACTGCCACTGTGATGCAACCAGTCAATATACAGTGCCTATATTCACCACTGCCCCCTCCCCCCCGGAAGTTTTCAACTTTGTATCTCAATGGATTTAATTTGGCTTTTTGACACTGATCAAAAGAAAAGGGCTCTTTCATGATCTAAATTAGCTACAAATATAAAACACAAAATAATTGATTGCATAAGTATTCACCTACTACGCCCTTTAATAGGACACACCAAATCATCACTGGTGTAGTCAAATGGTTTTCAAAGTCACATAATTAGTTAAACAGAGATCTGTTTTTGGAGACCTGAGTGCAGTCATGGTACTACAATTGATTGTAGTAAAAGTACACTTGTATCTGGAAGGTCCAACTACTGGCAAGTCAGTATCCTGACAAAGACTACACCATAAAGACAAAAGAACACTCCAAGCAACTCTGTGAAAAGGTTATTGAAAAGCACAAGTCAGGACATGGATATAAGAAAATTTCCAAGTCACTGAATAACCCTTGGAGTACAGTTAAGTTAATCACCTAGAAAAGGAAAGAATATGACACAGCTGTAATTCTGTCTGGAGCAGGCCATCCTCAAAAACTGAGTGACCATGCAAGAAGCGGACTAGTGAGGGAGGCCACCAAGAGACATATGGCATCTCTGAAGGAGTTACCAGCTTCAGTGGCTGGGATGGGAGAGACTGTGCATACAACAACTGCTGCCCAGGTGCTTCACCAGTCACAGCTTTATGGAAGAGTGTGAAAGAGAAAACTACTGTTAAAAACACACATAAAATCTCAACTAGAATTTGCCAGAAGGCATGTGAGAGACTCTGAACTGAGCAGGAAGAAAGCTATATGGTCTGATGAAACCAAAATTGAGCTTTTCAGTCATCAGACTAAACGCTGTATTTGGTGTAGGCCAAACACCATACATCATCAAAATCACACCCATCCCTACCATGAAGCATGGCGGTGGCTACACCATGGTGTGGGGATGCTTCACTGCAGCAGGCCCTGGAAGGCTTATGAAGGTAGAGGGTAAAATGAATATAGCAAAAGAGGCCGGAGCTCAAGATGATGGTGCCTAATGGCGATTCCTTCGCTTGCATCTTTGGAAACAGCTCTATTTCTATCCTTAATAACTCTTTTTTTTTCCCTTTTCAGAGTTCTTTTGAAGACCCCTGACCTGGAGTTGCACTCTGACTTTGGTTCTTTGTGGGAATGGGACCTGCTCTCAGGGCCTCATGACCAGCCTCTTTCCGCTATGCCAAGGATGAGGCCCGAAAGACTACCATGCCTTCAGGGTGCCGGATTTTTGTGGCTCTGGAGGGGGGCAGATTTGAGGTCAGTGCCGCTGCAGAAAACTGGTGTGTCATGGGAGTACACGGAAGATCGAAAGCAGTGAGCTGGCTGCTGGCTGTGTGCCCAAAAGCTTTGGGAAAATAGTTCATATAAAGCGATGCAACAGACTTTTAACACCATAAATCAGTGAGTAGTTTTGTTATGTCTCCCCTGTCGCTGTGAAACGGGGTCACATCTTCTTCCCTTATTAGGGAGAAAGAGAACCTGTGGTATGTCGAATTACTGGGTGAATGAGTAGTCTTGGGGTACTGCAAGTCTGTGTCTTTATTGATGCTTAGCTGCATGCTTGAGTGCTCGGTGAAGGGTGCTGATGCTTTTTTACTGGTGAGTGAGGGGGTGTTCGTCGCTTTGCTGCTGCTTATGTGTGGGAGGGGGAGCTGGGGGGGCTTTGGGGTTCTAACATTTAACTGTCATTCATACTTTGGGGCATCCCTCTGTTTTCAAGGATGTTTGTGAAGAAAAAGAATTTCAGGATGTACAGTGTATACATTTCTCTGACATTAAATGTACCTATTGAAGCCTATTGAAATACAGGGAAATCCTGGAGGAAAATCTGATGCAGTCTGCAACAGAACTGCAACTTGGGAAAAGGTTTGTTTTGAGCAAGACAATGACCCCAAGCATAAAGCCAAAGCTACACAGGAATGTCTTAAAAACAACAAAGTTAATGTCCTGGAGTGGCCAAGTCAGAGTCCAAACCACAATCCAATTGAGAATTTGTGGCTGGACTTGAAAAGGGCTGTTCACTCGTGATCCCCATGCAGTCTGACAGAGCTCGAGTAATTTTATAATAAAGAATTGGGAAAAATTGCAGTGTTCAGATGTGCAAATCTGATAGAGACCTATCCCTATAGACTCAATGCTGTAAATGATGCCAAAGATGCATCTACTAAATACTGTCTTGATGGGGGTGAATACTTATGCAATCAATTATTCTGTGCTTTATATTTGTAAATAACTTAGATCACTTTGTTGAGATCTGTTTTCACTTTGACATGAAAGATTCTTTTCCTGTTGATCAGTGTCAATAAAAAAGCCAAATTAAATCCATTGTGATTCAATGTGTAAAACAATAAAACATGAAAACTTCCAGGGGGGGGGGGGGTGAATACTTTTTATAGGCACTGTACTCCCTACCAAACTTCTATAGAAGTTTGTCAATGTTTTAGATGTCATGCTGAACCTTTGCAAACTCCTAATGAAGTAGAGACACGGCCGTGCTTTCTTCATAATTGCACTTACGTGCTGGGCCCAGGACAGGTCCTTTTAAATGATAACACCGAGGAATTTAAAGTTACCGACCCTCTCTACTCTGCTCTCCTGATGAGGACTGGTTCATGGACCTCCAGTTTCCTCCTACTGAAGTCAATAATCAGCTCCTTGATCTTGCTGGCATTGAGAAAGAGGTTGTTGTTTTGACACCACTCAGCCAGATTTTTAATCTCCCTCCTAAATACTGATTCATCACCATGTTTATATCATTTACGGCAGTGGTGTCATCAGCAAACTTAAGTATGACATTGGAGCTGTGCTTAGCCATACAGTTAAAACCGTAAGGAGGGTAGAGCAGAGGGTTAAGCTCAGAGTCTTCTGGTGAGCTTGTTCTGATATAGATTATGGAAGAGATATTGTTGACAATTTGAACTGACTGGGATCTGCAAGTGAGGAAATCTAAGATCCAATTGCACAAGGGGATATTGAGGCAAAGGTCTTGAAGCTTATTGATTAGTTTTGAGGGAATGATAGTATTGAATGCCAAGCTGTAGTCGATAAAGAACTTCCTGATGTGTGCATCTGTGCTGTCCAGATGTTCCAGGGTTAACTGAAGAGCCAAAGAAATGGTTTTTGTTGTGCCAGTAGACAAATTGGAGCAGATCCAAGTCACTTCTCGGGCTGGAGTTGGTATGTTTCATCATTAACTTTTCAAAACACTTCATTACAGTGGATGCAAATGCTACTGGATGATAGTCATTGAGGCAAGTTTCCACATTCTTCTTAGGCAGCGGTATAATTGAAACCCGTTTGAATCAGGTGGGTACCTCAAACTGCCGAAGCGAGAGGTTAAAGATATTGGTGAAGACTCCAGCCAGCTGGTCAACACAGGTCTTTAGTACTCAGTCAGGTATCACATTCTGAGGTTGAGAGGTTGGAACTGTCCCAGCTCTTCCACTTTAAAAACTCTCCCGCACAGTTCCTGTCATTGTTGGATATGACGGACAACCACCACAATCAATACCAATTAATAAAGATTATCGTGTTATGGGGGAATGCTGTATACAAAATGACTGCTGCATTTCTGACATTGTAACATTGACGATGTTTCTTGTGTGATGGGATGGTGCAGAGGGAGCTTCGTTGCATGACTGGCGTTGTGGCTGGATAGTTTCACTTTGTGTCTGGCCCTGGGAGTACGCGGTCGGACAACTTAGAGCGATTTCACTCTGTGGACTGCTCAGTCTGGATCAGGGCTAATGCAGGATTGACTAAAATTGATTGTCAGTCTGTGTGGAAGCCAGCTGATCTCTGAGTGGAGCCCTCCTGTATTGCCACTTCAAGTCCTCCAGATCGAACCCTGTTCAAAGTGCGTTACTGATGTGTCCAAAATCCAACAACACCCACAAAGACTAGAGCTTCCCAGCTCTATTCCAGAAGGTACATTTAAGAATCATTTGGCTAAGTACAGTGTGGGAAGAGGCTTAGTGGGTTATGGGTGGAAGATAGGAAATTATAATTATGTGGGTCATGGGCCAAAGGGAAGGCTGGTGCAGGGTTCTGAGTTGGTTGATCAGCCATGATCATAATAAATGGCGGTGCAGGCTCGAAGGGCCGAATGGCCTACTCCTGCACCTATTTTCTATGTTTCTACGTAATCCATGTTGTATTCCTGTACGACTTCATGAGCTAGAAGGAAATGTTTGTGTACAATTGTAGGAATGATTCTATGACCTACAGATGCACATTCGAGGACTCTTTGCCACCCACGTTCTCAGTATTATATTTTTTATTATTTGCACAGTTTATCTTATATGCATAAGTTGTTTGTCAGTATTTGTCTGTTTATATAGAGTTTCTTTTTGTAAATTCTATTGTATTTATTTTGTTTTACTGCAAATGCCTGCAAGAAGATGAATCTTAAGCTCACAAATTCATACTTTGATAACAAATTTACTTTCAACTTTAAAAGTCATTGCACCTTGCATTATCTTCCAAAAATGAACCCCCAACAAATACAACAGTTCTGATGGTAGCTCATTGACCCAACAGATTGCTTCTCTCTACAACAGTTGGCTGGCTGAGTGTTAGCATTATTTCCTGATTTTATTGGAGATGTCCATCATCTGCAGCATTTTGCTCTGGAGTTACAACAGTGACCTTAATTTATATTTCATTGGCTGTAAGGAGCTGAAATCTTCTGCTTACCAAGGCAAAGTTAAACCATGTAGGGTAAACTGGTGGCTGCGTCAACCAAGTGTGTTGAGATTTATAGGGGAATTTTGAATAGTTCTGGGATTTAGGTAATTTTGTCTGTAATGGGACATTTGTATGTTTCTAGTGTTTGGCTCAATACTTTGCCTGTTCAAGGTATTGCATACAATATTTCCAATATTTATTCCTTACATAGCAAGTGTCATGGCCATGGAGTTGTTGAGAAATATAGCACAGAAGCAGGCCCTTCAGCCCCTTGAGTCTATGCCAGCCATCAGCTACACATTGACCTTAGGGCCATAGAATCCTACAGGATGGAAATAGGACCAACTAGTCCATGCCAACCAAGACTGTCATCTAATCTAGTACTTTCTGCCCACATTTTACACTTATCCCTCTAAAGCAGGGGTTCTCAGCCTGGGATCCATGGACTCCTTGCTTAATGGCATTGGTCCATGGATAATCAAGGTGGTGAAACCCTGGTCCAAACCTTTTTGAGAGAATTAAACTTATTTTTAAAAAATTCTCGGTATATTCTCATTAACCTACCAACCAGTAGCTCTTTGGACTGTGGGAGGAAACCAGAGCACTCAAAGGAAACCTACACAGTCTCCCCAGGAAGAATATTTCAACTCCTTACAGGAGGCAGCAGGAATTGAACCTGGGTCACCTGCACTGTAAAGCGTTGTGCTAGCCACTACACCACTGCGCCACTGAAAGACATGCAGAAAAGTTTAGAAAGCCATAGTTATGCACATGCCTCTTTAATCTTCCCTACAGTCTGATAGCAATGGAATATCAAAAGAGGAAGCAAGGTGTTCACTTTGTCACTGCAGGACAGAGTACAAACGATTTACTGTTCAGGAATTACAGATAAGCTGTGTGGTAATGCAAAAATTTGGAATGAGGACAGTGCCGGTTTCATCAAGGCAGCAAATGAACTGAGCATCATCAGAAATTCCCGGCAAATGGCAAAGCTGTTCCAGAGTCTGGAGATGTCAGCACTTGATACATCAATGAGTAGATAAAAATCAGTCATTCATGACACAACCCATCATGAACATTAATCTAATTAAATGTTTACAACAGCCTGTGGGCAGGTGACATGAATCGTTTACTCAACAAAGACAGAGCGCACCCACAAGAGTAGAGTTTGTGACTCTGCGATCAAGGTCAGTAAAATACCTAGTGAACGCCTTGTACACTAGTGCACTTTATCCCTGGTTTGTGCTTTGCAATTAATTAGCTCTTGAGTGAATACAAGTGGAAAATGAATTCAATTTAATCTTAATGATGATTCTCCTTCAGAAATGCAATAAGCTTTCCCTTGACATGATCATGATATGTCCTGAAAGTCCCTTGTGCAAAGGAGCTTAGAAAAATAAAAGATAATCTTATTGCAACCAAAGTTTCTTAGTGGGTTTTGAAGGGTAGATACAGAGGGGTTTGAACAACCAGGGGGAACACGGCTTCAGAGGAAGGGGCTGCCAAATTACAATAGAATTTTTTTTTCTCTCAAGCCATCATGAATTTCCTGCTGAAGAGAGTTAGGGGTGACTGAGTCAAGAAATCTGTTGAACGGTGAGGCAGAGGGAGATTGAGAGAGAGATTGAGAGATTGAAAGGGAGAAGAAGATTGAGAGAGGCGATTGAGAAGGGAAGAGGGAGATTGAGAGTGGGAGAGAGGGAGAGGGAAACTGAGAGGGGGCAGTTGAGAGCAGGAGATTGAGAGGGAGAGGGGAGATTGAGAGAGAGATTGTGAGAGAGAATTATTATGAGGATTAGACAGGATATTAGGAATGGAATTGGAATTGGTTTGTTATTGTCACATATACCGTGATACAGTGAAACGCTTGTCTTGCATACATATCAAGTCATTACACAGGGCATTGAGGCAAAACAAGGTAAAACCATAACAGAATGCAGATTAAAGTGTAATGATGACAGACAACGTACTCTGCAGATAGACAGTGAGGTGTAACATCATAATGAGGAAGATTGTGAGATCAAGAGTCTATCTATCCATACTGGAAAACATATAGGTCTATAGTGTGGGGAGTTTTGAGATTAGTGGATGAGCACTTTGTCCTCTTTCAAGTTTAAGTTTATTGCCATCGGCATACATACGCTCAGTATATGAGCAGATTGTAGCATCAGCACAGTACAAGATGAGAACAAACATAAGTTAACATAACTTTAACACAGCACAGTAGTATGGTGATGAGCAGTGACCCAGGTTCAATTCCTCTCACAGTCTAAAGATGTACCAGTTGGGAGATGAACTGGTCATTGTAAATTAACCCTACAATTATCCCATGATTAGGCTAGGATTAAATTGGTGCTTGCTGGCTCGCAGAGCTGCAAGGGCCTGTTCTGCACTGCATCCTAATAAATAAATAAACTAACTTAAATTAGCATGAATTATGCGAGTGTTTTTCAAGAACCTGATGCCAGTCGGGAAGTAACTGTTCTTGAACCTTCAGGTATGGGTTTTCAGTTTCCTGCACCTCCTGCCTGATGACAGCAATGGGAAAGTGGGGTCCCTGGATAATGGATGTCATCTTCCTGGGACATCAGCTCTTGTAGATGTCCCCACAGTGGTGGGGGGAATGGCAAATGTGATGGGACAGGTTGAATCCACTACTTTCTGTAGCCTCTCTTGCATTCCAAAGCATTGGAGTTTCCACACCTCCCACAGGATGAGAGGCAACCTGATAGAGGTGTAGAAGATGAGAAGAGATGCATATAAAATGGACAGCCAGTACCTTTTCACAGCATGGAAATTGGTGACATGAGAGGGCATAATTTTAAGGTGTTTGAAGGGAACTATAGGGAGATATCAGAGGAAAGTTTTTTTACACAGAGTGTTAAGCGTGTGAAACACACTGCTAAGGCAGATATATTAGGGAGATTTAAGAGACACTTAGATAGGCACACAGACAAGAGAAAATATAAGAATAATGTGAGACGGAAGGACTAGACTGATCTTAGAAACATAGAAACAGAAAATAGGTGCAGGAGTAGGCCATTCAGCCCTTCGAGCCTGCACTGGCATTCAGTATGATCATGGCTGATCATCCAACTCAGAACCCTGTACCAGCCTTCCCTTCATACCCCCTGATCCCTCTAGCCACAAGGGCCATATCTAACTCCCTCTTAAATATAGCCAATGAACTGGTCTCAACTGTTTCCTGTGGCAGAGAATTCCATAGATTCACCACTCTCTGTGTGAAGAAGTTTTTCCTAATCTCAGTCCTAAAAGGCTTCCCCTTTATCCTCAAACTGTGACCCCTCGTTCTGGACTTCCCCAACATCGGGAACAATCTTCCTGCATCTAGCGTGTCCAATCTCTTTAGAATTTTATACATTTCAATCAGCTCCCCCCTCAATCTTCTGATTTCCAGAGCGTATAAGCCTAGTCGATCCAGTCTTTCATCATATGAAAGTCCTGCCATCTCATGAATCAATCTGGTGAACCTTCTTTGTACTCCCTCTATGGCAGGAATATCTTTCCTCAGATTAGGGGACCAAAACTGCACACACTACTCCAGGTGTGGTCTCACCAAGGCCTTGTACAACTGCAGTAGTACCTCTTGGAGGGGGTTGCAAGTTTAGCACAACATTGTGAGCTGAAGGGCCTGTACTGTGCTGTAGTGTTCAATGTTCTTTCTGGCAGACCAAACAGCACAGGGGCAGCGCGCACTGAGGAGGTTTCTTGCAGGTCAGCAGCGCTCGTTTAGAAGGAGAGCTTCGCGGGCATTCGGTGTTATTCTGGCGGCCAATCAGCACAGGGGCAGCGCACAGTGAGGTTTCTCACTGGTTAACAGGAGCAGTGCAGAGAGGAGGAAATAAAAGTACAGAGGGGACAAGCAGAGCAGCCATTGCTGGGAGTGGGCCAGTCGTAAGAGTGGGAGTGTCAGGCTTTAGCCCAAAGGAAGCTTCAGCTCATAAGAGGTGTTGGCTCTGGCTAAGTTGCCTGGGTAAATTTCTGTTAAGTGTCCCTTTATTCTCACCGTGTCAGGGGTACATAGTGTAGTTTAAATGGCCGTTGTGTGGTCTTCATGCTGGATGTTGGAGTCCTGGAAGATCCAGACTCTCCCAGGGAAGAATATCTGCATAAAGCGCATCCAGTTACAGCCTCTTGAAGACTGTGTTGGGGACCTGGAGCAGCAGCTGGATGACTTTCGGCCTGGGCAGGAGAATGACAAGATCACTCATTGGAGATACAGGGAAGTGGTCACCCTAAGTTACAGGAGGTGGGTAGCTGGATGACTGTCAGGAGGAGGAATGGGAAGGTGAATAGGCAGTTAGCCCCGTGCGCCCCCCTGGCCATTCCCCTCAATAATGAGTATACTGTTTTGGATACTCTTATGGCAGGTGTCCTCCCAGGGTAACTGACACTGAGCATGTGTCCACGGTGTAGAAGAGAAGATGGGAGAAGAGGGGAGCAGTAGTGATAGGGGACTCAACAGTCAGAGGATCAGTCAGGAGATTCTGTGGATTTGAGTGGGACAACTGGGCGGCATGTTACCTCCCAGGCTCCAGGGCCAGGGGTGTCTCCGGTCATGTCCACAGCATTTTGGAGAGGGAGGGAGCCCAGCCAGATGACTTGGTACATATTGGTACCAATGACATAGGAAGGAAAAGCACTGAGGTCCTGAAGAGAGAATTTAGACAGCTAGGCAGAGAGCTGAGAAGCAGAACCTCCAGGGTAGTAATTTTGTGGAACGCTGCCTGTGCAATGTGACAGTGAGGGTAGAAACAGGATGATGTGGCAGATAAATGTGTGGTTGAGAGGGTAGGACTTCAGGTTCTTGGATCATTGGGGCCTCTTCTGGGAGAGGAAATAACTGTACAAAAGGGACTGGTTGCATCTGAACCCGAGGGGGACCAATATTCTTGCGGGCAGCTTTGTTACAGTTGTTGGAGAGGGTTTAAACAAATTTGGCAGGGGGTTGGGAACCGGAGTGAAGGGACTCAGGATAGGATAGGTGGTCATTGGACTCTGGCATGGTTCCCGAGGACTGGAAGATTGCAAATGTCATTCCCCTCTTTTAGAAAGGAAGGAAGCAGCATAAAGGAAATTATAAACCAGCTAGCCTGGTCTCAGTGGTTGGGAAGATGTTGGAGTCAATTGTTAAGGATGAGGTTGTGGAGTATTTGGTGCTGCAGGACAAGATAGGACAAGGTTAGCATGGGTTCCTTAAGGGAAAATCCTGCCTGATGAACCTGTTGGAATTCTTTGAGGAGATGACAGATAGAATAGATAAGGGGGATGCACTGGATGGTGAGAGAGTCTCGGGCGGGAGGACACAGCCTCAGGATAGAGGGACGTCCATTTAAAACAGAAATCTAGAGAAATTTCTTTAGCCAGAGGGTGGTAAACTTGTGGAATTTGTTACCACAGGCAATTGTGGAGGCTAGGTCGTTGAGCGTATTTAAGGCAGAGATTGATAGGCTCTTGATTGACCATGGCATCAAGACAAGGCCAGGGAGAAGGGCTGAGGAGGGAAAAGAAGCCATTTTGCAAAGTGGAGCAGACTGGATGGGCCAAATGACTAATTTTGCTCCTATGTCTTATAGCCTTGTGTTTCTATGTTCATACTAAGTTGTGATGACAGAATGGGTTCCACTATAAACCTGCGGAAGTCTGTCAGAATCTTTGACGACATGGTGATCTCCTTCATCTTCAAAGAAAGTAGAGACACTGGCATGTGGCTCCATTCTCACCAGTGTGGAAGCATTATTGACAGGGTCTCCAGTCTCATGAAGATATTTCCACAACGCTGTTGTGTCAGCAGTTCCAGAAATTAGATCGAGCCACAGAAGAGGAACCGCAATATATTTCATATCTGGATGGTGCCCTTGTCTTTTAAGGTGCTGGAGGTTGCAGCTTTGGGAGGTGCCAGTGGAGAAGATTTGCCTTGTTAGCAAATATAATTTGTAAATGTTTTGTCAGTAAAGGCTTGTTATAAATATCAACTGTATTTCAGAAGCTATCTCAACATTCCCTGTTACCGTCAGCTGCTCGTTGATGTGGAAAGTAAAATAAAGTTTGACCTTGGTAGGACGGATGTTGGTAATCAACCAATCTGACACCTGACATAAAGTGAGCACATTGTCCATGCATCACAAGAGCTATCATGTCAAATGCTGAGGCCTTTATACTTTATACCCACTGAAACCATTCATCAGTGATACAGCTTGCCTCATTATAAACTACCAGCTCTCTGCATTTGAGATTGGACAGGCTCCCTTGGGTTAGAAAGCCAAGGCACAGGAACGAGAACTTGAACTGCAAGGTAATGTATCAGCTTTAATGGGGGCTGGGTGACATTTATAGGCACTGTAGCCAGGTAAGCCTTTATTCCGAATGGCGAACGCACACCCAGTAAACACAAGCTTTACGATTTCCTTCATGAGAAGTGTGTCACTGTCTTAATTTAAGCCCTATAGAGTAATTGCTGAGTAAAGGAAACACGGTAACATTAATCTTATGAGTTTTAAACCGGATATCTCTGTGATGTACACTCAGTGGCCACTTTATTTGGGTACCTCCTGTATCTAATAAAGTGACTAATGAGAGAAAGTTGTTGTCTTCTGCTGCTGTGGCCCATCCACTTAAAGTTGTGCATTCAGAGATGCTCTTCTGTACACCACTGTTATAGTGTGCAGTGATTTCAATTACTGCCAGCTCAAAACATTCTGGCCATTCTCTAACCTCGCTCACTAGCAAACTGTTTTCGCCCACAGAATTGCCACTCATTGGATGTCTTTTTGTTGCTTTCGCATTATTCTCTATAAGCTCTAGAGACTGTTATGCAAGAAAATCTCAGGAGATCAGCGTTTTCTGAGATACTCAAACCACCCCACCTGGCACCAAATATCATTCCAAGGTCAAAGTCACTGAGATCACATTTCTTCCCCATTCTGATGTTTGGTCTGAACAACAACTGAAGCTCTTCTTCTTTTTCTTCTATTTCCAACAGTATAGATGCAATTATGTGTATTACTGCCCTCCGCAGGACCTATAATTAATTAGAGAACTTCAAGGAACTCAAATTCTCGAATATAACCTAGTCTCACGTATAAACTGAATAATAAACTCTTCAATCAGATATTAGTTCTCTTGATAGCCAATTCAAAGATTTAATAGAAAACCAAAATATATTAAGCCAGATAGCCTCTTGAACAACGTGCTTCTTTCAATTTTGTATCGATTACAGCTCAGCAAAACATGCTGGACTGTCTCTGGGTTACCACAGTCACATAATCCAGTAGGATGTTTTCCTATCATCTTTAAATAATAGTTTAGCTCACAATGCCCCAACCTAAGTCTTGTTAATTTCACCATATCTCTACAATTTAAAAGGTAACAGTCTGAGACCTTTTTAACTAGTGGGTGACTAGAAAAATAATACCTTTTTGATCCTACTTCTCAATTCTGCTCTGCCTAGGGGAACTCTAATTTCTACTTGCTAGCTCTGTAAGGAAGACTTTGCAATGCCATCCACAATTTCACTTCCCTCCACTCCAGCATGCCCAGGAATCCATGAAAATCTAGCTGCACAACCCATCTTCCCTACTCTAAACAACACTAAGAGAATCTCAATAACTATGTCAAGACAAGCTTTTGATTTATTCCCTTTTATAGCCTTTAAGGCAGCAGCAGAATCTGAGCAGATGATAACCCTACATAGTCGAGAGTCTTCTGTCTACCATAAGGCCCAGAGGATTGCTAATAATTCTGTTGCACAGACAGAAACACCATCTGAAACCCAGTGACCAATCTTAACTCCAAGTTGAGACACATACATCCCAAATCCTGCCCTACTGCTCTCTGGGTCTACTGAGCCATCAGTAAAAATCTTCAGATAAGATCCCCATTTAAACTGAAGCTCTTGACCATGTTTGCATGTTTCTATGCATTGAGTTGCTGGTGCATGATTGGCTGATTAGATATTTGCATTAACGAGCAGGAGTACAGGTGTGCCTAATAAAGTGGCCACTGAGTGTAGATTGCTGCTATTAATTGTGTGCACTTCAGAACAATACACAACAGAATTGAACTAATGATGACTTTAGAATCCCTGACATATTTGCGAGGTTTGCTAACTCAAGTAAAATAAAAGATGCAGCAATGAGGTTGCACACTGAAAACAATCCAGATAAAATCAATATAAAGATAGACAGGTAACCACTCACTTGGAAAAGTTGGTCGATGGATAAACTCTAGATATCTCTGCTTTCCTTAGAATCACATTTATCAAGTTTATTATCACTGACATATGTCAATGTTTCAGGACCAGCTTCTTCCTCTCCGTCATCAGATCTCTGAATGAATGTTGAACCCATGAACACTACATCATTGCTTCTTTCACTCTGTTTTTGTACTACTTACTTAAATTAACTTTTTGTAGTGTAGTGGTTAGCACAACACCTTACAGTATAGGTGACCCTGGTTCAATTCTCACTGCTGCCTGTGAGGGGTTCATACGTTCTCCCCGTGATCATGTGGGTTTCTTCCAGGTGCTCCGGTTTCCTCCCACAGTCCACAAAAGGCATCTGTTAGTCTTGTGAGACCATGGATCTGCGCCTGGAAAGCCTTCACTCTGGGCAAGGTTGTATGGAAGACCAGCAGTTGCCCATGCCACAGGTCTCCCCTCTCCATGACACCAATATTGTCCAAGGGAAGGGCATTAGGACCCATACAGCTTGGCACCATGTCGTCGCGGAGCACTGTATGATTAAGTGCCTTGCTCAAGGACACAACACGTTCCCTCGGCTGAGGCTCGAACTCACGACCTTCAGGTTGCTAGTCCAATGCCTTAACCACTTGGCCACGTGCCCACACGTGTCCACAGATGTACCAGTTAATAGGTTGGTTGGTCATTGTAAATCGTCCTGTGATTAGGCAAGGATTAAATCAGGGGATTGCCAGGTGGCTTGACTTGAAGGGCCAAAAGGGCCTTTTCCACGCTGTATCTCAATCAATCAATAAACAAACAAATAAATAAACGAACAAGTGTGTGTGTGCATGCATGTGTGCATGTGTATGTGTGTGTGTGTGTGTGTGTGTGTGTGTGTGTACGTACATAAAAAGTACTCACCCCCATTGGAAGTTTTCATGTTTTATTGTTTTACAACATTGAATCAAAATGGATTTAATTTGGCTTTTTTTTGACACACTGGTCATCAGAAAAAGATTCTTTGTGGCAAAGTGAAAACAGACCTCTACCGAGGAATCTGAATTAATTACAAATATAAAACACAAAATAATTGATTTCTTCACCCCCCCACCCCCAATATGACACGCCAAATCATCACTGGTGCAGCCAATTGTTTTTAGAAGTCATATAATTAGTTAAATTGAGATCTGTTTTTGGTGCAGTCATGGTGTTTCAATTGATCGTAGTAAAATACACATGTATCTGGAAGGTCCAACTGCTGGTGAGTCAGTATCCTAACAAAAATTACACCATGAAGACAAAAGAACACTCCAAGCAACTCTGCAAAAAGGTTTTTGAAAAGCACAAGTCAGGAGATGGATACAAGAACATTTCCAAGTCACTATATATCCTTTGGAGTACAGTTAAGTCAATCACCAAGAAATTGGAAGAATATAGCACAGCTGTAAATCTGCCTCAGGTGGGCTATCCTCAAAAACTGAGTGACTGTGCAAGAAGGGGACTAGTGAGGGAGGCCACCAAGAGACCTATGCAGCTTTGACGGAGTTACAAGTTTCAGTGGCTGAGATGGGAGAGATTACGCATACAACAACTTTTGCCTGGGTGCTTCACCAGTTGTAGCTTTACGGGAGAGTAGCAAAGAGAAAGCCACTGTTGAAAAACACTCACATGAAATCTCAGCTAGAGTTTGTCATGTATAATGTTTTATTGTGTTATTTATTTAATTGGGTTCTCTTTATCTAGTTTTAGGACTTACATGAAGATCTGATCACATTTTAGGTCATATTTATGCAGAAACAGAGAAAATACTACAGGGTTCACAAACTTGCTTGCATCACTGTACGTCAGAATTGACCAGACATAGTGTGTGGGAGAGGATCACAGTGTGATGGGAGAGTGAGCAGGCACAGGAAGAATGGCAAGTAGCTGACCTTACTGAGTCGTTAAGCAAGCGGGTGAATCTGCTCAGCGCTCCCAGCTCTGCTCGGTTCCACCCAATTTTTGTGGCTCGCTCAAGTGCACAGGAATCTGTAACTAGGATACTTGTAACCCAGTGAGGGTCTCTATAAATCAAAATGTCACTACATGCAGAAAGGAATAATTGCCAATGAGAAAACAAAAAAATTCTGGCTTTTTTTTGTATTCCATAAGACCGTAAGATATATTACCAGAACTAGGCCATCGAGTCTGCTCTGTCACTTCCTCATGTCTGACCCGTTTTTCCTCTCAGCCCCACACCAAGATGGCTCAATGCTATCTGATGGAGATGTCCCTCACCATCCAAGAAATTCCATCTTACTACCATCAGGGAGGAGGAAAGGGAGTTTCAAGATACTCGGTCAACGTTTTCAGAACAGCTGATTCCACTCTGCCATCAGGTTTCTGAATCATCCATGAACCCATAAACACGACCTTGTTATTCCTTTTCTGCACTATTTTCTTTTTGAAATTATAGTAATTTTATACCTTTGCACTGCACTGCTGCTGTAAAACAACACATTCATATCATATGTCAGTGATAATAAATTTGAATCTGATTTCAATATTTTTAATCAACAAAACCTCAAAGTAAAAGATTTGTAGATTTTTATCTCTATTCTGATGGATAAAACAACAGCAAATCTTGTTTTCCTCTGTTGATGTCAGAGGAAGCATAAATCAGTGGCCGTGATTCTGACATTACAATGTGGCTAGACTTCAAAAAGTACGATATTGGTTTCATAACACGTGGATGCCTTTGTTAACTTTCTATTAAGATCACTTGCTCTGTTTTGCTCATGAATTTCAAATGTAAGATTTATGAGCATAGCCTGAAAGAACATAAAGGAATGTCAGCCTTCTTTTACCAAGGGAGTCTACAGTCTCTTCCATCACAATTTCTGCAAACTCTCCCAAGTTTCTATGCTGATAATAAATGATATGGAAACCAATAAGCATGACAGCATAGCACTTAATTTGTTGGGCTCTTATTCAGAGGACCACTGTTTGTTTGGTAGGAGTTCAAAACCTATCAGGATAGCTGAGAAGCCAAACAAAAATATGGCTCTTCTTTATGTGATCATGAGTGTTGTGTATTTAATATTCATGTAATATTTTAGTAATAATTGCAAATATATTTTTTGATTAAGCATTCTTCGTTTAAATAATTCATTATGGGTTTTATGCAAAAGTTCGTGAATGGCATACATCATCATACCTCCATGCCATTTGTGCAACAAGATTTGAGAACAGCTTCTTTCCAACTGTGATAAGACTGCTGAACGGATCCTGACCCGGATCTGGGCCGTACCCTCCAAATATCCAGACCTGCCTCTCGGTTTTTTTCCACTACCTTACTTTCCCTTTCCTATTTTCTATTTATGATTTATAATTTACAGTTTTATTATATTTACTATCGATTTGTACTCCAGGGAGCGCGAAGCACAGAATCAAATATCGCTGTGATGATTGTACGCTTTAGTATCAATTGTTTGGCGACAATAAAGTAATAAAGTCTCACTAAAAGTAAAACCAACAATGTATTTAAGTTATCCTGGCTCTATGTTTTTCTTTCAATTAATTTCGGGAGTTACCAAAACGTAACAATGAGCTTAAACAGGATAAGGCATTAGGTGCGTTTGTACAGTGAAGTGCACTGTTTGTGTCAACGACCAACACTGTCCAAGTTATGCCTGGGGCAGCTCACAAGTGTCATCATGCTTCCAGCACCCACATAGCATGCCCACAACCTACTAACCCATATGTCTTTGGAATGTGGGAGGAAAGCGAAGCACAAGGAAGAAATCCACCTCTCCTTTCAGGCAGCGGTGGGAATTGCACCTGTATTGCTGGCGCTATATTAGGGTTTTACTAATCATTATGCTACCACAATGCCCCTTCTAGAGAAGGACATCTGCCTTTGTTAAATGATCTGGTTTATTTGTGTCTTGAGACCCAACTCAGTGTCACGGACCCCTCACTATATAAATGAAAGAGTGTACTATTCATTTCTGTGGTGAATGGGGATGGATGCCTGCATCCTGTGAATGAATAAATATTAATAAAAATAACATCAGGTATTGTTACCTGGGCACGTAAGGAGTTTTCAATGGAGACACAAGAGACTGCAGGTGCTAGAAGAGGGAGCACCAACCATTCCACTGGAAGAGCAGCCTCAAGTACCTGAGGCTTCAACATCTCTGAAGATCGATCATGCACCCAACATATTGATGCAAGTGGCTATGTTTCATTAGGACTTTGAGGAAATTTGGTATGTCATGAAAGATTCTAGCAGGTTTCTTACTGCTTCTTACTAAAGCATGCTAACTGGCTGCATCAGTGTCTGGTATGCAGGGGCCACTGCACAGGATGGGGAAATGCTGCAGAGGGTTGTACACTCAGCCAGCTCCATCGTTGGCACTAGCCACCCCGCCATCAAGGACACCTTTACAACTCAATGTGTCAAAAAAGGCAGCAGCTGTCATTAAGGACCCTCATCATCCAGGACGTGCTCTCTTCTTGTTTATATATATACATACAGTACTGTGTAAAAGTCTTCAGAACCCTAGATTGTTTATACACAGAGCCTTGAGGAGGCTGTCTGGGATTACCTGGAGAGACAGAAGCAAGCGAGACAGCCAAGATCTGCAGAACTGTGGCAAGTTTTCCAAAATGCTTGGAACAACATGCCAGTCCATTTTCTTATAAAGCTGCACGACACTGTACCTCTGAGAGTTGATGCAGTTTTAAAGGCAAACGGTGGTCACACCAAATATTGATTTGGTTTAGTTATTTTACTGTTTACTGCTCTTTATAGTATTTATTGATATTTTGAAACTTCTTGTTTTATTATTTTTGAAAGCATCTTAGCTTCAGAGAATTTTCTTACATGTGCTTCAGGCAATTGCACAGTACTGTGTAATACTGTACGAAACACTATATATATTTCTTGCTGCATTTTATACTTTTATAATGTATTGCATTGTACTGCTGCAACAAAACAACACATTTTATGACATATATTAGTGATATTAAACCTGATTCTGGGCTCAGCAGCGTCTGTAGGGGCCGAGAAACCGTTGATGTCTCAGTCCTGTTGTCGAGTTTCAGCCAGGACATTGGCAACTCCCATGACCTCAACAGACGCTGCTTGACTGACTGAGTTCCTCCAGCAGATTCTTTGTTACTAGGGAGATTTCCAGACTGGGGATGCATCTCGAACAGAGAAGGTGTGGGAATGCTTGCAGGCAGCATGCTCCAAAAGCAAATGCACCCAGAGTTGGGACCATCCTCCATGGGACTGAGGTAGAATTAATTCAGATGATGAGTAACAGAGTGGATGTGGAGAGAATGTTTCCTATCGTGGAGGAGACTAGGACCAGACAACACAGCCTCAGAGTACAGGGACGTCCATTTAGAAGAGAGATGATGAGGGTCGTGAACCTGTGGAATTCATTGCCCACAAGACATTGATAGACAATAAGACCACAAGATATAGGAGCAGAATTAGGTAATTTGGCCCATCAAATCTGCTCTGCCATTTCATCATGGCTGATCCATAAGACCATAAGACAAACGAGCAGAAAATGGCCCATCGAGTCTGCTCTGCCATTTTATCATGAGCTGATCCATTCTCCCATTTAGTCCCACTCCCCCACTTTCCCACCGTAACCTTTGATGTCCTGGCTACTCAGATACCTATCAATCTCTACCTTAAAAACACCCAATGACTTGAACTCCACTGTCACCCGTGGCAACAAATTCCACAGATTCACCACCCTCTGGCTAAAAAAAATTCTTCACATCTCTGTTCTGAATGGGTGTCCTTCAATCCTTAAGTCATGTCCTCTCGTACTAGGCTCCCCTACCGTGGGAAACAACTTTGCCACATTCACTCTGTCCATGCCTTTCAACATTCGAAATGTTTCTATGAGGTCCCCCCTCATTCTTCTAAACTCCAAGTAATACAGTCCAAGAGCAGTCAAACGTTCCTCATATGTTAACCCTCTCATTTCCAGAATCATTCTAGTGAATCTTCTCTGAACCCTCTCCAACGTCAGCACAGCCTTTCGTAAAATAAATAAGGAATCCAAAACCGCATACAGTACTCCAAGTGAGGTCTCACCAGCACCTTATAGAGCCTCAACATCACATCCCTGCTCCTATACTCTATTCCTCTAGAAATGAATGCCAACATTGCATTCGCCTTCTTCACCACTGACTCAACCTGGAGGTTAACCTTAAGGGTATCCTGTACGAGGACTCCCAAGTCCCGTTGCATCTCAGAACTTTGAATTCTCTCCCTATTTAAATAATAGTCTATCCGTTTATTTCTTCTGCCAAACTGCATTACCATACACTTTCCAACATTGTATTTCATTTGCCACTTAGCTGCCCATTCTCCCAATCTATCCAAGTTTCTCTGCAGACTCTCTGTTTCCTCAGCACTACTGGCCCCTCCATCTATCTTTGTATCATCAGCAAACTTAGCCACAAAGCTATCTATTTCATAATCCAAATCGTTGATGTACGACGTAAGAAGAAGCGGCCCCAACACGGACCCCTGTGGAACACCACTGGTAACCGGCAGCCAACCAGAATAGGATCCCTTTATTCCCACTCTCTGTTTCCTGCCAATCAGCCAACGCTCTATCCACGTATGTAATTTTCCCATAATTCCATGGGCTCTTATCTTGTTTAGCAGCCTCATATGCAGCACTTTGTCAAAGGCCTTCTGAAAATCCAAATATACAACATCCACTGCATCTCCCTTGTCTAACCTGATTGTAATTTCCTCAAAAAATAGCAATAGGATTTTCCTTTAAGGAATCCATGCTGAGTTCTGTCTAACTTGTCGTATGCCTCCAGGTACTCCGTAACCTCATCCTTGACAGTTGACTCCAACAACTTCCCAACCACCGACGTCAAGCTAACAGGTCTATAATTTCCTTTTTGCTTCCTTGCCCCCTTCTTAAATAGCGGAGTGACATTTGCAATCTTCCAGTCGTCCAGAACCATGCCAGAATCTATTGACTTTTGGAAGATCATCGCTAATGCCTCCGCAATCTCCACAGCTACTTCCTTCAGAACACGAGGGTGCATTCCATCTGGTCCGGGAGATTTATCTATCCTTAGACTATTCAGCTTCCTGAGTACTTTCTCTGTCGTAATTGTGACTGCGCACACTTCCCTTCCCTGAAACCCTTGAGTGTCCGGTATACTGCTGATGTCTTCCTCAGTGAAGACTCATGCAAGATACTTGTTCAGTTCCTCTGCCATCTCCTTATCTCCCATTACAATTTCTCCAGCATCATTTTCTATCAGTCCTAAATCTCTTCTCACCTGTCTTTTACATTTTCCCTCAGTCCCACGGAGGATGATCCATTTTCCTCTCAGCCCCAATCTTCTGTCTTCTCCCTGTATCCCTTCATGCCCTGACTAATCAAGAATCTATCAACCTCTGCTTTAAAAATACCCAATGACCTGGTCTCCACACCCACGTACAGCAACAAATTCCACAGATTCACCACACTCTGGCTAAAGAATTCCTCTTCTTCTCTATTCTAAGAGGGCATCCCTCTAATCTGAGGATGTGTCCACTAGCCTTAAACTCCCCACCACAGGAAACGTCCTCTCCACATCCCCTCTGTTGAGGCCTTTCGGCAGTCAATAGGTTCTTGATTAGTAGGGATTTCAAAGGTTATCCGGAGAAAGGAGGAGAATGGGTTGAGAGGGATAATAAATCAGCCATGATGGAGTTGGTAGAGCAGACTCAATGGACCGAATTGCCTAATCTGCTTGTATGTCTTATGAAAATTTTGTTCCATTCATTTCTTGAGGTATACCATGTTTGAAGGACTGTCACTGCGCTCTTTTCAAACCAGAAGTTCAACTAAAAGGAACCCAATTACATTTCTGAGAGGGGGACGAAGTTAAGCAACAAGCACAAAAGAAATTCATTACCTGTTCTTTTGACATTTAAATGTGGCTGATCTGATTATTCTTTGAACTTTGAGAGGAGGGAGGAGAGAGAGAGCTGCAATATATCAAAATGCCATACTTTTAATTAACTGCCTGACAATTTTTTAATTAATGTAAAATCTTCTGTGATACAGTTTTTCCTTTCAATTGCAACCAAGCCTGGGAATGTGAAAGGAACAGTCATTTTCTGGTCAGGCGGAGTGCATCGTGCAGGGAAGCAGCTTAATGGTTCTATTCAGTTATTGCTTAATTCTGTTCTCCCCCGCCCCCCTCAGTGAAACCAATCAAGAACAAGATTTAGCCATTCTGTATACCAACAGGCTTTGCACTGAGCGAGGGAATCAGGACAAATCACCCTTTCTGAGCTGCCACAATAGCCAATATTGACTTGCTGCAGCATCGTCTCACAATATACAAAAAAAACAGTGAACTGTCAGCATAGCAGAAAAGGTCATCGGCTGCAGTTTACCATTACTGCAGGACTTATGTGTGTTCAGGATAACGAAGTGGGCAAGAAAAGTCATTGCAGACACTACCCACCCTGCAAAATTGCCATTTTCTAAAGCTCCCTTCTGGAAAGCAAAATAAAGTTATTAAAACAAATTCCTCACACCATTTTTAAAATTTCTTTTTCCAGGCCGTGAATTTGATCAACCATTCTAGTTACCCCTCACACTTCTTTATCTATTTTATCAGTCACTGCACTGCACTTTAAACACCTCAAACCAATTTTAATCCGTTGTATAATGCTGTTTGCATTGTACACACATGCTCGTATTTATGCACAATTTATTCCATTTCTGTACTTTTACCTCTAACTTTAGTTTTCATAAAATTTTTTATTCTTAATAATTGTTAAATTTTTGTTTTTTGTTGCATGTTGTGACCTGGCCATCACACCACAGCAAATTCCACATATATGGTGAGCATATATTTGAAGTTGAAGTTGAAATTGAAGTTGAATTTGTAGTTGTATTAGATATTGGTGAGGACTAACTTGGAGTATTGTGTGTATATTTGGTCACATACCTACAGGAAAGATATAAATAAGGTTGAGTGAGTACAGAGAAAATTTACAAGAATGCTACTAGGCCTGGAGGACCTGAGTTATAAGGAAAGATTGAATAGTTTAGGACTTTATTCCTTGTAATGTAGAAGGTTGAGAAGAGATTTGATGGAGGTATACAACATTATGAGGGGTATAGATAGGGTAAATGCAAGCAGGCTTTTTCCACTGAGGCCAGGTTGGACTAAACTGGAGGTTATGGGTTAAGGGTGAAAAGTTAAATATTAAGAGGAACATGAGGGGGAGCTTCTTCATTTAGAGGGCCGTGAGGGGGAGTGAGCTGCCAGCACAAGTGGTGCATGGAGCTTGATTTCAACATTTAAGATAAGTTTAGATGGATACATGGATGGTAGGCATATGGAGGGTTATGGCCCCGCTGCAGATCGATCAGAGTAGGCTGTTTAAATGATTCAGCATGGACTAGATGAGCTGAAGGGCCTGTTCATGAACTGTGTTTTTCTACGAATATGTGAGTAAAGTTGATCCTTGATCCTTGATATTGACTTCAGCACTTGTGGAATAGCAAGGTGGCTAATCATAAATAATATCTGTAGCCAGGGGTTCCCAGCCTTTTTTTATGCCATGTAGCCTCACTATTAACCAAGGTCAGTGAACCCATGGATGGGAACCTCTGTGTGTGGCTGTATTTCATTAGGAGTTTGAGGAGATTTGGTATATTTGGGTAGCAGACACCAACAGAATCAACAAACTCATTCGTAAGGCCAGTGATGTTGTGGGGATGGAACTGGACTCTCTGACGGTGGTGTCTGAAAAGAGGATGCTGTCCAAGTTGCATGCCATCTTGGACAATGTCTCCCATCCACTACATGATATACTGGTTGGGCACAGAAGTACATTCAGCCAGAGACTCATTCCACCGAGATGCAACACAGAGCGTCATAGGAAGTCATTCCTGCCTGTGGCCATCAAACTTTACAACTCCTCCCTTGGAGGGTCAGACACCCTGAGCCAATAGGCTGGTACTGGACTTATTTCCTGGCATAATTTACATATTACTATTTAATTATTTATGGTTTATTACTATTTAATTATTTATGGTGGAACTGTAACGAAAACCAATTTCCCCCAGGATCAATAAAGTATGACTATGACTATGTTACCAAAGACTCCAGCAAGTTTTACAGAGGTAACTTGGAAAACATTTTAACTGGTTGCATCACTGCCTAGTAGTTGAGGGACCACTGCACAGGATCAATGAAAGCTGCAGAGAGTTACAAGCCCAGCCAGTTCTATCATGGACACCAGCCTACCCACCATCAATGACGTCTTCAAAAGGAAATGCCTGAAAAAGACACAATCTATCATGAAAGACACCCATCATACAAGACATGCTTTCTTCTTATGACAATGATCAGAGATGAAGAATGGGAGCTTGAAGCTGCACACTCAGTGATTCAGGAACAGCTTCTTCCTCTCTGTCATCAAGTTTCTGAAGGGACAATGAACCCATGAACACTTCCTCACTACTTTTGTACTTAAAATGCTGAGTGTGCAGCTTCAGGCTCCCAGACCTCCTCTCTGATGGTTGTAATGAGAAGGGAACATGTCCTGAATGGTGAGGGTCGTTAAGGATGGATATCACCTTCTTGAGTCACTTACAGGCCTTTTGAAGGCATCTTCAATGGTGGGAAGATCAACAGAAGACAACAATCTGTTTGTTTTCACACTGTAAATGTAGCCAGACCAGCGGCAACAACGCACGTCACTCAACATAAACAGTCAATAAACAGGCCAGGCAGCTGTACAGTAATAGCAGTTTTGTTGAGTTCATATATCAAAATCAACCGATCGCCATGCCCCTGAATGGTGAGAGGAACCCAAAGGAATTTAAACAAACTTTTCTGATGGACATACAATGAAGGGGCACAGGAATCATTGGCACCGAATCACAAACAAAATGGATTTTACACTAAAGATTAAAGACCTTTTTAAAGAATAGCTTTATCTTTCAACAATTCAAAAGATTCCAAGTGTACTTATTATCAAAGTATGTATGCAGTATACAACCCTGAGATTCATCTTCCCCATAGTTACACCCACAAAACAAAGAAAACCAAGGAACCTGCTCAAAGAGAAACATCAATACCATACCCTCCGCCCATCACATGCACAAACTAACATTCAAACAGCAAAAAAAAATGAGTGAACAGCACAGAGTATTAAAAAGAAAATCAAAGGGGTCCAGCATAATTCAGTTCGGCTCAGTGTTCATTATCTGCAGGCCGCCCCTATTGAAAATGGCCCAAAATAGCAACAGAAAAAGGAGCAACCAGAAACCAGAAACACTTCATAATGTGAACCACAGAGTCCAACCTACAAACTGTGCCGATTAAATCTTGCCCAATAATTCCAGTTATCCTCCAATAGCATCGAGAGAGAGAGAGATTATTTGAATGCAGAGACCTTCCTTTGGGAGCAGCAAGTTGGAGGGGGAGAGAGACAGAGAGAGAGATCATCACATGCAGACACCTTCCTCTGGCAGCAGCGAGTGAGAGGCTGGAAAATGGCTCAGAACACTTGCTTGCTTTCAGCACTCGCCTCAATGTTTTCAATCTTCCTCGGCACTTCAACTGCCGAGATTAGTGGAAAATAGCTCTCTTTTTTATGCAGAAAGTGGTGAGTGTGTGGAATAGGCTGCCGGCGATGGTAGTGGAGGTGAACACGTTAGGGTCTTTTAAGAGACTCCTGGATAGGTACATGGAGCTCAGAAAAATGGAGGTCTATTGGTAACCCTAAGTAATTTTTCAGGTAAAGACATGTTCGCATTGCTTTGTGGGCCGAAGGGCTTGTATTGTGCAATTGTATTGTATTATGGTTTTCTATGTTTCTATCACTCAATTGCCCCCGAAACTCCCCATCAAACTGTAGATCACAGGCTACAACAGTAACAGAATCACATTTGAAAGAAAAAGAAGACATAAAAGGAGTGAAAGAAGTAGCTTTGTGGACCATCTGGAGGATGTCACCTGCGGTAGTGTTGTTCATAGTGGACCACAGCAGAAAGGAAAAGAGGAGGGGTCCCATGGGGAGGTGATAGGCAGCTGAAAAGAGGTAAGAGGCCAGAATGGGGAATTCAGGAAGAGGTGGGGGGAGGAATTTTTGTTTTAACTGGAAGGAGAAATCGGTATTTATGCCATCAGTTCGGAGGCTACCCAGATGGAATATAAAGTGTTGCTCCTCCACCCTGAGGGTGGCCTCATTGTAGCACAAGAGGAGGCCATGGACTGACATAACAGAATGGGAATGGAAATTGAAATTAAAATGTTTGGCCACCGGGAAAATGTTGGCAGTGAAGCAGAGGTACTCAACAAAGCAAACTCCAAATTATAACTGGTTTCACAAATGTACAGGAGGTTGCTTTGTGCCACTAACTGAAGGAATTAAACATTTGTATGTTAAAATGTAACTATTTTCCTTAAAGGTCTTTCCATGGAGAACCAGCATTTTCACCAAGTCTGGATTTAACACTAAAGCAGCACACACGAAATGCCGGTGGAATGCAGCAGGCCAGGCAGCATCTATAGGAAGAAGTACAGTCGATGTTTTGGGCTGAGACCCTTCGTCAGGACTAATCGAAAGAAGAGATAGTAAGAGATTTGAAAGTGGGAGGGAGAGGTCCAAAATGATAGGAGAAGACAGGAGGGGGAGGGATAGAGCTAAGAGCTAGAAGGTTGATTGGCAAAAGGGATACGAGGCTGGAGAAGGGAGAGGATCATGGGACGGGAGGCCTAGGAAGAGAGAAAGGGGGAGGGGAGCACCAGAGGAAGATGGAGAGCAGGCAAGGAGTTACTGTGAAAGGATGGATAAATAAATAGATAAATAGATAAATAAATAAATAAATAAATAAATAAGGAAGGGATGGGGTAAGAACAGGAGGAGAGGCATTAACGGAAGTTAGAGAAATCAATGTTCATGCCACCAGGTTGGAGGCTATCCAGACGGAATATAAGGTGTTGTTCCTCCAACTTGAGTGTGGCTTCATCTTGACATAAGAGGAGGCCATGGATTGACATATCAGAATAGGAATGGGACGTGGAATTAAAATGTGTGGCCACTGGGAGATCCTGCTTTCTCTGGCGGACAGAGCGTAGGTGTTCAGCAAAACGGTCTCCCAGCCTGTGTCAGGTCTCACCAATATATAGGCCACATCGGGAGCACCGGACGCAGTATATCACCCCAGCCAACTCACAGGTGAAGTGTCGCCTCACCTGGAAGGACTGCCTGGGGCCCTGAATGGTGGTAAGGGAGGCAGTGTAAGGGCAGGTGTAGCACTTGTTCTGCTTACAAGGATAAGTGCCAGGAGGGAGATTGGTGGGAAGGGATGAATGGACAAGGGAGTCGCGTAGGGAGCAATCCCTGTGGAAAGCAGAAAGAGTGGGGGAGGGAAAGATATGCTTGGTGGTGGGATCCCGTTGGAGGTGGCGGAAGTTACGAAGAATTATATGTTGGACCCGGAGGCTGGTGGGGTGGTAGGTGAGGACAAATGGGAACCCTATCCCTAGTGGGGTGGTGGGAGGATGAGTGAGGGCAGATGTGCATGAAATGGGAGAGATGCATTTGAGAGCAGCGTTGATGGTGGAGGAAGGGAAGCCCCTTTCTTTAAAAAAGGAAGACATCTCCTTCATCCTGGAATGAAAAGCCTCATCCTGAAAGCAGATGCGGCGGAGATGGAGCAATTTCAAGGAGGGGATGGGCCTTTTTGCAAGAGACAGGGTGGGAATTCCCATTCTGATATGTCAGTCCATGGCGAAGAAGAAGAAGAAGAAGAAGAAGAAGAAGATGAAGAAGAGGAGGAAGAAGAAGAAGAAGAAGAGGAAGAGGAAGAAGAAGAAGAAGAAGAAGAAGAAGAGGAAGAAGAAGAAGAAGAAGAAGAAGAAGAAGAAGAAGAAGAAGAAGAAGAAGAAGATGATGATGATTCGAACTTGGGAGCCTTTGCTCCGAAGTCCGGCGCTGATGCCACTATGCCACCAGCCGGCCAAATTCACGGTCTCGGCCTGAAACGTCGACTGCGCCTCTTCCTATAGATGCTGTTTGGCCTGCTGCGTTCACCAGCAACTTTGATGTGTGTTGCTCTCCATGAACTGTTTGCTATTCTGTCATCAGGCAAACGTTACAGGAGCATCAAAACTAAAACCACGAGGCTACTAAACATCTTCCTCCCACAGGAAGTCAGACTGCTAAATAGCTGCTCCACCTGACTCTGCTTTGGACACTCTTAACTTGCACTGGACACTTATAACTTGATTTTAACTGACATGTGGCTGTTGTGTTTTACTATTTATTGTTATGTTTATTATTTAGTGTTGCATTTGTTATGTTATGATTGCACTGCTCCTGGGAAACGCTGTGTCATTCTGCTCTGCAGAGCTGATGTACTGTTAGAATGACAATAAAGTTTTTTGAATCTTTGAATCTTGAATCTTATGAAGGGATAAACTCCAGCAGCTTGTAAAGGGACCGTGGACTGGATTGATCACCTATACGTATGAGAACACTCTCCAGGGCAAGTTGTCTTCAAAATAACCGAGAGAGAGCTGCAAGTGTGAGCAATGCAGTACAGCTGGGGTCCCCAACCTTTTTTGCACTGCAGACCGGTTTCATATTGACAATATTCTTGCGGACCGGCCGACCCGGGGGTGGGGAGGGTAGGGTTGCCAAAGGACAAGAGTAGCAGTCAAATACGTTGTTTACCCCTAGAGACTACAATGACCATGAAGCCTTGTGTGGGCACCAGTGCGCATGCGTGATTTGCGCATGCGTGTACGTGCCAATTATTTCTACAAATCGTTTTTGGCGATTCTGTTCGGGGGAGGGTGTTAATCACGACCGGAATATAGGTGATAAGTGGCTAATACACTCAATCTCGTTTCTAAAAGGGTTTATCTAACGAATTTAATATTAAACACACAGTGCATATTTTCCTCGCATGAATATAGCGATAAGTCAATTATCGGGGAGGACAGGGGAGCTTGAAGTAAGTGTTGAACGAACTTCCAGTAGAAGTGGTAGAGGCAGGTTCGATATTATCATTTAAAGAAAAATTGGATAGGTATATGGACAGGAAAGAAATGGAGGGTTATGGGCTGAGTGCAGGTTGGTGGGACTAGGTGAGAGTAGCATTTGGCACGGACTAGAAGGGCAGAGATCGCCTGTTTCTGTGCTGCAATTGTTATATGGTTATATAAGTCAATAGCATCATAACATTTTAAGTAACATTTGGATATTAAACACACAGCACATATTTTCCCCGTATGAACATATAAAATCATTGCAACACACCAATATCGCTGAATCAGTGGGAGCCCTGGGCTTGTTTACCGGCAACAAGACGGTCCTATCGAGGGGTGATGGGAGACAGCGATACTCGAAGGGGGTTCCTTATGTCCAGTCTATTCCGTAATTTAGTTTTCGTTGCATTCATTGCAGAGATATGTTGGAAATGGAAGCAACATTTTCAGTGCTTTCGTGGCTATCTCAGGATATTTAGCCTTGACTTTGATCCGGAATGCTGGCAGAGATGTGATGTCAAACATACTTTTCTGCCCGCCGTCATTTGCAAGCTCGAGGAGTTGATCTTCTTCCCGCGCTGACGTGGATGACGCGTGGGTAATGACCTCGCGTGCGTAATGGCTCAACAGTGGGCGTGACAAGGAATGAGGAAAGGTGCAGCTGACTCATATCGCCAAATCATATCGTTTCCTCGCAGCCTGGCAGCGCATGCTTTGCGGCACGGTACCGGTCCGCGTGCCAGTGGTTGGGGACCGCTGCAGTACAGTATTTCCAGTTGAAGGGAATATGTGTTAGAGGATACAGAAGGTTGGTATGTGTACTGCAATTTGTAAGTACAACAAATTCTTAAATGAATTCTGTGTTGTACTGTTTTGTGAGCCTTCAGTAGATTCACCCCACCCAGACTGGGTCAGGTCAAATACAGAAATTATAATGACAGGAAGACAACAGAGACTGTAATGTTGGAGGAACTCAATGGGCCAGGCAGCAACTTGTGGAAGCAGAGAGATGGTTGATGAGGACATTACAGTAACATAGTGAGGGATAGTTAAAAACATAGAAAAATATAAAACCTACAGCACAATACAGGCCCTTCAGCCCACAAAGCTGTGCCGACCATGTCCCTACCTTAGAAATTACCTAGGGTTACCCATAGCCCTCTATTTTTCTGAGCTCCATGTACCTGTCCAGGAGTCTCTTAAAAGACCCTATTGTATCTGCCTCCACCACCGTCACCGGCAGCCCATTCCACACACTCACCACTCTCTGCGTAATAAACTTACTCCTTACATCTCTCTGTTCCTGCTTCCAAGCACCTTAAAACTGTGCCCTCTTGTGCTAGCCATTTCAGCCCTGGGAAAAAGCCTCTGACTATCCACACAATCAATGCCTCTCACCATTTTATACATGGGGTTGATGGGGGCATTACAGTAACTTTGTGAGGGATGGTTGACGAGGACATTACAGTAACATTGTGAGGGATGGTTGATGAGGACATTACAGTAACATTGTGAGGGATGGTTGATGGGGACATTACAGTAACATCGTAAGGGATGATTGATGGGGCCATTACAGTAACATAATGAGGGTTGGTTGATGGGTCATTACAGTAACGTAGCGATCAGCGCGACACTATTACTGCTCTGGGCATCGGAGCTTGGAGTTCAATTCCGACTTTATCTGTAAGGAGTCTCTCTGTTCGTCCTCCCCGTCGATTTCCTCTGGGTGCTCCTGTTCCTTCTCAATTCAAAGGTTAACAGGTTAATTGGTCATTGTAAATCATCCCGTGATTCGGCTAGGGTTAAATTGGGTGGTGCTTGAAAGGCTGGACAGGCCTATTTTGTGCTGTTTCTCAATAAATAAATAAATAAATAAAATTTAGATCTTGCTCAGGCTTCAATTCTAAGATGTTGAGAAGGATAACCAGAATAATAGGGTGAGAGGGAGGGTCTGGCTAGTGATAGGTGCATCAGAGGAGAAGGGGGATACTAGACAGATGGTGTGGGGGGGGGGGAGACAAGGGAAGCAGTGGCTGTTGGACAGACAGGTGAAGAGAGAATAAACTCTGAGGCAGGTGGAGCCAGGTGGGACAATGGAAGGATGGGAGGGGGTAGAGACAAACTGAAAAATGCTAAGTGAAGACACTGGAGGCTGCGGATGCTGGAAGTTGAAATAGGTATGGAAGGGGTGAGGGACGGGGGGGGGGGGGTGTGGATAGGAGACCCAGCAGGTTAAAATGGAATCAGCTGCGAGAGGGGAAGAAAACTGGGTATAAAGGACTGGGAGGGAAAAGGGATTCTCTCTTTCAAGGGCAGCACGGTAATGTAGGAGTTGGTGTAATGCTTTACAGAGCCAGCACCAATGATCGGGGTTCAATTCAACTGTAAGGAATTTGTACGTTCTCCCTGTGACCACATGGGCTTCCTCCGGGTGCCCTGGTTTCCTCCCACACTCCAACGACATTCTGTGTGGGTTAGTGTGGTGACACTTGTGGGCTGCCCCCAGCACATTCTCAGACTGAGTTGGCCGTTGACGTAAACAACTCATTTTGTTGACGTTTGATGTTCCAATGCACATGCGCCAAAAAAGCTAGCCTGGTCTCGAGGGGAAAAATGGGGGATGAGGGTGAAAGAAACTGAGTGGATCAGAAGGAGAGAGGAGAAACATGGGGTGTTACCCGAAATTGGAAACTGCGACATTCATACTATTGGGTTGCAGACTACCCCGGGGCAATATGAATAGCTATTGCAATAGCTGAGCCTCTGCCTGGCAGTGGATGTGGCTGGGAATGGACAGGTTGGTGGTGGAACTTGAAGAGGAGCTGAAATGGAGTTGGGAGCTTGGGACGGCCATTGTGGACAAAGCACAGGAGCACAGCAATTATAGATAGATAGATAGATAGATACACTTTATTGATCCCGAGGGAAATTGGGTTTCGTTACAGCCGCACCAACCAAGAATAGAGCATAAATATAGGAATACAAAAACCACAAAAAATCAAACAACAAAATGCAAACTATGCCAGATGGAAAATAAGTCCAGGATCAGCCTATTGGCTCAGGGTGCCTGACCCTCCATGGGAGGAGCTGCAAGTTCGATGGCCACAGGCAGGAACGACCTCCCGTGCCGCCCAGTGTTGTATCTTGGTGGAATATGGCCGGAGTCCGACAGCAAAAAGTTCAATATCCGGTCTACAAACACGTTCCTCGACCCAACCTGTAATATGACTTGGATTGCACCATCTGTTGTTAACCAGAACGGTAAGCACCCAACTCCTTTACGCTTACCGCTCTCAGTGCACTTCCGGTCAGCCCGAACCGTCTGGCAGCCATCCATGGAGAAGTTTTGATCGATATGTCCTCATGCAGCCCCGTTCCAGTGAAACACATAATGCTGCACTCCCAAAATGTTCTCTGACACCTGGTTAGCGCCGTAAACTCGTCCATTTTATTACCCACCAAACTCCTCTTCTCCATAAGTCTCTGTTGTCGGGACCCGGTCCTCTTTCCTCGCCTTTGTGATCCCCCTCTGCATCCTCTGTTTGTTTTCCTCCAGATTTCAGCAGGGGTGTCCGCCGCTCTGCTCGCTAAACCGGCCGGCATAAACTCAGTCAGCTGGTCCCTGGAATAAACAATACGACCATGCTTCTGCCCCGCTAACGAGACGTGTCGGAATGTAACTATTTCCAGTGCTAAAAACCCAAATAAAACTCTCTCCACCAGCATGATAGAGAAGGTGCAGCTTCAATGTGTTACCGTGAAAAAAAAACAACAAATAATGTAAGGTAAAAAGTAAGAAGAAAAAAGTGAGAATAGTCTGGAACGGCTGTAACAGGCTGCATGCACGACCGGCGCATGTGCACTAATTATAGCGACTGTGGAAAGGGAACGGTCATCTACTTACTCTGTGACAGATAGTCTCTACATCAATTAGTGATCATGTTTGTACAACTTAAGAATGACTATGCTTTAAAAATGTATTTCATTGTCTTCATACCACATCAGGAGACTGATACATGAATATAACAGGCTCAACACACAAAATGCAGGAGGTGATTTGCTGCTCCATTGTGAAGTCTTTATGGGGGAAATTTAAATCTTCTCTTTGACAGAGCCCCTTTCCCACTGCTCCCCTGTTATGATCTCTGCTGCTTCTCCGCTCTTTGACCATGTGCTCTCATTTTATCCACCTCCCTCACCCATCCTGGCAGCGGATGGGTCCGGGGATGGACAGGTTGACGTGAGGATGGGAAAGGAAGCTGAAATATTTTGCAGTCATTAGTTTCAGTTGGCCATTGTGGGCAGAATGCAGCAGCTATGCAAATATAGTGACTGAGGGAAGGGAAGGATCACCTACCTGCTCTGTGGTACCTTTCTCTGCATCAACTGGTGATCATTATCAGAATGACCATGCTTTAAAAAGAATTTCATTGGCTTTATACTAATTGGGAGACTGCTCCATGCAAACTGAGTATATTAGGAATATATTCCATGGAATGTTGGAGATTGATGGGTGACCTCATAGAAGTATGTAAAATCATGAGGGATGTAGACAGGGTGAAAGCACCTGGTCTCTTTTCCCAGGGAGAGGCTGATGAAGACTTGAGGCCACACATTTAAGATCAGAAGTGAGAGATTTAGAAGGGCCATAAGGGCCATCTACTTTATGACAAGGGTGGTGAATATTTGGAATGAGCTGCCAGAAATAGTGGTTGAGGCAGGTTTATTAGTGTCTATGAATGTGTGTGTGTGTGTGTGTGTGTGTGTGTATCTGTATGTGAGTATTGTAAGTGTGTGTTTAGTGTGTGTGTGTGTATGTGTATTCATGTATGCATCTGTGTGTGCACACGTGTATATTAGTGTGTGTCTGTGTTTGCGTGTGTGTGTACGTTGGAGAGTGTGTGTGTGTGTGCGTATTCATGTATGCATCTGTGCTTGGGCACATGTGCATATTGGTGTGTGCCTGTGTTTGCATGTGTGTGTAAGTTGGGGTGTGTGTGTGTGCACGCGCATGTGCAGGCGTGTGTATTGGCGTGTGTCTGTGGTTGTGTGTGTGTGTGTGTGTGCACATGTGTATATTGGTGTGTCTGTGTGTGTGTGTGCATCTGTGTTGACGTGTTTGTCTGTCAGTGTGTCTGTCTGTGTTTATCTGCAATGTGGGCAGTGTAGTCGGAATAACTCTGAATAGAGATAGGAACTTCACTCACTTCCAGAAAAGATTTCATTAGCTCTCACAAGTATGGGGCCTGCGTTATTGCAAAGTGAACTCAAGCTTAACCCTGCTATATGGAAAGCCAGCCGCTGGGTTACTGTCATTAGGGATTCAGTTAAAGACCTCCAAGTCATCAGCAAGGTAATATCCTCACGGCAGGTGAGCGATACAATACTGGACGCTTAATATGAGCTTGTTGCTTTTCAGTTAGGGTTGAAGTGACACAGATTTATTTAAGAATTTAAGAACATAGGAAGAAAGAGCAGGAGCTGAAAAGACCCTGAGGCCTCTCCAGCTTGTTGTACCATCCAATCAGATTTTTGCTGCTGATCTTGGTCTCAGCTCCATTTTGCTTCCTGTTCTCCCCATAACCCATGAACATCCTAGAGACTAAACATGTCCACCTTGACCTTGATCTTGAGTCCACAATAGAACACAGTCCCAATGTACATATATATCACTAGAAACAACCCTGAGACTGATTTTCAATAAAACCTAATAGAGTAATAACTAGAAGGAGCAAGTGTAAGGGATTGTTTGTTGCTAGAGATTCCAGCAGCTGCTGTATCTTGAGTTTGAAACATAATCTTCTATAGACATACACTCAGTGGCCACTTTATTAGGTACACCTGTACACCTGCTTGTTAATGTAAACATTTAATCAGCCAATCATGTGGCAGCAACTCAGTATTTTGAAGCTCTCTGTTTTGAAGGATTACTCCTTTTTAACTCTAACTTTAATTCCTGATTTTATTATGATTTTTAGTCACTTAGATGCTTTTTATTAACTCTAGCATTAGCAGAGTTGTGCATTTTGGCACTTTTAGCTGTATTTTTGATAGAAACCTTTGGACTTGATACTGCATTTTTCACGCCACTGGAGGCCATCTTGGATACCGTGCTTCATGTGTAGTATTGTGGATTCGTGGACTCAGCGTGTGCAGTGGAAAATTTGGATAGTGCAATGGGAAACCATGGTTGTGGAGGATTTCTCCTTTCTTTGCTTACTGGGAATATTGTTCCAATTTTGATTCTAGATAGAACTTTAAACTACACATCACTGTCAGTGCCACACTTGCACACCACTATTGGCTGCAATCACCAACCCAGTGGATCAGGTGAGTTCGTTCCATTTTACTATTAATACTAATTGCATTAGTAAGATGAACATCACGCTTCTGACTTCTGGACCAAAGACTTGTGCGCTTTTTATACTCACTCTCGCAAATGACATTAATTTAAATCCAGGGCCGTATCAGCCAAAATTCCCTTGTATGGTTTGTAACAAAGCTGCTAAGGATGGGCAAAAAGCAGTTGAGTGTGAAACTTGTAACTTTTGGTTTCATCGTGCATGCATTGAAATGAATGTACAGGTTTATAAGATTTTAGTAGAGCATCCATCTTACTCCTGGACCTATTGTAACTGTGGTCTCGCCAACTTCGATTCTTCCCTCTTCACTGTTGATAATATTGAAACTTATAATAGATTCGATTTACTTGCACCTCAGTCCTCGGATCTCTCAGAGTCAGAGTCGGACTTAAATTTCCCCCAGATATTGGATCCCCTACCAAGGCATCCACACCACACTTTAAAATTAAAGGGAAGAGTCGTAGACCTACAAAGATGTGCAACCGGCAGAAGTTTAAGACTTCAAAAATTATAAACATGAATTGTGAGAGCTTGAGAGCAAAGAAAGCTAATTTTCAAGCCTTGATTGACCATGAAAACCCCCACATAATAGGTGGTACTGAGTCACGGCTCAACAACGACATTGTTTCGGGAGAAATCTTTCACCGCTCCTTCCAGGATTTTAGGAAAGATCCCATGGTGGAGTGTTTATTGCAGTGAAAAATACTCACATAGTTGCTGAAGAAAATACCCTAGATTCAAATTGTGAAATAAAGTAGATTAGTATTCATGTTAAAGGTCTAAAACCGGTGTATGTTGGAGCATTTTATCGTCCTGCATCATCTGATGTTGATTATTTAAAGGCACTGGATTTGTCTCTTTCAAAGATCCCTTTATCAGCATCTATTTGGCTTCCTGAAGATTTTAATTTGCCTAATGAGGATTGGGACAGCAGTATTGTCCGCTAAGGACCCAAGGGGGCAGCTATGTAGCAGTCAGTAAACTAATGCTTGATATTGTAGCTGAATTAATTTGACACTAATTGTTAGACATCCAACTAGAGAAAGTAACATACTGGACTTATGTTTTGTGTCAAATCCAGCTTTAGTTGTGAATCATCATGTCACTGCAGGGATTAGCGACATGATGTTGTTGTTGTGAATGCAAGGCTTACTGTGAAATTAAACCCCCCCAAAAGGAAAATATTTCTGTATAGGAAAGCAGATTTTAGTGGAATTGCAAAACTTGTTAGTGATTTTGACCAGTCACTAACAAAGGAATATTTAGCATCGGTCAGTATTAACACTCTTTGGTCTACATTCCAAGAGGTCCTTCAGACAAGTATGTCCCCTCTAAAATGAGCTCTTCCAGGTTCAACTTACCAGTCCACCCGGCGTGCAATACGTAGAAAGCAAAGACTCTATAATAAAGCTAGGAAATCCGATCATACTGAAGACTAGCAAAAGTTTAAATCCTTGCGTCGACTTATTGATAGAAACATCAGGAAAGCTCACCATCAGTATGTTAATGAGGTAATAGGTGAGGGCTTAAAGCTTAATAAAGCCCTTCTGGGGCTTTATTAAATCTACAAGGCAAGAAGTTTTTGGAATTTCTTCTCTCTCAATCGGGGGCCGCGTTGTGTCTCCTGCTGCAGACGAAGTACAAGCACTTAACCAGCAGTTTTGCTCTGTGTTTACAGGGGAAAATTTGAATGAACTCCCCACTTTAGACCCCCGCAATACCCCAGACTTGCCAGATCTTATTATAACTGTAACAGGCGTTAAGAAGCTTCTCGAGGAATTAAAGCCTAAGGAAGCTCCAGGACCTGATCAAATACCAGCCATGATTCTAAAGAGCTGTGTTTCCAGTCTAGCTTCTGCTTTGCAAAAGATATTCCAAAAGTCTATTGATACTGGGACATTAACGGACGAGTGATTGAAAGCGAATGTCATTCCAATTTATAAGGAGGGCGAGCATACAAACCCAGGAAATTACAGACCGGTTTCACTCACTTCCATCCCTTGTAAGATTCTTGAGCATATTATTCACCGTCACATTATGGACCATCTGGACAGACACAACATTCTTACTCACTCACCATCAACATGGATTCCGACAGGGCAGATCTTGTGACACACAACTTGCAGGGTTGATCAACGACTTAGCAAAGATCCTTGACAGTAGAAGCCAAGCAGACTTGATCATACTTGACTTCAGTAAGGCATTTGACACGGTCCCCCACCAGAGATTGCTATGTGAGCTTGAACATGTGGGCATTAACAACAGCCTTATACATTGGTTGAACATGTTCCTTACCAACAGACAGCAACGTGTGCTTCTTGAGGGGCAGAGTCCCCTGAATCTCCAGTATCATCCGGAGTGCCCAAGGGAACCATGTTGGGACCCTTACTTTTTCTCATTTACATCAATGACTTGCCAAATATAGTCAAGTCCAAAGTCAGACTTTTTGCAGATGACTGCATAATCTACCGTAACATAAAAAATGACCAAGATACTCAGCTGCTGCAAAACGATATTGATTCATTACGTCAATGGGAGTCTCAATGGCAAATGTCCTTCAACTCATCTAAATGTTATGCTATGTATGTCAGTCACAAAGTTAAACCAATCAACACGACATATGACATGAATGGACAGATTCTTGAAACAGTCACCCACCACCCAAATCTCGGTGTTGAAATTAGCAAGGATCTTAACTGGGCATGCCACATCAATCAGATTACAGCCAAAGCAAATAAAATGCTGGGTATGCTGGGAAGAAACCTCCACTCGTGTGGTAAATCGGTCAAGGACATGGCATACAAGATAATCGTCCGTCCAAAGCTTGAGTATTGCGTGGCCATACCAGATCCCCATCAAGCTAACAATAAGAAGTCCATCGAAAAAATCCAACACCATGCTGCTCGCTTTGTGTTAAACGATCACAGCAGAAAATCCAGTGTCACCAACATGCTCTCTAACCTTCAATGGGAACCACTTGAAAACCGACGTATTAAACTACGGTTAATTTTCACTTTCAAAGAAGTTCACAACATCACTCCATCAAACATCCAAATTCGTCACAGGGTCAGTTCAACTCGACAGCAAACTGGACCTCACATATTGGAAACTCCTACATTCAATAAGATTTGCTACCAGTACTCCCTCTACCCAAGATCAATAAGAGAGTGGAATCTTCTGCCGCCAGACCTGCACAGTATTTCTGACATTAATATTTTTAAAAATAGACTCAATCAAATCGATTTAGGGGATCTAAAAAGCTGATGGTGGAGGATCAAAAAAGCTTATTTTACAATTTAACTCCCATGCCGTTCACACCGATTGCACGTTATAACAGCCGTCCGGCAGTGCTTGCGCAGTACCAAGCAGTACAGAAAAGCATGCAGACATGGTCAAGAGGTTCAGTTGTTATTCAGGACAGAATGGGAAGTAATGGAAAGATCTAAGTGACTTTGACCGTGGAATAACTTCACATACAACGACCAGTGGCGCCGAGCTGCAGACAGTTTAGGAAACCACCTGAACCATAAGTCCATAAGACATAGGAGCAAAATTAGGCCATTCAGCCCATCAAGTCTGCTCCACCATTCCATCATGGGTGATCCTGGACCCACTCAACCCCATATACCTGGCTTCTCGCCATATCCTTTGATACCCTGGTCGATCAGGAAACGATCAACTTCTGCATTAAATATACATATGGACTTAGCCTCCACCAAAGTGTGTGGCAGAGCTTTCCACAGGTTCACTACTCTCTGGCTAAAAGATTTCTCCTTACCTCTGTTCTAAAAGGTTGCCCCTCAGTTTTGAAGCTGTGCTCTCTAGTTCTGGATACACCCACCAGAGGAAACATCCTCTCCACATCCAACCTATCTAGTCCTGTCAACACTTGATAGGTTTCAATGACATCGCCCTGCACTCCTCTAAATTCCAATGAGTGCGGGCACAAAACTATTAAGCGCTTCTCATATGCTAACCACTTCATTCCTAGAATCATCCTTGTGAACCTCCTCTGGACTGTCTCCAATGTCAACACATCCTTTCTGAGATATATGGGGCCCAAAACTGTTGACAATACTCCAAGTGTGGTCTGACAAGCATCTTATAAAGCCTCAGTATTATTTCCTTGCTTTTATATTCTATTCCCCTTGAAATAAATGCCAACATTGCATTTGCCTTCTTTACCACAGACTCAACCGGTAAAATAATCTTCTGAGCAACACATACAAAATGCTGGAGGAACTCAGCAGGCCAGGAGGCACCTATGGAAAAAAGCACAATCGACATTTTGGGCCGAAACCCTTTGGCAGGACTGGGGGAAAAATGATGAGGAGTAGATTTAAAAGGTGCGGGGAGGGGAGAGAGAAACACTGGGTGATAGTTGAAACCTGGAGGGGGAGGGATGAAGTAGAAAGGTAGGAATTGATTGGTGAAAGACACAGTGGATCATGGAAGACAGGAAAAGGGGGACGAGCACCAGAGGGAGGCAATGAGCAGGTAAGGAGATAAGGTGAAAGAGGGAAAAGGGGATAAGAAATGGTCAAGTAGGGGAGGTGGTAGGCATTACCAGAATTTTGAGAAATCAATGTTATGTCATCAGATTGGAGGCTACCCAAACTTAGGTTCCTCCAACCTAAGTGTGGCCTCCTCACAACAGAATATCAGAATTAGGAAGTGGAATTAAAATGGTTGGCCACTGGGAGATCCCGCTTGTTCTGGTAAATGGAGTGTAGATGCCCAGCGAAGCAGTCTCCCAATCTACATCGGGTCTCACTGTGGAGGTTACACCTGGAGTACTAAACACAGTAAATGACCCCAATAGACTCATAGGTGAAGTGTCGCCTCTTCTGGAAGGACTGTTTACGGCCCTGGATGGTAGTGACGGAGGTGGTGCAGGGGCAGGTGTAGCACTTGTTCCCTTTGCAAGATAATTGCCAGGAGTTGGACTCAGTGGGGAGGGATGAATGTTCAGTGGAGTTGTAGGGGGAAATCCCTGCAGAAGGCAGAAGTTGGGGAGGGGGGAGGGAAAGATGTACTTGGTGATGGGAATCTGTTGGAGGTGGTGGAAGTTTTGGAGAATTATGTGCTGGATGCAGAGTCTGGTGGGGTGGTAGGTGAAGACAAGAGGAAACCTACCCCTGGTAGTGTGGCGGGAGGATGGCTAAGAGCAGACGTGCGTGAAATGGAAGCGATGCGGCGTAGGGCAGCGTTGATGGTGGAGGAAGGAAAGCCCCTTTCTTTGAAAAAGGAGAACACCTCCTTCTTTCTAGAATGAAAAATCTCATCTTGGGAGCAGATGCGGCAGAAACTGAGGGATTGAAAGAAGGGGATAGCACTTTTACATGTAGCAGGGTGGGATGAAGTATAGTCCAGGTAGCTGTGAGAGTCCATGGGTTGTAATAGACATCGGTGGATAAGCTGTCTCCAGAGATAGTGACAGTAAGATCAAGAAAGGGAAGGGAGTTGTCAGAGATGGACCAGGTGAATTTGAGCATAGATTGGAAGTTGGAGGCAAAGTGGATGAAATCTACAAGTTCAGCACGGTTGCAGGAAACAGCACCAAGGCAGTTGTCAATGTAGCATAAGAAAGGCGCAGAATGGTCACCCATGTAGGCTTGGAACATAGACTGTTCCAGATAGCCGACAGGCAGGCGGGGATAGCTGGGACCCATGTGAGTGCCCATGGCTACCCCTTTTGCTTGAAGGAAGTGGAAGGAGCCAAAGGAGAAATTATTTAGAGTGAGGACAAGTTCTGCCAGGCAGAGGAGAGTGGTGGTGGAGGGGAACTGGTTGGGTCTGGTGTCCAGAAAGAAATGGAGAGCTCTGAGGTCTTCCTGGTGGGGGATGGAGGTGTGTAGGGACTGGACATCCATAGTGAATATAAGATGATGGTGGCCAGGGAACCTGACATCCTTGAAAAGATCAAGAGCATGCAAAGTGTCACGGATGTAGCTAGGAAGGGATTGAACAAGGGGAGATAAAACAGAGTCGAAGTATGCCAATATGAGTTCTGTAGGGCAGGAACAAGCTGAAGTAATGGGTCTACCTGGACAAGGAGGTATGTGGATCTTCTGGGAATCTTGCACGAGGACTCCTAAGTCCCTCTGCACCTCTGCTGTTTGAACCTTTTAAATACTTCTTCTTTTAACTTCTTTTCAATATACTTGTACTATTAAATTACGTGTGATTGGAGCTTATAACTTACATTTTTGTGGTGTGACTTTGGCCTAAATGAGTGATTTTTCCTGCCTCCAGGGGTTTTCAGCAAGCTTGAAAACAGATTGTGTGGCATAATGGTGGAACACGAACCCATCATCAGCTCTATTACTCCTCACCAATATATGCGTTGAGCAAGATTGAAATCGAAGAGGACAAGAGCAGAAGGTGAATAGGTACTCAGTGCCATCAGCGTCCATTTGACGAGCTTCATCTCCCTCTTCCTCACTGCTCCTACAGAAAGCTGCAGGAGTCTTGGGTCTTGAGCAAGGTTTGATTGGTGTGGTTTGTGGCTGGGGATTCATTTTTCAAGGACTCTGTAGTTCATGTTACATGTGTCTCTGGTTTCTGATTATTCTTTTCTTATTTCTATTTTGCACAATTTGATCAGGGCATTTTGGCATGGACTGGCTTTGTGCCCTGCAGTAAAATATTGGCAGTGTTAAACTGAACTGAACTAACATGAACATTCCTAGACAGTTTTTAAAACTCTGCAGTTTGATGTCTAATATTCTGTGTATTGTTCACTCGTTTTCTTTGCTGTTTGTGTGATTTGTTCTTTTGTTTGCACTTTGGGTGTTTGGTATTTACTTTGAATGGATTCCATGGTGTTCCTTTGTTTCATGGCTGCCTGTAGAAGGACAAATCTGAGGGCTGTATACTCCATACATACTTTAATAATAAGTGTACTTTGAATCTTCGAATGATTGTTAGCTGTAGATGAGAGGCTTGAGTATCTTAGGAACTGCTGGTCTCCTGTGATTGTCTTGCACAACAGTTTCCAGAGTTTCCAGACAGTGGTACATAAAAAAGAGTGAGCAACACCTCTGTGGGCAAAAACACCTTGTTAAAAAGAGAGATCAGATGAGAATGGCCAGATTGGTTCAAGATGACAGTAACTCAAATAACCATGTATTCCAACAGTGGTGTGCAGAACAGCATCTCTGAAGGCACAACACACTGAACATTGAAGTGGGTGGGGTACAGCATCAGAAGACCATGAACATACACTCAGTGGCCACTTTATTAGGTACAGAAGGTACTTAATAAAGTGGCCACCAAGCATATATCAGTTCTATACATTTAGCACCATTTGTGTACGTCAGATCCAACCTGAATTTGAATTATTGAACCTGAGGAAAACAGCTGCAGGGAGGTTCATTTTCAGCTCTGCTAACAAAGAATGAAATTTGCTTAAAATAAGATGACAAATTTTTAAGTTCCTGGACAAAGGAATTCAATAGATGTTGATAACAAAAATAGTTTCAGGTGAATACATCTTGACTATTTCCAGCAGGATACTAAAAATTGCACAATTACAGAAAACCATTACATAGAAGATACTTAGCCTAGCCTGTCGATATTGGCTCTGTCCCAGAGCTTTGAAACTCAACTCTCTCTTTTCCCCCTCTCTTCACATCTTTATCTTCTTCCTCCTACTCGAAGAGAAAATTGTTGACTGCTAAAATACCAAGTCCTTTCGATGTGAGATCAGGGCAGGCTCTGAGCTGGAAATTCACTTTGAATGAGCCGCGTTTTGGGTTTTGACTCTTGTTCATTCCATCTGCCTGCTTCATTATTCTCAACAAGTAGTCAGTTAGATCACAGAGGACAAATCCCACAGTGCTGCAGGATAATTTTAGCCGTATCGGCTCCAAATCATATATTCCTTTTTTAGTAGAATGTGTATGGAATTCTATTCAACTGAAACGAGAACTGGAAATCCCTTGACACTGATGCTTCATCCCTACAGTGAATTGTAACTGGACATTTTATTGTTGGCTTAGAAAATACTATGATTCTGTATCTTTGTAAGTAATAAGCACAACAGATTCTGCAGATGCTGGGAAATCCAGAGCAGCACACACAAAATTAGCAATTCAGACAGCATCTTTGGGAATGTTTCGGCCAAGACCTTTCATCAAAGTTCAGAGTAAATTTATTATCAAATAATGTACACTGTATGTCACCATATACAACTCTGGGATTCTTTTTCCTTACGGACATGCACAGTCAATCCATGAAACTTAATAGAATCAATGATAAACTGCACCCAGCAGGACGGACAAACAACCAATTTGCAAAAGATAACAAACTGTTCAAATACAAAAGAAAAAAATAATATTACAGAATAAATAGCAATTAATATCGTGAACACGAGATGAACAGTCCTTGAAAGTAAGTCCCATAGGTTGTGGGAACAGTTCAGTGATAGGGCAAGTGAAGTTATCTCCACTGCTTCAAGACCCTGATGGCTGAGGGTTAATAACTATTTCTCAACCTAGTGGTGTGGGTCCTGAGGCTTCTGAACCCTCTTACTGATGGCAGCAGTGAGAAGGCAGCATGGCCTGAGTGGTGGATGATGGATGATGGATTCTGCCTTCCTGCTACAGCGTTTCGTGTGGATGTGCTCAGTAGTGAGGAGGGCGATACCTGTGATGGACTGGACAATAAACACTACGTCGTTTAGGATCTTCCATTCAAGGGCATTGGTGTTTCCATACCAGATCTTGATGCAACCAGAAAATATATTCCCCACTACACATCAACAGAAGTTTGTCAAAGCTTTAGATATCATGCCAAGTTTTCACAAACTTCTAAGGCATTAGAGGTGCTGCCATGCTTTCTTCATAAAGATATTTGTGTGCTGGGCCCAGACAGATCCACTGAAATGATAACACCGAGGACTTTAAAATTTCTGACCCTCTCCACCTCTGATCCCCTGATGAGGACTGGCTCACATACCTACGGTTTCCGCTTTCTGAAGTCAATAATCAGCTTTATGGACTTGGTGACATCGAGTAGGAAGTTGTTTAAAATGGAAGGAGGAAGGAGAAAGATACCAGGTGGGGGGAAGGTGGGCAGAGTAGATGCAGGACAAGCTATAGGTGATGGGTGAAGCCAGGTGGATTGGGAAGGGAGGGGAATGAAGTAAGACACAGGAAGGTTGTCGTCGAACGTTGACTCAGACCTTGAGAGGCCTGCATCAGGCATTTTCATGCCTTACAAGGCGCAGATTGGAAGTCTGTGTGGGGCGCCACTCCTCGCACAGACTAGAGCAATGTGTGGTTAAGTGCCTTGCTCAAGGACACAAACACACTGCCACAGCTGAGGCTCGAACTAGCGACCTTCAGATCACTAGACGAATGCCTTAACCACTTGGCCATGTGCCCAACACAAGCAGGAAGGTGATAGGTGGAAAAGGTAAAGGCTTGGAAAAGAGGGAATCTGATTGAGGAAGAGAGTTAACCATGGGAGAAAGGGAAGGAGGAAGGACACAAGGTGATGGTACTTCATCCATATAGTGAATTTTAGATGATAGGGTAAGAAGCTAGAATGGGGAATTGAAGAAGAGTGAAGGAGGAGAGGAAACATTTTACCTGAAGTTGGAGAAATTGATTTTCACGCCAGAAGGATGGAGGATACCTAAGCAGAATATAAGGTGTTGCCTCTCCAACCTGAGAGTGACCTCATGGTGGCAGAAGAGGAGGCCATGGACTGACAGGTGCAAAAGGGATTGGGGATAGGGAATAAAATGGTTGACCACCAGGAAACACTGCTTTTTGCGGATGGAATGGAGATGCTCAATAAAGCGGACACCAATCTATATCATGCCTACCCTTGTAAGTAACCAAGATCACCAGGAAAAAAAAGATTAGAGATGGAACAACAAAACTATTGATTCAGACATTCACAAACTCAACTGATGACATGCTTAAAAGGTCATAGGTCAAAAGCAAAGAAATCTTTGAGATTTTCTTTTATCAACCACTCCCACTGCTCAACACTCCTTCATGATAATAGAAATCCAAATGACCTCTGGGAAACAGGAACCAATTTTCATATTTATGGAGATGCCTCGAGGTAAAAGCAGTTACCTTTGCTTTCAGTTCACTAGCTCAACATTTCTTTGGCTGAGGAAAAGTATGAAGATCATATCTTCACACCCAGCACAAGTCACACGGTCCCCATCCTCCCAACAGTGTAAAAACATGGACTAGTCATCCCACAATCTTCTTGACTTCCTACTATCGGGCAGAAGGTACTGTAGTACAAAAATAAGAATTCTTAGGCTGGTTAAGAACTTCTCCCCTACCCCCCCCCCCCAGGCCATGAGACTTCTGAACATCCTGATACTCCCCAGTACACATTATTTATGACAGTACCAGTAGGATTATACTGCTGTATATTGAATTATACATCATATATATACTTTCTGACATCGACTGAATATATTTTATATGTTAATATTATTTTTGTGCTGAGTGTGATATATGCACTGTCTTGCACCTTGGTTGCAGAGGAATGTTGTTTCATTTAGCTGTATACATACATGTGTATGGTTAAATGACAACGTGAGCTTGACTACTTGATTTTAGCATGCAGTGATGGAAAATATTTTTCCAATGAAAATATTTTTTCCAATGTATCAGTGCTCTTTACTATTCCCAGTTTCTTTTCCACACCAAACACCTGAAGGACCTCCGGCTTGGTTTCCCTCCCACAATTTGCATGGTCAGATTTACTGCTTTTCTCATTCAGAACAAACAAAACCAATACGATTCTACTAGAAAGGTGTACACACTTCTAGACAGAGCAACATATCCAGGGTGTAAGCTGCCATTGACATAATACTGGCTAGAAAAATGCAAGAGCAAAGGGCAAGGAAGTCTGAGAAATCTGATCAAAGATCAACTTCATCAACAATCAACATTATTCTCCATATACATTTACATATATTAGGAATTTGCTGTGGTGTCTTGGTCAGAACGATATGGAACAAAAAACTAAAACATTCGACAATTATAAAGAACAATGAATTCTATGATAATAATTTTAGTACAGATATGGAATAAAAAGTGCATAAATACATAAATACCATCACATATTTACAATGCAAACAGCATTATGAAAACAAGTGGTTTTAAGTGTTTACAGTGCAGCGTGGTGACTGAGGTAATAGAGATGGTGGGGGGCATCTAAATAAAATGGTTGATCAGATTAACTGCCGGGGGAAGAAATTTTTAAGGCGGCAAGAAGTTTTTGTTTTAATAACTCTGTAGCACCTTCCACAAGGGAGCTTTTTGAAAAGACAATTTGCAAGGTGGGAACTGTCTGCAATGATTTTCCTGCCCACCTCTTCGTCCTGGACACAGATAAGTCCTCCAGTGATGATAGACTGCAGCCAGAAATATATGCAGATAAAATTGTAGATAAAACTCCACAATGAAGTAGGTTCCCTAATCATACACTATTGTCCCGGAATCTCCAGGAATGGATCAACCATCTCTGGATCAAAATTGCAGAGAGAAGAAACATCAGAGGAAAGCCATTCGAATACAACACGCTCATTCTTCAGTCATGTATATTACTTATACAAGCAAAGTGAACATTGAAACAGAAAAGCATGTGGCTCCACCAGTGTTGTGAGGCTTCTTCTCCAGCCAGTTAGATCATCACTCAACCATGACTGTATGCAACAGTATTTATGAAAAATATGTAAAAATGTCATGTGATCAAAATACACTGACATTGCCATGTGAATTGTGAAGATAAACACAATATAGAATAAAGTAAGCACATTTGTTGGAGGTTCCTGTGTCACTTTTAGAGCAAGTAAAAATTACTAAAATTCTAGCAGTAGCCAAGACCCAAGATACATTACACATCATTCAGCTTTTCCTACTGTTTCCCATTGTAACCAAAAAAGGAGGACAAACGTCATGCTTGTTAGACTAGAATTTAACTTGGTCAACATTGTCTTCTAATGAGGCCTTCAAGAATCCATACAATCAGCCTTCAGCAAGCCAACAACAAGTAAATTGAATGGGACTTACCTATTGTGAAGAGAATAGCACAACGGTTGTAGGTAAGGGTTGAACATCATCAACAGAGACAGCAGCATCCATTTCAGTTGTAGGCATTCCATACAGGGCAGCACATAGGAGGGCGGCAGGACAAAAAAGGAGAAAAGATAATTAGCTCTAGTTTAATTATAGCATCTTCAATGTTAATGCAACAACAACTCAGGTGTAAATAGATAGTGGTTGATAGATGGTAATATTATAGATAGGGTGGTGGGGTAGAGATACATCTCTACCAAAGGAAGTGTAAGGTACACTTTCCCTCCACTAGCCTGCAGGTGACCCTTTGGCAACATGTAGCACCTGCTTATCTCACCGATCAGCGTTGCGTGAAGCAGTGAGGAGCTGGTGCATATCACGTCCTTGTTAGGCAACCACGGATGCCAGGCAGATAATCCCTGAAGGATATTGATAATGGCTCAGATCACCTGTCATGCAGACACTGTCCAGAAGAAAGCAATGACAAACTACTTCTGTAGAAAAACTTGCCGAGAATAATCATGGACAGGACCACAAATGCCCATGACATATGACATGGCACATAATGATGATGAATATTAGAGAAGAATGTAAGACATTATAGCTTGTGAACGGTGTCATGCTACTGACAAGACACTCGAAGGTACTGCTGTACTCTTTTCAGTTTCACTCCACCTGCTACTCACACTATGGTTTATGAGTCCTTTTCCATTTCCCTCCAGGTTAGTCTGAACTTCATTATATAAATTGTAACTCCTGAGATCCTACTTTTAAATAATGGTATTCTTTGTTTTCTAGATGTTTAGTAGTTTCTGTCCTAGTCTTGCTCCTCTCTGCATCTGTGATCTGCTCTGGTCTCACAGCCGTACAAAATTGTTTCACATCTTCACAACGTTTCAACCTGAAATATCAATAGTTCCTTTTCCTTACAGATGCTGTCTGATCCACTGAGTTCCTCCAGCATGGTGTCTGTTGCTATACTTCTGGTCTCTTGTGCATTACTCTGCGGTGCAGCACCACCCAATCACCACACCTTGCCTGTTCCCCTCCATGTCACACCATCTTGTGGATGTAAGAAAAATAGAGCATTATGAACTATGTAAAAGAAAAGGGTCATATTCATTGTTGAGCAGGTTGAAAGTTTGGTACAACATGGGTATATTTCAAGCAGAGGTTGATAGTTCTTCATTAGTAAAGAGTATCGAAGATTACTGGGAGGACATAGGAGAATAGAATTGAGAGAGAAGATAAATCAGCCATGATCGAATAGTGGTGCTGACTGATGGGCCACGTAGCTTAATTGTGTTCCAATATCTTAAAGTCTTATGCCATCCTTGTTGGGAAATAAATTAGCAGCCCTTCCAAAAGTCTTTGGGTACATTTAAAGCAGAGATTGCTAGGTTCTTGATTAGTTTGAGCATCAAAGGTTATGGAAAGAAAGCAGGAGAATAGATTGAGAGGGAAAATAAAACAGCCAAAAACAAATGCAGGAGCAGACCTGATGGGGCCAAATGGCCTAATTCTGCTCTCATGTCTTATGACCTAATGTCATTGGGTCAATATCAGGGTATAGATAGGGTAAATGCAAGCAGGCTTTTTGCACTGAGGTTGGGTGGGTCTACAAGTAGAGGTCATGGGTTAAGAGTGAAAGGTGAAGAGTTTAAGAGGAAGATGAAGGGAAATTTCTTCACTCAGAGGGTCGTGAGAGTGTGGAATGAGCTGCCAGCACAAGTGGTCTGTGTGAGCTGGATTTCAATGTTTAAGAGAAGTTTGGATAGGTACATGGAAGGTAGGGGTACGGGCGGGGGTCTATAATCCCAGAGCAGTCGATGGGAGTCGGCAATTTAAATGGTTATAGACATGGACTAGATGAGCAGGCTGAAGGGCCTCTTACTGTGCTGTACTTCTCTATGACTATGATACTACAGCCTGAAACTCACACCAGGGCAGCACTGTGGAAGCATGTTCACTATGGTGACTAAAGGAAGCGGCTCAGCACTCCTTCTCAATTAGAGATGGCCAAGGTACCTTGGTTTTGCTAGTAAAGGTCAGATGCTGAGAAATGAACTATGTTGTGTCTTCAGCTTCTGAGGGTCCCATCCCAGACCTCTCCTCTCTGGACCCTAAAATCTACGTCTCTCTTTTCAGTCAGCTGCCCTAATATTTCCTTATACACCAGTGCCCAATCTTATCAGATCACACTCCTGGGAAGCATCTTTGGTCATTTTCAAAATGTCATAAACGCAAAATCAAAAACAAGGGCGTGGTTGTTGCAAACACGGAAAATGCTGATTGTAACCTGCTCTGCGCCGCACTGCTCCTGAAGAGAGGAATTAACATTACTCAATTGAACTCAATAGTGAATCCTGGGGAGTGGGAGTGCCGGAGGCTTTTCAATATGTCACAGGTCTGTTCCTGAACATCTGAAGCAATGGGTGACAAATTACAGAGGACGGCACCAAGTCTACTGATCCAGTGGCTCCTGTATCTTGGATAATTACAGCCCTTCTCCAATTCCACAGGTATGACCTATGCAACTGACTCAGACAAAATAAGGCACTGCAGGAAACGTGACCTTTCTCATGGCCAGCTCTTCTATTTGGACACCTGTCTCCATTGCCTACACATTTTAACTAATTCCTGGCTCAACTACCAAACAAAGCCCATGACATTCGTCACTGAGTCCAACTCAACCAGGAAATGAGGTTTCAGGCATTGGTCTTAAATGGAGGGTGGGACGTCCAGCCAGTGGCTATGCTCTCTCCAGTGGCACTTGGCATCCTGGGAGCAGCATTGTGCGTGGCGGTAAGCAAAATGCTTTATAGCACCAGCAGTCTGAGTTCAATTCCTGCCAATGTCTGTAAGGAATTTGTACATTCTCCCCGTGACGGTATGCATTTCTTCCTAGTGCTTTGGTTTCCGCCCACATTCCAAAGGCTTATGGGTTAGCGCCACCCAATTGTGGGCGTGCTATTTGGCGCTGGATGGATGGTGTCTCTTGCGGAGTGCCTCCAGCACATCCTGGGACTCTGTTGGTCGAAGTTCAACGTACATTTATTATCAAGGTATGTATACTTTATACAACCTTTGGACTTGTCTGCTTACAGGCAGTCACAAAACAAAGAAACCCAACGGAACCGATTAAAACAACAGAAGACCATCAAACACCCAATGTGCAAAGATATAGAAAGAAAAACAAATCATGCAAACAATAAAAGTAAACAAACAGCATTCACGAAAGTAAGTTAGTTGCAGGCCACAGCCTCAGTTCAGTGCAGACGAGTAAACCTCACCAAGTAGTCAGCTGAACACCAACCTAGTGCTCACCTCTAGCCCCGACACCCTGTTGTTTTCTACCTGGCCCAGTGCATAAATCATCCAAATCTCGAGTCTTTGATCAAACAACCTATTTCACTGTATTTTTCAATGTACATGCAACAAAGAACCCTAATTTTTATTCTTTAATCTTTAATTTCATGCTCAATGGAACTGAATGTGTGATGGTATTACAAGCATAGAACATAAGACCAACACAGGCCCTTCAGCCTATATTGTCTGTACAGCCCATATTGTCAACCCAAACAAATCCCCTCTGCCTGCCTGCACTACGTTCCTCCATTCCCTGCATGGTTATATCCTGACTACAAATCCCCCCCCAGCCTGAACTGCCCCCCTCCATTCCCTGCACCATTATATCCTGACTAAATGCATCCTACACACTGTATTTCATCTGTATACACCACTCTTTAGCAGCTTATTCCAGGCACCTACCCCGATCGGCGGTACTGTAATAATGTCCTGCTAAACGCTACATTACTGTACTGCCCTCTTTCAGTAGTTTTACTTTTTAGCCTGCAGATTTCAGCATCTGCAGTCTCTCATGCCATCAGACCAGGCTGGTGTCTGGTCTGTGGCATGGTCTTTGCTGTCTGCCAGATCTTACTACGTGCCTATTGGTGTGAGCTTCTGACATATAAACAGTGCCTCAACTTCTAAAGTATACTATGGGCTGTAAACAAGGATGTGAAAATTCATGTCATTCTTCTGAATGTAAGTCTTTCATGCTGTGAATTCCATTTGGAGAGTTAATTACAAGGAGCATCAGCTCAGCACACCTGTGGTATCAAGGACCCTATGCCCTCCAAACCACAGCAGTTGCAGTGCAAGTGAGAATTACTTTTACAAAGCAGACAGCAGGTGCACCGTGAACAAGATCCATAGGGAACAATTACCAAGAGCTTTACTCAATAATTACAAGAGAACAAAGCCAAGGGTAGGACATATCCTTTTCTGACAGAGGGCTAAAATGGGAAGGTACACACAAGATTCATCAGAACCTGGAAATCCAGAGTAACACACCAAAAATGCTGGAGGAACTCAGCAGGTCATGCAACATCTATGGAGGGGAATCAGGTCAATGGTTCAGGCTGAGACCCTTCATCGGGACTGGAAAGGAAGGGAAAGAAGCCCTGAAGAAGAATGTAGAAGGGAGGGGGATGGTCTACAAGTTGGCAGCCAATACAGATGAGAGGGGAGAGGTAGGTTGCTGGGGAGGGTGATGAAGTGAGAATCCAGAAGGTGATAAGTGGTAAAGCTAAAGGGCTGAAGAAGGAGGAATCTAATAGGAGAGAAGAGTAGACCCTAAGAAAGTGATGGAGGAAGGGCACCAGAGGGAAGTGATGAGCAGGTGATGAGAAGAGAAGATGTGAGAGGGGACCCAGAATAGGGAATGGAAAAATGAGAGAAGGGGAAGAGAAGAAACTACTGGAAAATTAGATAACTCAGGTTGCAGACTACTTGGATGGAATATGAGGTGATAATCCTCCAACCTGAACGTGGCCTCACTGTGGCAGTAGGAAGGTCCTTCAGGTGTTTTGAGTCAACCGTATTACTTGGCTTCTGAGGAGGCTGACGAGAGTTCTCATGGCCTTCTACATATGCGCAGTTGAGAGCATCCTAATGTGCTGCATCACTGTGTTGTACACAGGAGGGCTCGAGAACAGATAGCTAAAGCTGCGTAATGCATCACCAACACCAGCCTACCAGCCTTCAGACAGATACACTTTATGCTTATGTATATAAGCTAATGTTATGTACGAGGGGTGATTGATAAGTTCGTTGCCTAAGGTAGAAAGAGTCAATTTCAGAAAACCTAGCACATTTATTTTTCAACATAGTCCCCTCCTACATTTACACACTTAGTCCAGCAGTCGTGGAGCATACGGATCTTGGACCTCCAGAAAGTGTCCACAGCAGGGGTGATTGATAAGTTTATGACCTAAGGTAGAAGGAGATGAGTTATACAGCTCTCGTTACATGCACATGCAGTTCAACTCTTTGAGTGATTATGCAGAAAGTTTGAAGTTAATAACTCATCTCCTTCTACCTTAGACCACAAACTTATCAATCACCCCTTGTCTATATGGCCACACTCAAACAGTTGCTTGTACATTGTTTTTTATAGGATTGCTTTTATGTTCATGGTGTTCTTTTTATGCTTACTGCATTTTTTTACGCTGCAGTGGATCCAGAGTAAAAAATTATTTTGTTTTCCTTTACACTCATGTACTGAAGAATGACAATAAACAGTCTTGAATCTTTGTAGAATCCCATCTATCAAATGGTTCCCCAATTCTCAGTATTTTTAAACTTATCCATTCCTAAGAACATAATAATTAAGAGCGGGAAGAAACCACTTCCCACTTGATCAGTTCTGTATACAAGCCTAGGAATATAACCATTGTGCAGCATGTCATCATGCTGCCTCTTCAACCCTAGATACCTCACTCTACCAAAGGTTCTTCCGGCTGCTGGGGTATCAGGCTCTAGAATTCCCTGTGTCTCAACTTCCCCCACTTCCTTAACGTCAGAACAGGCTGGCACCGATAGGAAGAATTCTCCCGCAGCATCAGAGACCTAACTTTGTTCTGACCTCGGGTGCTGAACTGAGGTGGCTGTGGCCTGCAGCCTTTGGGCGCCTGGACTGGTGGCAGTGCTGAAATATCTCCGTGGCAGTGGATTCACTTTCAGCGACTCTACGGTTCCTGTTCTGAGCATTAACACTTAATTTTTTAATGGTTTGCACGATCTGTCCTTGTTTTCTGAATATTAGATGTTTGTCTTTGTTGTGTGGGTTTTTGCAGGTTTGATTGTGTTTCTTTGTTTTGTGGTTGCCTGCAAGAAATCAAACCTCAAGGCTGTATATAGAATACATACTTTGATAATAAATGTATTTTGAGCTTTGATCTTCGAACTTTGTGTAGAGTTTGTACATTCTCCCTGTGGCCACATGGGTTTCCTCCAACAGTTTATGTACTTATGTAATTATTTGTTGATACAGCACAGTTACAGGCCCTTCGGCCCACTGAGCCTATGCAGCCCAATACACCAACTAAGCTAATAATCCAGAGCAACACACACAAAATGCTGCAGGAACTCCGCAGGTCAGGCAGCATCGATGGAAATCAATAGACAGTCATCATTTCTGGCTGAGACCCTTCTTCAGGACTGGAAAGGAAAGGGAAAATGCCAGAACGTAAAGGTGAAAAGACAGGAAGGAGGAGAGCTAGGAGGTGATAGGTGAAAACAGGTGGATAGGAAAGGTGCAAAAGGCTGGAGAGGAAGGAATTTGATAGGAGAGGAGAGTGGACCATGGGAGAAAGGAAGGAATAAGGGATCCCGGGGGAACTAATAGGCAGGGGAGAAGAGGTAAGAGGCCAGAGTGGAGTATAGAAGAAGAGGGGATGGGGAGGGATTTTTTTTTTACTGGAATAAGAAATTGATATTCATACTATGAGGTTGGAGGCTACCCAGACAGTTGCTCCTCTAGCTGTACATCTTTGGGATGTGGGAGGAAACCAGAGCACCCAGAGGAAACCCATGCAGAGAATGTACAAACTCCTTACAGACAGGGGCAGGAATTGAACCAGGGACACTGGCACAGAAAGACCATTACGCTAACCATTACACTACCACGCCACCCCGTTTGGGAGTTCTGGTGTCTTCACAAATTCCAAAGACGTGCAATTTGGTAAGCTAATTGGCAAATTTGGGTGGTGTGGTGAAAATACATCTCTACAAAGGGAGGTGTAAGGCGCTCCTTCCCTCCAGCCAGCAGTCCACCCTTGTTTAAGATGTAGCATCTGCTTAGGGTCATGTGAGGCTATGGGAGCAGGTGGTGGATGGTCGTATGAGCATCTGGTGCATATCGCAAGAGCGAGTTATGTGACAACTGACACCAGGCAGATAATCCCTGAAGAGTATTGATAATGGCTACAGTCACCCATCCTATAAAGACACTCCCCAGAAGAAAGAAATAGCAAACTATTTCTGCAGAAAAAATTTCCAAGAACAATCATGGTCACAGACCATAATCACCCATGACAAACTAAAGGGTACATAATGATGATGATGATGAACTGGCAAGCTAAACCCTCAGTCTAAGGTCTAAGTCTGCTCTCATATCTTATGGTGTGACAGCTACAGACAAAATGCAGTGTAAGTAGACAATAAGGTGCAAAATCATTAAAAAAAGGTAGTTGTGAGGACATGAGTCCATCTTATGGTGCTAGGGAGCCATTCAAGTGTCATATAATAGTGCGTAGAAGTATTCTTTAAGTCTGGTCGTGTCTAATCTACTCCTCAAAAGCCAATCTTAAAGCAAGCTTGTGGCTGCTCACTGTAATATCATCAACGGTGAACAGGCTTCAAAATTAGATTCAATATAGAAACATAGAAAATAGGTGCAGGAGTAGGCCATTCGGCCCTTCGAGCCTGCACCGCCATTCAGTATGATCATGGCTGATCATCCAACTCAGAACCCTGTACCTGCCTTCTCTCCATACCCCCTGATCCCTTTAGCCACAAGTGCCATATCTGACTCCCTCTTAAATATAGCCAATGAACTGGCCTCAACTGTTTCCTGTGGCAGAGAATTCCACAGATTCACCACTCTCTGTGTGAAGAAGTTTTTCCTCATCTCGGTCCTAAAAGGCTTTCCATTAATCCTCAAACTGTGACCCCTCGTTCTGGACTTCCCCAACCTCGGGAACAATTTTTCTGCATCTAGCCTGTCCAATCCCTTTAGGATTTTATACGTTTCAACAAGATCCCCCAGAACAATAATATTGTTCACTGTGGCAGGAGTGATACCTCTCTCTCCATCGTTAGTGAGAGAGAGAGAGTGAGCCTGTAGATGTCGAAGTGCTCTTTTTATGGACTCCAGGTCATGGTCTCTCTGGGGACTTTGCTGTTGCTTGCATGACAGGTGGTGGTGGGGAGGCTGATGTTTTGGCTGAGGCAGGTGGAAGGAGGGTTGATGCTTTGCTGCTGCTCGTGTGTGCTAGGTTGGAGGGTTGGAGGGCTTTCGGGTTTGATGTCTTACTGACTTTCATTCTTTGATTTTCTTCTGTTTTGTGCATGTTTGCGAAGAGTAAGAATTTCAGGTTGTATACTGTATACAATCTCTGATACTAAATGAAACCATTGAGACATCAAGCCACTGAAGTGTTTTACTCGGTTAGCGGCATGGTAACTGCTCTCCCGCTTTAGTTTCTGTCCGGAAGACTGACAGTGATTTCCATACTGCTGTCATACTGAAGTGTGCTGGAGCAATAGATTGCCATGTGAAGTTTACCCTTTGCTTCCTCATAAGGTGAAGGCAGATGTGATGGGGAGGAACTACGCTGGCTGACTCTGCTACAACTGCAACAGCTTTAATCAGTGTGAACTTGCATCAACTTCAGACATGATTGGCAGCATCAGAGTTAGTTGTCACTCTTTCACAAGCGTTCCAACAAGATCAGATTACAACCAGTCATTATGAGGGATATCAGAGCTTTGTTCTTTGTGCTCTGTGCTCTTCAGAAGGATTTATTCAACTATTCTGGAACATAAAATATAATAAAGTCACAGTGATCAATAGATTGGCAGTTCCTTCATTCAGGCTGCATTATTTTAATTAAAAGATTACAAACAAAATTTAAAATAGATTTATTATCAAAGTACAAAAGTCTTAGGCACATACAGTATATATAGCTCAGGTATCCAAGACTTTTGCACAGTAATGTAGTAATTTCAAGTATTGAACTGTACTGCTGTCACACACAAAAAAAAACAAATTTCATGACATATGTGATGATGATAAACCTGATTCTGATATGGGTCTTTATTGTGGACTGGGAATGGGAAGGGGGTAAGGAGAGGGGATTCATTGTTAGGAAAAAGGGAAGGCAGAGGGGAAGGAGTGGGAAGCACCAAAGAGACATTCTGTGAACCTCTGAAACTTTGAACTTTTGAAGAAACCAATTTTTGGAATCAAATGACTTTGCCTGGTGTCTTGGGGCTGGGTGTGTCGGCATCTGTGCCACCACCCCCAACCCTGGCACTCCTCCTCTGCCACCTGTCCCACACCCTTCCCACAGCACTCTATCATTGTCACTCCCAACATCCTTGGCTCCCAGAAGATTTACATACTCACTCTCTGCTCTGCGTTGACAAATACAGTACTGTGCAAAAGTCTTAGGCACCCTAGCTTTATATATGTGCTTAAGACTTTTGCACAGTACTGTATGTGTCACCATATACTACTCTGAGATTCATCTTCTTGCAGGTATTTACAGTAAATACAAAGAAACACAGAAAAACGATAGAGTCAATGAAAAACTGCACACAACAAAGACGGACAAACAACTAATGTGCAAATGACAGCAAATGTGCAAACGCAGTACAAAAAAGGGGAAAGTGATAAATAAATAAGTATTAACTATCAAGAACTTGAAAGTGAGTCCATAGATTCACTCCACACACACAATCTATTCCATAATATTAAGTATACTATTACGTCTGTGCTAAATGGACGTCCCCTATTCTGAGACTGTGCCGTCTGGTCCTAGACTCGCCTAATACAGGAAACATTTGCTCTGTCTAAGCCCTTCAGTGTTCAATTAGAATCCATGAGATTCCGCCCCCCCCCCCCCGATTCTTCCAAACTCAAACATCCCACCTCTCCCGGAAGGTCCGGGAGTCTCCCGCAAATTAATAGTGGCTGCCTGATGCCCGCAAATTATAAACAATGTCCCAGAAATTGATTTTTTTGAGAGCAAGCGTGAGAGAACGCGCGCGACAGAGCGAGAAAGTAAGCGCGAGAGAGCGAGCGCAAGTGAGAACGACCACGAGAGAGCGAGAGAGCATGCAAAAGCAAGCATGAGAGAGAGTGAGAGCGAGAAAGCAAGCACGAGAGAGTGAGAGCGAGAAAGCAAGCACGAGAGAGCGACAGCAAGAGAGAGAAAGCAAGCACGAGAGAGAGAAGGGTCAGAGCTGTCTCTACTTCCTGAGGAGACTGAGGTCCTTTAACATCTGCCGGACGATGCTGAGGATGTTCTACGAGCCTGTGGTGGCCAGTGCGATCATGTTTGCTGTTGTGTGCTGGGGCAGCAGGCTGAGGGTAGCAGACACCAACAGAATCAACAAACTCATTCGTAAGGCCAGTGATGTTGTGGGGATGGAACTGGACTCTCTGACGGTGGTGTCTGAAAAGAGGATGCTGTCCAAGTTGCATGCCATCTTGGACAATGTCTCCCATCCACTACATAATGTATTGGTTGGGCACAGGAGTACATTCAGCCAGAGACTCATTCCACCGAGATGCAACACAGAGCATCATAGGAAATCATTCCTGCCTGTGGCCATCAAACTTTACAACCCCTCCCTTGGAGGGTCAGACACCCTGAGCCAATAGGCTGATCCTGGACATTTCCTGGCAGAATTTACATATTACTATTTAATTATTTATGATTTTATTACTATTTAATTATTTATGGTGCAACTGTAATTCGAAGAAGGAAGTCTGAGAGTCGGAGCGGGAGTGCGGAGAAAGACATTTTTGAAATTTTCGGTTTTTTTTCTCCAATGGCGTTCAGAGAGGCGGGACTGCGCAGGCGTGTGACGTCGGGCAGTGCAGCGCAGCAGATTTAAAAGGAACAGAGCCTCATACAGCGGGCAGCAGAGTTTGCGGGCATCGGAGTGAGCCGGGAGCAGAGTGAAGACTTAAGGGCTTTAGCTCAACGGGCTTAGGCGGAAACGGGCGAGGCAAGGAAGGTTTGGCATTCATTTTCTGTTGTTATTTGAGGAGAGGGGCAGTATGAGTGTGAGGGCAGTTTGTTGTTCTCGGTGTCGGATGTGGGAGGCCCTGGAGTCTCCAAGCCTCCCGGACGTCCACATCTGCGCCAAGTGCATCGAGATGCAGCTCCTAAGGGACTGCGTTACGGAATTGGAGCTGCAGCTCGAGGACCTTCGTCTGGTCAGGGAGAGTGAGGAGTTGAGAGAGAGGAGTTATAGGCAGGTAGTCACACCGGGGCCACGGGAGGCAGACCAGTGGGTCACAGTTAGGAGGGGGAAGGGGAAGGGTCAGGTACTAGAGAGTACCCCGGTGGCTGTGCCCCTTAACAACAGGTACTCCTGTTTGAGTACTGTTGGGAGGGACAGCTTACTCGGGGGAAGCGACAGTGGCCGTGTCTCCAGCACAGAGTCCAGCCCTGTAGCTCAGAAGGGTAGGGAAAGGAAGAGGAGGACAGTTGTGATAGGGGACTCGATAGTAAGGGGGTCAGACAGGTGATTCTGTGGACGCAGTCCAGAGACCCAGATGGTAGTTTGCCTCCCTGGTGCCAGGGTCCGGGATATTTCTGATCGTGTTCAAGATATCCTGAAGTGGGAGGGTGAGGAGCCAGAGGTCGTGGTACATATAGGTACCAATGACATAGGTAGGAAAAGGGAAGAGGTCCTGAAAGGAGAATATAGGGATCTAGGAAGGGAGTTGAGAAAAAGGACCGCAAAGGTAGTAATCTCGGGATTACTGCCTGTGCCACGCGACAGTGAGAGTAGGAATGCGATGAGGTGGAGGATAAATGCGTGGCTGAGGGATTGGAGCAGGAGGCAGGGATTCAAGTTTTTGGATCACTGGGACTTCTTTTGGCGCAGGCGTGACCTGTACGAAAAGGACGGGTTACACTTGAATCCCAGGGGGACCAATATCCTGGCGGGGAGATTAGCGAGGGCTACTGAGGTGACTTTAAACTAGAATGGTTGGGGGGTGGGAATCAAATTAAAGAGGCTAGGCGAGAGGAGGTTAGTTCACAACAGGGGGATGGGAACCAGTGCAGAGAGACAGAGGGGTGTAAAATGAGGGTAGAAGCAAAAAGTAGTAAGGAGAAAAGTAAAAGTGGCAGGCTGACAAATCCAGGGCAAGCATCAAAAAGGGCCACTTTTCAACATAATTGTATAAGGGCTAAGAGAGTTGTAAAAGAGCGCCTGAAGGCTTTGTGTGTCAATGCAAGGAGCATTTGTAACAAGGTGGATGAATTGAAAGTGCAGATTGTTATTAATGATTATGATATAGTTGGGATCACAGAGACACGGCTCCAGGGTGACCAAGGATGGGAGCTCAACGTTCAGGGATATTCAATATTCAGGAGGGATAGACATGATGGAAAAGGAGGTGGGGTGGCGTTGCTGGTTAAAGAAGAGATTAACGCAATAGAAAGGAAGGACATAAGCCGGGAAGATGTGGAATCGATATGGGTAGAGCTGCGTAACACTAAGGGGCAGAAAACGCTGGTGGGAGTTGTGTACAGGCCACCTAACAGTAGTAGTGAGGTCGGAGATGGTATTAAACAGGAAATTAGAAATGTGTGCAATAAAGGAACAGCAGTTATAATGGGTGACTTCAATCTACATGTAGATTGGGTGAACCAAATTGGTAAAGGTGCTGAGGAAGAGGATTTCTTGGAATGTATGCGGGATGGTTTTTTGAACCAACATGTCGAGGAACCAACTAGAGAGCAGGCTATTCTAGACTGGGTTTTGAGCAATGAGGAAGGGTTAATTAGCAATCTTGTCGTGAGAGGCCCCTTGGGTAAGAGTGACCATAATATGGTGGAATTCTTCATTAAGATGGAGAGTGACATAGTTAATTCAGAAACAAAGGTTCTGAACTTAAAGAGGGGTAACTTTGAAGGTATGAGACGTGAATTAGCTAAGATAGACTGGCAAATGACACTTAAAGGATTGATGGTGGATATGCAATGGCAAGCATTTAAGGATTGCATGGATGAACTACAACAATTGTTCATCCCAGTTTGGCAAAAGAATAAATCAAGGAAGGTAGAGCACCCGTGGCTGACAAGAGAAATTAGGGATAGTATCAATTCCAAAGAAAAAGCATACAAATTAGCCAGAGAAAGTGGCTCACCTGAGGACTGGGAGAAATTCAGAGTTCAGCAGAGGAGGACAAAGGGCTTAATTAGGAAGGGGAAAAAAGATTATGAGAGAAAACTGGCAGGGAACATAAAAATGGACTGTAAAAGCTTTTATAGATATGTAAAAAGGAAAAGACTGGTAAAGACAAATGTAGGTCCCCTACAGACAGAAACAGGTGAATTGATTATGGGGAGCAAGGACATGGCAGACCAATTGAATAATTACTTTGGTTCTGTGTTCACTAAGGAGGACATAAATAATCTTCCAGAAATAGTAGGGGACAGAGGGTCCAGTGAGATGGAGGAACTGAGCAAAATACATGTTAGTAGGGAAGTGGTGTTGGGTAAATTGAAGGGATTAAAGGCAGATAAATCCCCAGGGCCAGATGGTCTGCATCCTAGAGTGCTTAAGGAAGTAGCCCAAGAAATAGTGGATGCATTAGTGATAATTTTTCAAAACTCGTTAGATTCTGGACTAGTTCCTGAGGATTGGAGGGTGGCTAATGTAACCCCACTTTTTAAAAAAGGAGGGAGAGAGAAACCGGGGAATTATAGACCGGTTAGCCTAACGTCGGTGGTGGGGAAACTGCTGGAGTAAGTTATCAAAGATGTGATAACAGCACATTTGGAAAGCAGTGAAATCATCGGACAAAGTCAGCATGGATTTGTGAAAGGAAAATCATGTCTGACGAATCTCATAGAATTTTTTGAGGATGTAACTAGTAGAGTGGATAGGGGAGAACCAGTGGATGTGGTATATTTGGATTTTCAAAAGGCTTTTGACAAGGTCCCACACAGGAGATTAGTGTGCAAACTTAAAGCACACGGTATTGGGGGTAAGGTATTGATGTGGATAGAGAATTGGTTAGCAGACAGGAAGCAAAGAGTGGGAATAAACGGGACCTTTTCAGAATGGCAGGCAGTGACTAGTGGGGTACCGCAAGGCTCAGTGCTGGGACCCCAGTTGTTTACAATATATATTAATGTCTGGGATGAGGGAATTAACTGCAGCATCTCCAAGTTTGCGGATGACACGAAGCTGGGCGGCAGTGTTAGCTGTGAGGAGGATGCTAAGAGGATACAGGGTGATTTGGATAGGTTGGGTGAGTGGGCAAATTCATGGCAGATGCAATTTAATGTGGATAAATGTGAAGTTATTCACTTTGGTGGCAAAAATAGGAAAACAGATTATTATCTGAATGGTGGCCGATTAGGAAAAGGGGAGGTGCAACGAGACCTGGGTGTCATTATACACCAGTCATTGAGAGTGGGCATGCAGGTACAGCAGGCGGTGAAAAAGGCGAATGGTATGCTGGTACTTATAGCGAGAGGATTCGAGTACAGGAGCAGGGAGGTACTACTGCAGTTGTACAAGGCCTTGGTGAGACCACACCTGGAGTATTGTGTGCAGTTTTGGTCCCCTAATCTGAGGAAAGACATCCTTGCCATAGAGGGAGTAAAAGGAAGGTTCACCAGATTGATTCCTGGGATGGCAGGACTTTCATATGAAGAAAGACTGGATGAACTGGGCTTGTACTCGTTGGAATTTGGAAGATTGAGGGGGGATCTGATTGAAACGTATAAAATCCTAAAGGGATTGGACAGGCTAGATGCAGGAAGATTGTTCCCGATGTTGGGGTAGTCCAGAACGAGGGGTCACAGTTTGAGGATAAAGGGGAAGCCTTTTAGGACCGAGATGAGGAAAAACTTCTTCACACAGAGAGTGGTGAATCTGTGGAATTCTCTGCCACAGGAAACAGATGAGGCCAGTTCATTGGCTATATTTAAGAGGGAGTTAGATATGGCCCTTGTGGCTACGGGGATCAGGGGGTATGGAGGGAAGGCTGGTGCAGGGTTCTGAGTTGGATGATCAGCCATGATCATAATAAATGGCGATGCAGGCTCGAAGAGCCGAATGGCCTACTCCTGCACCTCTTTTCTATGTTTCTGTGTAATGAAAACCAATTTCCCCTGGGATCAATAAAGTATGACTATGACTATGACTATGGTAGTAAGAGTCTGTAATATGTTCAACAGGCCAGACTATACAAAAAAGTAACTGGTATAGATAAAAACAGGTTTAGATAGGGTATGTGTAAGCAAGTTTTTTGCATTGAGTTTAGGTGAGATAGAACTAGATGTCATAGGTTAACGGTGAAAGGTGAAATATTAAAGGGGAGCATGAGGGGAAAACTGCTTCCCTCAGTGGGCGGGGAGAGTGTTAAATGAACTGCCAGCAGGAGTGATGGGAGTGGGTTTGATTTCAACTTTTAAGAGAAATTTTGGATAGGTACCTGGATGGGAGGGGCATGGGGCGCTATGGTCCAACTTCAGGTCGAGGGTCTAGACAGAATAATAGTTTGGCATATTTTGGATGGGCTGAAGGGCCTGATTTTGTGCCTATGACTCTCTGACATTAAAAATGATGCAGGCAAAAATGGACGGTTCCGGTAGAAACAGAAATAAAGTCTGTGTTATTGAAAGCCGATATTTTGATCTTGTCGGTTCATCACACTATCTGCTCCCTCTAGGATTCTCTTTTAATTAGTAGTTAATGATATGGGTACTTAATGAAGTGCTATTGCATCCAATTCTCAGAGCTTCACTTCAGGGAAGACGTTAAGAGATTTACTAAAGTGATAGTATGGATGAGGGTCTTCCATTCTGTGGATAGACCAGAAAAACTGAGCATGGTTAACGACGTCTTTCTATAATAGGGAGATAAAACCTGTACACAATACGCCAAGTACAGGTTTACCAATGGCTTATACAACTGCAATATCAATAGAATGACAATAATCAGTGGATAATCTGAGAGGATACTAGAGGAAGAAGTAGATCACAGCTACCACATCTTTAATGATTTTAAATACCTGCATCAGCTCCCCACTCAAGCTTCTCTGATCTGAAGTGGCTTTCCAAAAGGCAAAGGAAATGGTGGTGTCTGACACTGTATCATGTATTATGATCTACACGTCCAGAAGAAAAGTATTCGGAGCTGTCAGAACCACTTCCTGTCGTCTCAGAGTCAACTCTTGGAACCACCACAGAGGAGGACCCAGAACCTGAGATAGTTTCACAAGAGTGATCCCTCTTGCCAGGAAAGACATTATCCCACAAGTAATAAATCACAAAAAATTAAACCTTAGGGCCTGAATGGAACAATTCATAATTTACTATGCTGTGGATGTCCAAATATTAGTTGTATTATTCTCAATTGTATTGGAGTTTATAGCTAATCAGGAAGGAATGTTGTACATTTAATATCTCATTTATATTGTAAATATATTGTTTGAGTGAGCATTCTTTATTAGTTTAAATAATTAATTACTGAAATCAAATCATTACTAAAAGGTAACATAGGTTTGGAAGGTGTTGTATCATTGCCAGTTGAGCTAAGGAACAGAAAGGGTAAAAAGACCCTGATGGGAGTTATATACAGACCCTCAAACATTACTTAAGGTGTAGTCTGCAAATTACAATGGGAGACAGAAAATGCATGCCAAAATGGCACTGTTACAATAGTCATGGGGGATTGCAATATGCAGGCAGATTGGAAAAATCAGGTTGCTGCAGGATTCCAAGAGTGAAAATTTCTGAAATGCCTATTGGATGGCTATTTACAGCAGCTCATGGTTGAGCCCAAAGGGGATCAGCTATTCTGGATTGAACTGGAATTCATTAGACAGCTTAAGGTAAAAGAACCCTTAGGGGAAAGTGATCATAATATAATCAAATTCACCCTGAAATTTGAGAAGAAGCTAAAGTCAGATGTACCAGTATTACAGTGGAGTAAAGGGAATTACAGAGACATGAGAGTGTAGTTGGCCAGTATTGATTGGAAAATAACCCTGGCAGGGATGATGACAGTGGCTGAAATTTCTGGAAGCAATTCAGAAAGCACAGGATATACACACCCCAAACAGGAGGAAGTATTCTAAAGGCTAGATGACACAACTTAGCTAACAAGTTAAAGCCAACATAAAAGCCAAAAAGAGGGCATATAATGGAGCAAGAATTAGTGGGAGGTTAGAGGATTGGGAAGCTTTTATAAACCAACAGAAGGAAACTAAGAAATCACTAAGAAGGAAAAGGTGGAAAAAGAAAGCAAGCTAGCCAATAATATTAAAGAGGATACCAAAGTTTCTTCAGACACATAAAGCGTAGAAGAGAACTGAGAGTGGATATTGGACTGCTGGAAACGATGCTGGAGAGGTAGTAATGGGAGACAAGGAAATGGTAGAAGTATTTTGAATAAGTATTCTGAATAAGTATTTTGCATCTGCATTCATTGTGGAAAACATTAGTAGTACGGTGGAAGTTCCAAGTGTCTGCGGTCATGAAGTATGTGAAGTTATCATTACCAGGGAGAAGTTTCTTGGGAAACTGAAAGTCTGATGGTAGATAAGTCACCTGGACCAGATGGTATACAGCTCAGGGTTCTGAAAGAGGTGACTGAAGAGATTGTGGAAGCATTGTTGTTCCTGTTTGAATCCTACATCACTTTCAAAACACCCCATTAGCTGTGAATCATTTTGGGACGTTGTTTCTTTTAAATACAAGAGATTCTGCAGATGCTGTAAATCTTTAGCAACACACAACATGCTGAAGGAACTATGGTGGGAAATATACAGCTGATGTTTTGGACTGAGAACTTTCAAGACTGTATTTCTCTCCATAGATGCTGGCTGACATGCTGAGAGGTCCTCCAGCACTTTGTGTATTATGTACCTATTTCTTCTCATTGCTTTTGCTTCTTTTACTAATCCCTCTCAATTTACAGATGATGCCCTCCCCATTACAGTCATTCAAGTGATGGGAATTTGATCTGATCAGATTTACAAAATTCCCAAGTCACTACCAAGATTTATGGGACATGGGGGAAAAATTTCGCTCATGGATGTGTGTAAAAATACAAGAAAAAAAACAAAAAGATAAACAAATTTTTCTAATATTTGTTAGAAATACTGAATACAAAATGCAAAAAGGTCAACAAATTTTATAATCTTTTTCAAACTCACATATCTTGATATATGTGCACATGGTGTGGCTTCACCTTCAGGAAAATCATAATACAGATGGCTTTCTTGGAACACAGGGAATGATAGATGGAGACAGAAAATAGAAAAAAAATGAGAGTCAGGTGGAGCAATGTGGCGGGAGGAGAGTGTGAAGGCAGGAGATGGCTGTTGCAGGGAGATAAGTCACCATCAGGGAGAATGTCTACCATCTGACAGGAGGCACAGAAACCTGAAAACTCCCCACTCAGTATTTTAGGAATAGCTTCCTCCTCTCCACCAACACATTTTGAAATAGTCCATGAACCTATGAAACCTGCCTCATTATTCCTCTTTTGCACTATTTATTCACCTCCTACCCCACCCACCCAAACACAGGGGTCACCATTGATTGCTGACCCTTCTGTCAATGGGAACAGTTTCTCTCCATTTATGTCCTCTGAATCCTTCATGATTTTTAATACCTGTGTCATATCCCCGCTCAACCTTCTCCAATCCAAGCAGAATGAGCCCAGTTTTTCTGGTCTATCCACAAAATAAAACACTCTTTTCCCTGGAATCATTTTGGTAATTCTGTTTGTATCTTTCCTTCATTAAATGCCTGTATTGCTAACGACTAATTGGAACTGGGCACAGTTTCTGTCCAGCATGCCACTCCTTTCTTCCCACAACCTACCATTTAATTATTGTGAAGATGTCAACATTGCTCCTTTGGCTCCTGGTCAGAACCCATTTATATAGGCCACCTGGGTTACTATGGAGACCTTGCTTTCTAATGTTAATTGTTGTGAATCTCTGTAGTTCAAGAATAATACCCAGCCTACATTGCATTCTCAGAGATACAATTTCAAACTTTAAAAAAAAATAAAGAAAATAAAAATTAACAAAGCAAACTTCTGTCAGCTGCAGAAATCGGAGGATGTAAAATCATGGAAAGTAAGTGGAGTGCTTGCCACTCATGGTCGAACTAAATGGTGGAACAGACAGAGTGGACTGAATGGCCTGAGCCTATAACTACATGACAGTGAAACCTAAAGCTCAGTTAAGGTGAGAGTGGTAAACCATATGGCAATGGAGTCTGAAGGAAAAAACTCAATCAACATCAATCAATCAGCAGAAGGCAGAGGATGGTGGTGGAGGGAGTACATTCAGATTGGAGGATTGTGACTAGTGGTGTCCCACAAGGATCTGTTCTGGGACCTCTACTTTTCGTGATTTTTATTAACGACCTGGATGTGGGGGTAAAAGGGTGGGTTGGCAAGTTTGCAGACGACACAAAGGTTGGTGGTGTTGTAGATAGCGTAGAGGATTGTCAAAGATTGCAGAGGGACATTGATAGGATGCAGAAGTGGGCTGAGCAGTGGCAGATGGAGTTCAACCCGGAGAGGTGTGAGGTGGTACACTTTGGAAGGACAAACTCCAAGGCAGAGTACAAAGCAAATGGCAGGATACTTGGTAGTGTGGAGGAGCAGAGGGATCTGGGGGTACATGTCCATAGATCCCTGAAAGTTGCCTCACAGGTGGATAGGGTAGTTAAGAAATCTTATGAGGTGCTAGCTTTCATAAGTCAAGGGATAAAGTTTAAGAGTCGCGATGTAATGATGCAGCTCTATAAAACTCTGGTTAGGCCACACTTGGAGTATTGTGTCCAGTTCTGGTCACCTCACTATAGGAAGGATGTGGAAGCATCGGAAAGGGTACAGAGGAGATTTACCAGGATGCTGCCTGGTTTAGAAAGTATGCATTATGATCAGAGATTAAGGGAGCTAGGGCTTTACTCTTTGGAGAGAAGGAGGATGAGAGGAGACATGATAGAGGTGTACAAGATAATAAGAGGAATAGGTAGAGTGGATAGCCAGCACCTCTTCCCCAGGGCACCACTGCTCAATACAAGAGGACATGGCTTTAAGCTAAGGGATGGGAAATTCAAGCGGGATATTAGAGGAAGGTTTTTTACTCAGAGAGTGGTTGGTGCATGGAATGCACTGCCTGAGTCAGTGGTAGAGGCAGATACACTAGTGAAGTTTAAGATACTACTAGACAGGTATATGGAGGTATTTAAGGTGGGGGCTTATATGGGAGGCAGGGTTTGAGAGTTTGAGAGCACAACATTGTGGGCCGAAGGGCCTGTACTGTGCTGTACTATTCCATGTTCTATGTAACATTGACCTGCATTCAACCCTAGTGTGGAGTTTGGGAGCTCACCTCGTGACTGTGAGTGTTACAAATGTTATCAAGGTCCGAAAGCTGTGTGGATTCTATGGTTAATTGGCCATTATAAAATTCTTCATAGTAAGTAAGTGGTTGGATCTTGGGTGGGGGAGGGGATAGGTGTGGTGGTGTGAGTAGATTTTTTCCAGATCCATTACGGGCACAACACTCCCCACCGTCAATGACATCTTCAAGAGATTATCCCTCAAGAAGGGCCCAACACATTAGTACAGTGACAAAGCAGGCACACCACTAACTCTACTTCATTAGGAATTTGAAGAGACTGTCACAGCCTGTTATGGTGAGCCCAAAGAATGGGATTTCAAGAAGATGTAGTGAATTGTAGACTCAGCTAGCTCCATTATGGGCACGACCCTCCCCACCACTGAGGATGTTTTCAAGTGATGGTGTCTTAAGAAGCTGGCATTTATCATTAAGGACGATGCTGAGGATGTTCTACGAGTCTGTGGTGGCCAGTGCTATCATGTTTGCTGTTGTGTGCTGGGGCAGCAGGCTGAGGGTAGCAGACACCAACAGAATCAACAAACTCATTCCTAGATGTTGTGGGGATGGAACTGGACTCTCTCACGGTGGTGTCTGAAAAGAGGTTGCTGTCCAAGTTGCATGCCATCTTGGTCAATGTCTCCCATCCACTACATAATGTACTGGGTGGGCACAGGAGTACATTCAGCCAGAGACTCATTCCACCGAAATGCAACACAGAGCGTCATAGGAAGTCATTCCTGCCTATGGCCAGCAAACTTTACAACTCCTCCCTTGGAGGTTCAGACACCCTGAGCCAATAGGCTGGTCCTGGACTTATTTCATAATTTACTGGCATAATTTACATATTACTATTTAACTATTTATGGTTTTACTACTATTTATTATTTATGGTGCAACTGTAATGAAAACCAATTTCCCCCGGGATCAATAGAGTATGACTATGACTATGACCATCTGGGATAGACCCTCTTCTCATTACTACCATTCGGAAGGAGGTAGTTACAGGAGGCCGAAAACCAACATTCAATGTTTTAGGAACAGCTTCTTCTCCTTTACCATCAGATTTCAAAGTTCAAAGTTCAATGTAAATTTATATCAAAGTACATATATGTCACCATATACAACCGAGATTCATCTTCTTACAGGTATACTCATTAATATACAAACACCTTACAGGAACAGTGGAATCGAACTTGGGTTGCAGCACTGTAACAGCGTTAAGCTAACCATTGCACTGCCATGGTGCCAAAAACACAATCGGGGAATAAGAGAATTGTATACGGAAAGGTGAAGCAGAGTGAAATCGGGTTTCAGTGGCACAGTGTACTTCTGGAGACAAAAGTGACTAGGTTGAGTAAGAGTGGGATACATCAATAAAGTTATAAGTACTAAGTGCCAGATATGGGATTTTGAGTTAAAAAAGCCTGCATTGAAATATCAGAGAGGTGTATTTCATAGAAACACAGAAATCCACAGCACATTACAGGCTCTTTGGCCCACTATGTTGTGCCAACCATGTAACTTATTCCAGAAGCTGCCTAAAATTCCCCTATCACATAGCCTTCTATTTTTCTAAGCTCCATGTACCTATCTAAGAGTCTCTTAAATGACCCTATTGTATCAGCCTCTACCACTGTCACTGGCAGTACATTCTATGCACCCACCACTCTCTGTGTGAAAAACTTAACTCTGACATTCCCCCTGTACCTACTTCCAAGCACCTTAAAGCTATGTCCCCTCATATTAACCATTAACCCCTGGGAAAAAGCCTCTGGCTATCCACATGATCAATGCCTATCATCATCTTATATCATCTATCATCTATCATGTCACCTCCCATTCTCCGTCGCTCCAAGGAGAAAAGGCCAAATTCAATCAACCTATTCTCATAAGGTACGCTCTCCAATCTAGTCAACATCCTTGTAAATCGCTTCTGCACTCTCTCTATAGTATCCACATCCTTTCTGTAGTGAGGTGACCAGAACTGAACACAGTGCTCCAAGTGGGGTCTAACTAAGGTCTTATATAGCTGTAACATTACCTTATGGCTCTTAAATTCAAATTTCAGAGGCATGCATGTTACACTGGAAAACAAAGGTTTTGCTTCCTGAATACTTTCGGATGTATCCTATATATTTTGGACAGCTGATCATGAAAATCACCATGAAATTTCCCTATCACACACCATTTTTTGAAATCACCTATATTTTCTATTTAATTTCATAATTCAAGTCAGAATTACTCATGCCAAGATTAAGGAAGGCATTTTTGTTGGTACATCAATCAAACAAGTCATCAATGACAGATAATTTGAAGAACTTTTTGTGGGACCAGAGAAAATTGAAAGAAAGCATTCAAGGATTTCGTTGAAAATTTTCTTGGGAACTACAGAGCACCAAACTACGTGAAGCTGGTTGACAACATGCTTCGAACATATGAAATCCCTTTTTACTGGGTGTCTATAGGAACACGGCTTGTTAGCCCCTCACTAACTGCCACTGGACTCACTGGAGAGAAAGTCACATTTCTCCAACTCCGTGCATCTCGGGTCGGTATGACTTGGGTCTCACCAAACCAGAACCTTGGGATGTTTTGACCACCCAAACCCCAATCTGTGTGAATACTGGTTAAGTACCGCCCCCATGCAATGAGCCGTCGGCAGGAAATAACAATTTGTACACTGCATACAATTATAAAGGAAGTATATTTACAAATTTCAGCTTAATCAAATAGTAAGAAAAAGAAAAGAAAAAATAAAGTGACCCGTTACAGTTAACCCAGTCCAAATATGCACATAAAGTTGGAGTTCATGTTGAAGTTTTCTTTAATTCATGCTCTGAACCCACAGTCTGCATGAAAACACACATCATCTTCCAAACGCAAACACGAGGAAATCTGCAGATGCTGGAAATTCAAGCAACACACATCAAAGTTGCTGGTGAACACAGCAGGCCAGGCAGCATCTCGAGGAAGAGGTACAGTCGAAGTTTCGGGCTGAGACCCTTCATCAGGACTAACTGAAGGAAGAGCTAGTAAGAGATTTGAAAGTGGGAGGGGGAAGGGGAGATCCAAAATGATAGGAGAAGACAGGAGGGGGAGGGATGGAGCCAAGAGCTGGACAGGTGATTGGCAAAAGGGATATGACAGGATCATGGGACAGGAGGCCCAGGAAGAAGGAAAAAGGGGATGGGGGGAAACAACCCAGAGGATGGGCAAGGGGTTTAGTCAGAGGGACAGAGGGAGAAAAAGGAGAGAGAGAGAGAAAGAATGTGTGTATATGAATAAATAACGGATGGGGTATGAGGGGGAGGTTGGGCATTAGTGGAAGTTAGAGAAGTCAATGTTCATGCCATCAGGTTGGAGGCTTGCTTGAAAACCGTCTCCAACAAATGGGCTCCCCCACGGGAGTATTGGCCCTTCCTCCTTGAAGCCATTCATCTGCACAAAACTGGAGCCATTTTCCCTCCTGTCTTCTCCAGCACAGAAGACCTAGACCCACACCAGTGTCCATCTCTCCAGAAAGTTCTCCCACTGGCTGACCCAAAACATTCCTAAGTTGAACATCACAATTGAAACCCAAACAATCAGCAGAACACACTGCTTCTACAGAAAGCTATTAAATGAAATCCTCTGCAGCATTAGTAGTAAAAACTTAACCAGGGTGCTACACATACAAAACCATGAAGTGCTGCATGTCATTAAAGATACATTTTCCGCATTCCTATTTAGACTTCTTCCCTGCCGATCTTGAAGCTGTCAGTGACGAGCATGGTGAAAGGTTTCACAAGGACACTTCAGTAATGGATAAATGGTATCAGGGCAACAGGAATCCATCAATGCTGGCTGATTATTGTTAGACACTTAAGCGAGACGCCTCTGACACTGAGCACAAATAAAAAATCATCAACAAAGCATGTTTAGCTTAATTGAACTATTGCAAAGTGTCAGCACCATTATGCAACTAAATGCATTATATTCAATAAAAGTTAGTTTCCTATTTCTCTAAATTCTTACATGATACAGTGGTCTGAATTTAGAACTGAAGAAGAGGAAGTTCTTCTCATGGAGATCATGAATCTTTGCAATTCTGTGCACCAAAAAACTGAGAAGATGATCTCATTGACAAGATGATTCATTGCACTTTCTCTGTAGCTGCAACACTCTATTCTGCATCCTGTGTTTTTTCTGTGCACTACCTTAACGCTCTTAAGTACAGAATCATCTGCCTGGATTGAACTCACGCAACAACTTTTCACTGTAGCTCAGTACGTGACAATAATAAACCAATACCAATATATCCACGGTTGAAAGAGTCAGACTTCTGATCTGTCAGCAAAACAACAGTTATGGGGAGCAGATAGGAGAATGGGATTCAGGCTATCAGACTTTCCTTGTTCTTACTGAAGGGTGGGGATGGCTCAAGAGGCCATTTCACCTCTCCTGCTGTTCTTTGTAATTTGATGTAAGATAAACCTTTATTTATTAATCCAGGACACAGAGTTTGGAACTTTCTCCCAAAACGGGAGCAAGTGGACCAGGCTTCAACTGTTTTTGTTTTGTTTTTGCACTTTTTTTTTGCATGTTTTTCATCGATTCCATTGTATTTCGTTTTATCTACTGTGAATGCCCTGAAGAAAACGGATCTCAGGGTTGTATATGGCAACAGATACATATTTTGATAATAAATTAGAGCTTCTTACTTTTGCTGAAATAAAACCTTTCTAATGAACTTGGAAGAAAGTTCTCAGATGGAATAATAAGTCAAGTCAGACTCACCGAATTTCCACTTTCAACATCAACTTGCTGTGTCTCACAATTCATGTTTTTTATTCCAATTCAAGTCATACATTATTCAACACCTCATCACCACGGTGCAAGAAATGTGCTTTAAAGCCCATGAGTTTCCTTGAACATCACTGTCACGCTACACACCAAGGGGTGTGCTTTATAGATTTGGCCACAAACAGATAAAGTACCGGCCGCTGAATGAGAGGATGCAAGGCCTTATCATTCACTTTCTCACTCACTTCCTCCCTGTCTCCTTCCCACCACAAACCCTCTGCAGTTTGTTTGAAGAAAAGAGGGCTTCATTGATGTTAATGTATTCTGATTCTGTGTGGTCTCCATTACTTCAGGGAATGAGATGCAACTCAGCTACTTGATAGAAAGGTAAATAGCATAAAGAAACTTACAATAAGGAAGATCAAGATTTCCAGCATGCTTCCATGTAAAAACAAGATGGGAGCGGAGGAAAAAAAACGAACATTTAAGCTGGAAAGAGGAAAAATAATTTTTACACTTTTGTTTCCAGTACTCAAGGGCCTGATTTATTGGGAGAGGTTGAGCAGGGTAGACCTTTATTCCTTGAAGTGTAGGAATATAAGGGGTAACCTTACAGAATCAGCGGCCACTTTATTATGCACCTCCTGTACCTAATGAAGTGGCCACTGAGTATATGTTTCTGATCTTCTGCTGCTGTAGCCCATCCATTTCAAGGTTTGATGTGATGCGTGTTCGGAGATGCTCTTCCGCACACCACTGTTGTAACATGTGGTTATTTGAGTTACTGTCGCCTTCCTGTCAGATTGAACCAGTCAGTCCATTTTCCTCTGACCTCTCTCATTAACAAGGCATTTTCACCCATAGCACTGACGTTTACCGGATTTTTTTTGTTCTTCACACCATTATCTGTAAACTCTATGGACTGTTGTGGGTGAAAACCCCAGGAGATCAGTAGTTTCTGTGATATTCACACCTTCCTGTCTGACAGCAACAATCATTCCACAGTCAAAGTCACTTAAATCACATTTCTTCACCATTCTGATGTTTAGTCTGAACAACAAATGAACCCATTGACCAAGTCTACATGCTTTTATGCAATGAGTTACTGCTGTATGATTGTCTGATTAGATAGTTGCATTAAGAAGCAGGTGTAACTAATAAAGTGGTCACTGATTGTATTTAAGTCATCTCACATGACATGAAAAGGGGAAGTACAATGAGTTCTAGGTGTTCTTGTACATCAGTCACTGAAAGCAAGCATGCAGGTACAGCAGGCAGTGAAGAAAGCTAATGGCATGCTGGCCTTCATAACAAGGGGAATTGAGTATAGGAGCAAAGAGGTCCTTCTGCAGCTGTACTGGGCCCTGGTGAGACCACACCTGGAGTACTGTGTGCAGTTTTGGTCCCCAAGTTTGAGGAAGGACATTCTTGATATTGAGGGAGTGCAGTGTAGGTTCACAAGGTTAATTCCTGGGATGGCAGGACTGTTATATGTTGAAAGATTGAAGCGACTGGACTTGTATACACTGGAATTTAGAAGGATGAGAGAGGATCTGATTGAAACATATAAGATTATTAAGGGATTGGACACGCTGGAGTCAGGAAGCATGTTCCTGCTGATGGGTGAGTCCAGAACCAGAGGCCATAGTTTAAGAATTAGGGGTAGGCCATTTAGAATGGAGTTGAGAAAAAACTTTTTCACCCAGAGAGTGGTGGATATGTTGAATGCTCTGCCCCAGAAGGCAGTGGAGGCCAAGTCTCTGGATGCTTTCAAGAAAGAGATGGATAGAGCTCTTAAAGATAGCAGAATCAAAGGTTATGGGGATAAGGCAGGAACTGGATACTGATTGTGGATGATCAGCCATGATCACAGTGAATGGTGGTACTGGCTCGAAGGGCCGAATGGCCTACGCCTGCACCTATTGTCTATTCTCCTAAACCCCATTAGATACAAGCTTAGGTGATCAGGATCGGGATCAGCATATGTCATGAAATTGGTTAATTTTACAGCAGCAGTAGAACACAATACATGATAATATAGAAAAAAAACCCTGTGAATTACAGTAAGTATATGTATATATATAATAGTTAAGTAAGTAGTGCAAGAGGGGCTGGGGTTTAATATTCCAGCTGTCATTTTCTGTTTCATTTTCGTGCTGAGGGTTGGGGGTTGATGTCTTTTCTTTCAGCAACACCCATGGTTTTTCTGAATTTCATGGCTACCCGTAGAAGACGAATATCAGAGTTGAACTGTGCATGCATACTTTGACAATAAAATGAACCTTTTATTTTTAAAGAAGCAGAAATTTAAAAAAGTGCTGAGGTAGTGCCCATGGGTTCAATGTCCATTTAGAAAACAGTTGGCAGAGGGGAAGAACCTGTTCCTGAATCGTTGAGTGTGTATCTTCAGGCTTCTGTACCTCCCTCCTGGTTGTAACAATGAGAAGAGGGCATGTCCTGGCTGAGGAGAGTCCTTAATGATGGACGCTGCCTTTCAGAGGCACTGCCCCTTGAAGGTGTTTTGGATACCACAGAGGCTAATGCACATGATGGAGCTGACTAAACTAATGACTCCGTAGCTTCCTTCCATCCTGTACAGTAGCCTCCCGATACCAACCACAGCACAGTACCACATGTACTAAACCCTCTGCCTCACAGCACCAATGGTCCAACTTCAATCCTGACCTCTGATGCTATCTGGGTGGAACCTGCACCATCTCCCATTGTCAACATGGGTTTCCCCTGGGTGTTCGAGTGTCCTCCCACATCCCAAACGCATGAGTTACACAGAATACAGACATAGAGTAATACAACACTGGAACAGGCCCTTTGGTCCACAGTGTCTGTGCTGAACATGATGCCAAATTAAACTGTTTTATTTGTACGTGACCCTCACCTCCAAGCAGACCATACCTTGTCTTTGTTCAGAGTATTGCATGCCTCAATGACCCGGAGAGCTGGAGTGAGGGCTTTATGCTTTGGCTCTTGGTAGGGTCACGCATACCTACAGGCCAGAGTAAGAGTGGTCTACCAGTCCCTCCAGGTTCAGGGGTTCAGCTCAGGGCTGACAACCCTGACTAGTTAAACAAAATTGTTACGGAAACAGCAATGAAGAATCCTGCATCTGAGTGTGACAGCATTCCTGAGTCTCCACTCGGGACTTGCATGGTGACAGTAGTGAAGAGACCGAGAGGAAGCTACCGACATGATGAAGGAAGCGCTGAACTCTGCCAGAGATGGAGGACCTTCATTGCTGCCCTAAACGCCAGCGGTGTAATGGGCGATAAGTACGTGACCCACATCCCTCCATTCCCTGCTTCAAGTGTATATCCAAAAGCTCTTTAAATACACTATTGGATCTGTTTTTGACACTCAAGGCAGCACAGTAGCCCAGCAGTTAGCAAAATGCTATTACGGTACTGGCAACTGTGGTCAATTCTACCATTGTCTCTCAAGAGTTAGTACTTTCTGTAGATAAGTTTTTAAAAAGACAATTGGAAGTGCCTTGCAGGGGTGGTAAACGTAAGGCACAGGTGCCTAAGATGGTATGCAAAAATAATGAGCACATGGCTGGCAGTGCCATGACTCAATTCTCTAGACTCTACCCCCACACTAAGAAGATACAGAATTATTATCTTTATCAGCAAATGACTTTTTACAACCTGAGGGCTGTGAGGAAATGAGTAATGGTGGCTTGGCGACAGATAGTCGGTTGTGAGAACACGTGACATTGGATGGTGTGTTTTGAAATCCTCGCACACTCTCCCCACGAACTTGCGGGTTTCCTCTGGGTGCTCCAGTTTCCTCCCACATTCCAAAGATCTATCAGTTGGTAGTTTAATTGGTCACATGGGGGTAATTAGGTGGTGTGGGGACCTGGTCCGGAAAGGCTTGTTACCATGATAAATCTCTAAATAAAGATAAGTACATAAACAGCCCTGGCAGACTGCTCCAGGCACCCACCAACTGTCTGTGGCAAAAAGAAAACCTTGCCCCACACATCCCTTTAAAATTTTCCCCCTCATTGAAAATGAATGTCCTCCAGTCCTGACATTACTTTTTTTTCCCTGGGAAAAGCAAGATTCCATGCCCCTCATAATTTTACAAATACCTATCAGGTTTCCACTCAGACTCTGGTACCAGGTCTATCTGACCTCCCCTGATAGCTCATACTCTCTAATTCAGCTAACATCCTGGATAAATGTTTTATTATCCTCTCTAAAGCTTTCTCATCCCTCTTGTAATGGAATAACCAGAAACCCACACAGATTATTTGGTAGCAGTAAGTTGCCACTGGTGTGCGGATGAGTAATAGAATCTGAGGGGAGTTAGTGTGTTGATGTAGGGCGTAGGGTTAGTGTAGAAATGATAATGGTTAGAGAGTTCTGGACACAGCCCAGCACATCACAGGAACCTGCCGTCACCATCCCACCCCCCACCATGGACTCTATCAATACTTCTCATAAAGCAGCCAGCGTAGTTCAAGAGCCACCCACCCCAGACATTCTCTCTTCTCTCTTTTTCCATTGGGCAGCAGATAAAAATGCCAGAAATTCCCTCCTGTATTTCTGCGCTGGGAAAAAGCTGCTGGTTATGGGAGGAGTGAGACAGCCAGTTTTATTGCCATCTCAGCCTCCGGTATCTCGGAGTGGCTGAATGTGCGGTATTGTATTTTATTTATTTAGTGATACAGAGCAGAGTTGGCTCCTCCGTCTTTTCAAACCACGCCACTCCAGCAACTCCAGACAAGCCCGATTAATCTGAACCTAATCACAGGACAATTTACAATGACCAATTAATCTACCCAGAATTTCTTTGGACTGTGGGACGAAACCAGAGCACCCGCTGCCCTACCAGGGGTAGGGCTCCTCTTGTTCTCACCTACCACAACACCAGCCTCCATGTCCAGCGCATAATTCTCCAGAACATCCGCCACCTCCAACTGGATCCCACCGCCAAACACATTTTTCCCTCCCCCCCCCAACTTTCTGCTTTCCGCAGGGATCGCTCCCTACGCGAATTCCTTGTTCATTTGTTCCTTCCCACTGATCTCCCTCCTGGCTCTTATCCTTGCAAGCGGAACAAGTGCCACACCTGCCCCTACACTCCCTCCCTCACTACCATTCAGGGCCCCAAACAGTCCTTCCAGGTGAGGCCACATTTTACCTGTGAGTCTGTCGGTGTCATTTACGGTGTTCAGTGCTCCCAGTGTGACCCCTTGTATATTGCTGAGACCCGATGTAGATTGGGAGACCACTTCGCCGAGCATCTGTGCTCTGTGCGCCAGAACAAGCAGGATGTCCCACTGGCTACCCATTTTAATTCCACTTCCCATTCCCATTCTGATATGTCCATCCGTGGCCTCCTCCACTGTCAGGATAAGGCCACACTTAGGTTGGAGGAACTACACCTTATATTCCATTTGGGTAGCCTCCGATCTGATGGCATAAACATCGAATTCTCAAACTTCCAGTAATGATTTCAACTCCCTCACCACTTCCCATCCCCATTATCCCCCTCTCATGATATCTCTTTGCCCACCCATCGCCTCCCTCTGGTGCTCCTCTCCCCCCCTTTATTTCTTTCATCCATGGCCTTCAGATCTTTCACCAATCAAATTCCGAGCTCTTTGCTTCACCCCTCCCCCTCCAAGTTTCACCTGTCACCCTGGTGTTTCTGTCACCCTCCCCGCTACTCCCCCCCCACCTTTCAAATCTACTCCCCAGCTTTTTTCTTCCCAATCCTGCAGAAGGTTTTCGGCCCGAAACGTCAACTGTACTTTCTTTCCATAGATGCTGCCTGGCCTGCTGAGTTCCTCCAGCATTTTGTGTGTGTCACCCAGAGAAAACCCATGTATTCCACGGGGAAGATGTACAGAAACCTTACAGAATGACGCCGGAATTAAACTTTGAACTCCAGGATGCCCTGAGCTGTCATAGCGTTGCGCTAACCACAACGCTACCATGGCACCCGTTGATATCTCATCTGTCGGGAACGAAAGTCCCAGTCCAGAGTCTTGAGTGGTTAAAATCCAACTGAAGCTACTGGAGGGGATGCTGTATTAATGAAGGTGTCATTTTGATTGAGACATTAAACCGAAGGTTTTCTGGTGGAAACAAAAGGTTCCAAACCATATTTTGAAAAGGAGGAGGCAATTTGTGCCTGGTGATCTGAAAGAATATATCTTTGCATCACCACTTCAATTAAGAAAAGTATCTGTTCATTAGTGCATTTTTGTGTTTGGGAACAACAAATTTCACAACATACTGTATGTCAGTAATTCTGTTCCTGGTTCTGAACTGGCTGTACATTGCCTGTCCTGTTGCCCATGTCACAAACGCCTTCACTTTAAGATCATTTCAGTGATGGAAAGGCTCTTTGTGGTAGTCATATCATGGGGAAAATAATTTTGAATGACGTACTGTTCTTAGTGATGTTAGTGACGGCAACATGTCATAGCCAGAAAAGCTGTTATTTATGAGAAACAAATCACACAAACTGTGTAAGACATAGCTCTAACTGTTCTAAAGAGTGGTAAGTAAGGTTTCAAAAGCTACAAATGAACAGTGAAAGGAATTTTTAACCCATCAAGATCCTTTAGTATCTTGGCCACCTTGAGTAAATCTTCACTTAACCTTCCATGTTTTTGTCTGTCTTACCCCCGCCAGTCTTTAGACACGAATGAAATTGCTTATTCCTGATGTCATTCTACTGCTCAGTTGTTTCACATATGTGAGCTTTTGTTTGTGAAGAGATCTATTGATTGATGTTTAGACAGCAAATAGATGATCCTGTGAGATATAGGGAAGAGAACAATAAATCATGTGCCAATGATACCTTAGGATAAGCACACGGGACAGGTATGGCTTCAGCTGTATAGATGACAGAGTCATAGAACGTTGCAGCACAGGAGAAGGCCCTTTTGCCCATCTAGTACATGTTGAATTATTATTCTGCCTAGTCACATCAACCAGCACCCAAGCCATAGACCTCCATACCCTCCCATCTATGTATCTATCCAATATTCTCCTAAATGTTGATATTGAACCAACATCCTTCACTCTCACCGGAGCTCATTCCACACTTTCGCCACCTTCTGAGTGAGGAAGATCCCCCTCATGTTCCCTTTAAACATTTCACCTTTCACCCTTAACGCAAGACCTCTAGTTCCAGTCTCACTCAACCTCAGTGGGAAAAGTCTGCTTGCATTTACCCTATCTTATACCCTGCATAATTCTTTACACCTATTAAATAATTTTGTAACTCTTGAGGACTCACTAAGGTTGAATCTGATAACCTGTCTGCACTGTCTGAAACATATCAGTCAATTTCTTATTAACTCCATCTCTAATACTGACACAACAAATGATCGATAGGCAACAGAGGGCACAACCTGGCTCGATGGATTAAAGTTAGTTTTGGCTCAAAGGGTGCAACTCATGAACTCTCGAGTCAAAATGCTCAATCAAATTCAATTTCTGCTCCAGGATAGCAAATACATCAAAGTGATGGGATAAAATTACAAGGGAAGCACCTTCGAAGAAAATGGGTATGATCAGCTAACGGTATGTCTGTACTTCAATGGTACAGGAGTCTATAAAATTGTACAAGACCATTGAATGGAAATTGTACAAATAAGATTAACTCTTAACCATGTACTTACAGTATTGTCTGCCTGCACCTCACTTTCCCTGTAAATGAAACACTTTATTCTGCTCTCTCTATAGGGAGAAAAATATATGGAGAAGATTGAGTCAAGATTCACAACGACTAGCACACGTGACTTGTGGTGAAGGTTGCATACCATCGCAGACTTCAAAGCTAAATGTAATGGTGCTGTCAACATCGCGGCCTCTCGCCCAGATGAGCTCAATAGCTTTTATACTAGGTTCGATGCTGCTATCTCTGAACCTCTGATGAAGGCCACCACTACAACCTGCAACCTGGTCATCTCTGAGGCTGAGGTATGCAGATGTTTCCAATGAGTGGACAGTCACAAGGCTACAGAACCAGACGGCATCCCAGGACGAGTACTTAGGATGTGCATAGCACAAGTGGCAGGTGTGCTTACAGACATTTTTTAATCTCTCCCTCTCCCAGTGTAGAGTGCCTTCCTGCTTCAAATTGTCCTTGTACCAAAAAAGACCAAGGTAACACGCCTGTACGACTGGCGTCATGTTCCACTCACCTCAATAATAAGCAAATGCTTTGAGAGGCTGGTCAAGGACTACATCTGCAGCTTGCTACCACCCAGACTGGACCCCCTACAATCTGCTTACCAACACAACCAATCAACAGATGATGCAATAGCCGCAGCTCTACGTATTGTCCTTACACATCTGGAGAAGAAGGATGCTTATGTGAGAATGCTGTTCTCAGAATACAGTTGGGCATTCAACACCATAGTTCTTTCCAGGCTCAACAAGAAGCTCAGAGACCTTGGCCTTGAGTTTGCCTTGTGCAGCTGGATCCTGGACTTCCTGTCAGATCACCAGCAGGTTGTAAGAGTGGGCTCCCTCAGCTCCAACCCTCTGACTCTCAATACAGGAGCCCCTCAGCGCTGCGTACTGAGTCCCCTCCTTTACTCCCTGCATATCCATGGCTGTATCGCCACCTACAGCTCCAATCTGCTAATTAAATTTGCCGACGACACTACATTGATTGGCCTAATTTCAAACAATGATGAGATGGCCTACAGGGAAGAAGTTATCTCTCTGACACAGTGTGTCAAGAAAACAACCTCTCCCTCAATGTTGCAAAAACAAAGGAGCTGGTTGTGGATTACAGGAAGATGGAGATGGGCTAACCCGTATTGACATCAATGGATTTGGGGTTGAGAGGGTAAACAGCTTCAAGTTCCTCAGCATCCACATCACTGAGGACTTCATGTGGTCTGTACACACCAGCTGTGTGGTGAAAAAGGCAGAACAGCACCTCTTCCACCTCAGACGGTTGAGGAAGTTTGGTATGGGCCCCCAAATCCTAAGAGCTTTCTACAGGGGCACAATTGAGAGCATCCTGACTGGCTGTATCACTGCCTGGTATGGGAACTGTACCTCCCTTAATCGCAGGACTCTGCAGAGAGTGGTGCAGACAGCCCAACGCATCTGCGGTTGTGAACTTCCCATGATTCAGGACATTTACAAAGACAGGTGTGAGAAAAGGTCGCGAAGGATCATTGGGGACTCGCATCACCCCAACCACAATCTATTCCAGCTGCTACCATCCGGGAAGCAGTACCGCAGCATAAAAGCCAGGACCAACAGGCCCCGGGACATCTTCTTCCAACAGGCCATCAGACTGATTAAGTCACACTGACTTGAGTATACTGTATATTACATTGACTGTACTATATATTATAAATTATAAATTACTATGATTGCACATTGTACATTTAAATGGAGACATAGCATTAAGATTTTTACTCCTCATGTATGTGAAAGATGTAAGAAATAAAGTCAATTCAATGATATTGTCTTGTATCCCCTCTATGCACCGTTGTGATGTAATGGTCAGTATGGATGACATGCAAAACAAAAGTTTTCACTGCATCTCAGTAAATGTTACAATAATAAACAAATGATCAATTTATGTTTGTGGGCCCTGGTGGAAGCAAAGAATGAAATGGCTTAGCAAGGAGTAACTAGCAATGGGCATTTAATGTTGGCTATGTTAATATAATTGAAGTCACTGTCCAGAAAATAGCACCATAGTTATGAATTTGATTTTTGACTTTCTCATTGGTTGTAAGTAGTTTGGATCTAAGTGTCATAGAGTACCGCAGTCCAGAAACAGGCCCTTCAGCCCATCTAGTCCATGTCAAACTATTAATCTACCTAGTCCCACCTAGTCCCTGTACCTGGACTACAGACCTCCGTACTCCTCCCATCTATTTACGCATCCAAATTTCTCTTAAAATCATCTTGAAATAATTGGATTATGAATCATTCTTTCATGAATAGTTGATAGCCTGATATTTTGGGAGCTGGTGGCATGAAGTCCTCCTGTGTCATAATGATTCTGGAATCAGTATGAACACCTTTGATGTTCTGAGATATGGTTCAGAGAGTTGTGAACATGGCCCAGTCCATCACACAAACCAGACTTCCCTCCACTGACTCTTTCTACTCTTCCACAGCCTTGGGAAATCAACCAACATAATCAAGCTACCCACCCATCCCAATCATACTCTCTTTTCGAATATGCCAATCCTGAAGAGGTTTAAGTCTTTTCCTCAAAGGGAGATCAGCGAGACCCTCTTTCACTGCTCCTCTTCTGTGTTCTCAGCTGCCCTCCAACTCCTCACCCCTCCTCCCCTTTCTCCCCATGGCCCGCTCTCCCTTCCTGTCCGATTCCTTCTTCTTCAGTCCTTTATCTTTTCTACCTATCACCTCCTAGCTTCTTACTTCAAACCCCCTCCCCCTTCCCACCCACCTGGCTTCACCGATCACCTTCCAGCTTGTACTCCTTCGCCTTCCCCAATCTACTTATTCTGGTTCCTTCCCCCTTCTTTTCCAGACAAAGGGTCTCAGCCTGAATTGTCAACTGCTTATTCATTTCCATAGATGCTGACTGACCTGCTGAGTTCCTCCAGCATTTTGTGTGTTATTCTCTCTTCTCCCCCTCCTGTCAGACAGAAGATACAGAAGACTAAGAGCATGAAACACCAGACTCAAGAAGAGATTCTGTTCTGCTGTTAACAGAGTCTTGAATGTAGTACCTCTCACCTGCTCGATCTCTTGATATCACAATGTAGTTCATCATTGTCTACCTGCACTGCACTTTCCCTGTAACTGTAACACCATATAAGAGTGGGCATAGCTTTAATGTGATTGTAGGGAAGTATAAACTCCTTACAGGTGGTGTCAGAATTGAACTCCAAATTCTGATGCACCCGAGCTGTAATGGCATCGTGCCAACCACTACATTACCGTGGTACCCCCTGTATGGAGTCATCTGTCTGGATGAATGCAGACTAAAGCTCTTCATTGTATCTGAATATATGTGACAATAATAAATCACTTACAGTACCAATAACCAAATTACCTTCGGGTCTGATCTATTGAGGAACAATATAGTTTGTCCCATTTTTGCAGCCCTTCTCACACTTCTCTGCAAGTTTTTACCATTACCTACTTATTCATTTGACAATCCCAGAGGGATCTGTTTCCACCACTCGATGTTCAAAGTAAATTTATTGTCAAAGTACATATATGTCACCGTCTACCACTCTGAGATTCAATTTCTCGCGGGCAATCACAGTAAATACAAGAAGGATTCAAAGCACATTTATTATCAAAGAATGTACAAATTATACACCTTGAAATTTGTCTGCTTACAGGCAGCCACAAAGCAAGAATAACCAATTTGAAACTCAAAAGACCGCACCCCAGCAGGACAGACACCAACCAATGTACAGAAAAACCACAACAAACCATGAAAATACAAAAGAGAAAATATAATAATAAATAAATGTAGGGCACTGTAAGGCTTCACAACTAATGTAATGGCCTCTCTGTAATGTTTCACTGCTAATGTAATGGATTCTCTGTAGCAGCAATGTTTGGGTTACAATAAACTTGGTGGATGGCATCATCAGAAACCCCCAATTGGTCCACCACTCGATCCTGCCCCTCTTTTCCCTCTGCCTTCACGGTGATGGCAAACTGACACATGGCCTTCACCCACTCCCCCCCCCCCCGGGCAGGAACGCTCTCCCACTCCCCGTCCCCATCCAGTCCCTCATGCCCCTGTCAGGACAAAGTGTCCGCATCAACGTTCCGGCTTCCCGGCCGGTACTTCAGGCTGAAATCTTAGGCAGACAATAAACAATAAAGATCGAGAACATGAGATAAAGAGTCCTTGAAAGTGAGTCCATAGGTAGCAGGAACAGATCAGTGATAGGGGCGAGTGAAGTTGAGTGAAGTTATCCCGGTTTGGCTCCATGCAAATGTGGTCAATGATGGGGAGGGCTACACGTGTGATGTATTCATTACTTTTTGTAGACTTTTCTGTCTAAGAGCACTGGTGTTTCCATACCAGGCCACAATACAACCTATCAATATACCACCTCCTCACCACCCATCCATAGAAGTTTGTCAAAGTATAGGATAAAACGCCAAATCTTCACAAACTTCTAAAAAAGACGACTGCATTGGCGCTGCTTCCTGCACGCATGCAGAACTCGTTGACTTTATTAACTTTGCCTCCAACTTTCACCCTGCCCTCAAGTTTACCTGGTCCATTTCCGACACCTCCCTCCCCTTTCTAGATCTTTCTGTCTCTGTCTCTGGAGACAGCTTATCCACTGATGTCTACTATAAGCCTACTGACTCTCACAGCTATCTGGACTATTCCTCTTCTCACCCTGTCTCTTGCAAAAACGCCATCCCCTTCTCCCAATTCCTCCGTCTCCGCCGCATCTGCTCTCAGGATGAGGCTTTTCATTCTAGGACGAGGGAGATGTCTTCCTTTTTTAAAGAAAGGGGCTTCCCTTCCTCCACTATCAACTCTGCTCTTAAACGCATCTCCCCCATTTCACGTACATCTGCTCTCACTCCATCCTCCCGCCACCCCACTAGGAATAGGGTTCCCCTGGTCCTCACCTACCACCCCACCAGCCTCCGGGTCCAACATATTATTCTCCGTAACTTCCGCCACCTCCAACGGGATCCCACCACTAAGCACATCTTTCCCTCCGCACCTCTCTCTGCATTCCGCAGGGATCGCTCCCTACACAACTCCCTTGTCCATTCATCCCCCCCATCCCTCCCCACTGATCTCCCTCCTGGCACTTATCCGTGTAAGCGGAATAAGTGCTACACATGCCCTTACACTTCCTCCCTTACCACCATTCAGGGCCCCAAACAGTCCTTCCAGGTGAGGCAACACTTCATCTGTGAGTCGACTGGGGTGATATACTGCGTCCGGTGCTCCCGATGTGGCCTTTTATATATTGGCGAGACCCGACGCAGACTGGGAGACCGCTTTGCTGAACATCTACGCTCTGTCCGCCAGAGAAAGCAGGATCTCCAAGTGGCCACACATTTTAATTCCACATCCCATTCCCATTCTGACATGTCTATCCACGGCCTCCTCTACTGTAAAGATGAAGCCACACTCAGGTTGGAGGAACAACACCTTATATTCCGTCTGGGTAGCCTCCAACCTGATGGCATGAACATCGACTTCTCTAACTTCCGCTAAGGCCCCACCTCCCCCTCGTACCCCATCTGTTACTCATTTTTATGCACACATTCTTTCTCTCACTCTCCTTTTTCTCCCTCTGTCCCTCTGAATATACCTCTTGCCCATCCTCTGGGTACACCCCCTGTCTTTCTTCCCGGACCTCCTGTCCCATGATCTTCTCGTATCCCCTTTTGCCAATCACCTGTCCAGCTCTTGGCTCTATCCCTCCCCCTCCTGTCTTCTCCTATCATTTTGGATCTCCCCCTCCCCTTCCCACTTTCAAATCCCTTACTCACTCTTCCTTCAGTTAGTCCTGACGAAGGGTCTCGGCCTGAAACGTCGACTGTACCTCTTCCTACAGATGCTGCTTGGCCTGCTGCGTTCACCAGCAACTTTGATGTGTGTTGCTTGAATTTCCAGCATCTGCAGAATTCCTGTTGTTTGCTTCTAAAAAAGGAACTGCTGTGCTTTCTTTGTAATGGCACTTACTCATACAGGAATGCATTTTCATTCCCAATCTAAGGAGAGAGTTAAATTTGATTTCTTCTAGGTATATGCTAAAATGTGCAACACAAAATGTTAGTCATAAGACAATACGGTGCTAGTGTGGAACGTAGGGAGGCTTTGCGAAAGTACAAGGGAAGCAGCCCATAGCAATGCTTTGCGAAGTTGGTGTCAGAGTACCAGTCTACAGCCACGAGAATGGATATTGGTGAAAAACATTTTTGTGTGCAAAAGTACTCGGGCAAATGTAATGATGGATTTTTGAAGGGATCTTGAAGGGGTATGAAAAGGGGCAATTTCTTTGTACAAGTGGAAATCATCTCTTCAGCTGGGTCTCAGCTAGTGCTAAGTGCTTGAGATCGAGAAAAGGGCTTGAGAGAGAGAGAGAGAGAGAGAGAAAGAGAGAGCAAAGGGAGGGAGGAGAGAGGGAAAGAGAAAGAGCAGGGAGAATGAAGGAGAGTGATAGAGCGGGACAGAAGAAAGCAAGAGTGGGAGGGAGAGAAAATAGAATGGAGAGACAGAGAGAGGGAGAGAGAGAGTGAGAGAGAGAGAGAGAGAGAGAGAGACTCACTCAGTATATAGTATATTATGTGGAATGGATTAGTGATTGGTTGGTAAGTATTATTTTGTCTTTTTTAAAACTTCATAACTCCCTTTTTTCTTTCTCTATTTTATTCTTAATACAACTCCGATTAAGTAAGTTCTTCTAACCGCGTACAATGCCTCCTTTGTTTGCGGATATCTCTCTTGCTGCTGAATCAGAAAAGAACAAGGAACACATTTTATGAATCTTTTTGTTACACCATATGTGGTACAAAAAATACTCTTCCAGAAATAGAAGCAGGAGGAATGTATTCATTCTTTTGACTCTGCTAAGCAATTAATGAAATTACAGCTGAGCTTTTAGCTCAGAATTACTTTTCTGCATTGATCCCATAACCCTGGCACCTTTATCCAGCCCCCCCCCTTTAAAATTATGACCTTCAGCTAGGGATAAAAACAAGTGAACAACAGACATAAACAATCCAGGCTGTGTAGCAACTTTCTATATATGCATAATATATGCATCAGCTATTAATATTTCACTGAGCGTCCTCTGAAATAAGTGCAATGTTAATCAGAGATTCTTCACTCTGCCTTGCACCAGCAACATCCAAGCTCTCATTCAGTCAAAGGGCAACAAGAGGTTCCCCTAAATCTCAACACATGCCTTCTCTTCAAAGATTTCATGTCCTTCCCAGATTGGGTACCTAGGTTGTGCTGGCAGGGTAGATCTGCTAAACAGAGTCATAGTGCACTACGGTCCAGAAATAGACGGTTCAGTCCATCTAGTCTGTGCTGAACTGTTATTCTGCCTTGTCCCATCAATCTGCACCCAGGCCTCTACCCCTCCCATCCACGTACTTAACCAAGTTTCTCTTAAATTTTGTAACCAAACCCACATCCGCCACTTCCACTGGCAGCTCATTCCACACTCTCACTGCCCTCTGAGTGAAGAGGTTCCCTCTCATCTTCTCCTTAAACATGTCAGCTTTCACCCTTAACCTATGACCTCTAGTTTTACTCTCACCCAGCCTCAGTGGAAAAACACACACAAAATGCTGGAGGAACTCAGCAGGCAGCGTCTATGGAGGGGAAATAAACAGAGGACAGTTCAGTCTGAAACTCTTCATCAGGACCGGAAAGGACGATGGAAGATACCAGAATAAAAGGTCAGGGAGTGGAAGGAAGACCAGGTAATAGGTGAAACCAGGTGTCTGGGAGAGGGAGTCTGAAGTTAGAAGCAGGGAAGTGATAGATGGAAAAGGCAAAGAGCTGGAGAAGAAGAAATCGTTTAGGAGAAGGGAGTGGAGCATTGGAGAAAGGATATGAGGAGTGGAACTAGAGGGAGGTGATAGGCAGGAGAAAGAAGAGTTGAAGGGTCAGAGTGGGGAACAGGTGAAGTGGGAAGGGGGTGGGGAAAAATTTTACCGGAAGGAGAAATTGATGTGACTGCTATCAGGTTGGAGGTTACCTAGACGGAATAGGAGGTGTTGCCCCTCCACCCTGAGAGTGGCCTCACCATGGCACATGTAAAAACAGGAATGGGGATAGCCATTAAAATGGTGCCCATCGGAAATTCTGCTTTTTGCAGTTGGAGCAGAGGTGCTTGAAAAAGTGGTCTCCCTATTTACATCAGGTTCCATCAATGCCATTGGGTTTGGAGGCTTGTGTGCCTCAATGACCCAGACAGCTATGTTGGCTGGAGTCAAGGCTTTGTACTGTGGCGCTTGGTAGGGTCACCCATGCCAAACAGGTCAAAGGGTAGAGATTAGACTAAGAGTGGTCCACCAGTCCTCCAGGTTCAGGGGTTCAGCTCAGGTCGAGGAACCCTGACTGGTCAAACAAAATTGTTATGGAAACAGCAATGAAGAATCTTTCTACATCTGAGTGTGACTGTAATCCTGAGTCTCCACCCAGAACTTGTGTGACTGACCGTAGTGAAAACCGAGCTACTGACACAATGAAGGAAGCCCTGAACACCGTCAGAGATGGAGGAACTTCATTGCTTCCCTAAACACCAGCGACATAAGAGAAGGGAGTCACCATTGTGGTGGACACCACATTAGAAGCACCAGAAACAGCAGATCAATCCAATAGATTCTCTGGTGTAGTATTGCCTGGCCTGGAAGGATGATTTGAGGCTCTGAATGGAGGTGAGGGAGGAGGTGAATGGGCAAGTGCAGCATTTCTGTCACTTGCAGGGATACGTGCCAGGAGGGAGATTAGTGGGGAGGGATGAATGGACAAAGGAATCACGAATGGCATGATCCCTATAGAAAGCAGAGGGGTGGGTGGGGGGAGAAGGGGAGTTAAAAATGTGTTTAGTGATTGGATAACATACAGAAAATGTTAGAGGAGCTCAGCCTCCAGCATTTTGTGTGTGTTACCTTTTCTCCCCGCTGAAAAACTTCTATCTATACCTCTCATCATTTTGTATAGCACTATCAAATCTCCCCTCACTCTACATTCAAGGGAAATAAATTCCTAACCTAATCTATCTTTCCCTACAACTCAGGTCTTCAAATCCTGGCAACAGCCTTGTAAATTTTCACAGCATTCTTTCAATCTTATTGATATCTTTCCTGTACGTAGGTGACCAGAACTGCACACGTTGCATTGCTTGTCAGAGAAAATATAACAGCGGTGCTCTGGCAGGATATACTAGTGGTCTCGCCTAGGGACTCGAATATTTGGGTGGAATTGAGGAATGGGAAAGGTGTTGTGACGCTTATAAAGGTGTATTTTAGACCACCTAATGGGGACCGAGAACTGGAGGAGCAAATTTGTAAGGAGATAGCAGATATTTGTAGTAAGCACAGGGTTGTGATTGTGGGAGATTTTAATTTTCCACACATAGACTGGGAAACCCATTCTGTAAAAGGGCTGGATGGTTTGGAGTTTGTCAAATGTGTGCAAGATAGTTTTTTGAAGCAATACATAGAGGTACCAACTAGAGAAGGGGCAGTGTTGGATCTCCTTTTAGGGAATGAAATAGACAGGTGACGGAAGTTTGTGTTGGGGAGCACTTTGGGTCCAGTGATCACAATACCATTAGTTTCAATATAATTATGGAGAAGGATAGGACTGGACCTAGGGTTGCGATTTTTGATTGGCGAAAGGCTAACTTTGAGGAGATGCGGAAGGACTTAGAAGGAGTGGATTGGGACAATTTGTTTTATGGGAAGGATGTAATGGAGAAATGGAGGTCATTTAAAGGTGAAATTTTGAGGGTACATGATCTTTATGTTCCTGTTAGGTTGAAAGGAAAGGTTAAAAGTTTGAGGGAGCCATGGTTTTCAAGGGATATTGGAAACTTGGTTAGGAAAAAAAGGGGGATCTTCAATAAATATAGGCAGCTTGGAGTAAATGAGGTGCTCGAGGAATATAAAGAATGTAAAAAGAATCTTAAGAAAGAAATTAGAAAAGCTAAAAGAAGATATGAGGCTGCTTTGGTAAGTAAGGTGAAAGGAAATCCAAAGGATTTCTAGTTATGTTAATAGCAAAAGGATAGTGAGGGATAAAATTAGTCCCTTAGAGAATCAGAGTGGAAGGCTATGTGCGGAGCCAAAAGTGATGGGGTAGATTTTGAACAATTTCTTTTCTTCAGTATTCACTAAGGAGAAGGATATTGAATTTTGTAAAATAAAGGAAACAAGAAGGGTCATTATGGAAAGTATGATGATTAAAGAAGAAGAAGTAGAAGTGGTGCTTTTAAGGAATATAAAAGTAGATAAGTCTTCGGGTCCGGACAAGATATTCCCTAGGACCTTGAGGGAAGTTAGTGTGGAAATAGCAGGGGCTCTGAAAGAAATATTTCAAATGTCATTAGAAATGGGGATGGTGCCGGAGGACTGGCATATTGCTCATGTGGTTCAATTGTTTAAAAAGGGTTCTAAGAGTAAACCTAGCAAGTATTGGCCTGTGAGTTTGACCTCAATGGTGGGTAAATTAATGGAAATTATTCTTAGAGTTGGTATATATAATTATCTGGATAGACAGGGTCTGATTAGGAACAGTCAACATGGATTTGTGTGTGGAAGATCATGTATGACAAATCTTATTGAATTTTTTGATGAGGTTACTAAGAAAGTTGATGAGGGTAAAGCAGTGAATGTTGTCTATATGGACTTCAGTAAGGCCTTTGACAAGGTTCCACACGGAAGGTTAGTTAGGAAGGTTATATTGAAGTAGTAAAATGGATTCAGCAGTGGCTAGATGGGAGATGCCAGAGAGTGGTGGTGGATAACTGTGTGTCAGATTGGAGGACGGTGTGTAGCGGTGTGCCTCAGGGATCTGTACTGGGTCCAATGTTGTTTGCCATATATATTAATGATCTGGATGATGGGATGGTAAATTGTATTAGTAAGTATGCAGATGACACTAAGATAGGTGGAGTTGTGGTTAATGAAGTAGGTTTTCAAAGCATGCAGAGAGATTTAGGCCAGTTAGAAGAGTGGGCTGAAAGATGGCAGATGGAGTTTAATGCTGAAAAATGTGAGGTGCTACATTTTGGTAGGACTAATCAAAATAGGACATACATGGTAAATGGAAGGGCATTAAAGAATACTGTAGAACAGAGGGATCTAGGAATAATGGTGCATAGTTCTCTGAAGGTGGAATCTCATGTGGATAGGGTGGTGGAGAAAGCTTTTGGTATGCTGGCCTTTACTAATCAGAGCATTGAGTATAGGAGTTGGGATGTAATGTTGAAATTGTATAAGGCATTGGTAAGGCCAAATTTGGAGTATTGTGTACAGTTCTGGTCACTGAGTTATAGGAAAGATGTCAATAAAATTGAGAAAGTACAGAGGAGGTTTACTAAAATGTTGCCTGGGTTTCACCTCCTATGTTACAGAGAAAGGTTGAACAAGTTAGGTCTTTATTCTTTGGAGCGTAGAAGGCTGAGGGGGGACTTGATAGAGGTGTTTAAAGTTATGAGGGGGATTGATAGAGTCGACGTGGATAGACTTTTTCCATTGAGAATGGGGAAGATTCAAACAAGAGTACATGAGTTGAGAGTTAAAGGGCAAAAGTTTAGGGGTAACATGAGGGGGAACTTCTTTACTCAGAGAGTGGTAACTGTGTGGAACGAGCTTCCAGCAGAAGTGGCTGAGGCCGGTTCGATATTGTCGTTTAAAGTTAAATTGGACAGCTATATGGACAGGAAAGGAATGGAGTGTTATGGGCTGAGTGCAGGTCGATGGGACTAGGTGAGAGTAAGCACTTGGCACGGACTAGAAGGGTCGAGATGGCCTGTTTCCCTGTTGTAATTGTTATATGGTTATATGGATACTCCACGTTAGGCCTGATCAACTTCAACATATCATCTCAACTCCTGTAGTCAATACTTTGATTTATAGTTGTGGAGCTTGTGGACTCCAGAAATCCGCTGGAGGCTGGGGACCGAAGGTAGACCACACTGGGGTTAGGGGGCCGTGTACATGTATGTGTATGTGTATGGCTTTGTTACTCAATATGTTCTATATTGTTCTGTTCTGTGTTCATCTGCTGAGCATGGCGGGCATCCTTTGTTGGTGCCGGAAAATGTGACGACACTTGAGGTTTGCGTTGGTTGCGTTGATTGTTAATGCAAACGACATATTTCATCAAAATCAGTTTTAATATCACCGGCATATGCTGTGAAATTTGTAAACTTTGAGGCAGCAATGCAATACATGGTAAATATAGGGAAAAAAATGAATTACAGGAAGTATATACTGGATATGTGCATTAAGTAGTTAAACTGAGAAGTGCAAACACAGAAATAAAAAGTAGTGAGGTAGTGCTCATGGGTTCAATGTCCATTCAGAAATTGGATGGCAGAGGGGAAAATGCTGTTCCTGAATCATTCAGCGTGTGCCTTCAGGCTTCTGTAGCTCCTTCCTGATGGTAACATTCAGAATGAGAATAAGATGTGATAAGTAAATCTGAATTTGAATCTGAATCTCTTATGACAGAGGCATTAAGTGGCTCTTAGATAGGCATATGAATATGCAGAGAATGGAGGGATATGGATATTGTGTAGGAAAAAGGGATTAGGCATTTAATTACTAGTTTAATCAGCTCTGGACATTGTGGGCCAAAGGCTTGTTCCTGTGCTGTATGTTCCTATGTTCTGTGAACTAGATGAATTGGTCATCGTAGATTATCCCATGATTAGGTAGGGGTTAAATGGGAGTTGTTGGAAGTGCTGAGGTGGCTTATCTTGAAGGGCTTTAAGGGCCTACTCCACACTGTATAGTTAAATAAATAAACTTGAATGTCTCAAAAACTGAACAAAGTTATTCAGCTGGTGGGAGAGACAGAAAGCTTGGACCAGTGGCCTCCTGCTTCACAATTTCCCAGAAAGCAGAGAGTAATGACAGCAGGCTGGAGGCCATTCAACCCATCAGGTCCACTCCACTTTGAGTCATTTTGATCCTGTTTCTACAGGCACTTAACCCTAACAATTCATTTGCTGCTGAGAGACCAGGAGAATAACAAAAGGCAGGAGCTTAACAGATGGAACCTGGGCAACCTCTGCACACCTTAGTCGAAGAGACCAGAAACAATTTGCAGATTCACAAACGTGGCCTTTATAATAATAAAAGATTCTGGAAAGATGTAGGCTGAGCCTATTTTCTGTGACCACCAGGTGTGCACCAGGGGACAGAGAATTGGGGTTCTTTAGGAGCAGACTCAATGAGCCAAAAGGCCTAACACTGCTCACATGTCTAATGTGTTATGGACTTTAAAAGCTCAAGGACTGACAGTGCAAATGTGGAAATATTTCCACTTCTGAGTAATTCCAAGGATTTAAAATTTAGGCATGAAACAAGAAACATTGGTTGTCAGTCGTTATTTATGTTTAGTTTTCCATAAATTGTATTTCATTTGTTTTATTTTCCTGTCAACGTCTGCAAGAAAAATGAATCTCAAGGTAGTATATGGTGACATATATAGACATTGATAATAAATTTTCTTTACTTTTACGAAAATCAGAAGAATTCAGCATATTTTTTTTCCAGAATTACAATCGGATTTATGATCACTGACTTATTTATCATGAAATTATGTTGTTTTTGTGGCATCAGTACAGCACAAAGATATAAAATTACTACACAGTATGTTACAAAAATAAATAAATAGTGTGAAAAAAAAGGAATAACAGATCACCACCAAAGAGTGGTCAGAAAGTGGAATTTACTATGGGAACAGCATGGATGAACTTAAAGGGGAGGTTTAAAATTCAAAGTAAATTTGTTATTAAAGTACACATATGTCATCATATAAAACCATGAGATTCATTGTCTTGCAAGACTACTCCATAAATCAAGTCAAGTTTATTGTTATTTAATTATATCCAGGTATACCGTCAAACAAGACAATGTTTCTCCAAAACAGGGTACATAACACATAACAAGTTATGAAAGTAGGGATGAACACACATAAATAAACTAACTGAAGTGCATAAATTAAATACTGTATTGTAAGGTACAGGGCAGACTAACCAGTGACACTTTGAATGCGATGCAGCAGGGAGTTTAAAAGTGTTCACCACACCTCAGGGGCAAATACAGTTGGATAAGAGAAGGTGGTCTTAGCAGAGATATCCACGACCCAAAAAATCCTTAAGCCCAGCAAAGCTGAATGCCCCCTTTTAAAAATTAGCTTTATTTGTCACATGTACGTGCAAACATTGAAACATAGAGTGTAATTGTTGTTTGCAACAACGATCAACACAATCCGAGATGTGGTTGGCACAGTACCAGTGACCAGGGTTCAATTCCCGCTGCTGCCTGTCAGGAGTTTGTACGTTCTCCTCGTGACCGCATGGATTACCTCTGGGTGCTCTGGTTTCCTCCCACATTTCAATGATATACCAGTTGGTTGGTTCACTGGTCATTGTAAATTCTCCCATGACTAGGTTAGGATTAAGTCAGGGGATTGCTGGATGGTGAGGTTCGAAGGGCCTATTCTGTACTGTATCTCAATAAATAAATACATTTATAAATAAGCTACCACACCTGCGTCAAGCATATTTATTTATTAATAAATAAGTCTGCAAGAATGTCCATGATTCCAACACCAACACAGCATGGCCACACCTTACTAATACGAACCAGTAAGCTTTTGGAATATGGAAGAAACAGGAAGAAATCAACACATTCACAGGAAGAACAAACAAACTCTTTATAAGGAATAGACAATTTGGCTTTTCAGACCTGGCCTGCCATTTATCCAGACCACCACTGCAATATTTTCCTTATTCCCCTAACATTGATCTCTATCTTAAATCAATTCAATGTTTGAGCCCCACAAGCCTCCAGGGCCGAGAATTGCACAGATTCACCAACCACTGAGTGAAGAGTATTTTCTTAACTAAATCTGAAGTGGCCCAGGATTTAATTTGAGACTCCCACTCTTGTTCCTCACTCTTTACTTAGGAAAACAACTTCCCTGCAACCAGCCTGTGATCACTGGATGAATTTTGTATTATGTTTCAATGAGATCTCCCTTCAGTCTTTTACACTCTAAACTATATAGACAGTCACCATAATCTCTTCTCATGTGGCAGACCTGTTATTCCAGGAAATATGGGTTAATCTTTTTTCCTTCTCCCAATCCAAATATAATCCCCAATATATAACCTTATGAGGGTGTATAATACAAGCAATTCATGGAAAGAATTAAATTTTAATAATTCAAACAAACCTTTGACAACATAAATTAAATATTTCAATGTCTATTATTGTCTAAGTTGTAATGGTATTTTGCATATCAACAGAGAGTAAAGGGATTTTCAATAAGAAGTACTTGTTACTTGTCATAGCGGGCGACCTACAACAGTGAAGAAGAAAGTGATGGTGCTCAACCTTGGCACATGGAACGTGAGAACTCTGCGAGATAACATCAAGGCAGACAGACCAGAGAGAAGAACTGCACTGGTTGTAAAAGAGCAAGCTCGCTACAACATGGACATAGCAGCTCTCAGCGAAACACGCCTAGCAGACAAGGGCCAGCTGACAGAACGTAGTGGTGGATACACGTCCTTCTGGGGCGGTCGCAGCAGCGCTGAACGACGAGAAGCAGGCGTGGGATTTGCCACCAATTCTAACCTCGCCCATAAACTCACCAAGAGCCCAGAGAGCATCAACGACTGCCTGATGACACTTCAGCTCCCACTTGCAAACAAGAAGAGTGCTACGCTGATTAGTGCCTACGCTCCCACCATGACCAACCCAGATGACATTAAAGACAAGTTCTATGAAGAACTCGACGCCCTCATCTCAGCAATCCCACAGTCAGAGAAGCTCATCGTTCTCAGGGACTTCAATGCCAGAGTAGGGACAGACTACCAAACCTGGGAAGGGATCATTGGAAGACATGGCACTGGCAAGTGTAACAGCAACGGCCTTCTGCTCCTCAAGACATGTGCCACACACGACCTTGTCATCACCAACACCCTGTTCCGCTTACCCACCCGTAAGAAGGCCTCATGGATGCACCCACGCTCGAAGCACTGGCATCTGATTGACTACATCATCACCAGAAAGAGGGACAAGATGGATGTCAGAGTGACGAGAGCCATGTGTGGTGCCGACTGCTGGACCGACCACCCCCTCATTGTGTCCAAGTTCAGGCTTCGCATTCTGCCCATGAGAAGACCCCAAGGGCAGAAGACTGCAAAGAGACTGAATGTCTCCAAGCTGAGAAGCAGCAGGGTTGCAGAAGAACTCGTCGATGACCTTGAAGGCAGACTGCCAGAGACACCACAGGATGACGGGACCAGCATTGAGGAACAGTGGATGGCCTTCAGAGACGCTGTCTACACTACCGCCCTCGAACATCTCGGACCAGCAACCCGAAGAAACCAAGACTGGTTCGATGAGAATGATGAAGAAATACAGGCACTACTAACGGAGAAACATCAACATTACACAGCGCATCAGAACGACCCCACGTCGCTAGCCAAGAAAGATGCCTTCACCAACGCAAGAAGAAAGGTGCAGAAAAAACTTCGCGAGATGCAGGACAGCTGGTTCAGCAAGAAGGCCGATGAAATCCAGGGCTATGCAGACAGCCACGACATAAAGCGCTTCTACAATGCGCTTAAGGCTGTATACGGACCCCAGTCCTCCGACACCTCACCTCTCCTCAATGCAGATGAGACGCAGCTGCTGACAGAGAAGAAGCAGAGTCTGGATCGGTGGGCTGAGCACTTTAACAACATCCTTAACCGCCCTGCCGACATCAACGACGAGGCCATTGCCCGCCTGCCCCAGGTAGAGATCAACAAGAACCACGACACCCTCCCCACAGTAGATGAAGTCAGGAAGGCAGTGAAGCAACTCTCCTGTGGCAAAGCGCCAGGACCCGATGCAATCCCTGCTGAGGTATACAAAGCAGGAGGCCCTGTCATGATGCAAAAGCTGACTGTTCTCTTCCAGTCCATGTGGAAAAAGGGACAGGTCCCACAACAGCTGAAAGATGCCAGCATAGTCCACATCTACAAGAGGAAAGGCAACCGCCAGTCTTGCGACAACCACCGAGGCATCTCCCTCTTGTCCATCGCGGGGAAGATTCTGGCCCGCGTCCTGCTCAACCGCCTTCTCCAACATCTTGAGCAAGGTCTGCTCTCAGAAAGCCAGTGCGGCTTCCGTGCTGAACGTGGGACCCCGGACATGATTGTTGCTGTGCGCCAACTCCAGGAAAAATGCCAGGAGCAACACAGCGACCTCTTCGTGACCTTTGTTGATCTAACCAAGGCTTTCGATACGGTCAGCAGAGAAGGCTTGTGGAAGATCATGGAGAAGTTTGGCTGCCCCAGCAAGTTCATCACAATCGTCCGGCAGTTCCACGATGGTATGATGATGAAAGTTCTGGATGACGGCGACGAGTCGGAGGCCTTCCCAGTGACAAATGGCATCAAACAAGGCTGCGTTCTTGCCCCGACTCTGTTCAGTATGGTATTCTCTGCCATGCTGACAGATGCCTTCCGTAACTACGAAGAAGGAATCCACATCAGGTACAGGACTGACGGCAGGTTGTTCAACCTTAGGCGCCTGCAGGCAGTTACAAAGGTGCGAGAGACTGTCATCAGAGACTTGTTGTTTGCTGATGACTGCGCACTGAACGCCAGCACAGAGCAGGAGATGCAGCGTGAAATGGACTGCTTCTCACAAGCCTGCGACAACTTCGGTCTCACTATCAGCACCAAAAAGACCGAAGTTATGTACCAGCCTGCCCCAGGAAAGCCATACCAGGAGCCGCGCATCACGGTGAAGGGCCAGAACCTCCAGGCAGTCGACAACTTCACCTACCTGGGCAGCATACTCTCTCGCGCAGTGAACATAGACGCTGAGGTCAACAACAGGATTGCTAAAGCCAGCGCCGCCTTTGGGAGACTCCGTGAGAACGTCTGGGAGCGGAGAGGACTCAGCCTTACCACCAAGCTGAAGGTCTACTGTGCAGTGGTCCTTACCACCCTCCTTTACGCCAGCGAGACCTGGACTGTCTACAGCAGACACGCCAAACAGCTCAACCACTTTCACCTGAGCTGTCTCCGCAGACTCCTCCACATCAGGTGGCAGGACAAAGTCCCCGACACGGAAGTCCTGGAACGAACTGGGTTCTGCAGTGTCTACACCCTCCTGCTGAAAGCCCAAGACAAGTGGGCTGGACATGTGGTCAGAATGCCAGACAGCCGATTGCCTAAGCAGCTACTGTACGGAGAACTGTGTCAGGGCAAGCGCTCAGTCGGGGGGCAGAAGAAACGTTACAAAGACTGCCTCAAAGCGTCCCTCAAAGGCCTGGGTGTCGACATCAACACCTGGGAGACGCTTGCCCTCAACCGTCCAGCTTGGCGCAGCAAGATCACCACAGGAGCCCGTGCAGCTGAAGTCAGGCGCATCATCGAGGCGCAACGAAAGCGTGCTGTGCGCAAGGCCTGAGCAGCATCCACTGCCACGACAGCGCCCACCCACTTATGTCCCACATGTGGGCGAGCCTTCAGGGCCCGGATTGGCCTCATCAGTCACCTCCGGACCCACAGCCACCAATCTCCCATTTGTCTTTGAAGCCATGGTCATCTTCGACTACGAAGGACGAACAACAACAACAGCATACTTGTTGGAAAAAAAACACGCTTGAATAGTTACCTGGATAGGAAAATATGAAAAGGAATTGCACTAAGTGCAGACAAGCTTGGATGGAAGCTTAGTTAGCATGGACGAGTTGGGTCAAGGGTCAGTTTTCATGCTGGTTCATTATTTGATTCTATGAGGTTTATTAGATATGAAACCCAAAGTCTTCAGGTGTGATCGCAGAACAACACAACATAAGTACAGAACAAGGAATTCATGAAGCTTGCATTTAGTCATGTTCAAAGAGTGAAATCACTTTCCACAAACAAGAGCAGATGAAGCACGCAGTGCAATGGTTTTAAATTTAGATTTATAGTACAGGTCTGGGGTCTTGGGCCCATATATATATAACTGGGGTGCCTAAGATTTTTGCACAGTTCTGTATTTGTCAATGTGTAGCGTTGTAGAATTTGTAAATCTGGTGGGAGCAAAGGATGTTGGGAATGGCGAGGGTAGAGCACCATGGAGGTGTTGTAGGACAGAGGACAGAGAATGAGTGCCAAGGATGGGAAGGGGTGGGGGGAGTGTTTGGCACAGGTGAAACCACACTCAGCCCTAAGACACTGGGCAGGGTCATTTGATTCCAAACAATTGGTTTCTTGATCATTAAGTAATGTCTTCCTGGTGCTTTTCGCTCTGTCCCCTTTCCCTTCCTCTTTTCCCAATCATGATTCCCCTCTCCCTGTCCTCTTCCCACTATCAGTCCACAACAGAGACCCATATCAGAATCAGGTTTATCATCATCATATGTCATGAAATTTATTGCTTTTTTTGTGGCAGCATTCCAGTGCAATACATAAAATTACTACAGCACTGTACAGAAGTTTTAGGCTCCCTGTCTTTAGATCTGTGCCTCACACTCTTGCACAGTAGTGTAGATTTAGAGATACAGCATGGTAACCATCCCTTCTGGCTCAACGAGCCTGTGCTGCCCTATTATACTCACGTGACCATCAAACCCATAGGCCTTTGGCATGTGGGAGGAAGCTGAAGGAAACCCATGCAGTCATCATGAGGAGAACGTACAAACTCCTTACAGGCTGCAGCAGAATTAAACCTAGGTCATTGGCACTGTAATAGCCTTATGCTAACCCCCTACACTACTTTGCCAACCCTAGATGCCAACTGACTATGCTGTGGTTTTTATGCATGAACTGTCCTCCAGCTCACTACGTCCTTTGGGACAATACCTGCATTTGTTGGGGGAAGTAAGAAATACTTCAGTAGGTTCTAGCAGTTCCTTGCACTGGTGTATATTCTATCTCAGGCCAATGTCAGGCAGGCACTGGAGGAGATCAGCAATGTAGTCAACAGGCACATAACTGTACACCTTGATGCCTCCCCTATCACTGTGCAACATTTCAATGAGGCCAGCTTGAAGAAATTTCTGAACAACTAACATCAATATCACAAACAAGAGAAAATCTGCAGATGCTGAAAATCTGGGCAACACACATAAAATGCTGGAGGAACTCAGCAGGCCAGGCAGCATCTATGGGAAAAAAGCACAGTCGATGTTTCAGGCCGAAACCCTTCGGCAGGACTGGAGAAAAAAGGCTGAGGAGTAGATTTGAAAGGCGGGGGGAGGGGAGAGAGGTACACCAGCCGATAGGTGAACCTTGGAGGGGGAGGGATGAAGCAAAGAGCTAGGAAGTTGATTGGTGAAAGAGGCAGAAGACCTTTCAATTCTACTCCTCAGCTTTTTTTTCTCCAGTCCTGCCGAAGGGTTTCGGCCCGAAACGTTGATTATGCTTTTTCCCATAAATGCTGCCTGGCCTCTTGAGTTCCTTCAGTGTTTTATGTGTGTATTTACCATCAGTATATCACCTGTGGAACCAGGGAAACCAGCACAAATGGCCACTATTATACCACATCAAGAATGCTTACTGTGTTATCCAACACCCATGCTTTGGAAAGTCCAATCACCTGGCTGAACTTCTACTCCCACCATATCGGTAGAGACCAAAGACTACCGCACCGGTGGCCAAGGACTTCTCCCCAACTCTATCAAAACCTGTGTGGATGAGTATGTGCCTTTGAGACTATACCGAACTTACCTAAACCAAAAGCCATGAATGAACCAGGAGATTCATGGTCTGCTGAGGACTAGGTCTGTGACATTCAGGAATGATGATTAGCAACTACACGAGAAGTCCAGGTATGACCTACAGACGCTATTTTAAGGGCGTAAAAATGATTCCGATTGATGTTAAGATGGAATCGGATGCACGTCAGCTCTGGCAGGGTTTGTAGGCCATTACTTTCTACAAGGTGAAACCTAACATCACGAATGGCTGTGATGCCTCACACTCAGATGAACTCAACACCTTTTACGCATGCTTTGAAAGGGAGAATACAACTATATCAGTGAGAATCCCTGCAGCACCTGGCCACCTTGAGCTCTTTGTCTCAGAGGTCGATGTCAGAACATCTTGCGAGAGGGTGAACCCTCGCCATGCATGAGGTCCTGATGGTGTACCTGGTAGGGCTCTGAAAACCTGTGCCAACCAGCTGGTGAGAGTGTTCGAGGACATCTCCAATCTCTCACTGCTGTAGTCAGAGGTTCCCACCTGCTTCAAAAGGGCGACAATCATACCAGTGCCCAGAAGAGCAGGGCGAACTGCCTAAACACCTATTGCCCAGTGGCACTCATATCTACTGTAACGAAGTACGCTGAGCGGTTGGTCAGAGCTGGCATCATTTCCTGCCTAAACAAGGACCTGGACCTGCTGCATTTGCCAATCACCACAACAGGTCTACAGCGAATGCAGTCTTACTGGCTTTTCACTCCGCATTGGACCACTTGGGCAATAATAATAATTGTTCATTGATTACAGTTCTGTGTTCAACACGATCGTGTCTTTCATGTTAACCAACAAGCTCCAAAACTTGGGCCTCTGTACTCCCTCTGCAACTGGATCCTGGACTTCCTCATTGGGAAACCCTTAGAAAAAAGTGGGTAGAGTTCAGAAACTGCACAGGTAAATAGACCCTAATGGGAGTTATGTACAGGCCTCTGAACGATAGTCAGGACGTATGCTGTAGATTAAAATGGAACATAGAAAAGACATGTCAACCGGACTGTCATGAGGGATTTCAATAGGCAGGTAGATTGGGAATATCAGGTTGGTGATGGCTTTTTAGAACAGCTTGTTGATGAACTCACTAGGGGATCCGCTCTGAATTTAATTAGGGAGCTTAATGTAAAGGAACCCTTAGGAGAGAGTGATCATAATATGAGAGAATTCACCCTGCAATTTGAGAGGGAGAAGCTAAATCAAATGTATCAGTATTAAAGTGGAATAAAGAGAATTACAGAGGCATGAGAGAGGAGCTGGCCAAAATTGATTGGAAGGGGACACTAACAAGGATGACTACAGAACAGCAATGGCTGAAGTTTCTAGGAGTAATTCGGAAGGTGCAGAATTAATATATCATTAAGAAGAGGAAGTATCCTAAAGGCAGGGCAATGTAACGATGGTTAACAACGGAAGTCAAAGCCAACATAGAAGCAAAAGAGAGGACATATAATAGAGCAAAAATGAGTGGGAAATTAAAGGATTGGGTAGCATTTAAAAGCCAATAGAAGGCAACTAAAAAGCCATAAGGAAGGAAGAAATGAAATATGAAGGTAAGCTAGCCAATAATATCAAAAAGGATACCAAATGTTTTCAACATACATAAAGGTTAAAAGAGAGGTGAGAGTAGATATCAGACCTCTGGATACTGATTCTAGAGTGGTAGTAATGGGGAACAGGAAAATGGTGGACAAACTGTGGAAGACTAGTAGTGTGCCAGAAATTTGTAAATATCAGGGAAAAGATGGTCGGGAAGCTGAAAGGTCTGAAAGTAGATAAGTCATCTGGACCAGATGGAGTTCACCCCAGGGTTCCGGAAAAGGTAGTTGTAGGGATTGTGGAGGCATTGGTAATGATCATTTAAAAGTCAAAAGATTCTGACATGGTTCTAGAGGGCTGGAAAATTGCAAATGTCATTCCACTCTTCAAGAAGGGAAGGATGCAGAAGAAAGGAAACTATAGGCCAGTTAGCCTGACTTCAGTGGTTGGTAAGGTGTTGGAGCAGATTGTTAAGGAGGAGTCTTTTGGGTATTTGGAGGCAGATGATAAAATAGGACAAAATCAGCATGGTTTCCTTTAGGGAAAATCTTGCCTGAAAAATCTGTTGGAATTCTTTGAGAAAATAACACTCAGGATAGACAAAGGAGATATGGTGGATGTTATGTACTTGAATTTTCAGAAGGCCTTTGACAAAGTGACACATATGAGGCTGCTTAGCAAGTTAAGAGCCCGTGGTATTACAGGAAAGATACTAGCATGGATAATGCAGTGGCTGATTGGCAGGAGGCAAAGATTGGGAATAAAATGAGTCTTTTCTGGTTGGCTGTCAGCCACTAGTGATGTTCTGTAGGGGTCAGTGATGTGACCACTTCTTTTTACATTGTATGTCAATGATTTGGAAGAAGGAATTGAGAGCTTTGTTGCCAAGTTTGTGGACAATACAAAGATAGGTAGAGAGGAAGGTAGTGGAGAGGAAGGTAGTGTTGAGGAAGCAGGGTGATTGCAGATAGACTTGGACAGATTTGTATAGAATGGGCAAAGAAGTGGCAGATAGAATGCAGTCCTGAGAAGTGTATAATCATGCACTTTGGTGAAAGAAACCAAAGGGCAGACTATTTTCTAAAAGAGGAGAAATTTAAAAAATTCAAGGTGTGAAGAGACTTAAGAGTCCTTGTGCAGGATTTCCTAAAGGTTAATTTGCAGATGATATTGGTGGTGAGAATGGTAAATGAGATGTTAGAATTCATTTCAAGAGCACTAGAATATAAAAACAAGGCTGTAATGCCAAGGCTTTATAAGGCACTAGTGAGGCCTCACTTCGAGGATTGTGATCAGTTCTGGGCCCTTTATCTGAGAAAGGATGTGCTGACATTGGAGATGGTTACGAGAAGGTTTACGCGAATAATTCTGTGAATGAAATGGTTATCATACAAGGAGCATTTGACGCCACCGGTCATAGACCCACTGGAATTTAGCATGGATGCCATTGAATGCAGAAAGGTCTCAACAGAGTGGATGTGGAGAGGTTGTTTCCTATGATGGGGGAGTCTCGGATCAGAGGACGCAGCCTCAGAATAGACTTCCTCAGTCCTGACGTGGGGTTCTGGCCCGAAACGTCGACTCATCGTTTCCACAGATGCTGCCCGACCTGCTGAGTTCCTCCAGCGTGTTGTGAGTGTTGCTCAGAATAGAGGGATGTTCATTTAGAGTGGAAATGTAGAGGAATTTCTTTAGCCAAAGAGTGGAATTCATTGTTACAGGCGGCTGTGGATGCCAGATCATTGGGTGTATTTAAGACGGAGGTTGATAGGTTCTTGATCAATCATGGCGTAAAAGAATTCGGTGAGATGGCAGAAGAATGGTGTTAAGAGGAAAATGGATTAGCCATAATGAAATGGCAGAGCAGACTCAAATGGCCAAATGGCCTAATTCTGTTTCTTTGTCTTATGATCTTATAGACTTTTGAGAGTCCACAGTGTCCTCCTCACTGACAATCAATACTGGTGCTCTTTAAGAGTGTCTGCTTAGCCCACTGCTGTACTCCGCCCCCACCCATTATTGTGTGGCTAGGCAGAGCTCAAATGCCATCAATAAATTTGCAAATGACAGAACTATTGTTGGAAAATTTCAGATGGTGATGAGAAGGGCAAGGAGTGAGATAGATCAGCTGGTTGAGTAGAGGTCACAGCAACTACCTTGCACTCAACGTTGGTAAGACCAAGGAATTGATTGTGGACATCAGTCCTCATCGAGGGATCACAAGTGAAAAGGGTGAGCAGTTCCTTGATGTCAACATCTCTGAGGATCTACCCTGGGCTCAACATATTGATGCAATTACAAATAAGGCATAACAGAAGGTATATTTCATTAGGAGTTTGAAGAGATTTGGTACGTCATCAAAAACAATAGCATTTCTGCAGATGTGCAGTGTAGAGCTTTCTAACTGGTTGCATCACTATCTGTTTTGGAGGGGCCACTGTACAGCATCAGAAAAATCTGCAGGATGTTGTAAACTCAGCCAACTCCATCAGGAGCAGTAGCCTTCCCAGCATCCAGGATACCTTCAAAAGGTGATGCCTCAAAAAGGTGGCATCAATCATTAAGGACCCCCCATCACTTAGGACATGCCCTCTTCTCAGTGTTACCATAAAGGAGGATGTACAAGAGCCTGAAGCCACACACTCAGTGATTCAGAAACAGCTTCTTCCCCTCTGCCAGCAGATTTCTGAATAGAAAATGAACCCATGAATACTACCTCAGTCTTTTCTCCCCTCTCTTCTTGCACTACTTACTTAATTTAATTTTTTAAAATATGCTTCTTATTGGCTACAATGGATAGATAATATTACTCAGACAATGCATATGACGCGGACGATCTGAGAGAGCAGTTTCCAACAAGAAGGCTTGGTGTGCAGGAGTCCATGAGGTCATGGACAGTCGGACTCAACTTAACGACTGAACAACAACTTATTGTCATTTAACGTTTTTATTATTATGCACTGCTGCAGCAAAACAACAAATTTCATGACATATGCCAGAGATAATAAGCCTGATTCTGACTCTGATTCGTTTCCTCCAATCTTTGACAACACACACAGAATGCTGGAGGAAACTCAGCAAGTCAAGCAGCATCTATGGAGGGGAATAAGCAGTTGACATGGAAAGGTCTCAGTCCCGAAATGTCGACTTTTCATTCCCCCTCACAGATTTGCTCAGCTGCTGAGTTCCTGTAGGATTTTCTGTGTGTTGCTCAAGATTTCCAGCATCAGCAGAATCTCTTGCATTCATAATTTGCTCCTCCACTTTTTGAATGGATTCTTCTTGCTGAGTAAATTGGCTTTGTTTGCCACACAGTTGTTCTGCCTTCAGAGCATTACCTGACACAGTTAACTGGCTTTTTGTGAGATTATGGTTCATATTTTCAACAAGTGAGGTTTGTCTCCCTTCAGGGTAAGAAGAGGGTTAATTTCTCTAAATATGAAAACCAAATCTGACAGTCTTGCAGATTATATTCATCAAACCTTCTTGCAGAAGACACAGACAAATACTTTAAGAGCCATTCAATTTGGTAAGATGCAAGCTGTAGCAGAAATACTTGGAGAGAAGTATTGGATGACGGGCATGAATTAAGTCTCTTGCCTCCACATCAGCAGTTCTTGGAAAGGATTAAAGTTTAATAACTCGAATAAACACTTGGCAACATGATTTAAGTATTGCAAAGTGCATTATTGTTTAAATTATCAGGATTATTTTTACATATCAACGGAAGAGAATAAGGATAAAGTGATTCTGGTACAGGATAAGCAGGAGATGTTTGATATGCATCCTTTCCTATGTGCTCATAGCAGCCAAATCATAGAGGTTGTTATGGAGAAATAGATCATTTTAGTTACATTGAAACCCATTACTATACCAACCATATGAAGCACACATATTATGTGAGTATGATTAAAATCAGGTTTATATTCAGTTGCCACATTATTCAGTACAGCAGTGGAACACGGTGAGGTCTTCTGCTGCCATAGGCCATCCACTTCAAGGTTTGACGTGTTGTGCATTCAGAGACACTCTTTTGCACACCACTGTTGTAACGCATGGTTATTTGAGTTACTGTCACCTTCCTGTCAGCTTGAACCTCTCTGGCCATTTTCCTCTGACCACTTTCGTTAACAAGGTGCTTTCACCCACAGAACCGTCACTCACTGGATTTTCTTAAATGTTTTTCACATCATTTGCAGTAAACACTGGACACTGTTGTAAAATCCCAGGAGATCAGTATTTTCTGAGATACTAGAACTACCCCAATGGCACCAACAATCATCTCACGATCAAAGTCACTTAGATCACATTTTGTTCCCCATTATAATGTTTAGTCTGAACGATAACTGAACCTCTTGACCACGTCTGCATGTTTTTATGCATTGAGTTGCTGCCAGATGATTAGCTGATTAGATATTTGCATTAGTGAGCTGGTGTACAGGTGCACCTGAAAAAGTGGTCACTGAATGTATAATCACTAACTTATATGTGTTGCAATCTGTTGCAGTACAGTATAAAGACATTGAATTACTATAAATTATAAAAATACATAAAGGATTAACAATATAGTGTTCAAGATTTCACTGAATATATACAAGCCTTGCAAGTCTTCATTGAGAAGTCAGCAATGCAAAGAGTGAATAGCTACAAGTTCCTGGGTATCAGCATCTCAGAGGGTCTATCCTGGACCCAATATATTAATGTAATCATGAAGAAGGCATAATAGTGCCTCTTCTTTATTTGGAGTTTGGGGAGAATTGATATATCACCAAAGATTCTCACAAATTCTTATCGGAGTTTGATGGAGCACTCTGATTGGTTGCATCATGAGTCTAATGCACAGGATTGCAAGGAGCTGCAGAGGACTGCAGACATAGCCATCTTCATCATGGGCACAACCCTTCCTGCCACTGAAGGCAACTTCAAGAGGTGGAGGCTCAAGAAGGGGGCATCCACCGCTAAAGGTGCCCCCTTCACGTTACTACCATTAGGGAGGAGGTACAGGAGCATGATGAACCACAATCTGTGGTTCAGAAACAGCTCCTTGCTCTCTGCAATCACACTTCTCACAACAATGTGAAATTAATTGAGAGCATACATCTCCCACACACCACCGCTGAGGCAATTACTCAGATGGCAACAACACATGCTCATGCACTGCTCAATGAATTTGGAATTGCTCTCTTTGCAGTAAGGTTGCTATCATATAACACTATCTTCAACATCCAGACACATTCAGAAACAGCTTTCACCCCTCCATTATCAAAATTCTCAATCTTGTCTGAGCCCATGAACACTCTCTCATTATTCCTCTTTTACACTCTTTACAGTATCTGTTCTTGCAAAGTACAGTTATTTTATGTCTTGCTACAAAACCACACATTTCATGACATTTCAAGAACTGTTCAGTTCTGGTTGCCTCATTGTAGAACGAATGTGGAAGCTTTAGAGAGGGTGCAGAGGAGATAAAAGGGGCACATGCTATAATGAAAGGTTGGACAAACTTGGGTTACTTTTTCTGGAATGCCAGAGATTAAGGGAAGATCTGATAGAGCAGGGTTCCCATCCCAGATTAATGATAGCGGTCTATGGCAGGGGTCCCCAACCTTTTTGCAGTACGGACCAGTTTCATATTGACAATATTCCTGCGGACCGGCTGATCGGGGTGGGGGGTGGGATGGTTGCCAATGGACAAGAGTACAGTAGCAGTCAAATACGTTGGGTTTACCCCGAAAAGCCTATAATGACCATGAAGCCTTGTGCGGGCACCAGTGCGCATGCGTGACCTGTGTATGCGTGCACGTGCCGTTTTTTTGCTACAAATTGTTCGGGGGGGGCACTGTTAATCACGACCGGAATATCGGTGATAAGTGGCTAATACACTCAATTTCGTTTCTAAAGGGTTTATCTAACGAATTTAATATTAAACACACAGCGCATATTTTCCTCGCATGAATATAGTGATAAGTCAGTTATCAGGGGAGGACAGGGGAGCTTGAAGTAAGTGTTGAACGAACTTCCAGTAGAAGTGGCAGAAGCAGGTTCAATATTATCATTTAAAGTTAAATTGGATAGGTATATGGACAGGAAAGGAATGGAGGGTTATGGGCTGAGTGCAGGTTGGTGGGACGAGGTGAGAGTAGCGTTCGGCACGGACTAGAAGGGCAGAGATGGCCTGTTTACGTGCTGTAATTGTTATATGGTTGTATAAGTAAGTCAATAGCATAACATTTTAAGTAACGTTTGGATATTAAACACACAGCGCATATTTTCCCCGTATGAACATATAAAATCATTGCAATGCACCAATATCGCCGAATCAGTGGGAGCCCTGGGCTTGTTTTCCTGCAACAAGACGGCCCCATCAAGGGGTGATGGGAGACAGCGATACTCGGATGGGTTCCTTATGTCCAGTCTATTCCGCAATTTAGTTTTTGTTACATTCATCGCAGAGATAAGTTGGAAATGGAAGCAACGTTTTCATGGCTATCTCAGGATATTCGCCCTTGACTTTGATCCAGAATGCCAGCAGAGATGTTATAGCAAACATAATTTTCAGCCCGCCGTCATTTGCAAACTCGAGGAGTTGATCGCCTTCCCGCGCTGACATGGACGACGCACGGCTAATGACCTCGCGTGCATTCAAGCTCAACAGTGCGCGTGACAGGGAATGAGGAAAGGTGCAGCTGACTCATATCGTTTCCTCGCGGCCGGTAGCGCTTGCCTTGCGGCCCGGTGGTTGGGGACCGCTGGTCTACGGCACTAAAAAAGGTTGGGCCTCTTTTGATGGTGGTTTATAAGATTATGAGAAAGTACAGACAGTATCTATTCTTCCTCAGAACTGAAAAGTTTAATACCAGAGGGCATGCATTTGGGGTGAAAGGGGCTAAATTCAAAGGAAATGTGAGAGGCAAGTTTTTTATACAGAGATTGGTGGGTGCCTGGAATGTGCTGCCTGGGGTGGTGGTAGAGGCAGATACAGGAGGGATTTTTAAGAGATGCTTAGATTGGCACAGTACCCCACTTGGAGTACTGTGTTCTGTTCTGGTCACCTCACTAAAGGAATGATGAGGATACTATAGAAAGAGTGCAGAGAAGATTTACAAGGATGTTGCCTGGATTGGAGAGCATGCCTTATGAGACTAGGTTGTGTGAACTTGGCCTTTTCTCCTTGGAGCGACAGGGGATGAGAGGTGACCTGATAGAGGTGTATAAGATGATGAGAGGCATTGATCGTGTGGATGTCCAGAGGCTTTTCTCCAGGGCTGAAATGGCTAATACAAGGAGGCATAGTTTTAAGGTGCTTGGAAGTAGGTACAGAGGAGATGTCAGGAGTAAGTTTTCCACACAAAGCATATTGGGTGCATGGAATGCACTTCCAGTGACAGTGGTGGGGGTGGATACAATACCGTCTTTTAAGGGACTCTTAGATAGGTATATGGAGCTTAGAAAAATAGAGAGCTATGCATTAGGGTAATTCTAGGCAGTTTCTAGAGTAGGTTATATGGTTGGCACAACATTGTGGGCCAAAGGACCTGTAATGTGCTGCAGATTTCTATGTTCTATGAATGTGAGAAATATAGAAGGATATGGGCATTGTGTAAGCAGATGGGATTAGTTTTGCTGGCCATACTATTACTAATCTAATTGGTTCAGCACAACATTGTAGGTCAAAGAGCTTGTTCCTCTGATGTACTGCTCTATGTCCTAGATTCAATGTTCTAAGATAGCTTGAGTGAGCTTGGGCTTTTCTCTTTGCAGCAAAGGAGCATGACAGGTGACTTGATAAAGGTGCACAGAATGCTAAGAGGCATAGATTGAGTGGACAGTCAGAGAGTTCTTTTCCAGGGTGGAAATGGTTAATACAAGAGGCGTAATTTTAATGTGATTGGAGGGAATTATAGGGGGTTGTCAGAGGTTCATTCTTTACACAGAGTGGTGGGTGCATGGAACACCCTTGTGGTGGTGATGGTAGAGGCTGATACATTAGGGGCATTTAAGAAATTCTTGGATAAGCACATGGATGTCAAAAAAATTGGAGGGTTATGTGGGAGGGAAAGGTTAGATTGATCGTAGAGTAGGTTAAAAGGTCAGCACAAGATTGTGGGCAGAAGAATCTGTACTGTGCTGTAATGAATAGTCCTGATTTTGTTTCTAAAGCAAACATTAGCCTCTCTGCTGATGTGGCCCTTGGCCAGTATTCTCTCCATTCCTCCTTTGAGTCAGAAGGTCATGACTTCTCTGTAGTGTACTGAACAGATAATCTCAGTTGGTCAGTTGGTGACTTGGTGCAGTGTTGAGGTAGTGCCACACCACTGGAAACACCAGACTGTGAACAGATGCTGCACTGAACTCTTACCTGTCTTTGTAAGTAGATGAAAGAGATCATATATCTGAATAGATTCTCCCCAGTACCTTGTGTGTACTTATTTATTTATTTACTTATTTAAAGATACAATACTGAACCAGTCCTTCCAGTCCAATGAATGAATTGAATTGAATTGAATTGACTTTATTACTTCCATCCTCCATAGCATGCGGAATAAAAATCTTTACATTATGTCTCCATCTAAATGTCCAATTTATAGTTAATTGTAGTCAGTTTAATGTACCACAGGACAGTCAATATAACATAGAAATGCAGTTTTGTCAGCATGAGTTAATCAGTCTGATGGCCTGGTGGAAGAAGCTGTCCCGGAACCTGCTGGTCCTGGTTTTTATGCTGCGGTACCATTTCCCGACTGCCCAGCAACCCATCTTTTAAACCCTAGCCTGATTGCAGGACAATTTACAATGATCAATTAACCTGTGAAATTGGTAGGTATTCTAAATGTGGCAGGAAACCAAAGCACCAGAGAAAACCCACACATTCACAAGGAGAATGCAGAAACACTCTGCAGGACGGCGTCAGAATTGAACTCTGAACACTGACACTACTGCAGTATCCTAAATACAACTCCCAAGCACGGACTTGAACCCTGGACCTCAGGTAAAACGTCTGATACTCTACTGACTAAGCTATCCAAGCCCTGTATTTCTGCTGTGCATAAACACTCATCTGGTCCTTTCCTTAATGGAATCTTGCTGGATTCATAAAAAAACCGCTGCCACATGTTCCTACCTCCTTGCAGAGAGTAGATTTCAGAAATTAATTGGCTAACTGCAGAGAACTTCAGGATCTTCTGAGAACAAGAGGATCTGAGAAGGAGCAAAGGGGCTAGTTTTGCTGTTGTTGTTGATGTCATTCTGCTGAATATTGTAGGCGTGATATGCTGGCACCAGAATGTGTGGCGACAGTCGTGTGCTACACCCCCAGCACATGCTTAGGCTGTGTTTGGTTGTTAATGTGATTGATGCATTTCACTGTTTGTTTTGATGTACATGTGATAAATAAATTAATCTGAAATCTGGAATCTGAAATCTGGAATTTGGAATCTGGAACCTGGATTCTGGAATCTAGAATGTAATTCCCTACTAGGGTAGTAATGTGATTCTAGATGGCAGTTAACAGCGACTTCTTCAAGCTCTTCTGCAGAAACAGCTTAATTTCTACCTTTACTCTTTTTTTTTCTTTTCCGGGTAGATGGGGTTCTGTTGGAGATCCTGACCTGGAGTTACACTCAGACTTTGGTTCTTTGTGGTGTTGGGACCTGTTCCTGGGGGCGCAAGTCTGGCAGCTTTTTGAAATCCCAAGAATGCGGCCTAGAAGACAAGATGGCTTTGAGTTTGTGAGGCTTCGTGGCCCTGCAGACAAGCTTCCTCTATGCCAGTGCTGCCGACTGAGGTGTCGCAGGAGAAAACGGAACATCGGGAATAGCAGATCAGCTGTCGGGCGCTCTGTACTCAGCGAACCTCGTACTCTATCTCTCATTGGTGGGGGAGAGTTTGTTTTCGATTCCTGAGTCAGAGAACTCAGGGAAAACAGTGACGCAACAGACCTTATCAGCGCAAATCAGTGAGTTGTTTTGTTTGTCTCCCCTCTCACTGAGTGAAACCTCTTTGCCCCTTTATTAGGAAGAGAGAGCACCTGCGATATGTCAGTTTGTTGGGTGAATGATTAGTTTTTGTTGTACTGCGGATTACGGTCTTTCTCGGGGGCTTTGCTATTGCTTGCTTGCTGGATGGAGGGTGCTGAAGCTTTTTGCTAAAGTAAGTGGGGAGCAGGAGGGTCGATGCTTTGCAGCTGCTTGTGTGTGGGTGGGGCTTTGGGGTTCTAACGTTTTTACAAACACTCTTCTGTTTTAGTGGATGTCTGTGAAGAACAATAATTTTAGGATGTATGTTGTATATTAATATTGTATGTTATTGAATATTGATATTCAGGATGTATAGTATCATTATAGTATATTATTGTATATAGATATTAAATGAAACTATTGAAACAATTCAAACTATTGAAATCTGAAATCTGGATTCTGAAATATAGAATCTGAAATTTTAATTCCGATTCCAATTCCTGTTCCAGTTGGTCCACAGCCTCCTCTTGTGCCAGGATGAGGCCACGCTCAGGGAGGAGGAGCAACACCTTATATTCCATCTGGGTCTCCAACTTGATGGCATGAACATCAATTTCTCCTTTGAGGAAAAAAAATTCCTTCCCCTCCCCTCTTTTTCAATTCCCCATTCTGGCCTTTTTTCTCTGTTCACTTGCCCATCACCTCCCCCTGGGTCCCTCATCTTTTCCTTTCTCCTATGGTCTACTCTCCTCTCTTATCAGATTCTTTCCTCTCCAGCCCTTCACCATTCCTACCTTCCTGGTTCACCTACCACCTTCTAGCTATCCTCCTTCCCCTCTCCTCCCAACTGTTTATTCTGGCATCTTTCCCCTTCCTTTCCAGTCTGGAAGAAGGGTCTCAGCTCTAAACATGGACGGTGTGTTCATTTCCATCGACGCAGCCTGACCTGCTGAGTTCCTCCAGTGTTTTGTCTGTGTAACCTTACCACGTAATTCATTCAGTGTCAGCAGTGTTGCCAGTGAGAAGTAAAGAGGCTGAAGACAGCAGAAAGTACCACAATCAGACCACGGACACAGATGCTAGTACAGAGTGAAATTCAATTTGGATGAAAATCTCCCATACTGGCTGCTGCTGTATCAGCTGAAACATTGTCAATTTTCTGATAAAGCATCTGGGGTAAACACTTCTATCAGCAGTTAGAACCCTCTGGCGAACTGCTTCATATTTTGTTGTTGAACAAAACACATATAAAATGTCGGTGTTTTCCAATTTAGTGCAATATAATTCTGGTGGCTCTGTGTTTCTCAGACTTTCTGTAATGTTATTTTCAATTGAGCATAGAGTCCAGATACAGTCAGAGCGATAAAAAGCCTTTAATGTAATAGCTTCTTTTATTACTTTTTTTCTTGGTTTATATCAGTTTTTGCATGTTTTAAATGGTTTGACTAACACACTGAATCCAATCTACTGCTCAGTGTGACGTTAAGTCACAGAGGTCAGCAAGCTTCGGGTCTTGGTAACAACATCATAACATGCCTCAGTGCTTTCGGCTCTGTTTGACAGCAGGCTCTGATGTGAGAAGGGACAATTATCTCGGACGTTTAAGTCAGAGAGCCATGTGCTTAATAGTAAACAAAGCCCATTCTGATTAGTACTTAAGGCCAGTGTGGAAGAGTGACCCGCTCCTCTCTAGTTAGTGAGTCATCTGCTCAATGCCATTACAAAGCATACTGAGCATGTTTTACGTCGTGGGTCTGACCACTTCCCTGTCAAGATAGAGATCTACGCCCAGTGGCCCCTTTATTAGGTACACCTGTACACTTGCTCGTTAATTGAACGGCTTGAAGAGTGTTTGATGACTCTGGGTCTGAACTCACCAGAAGGGTGAGCTCATTGAAACCCATCGAATGGTGAATTGCCTTGATAGAGTCGATGTGGAGATGATACTTCCTATGGTGGGAGAGTCTAAAATCAGAGGATTCAACCTCAGAATTGAGGGGCGTCCTTTTAGAACAGAGATAAGGAAGAATTTCTTCAGTCAGAGAATGGTGAGTCTGTGAAATTCATTGCCAGAGGCAGCTGTGGAGGCCAAGTCTTTTAGGTATATTTAAGGCAGAGGTTGATAGATTCTTGATTGGTCAGGGCATGAAGGGATACGGGGGCAAGGCAAGAGATTGGTGCTGAGAGGAAAATTGGACTAGCCATAATGAAATTGCGGCACAGACTCACATGGGCCAAATCATCTTAATGTACTACGGTATCTTATGGTCTTAATGCAAATATCTAATCTGCCAATCATGTGGCAGCAGCTCAGTGCATAAAAGATTGCAGACATGGTCAAGCGGTTCAGTTGTTGTTCAGACGAAGCATCAGAATGGGGAAGGAATGTGATCTAAGTGACTTTGACTGTGGAATGATTGTTGGTGCCAGACAGGGTTGGTGTGTGGATCTCCGAAACTGCTGATCTTCTGGGATTTTCACACACAACAGTATCTAGAAGTTACAAAGGATAGTGTGAAAAACCAAAACAAAAAAAAATCCAGTAAGTGAAAATACCATGTTAATGAGAGAGGTCAGAGGAGAATGTCCAGACTGGTTCAAATTGCCAGGAAGGAAGGTGACAGTAACTGAAGTAACCACACATTACAGCAGTGGTGTGCAGAACAGCAACTCTCAGTGGACAACAGGATGAACCTTGAAATGGATGGGCTACAGCAGCAGACGACCACTAACATAATAAAGCGACCACTGAGTGTATGCTAGCTTGATGTCAGCCGGCCCTCATCCGCGACATTTCTGAGACTTGTACTAATCTTCGGATGTTTCAACACTGATGTTAATTGCACATTTGAAAGTTCAGTTCTTTTAATATAAATCATTAAAGCCTTAATATCAGCAGTTCAGGAAACATTGCTTACAAATCAGGGATAAATTATGTTTGCACATCTATATTGTGATTTGTGAGCCTTTATAGAACATGTTCTCTCTGTTTGACCCAAAGGGTGATGGCTTCTCTGTGTTTTTACAGCCTGGTATTTTGAAGATATTTACCATTTATTGCTAAAGCTTATGGTTATTGAATAACCTAAGGCACATCAGAACACGAGACAAATGATCCCTTCAACATCAGTTGGCACTAAAATTATTCCACCTTACCTTGAAACCACCTTGCTGATATCCTGTCTATTTCCTCCACAGCCTCAGCCTCTCAAAGCCAATAATTAACCTTATCCCTACAGTCCCTGGCTACATCCACTCCTACTTTGCTTGGTTGACCATGGGCAGCCAGATAAATTGCTAGACATCTTGGTCCAAAACTCTCTTGTTAAAGTTATCCAGTTCCCCACTTCTCAAACCCTCCAGTTTTTTAATGCCTCTCTCCATATATATATGGAGATATATATATCCACACCCCCCCCCCCAGTCTTGGTCACATTGCTCCAGGAGAGACATCATTGAACTGCAAATCAGATTTATGATGACATTACCAAGAATCATGAGAGGTTGGGCCAGCTAGCATTTTGTTTCTTGAAATGTAAGTGATTGAACAATTACATTATAGATTTATATAATCATAAGAGTTACAAATAGGGGGAATGTAGACAGTCTTTTTCCCAGGTTGGGGTAATGAAAATGGTGTAGGTTTAAGGTGAGATGTGAAAGATTTACATAGGAAGCCGAGGGCATTTTTAGTTGTTAGGGCATGTACTGTAAAAGAAATTTGGATGAGTACATGGACAAGAGGGGTTCAAAGAGATATGGGCAAACTGCGGGCAAATGGGACTTGCTCGGTGTATGGGGGAGTTGGGTTAAAGGGCCTGGTTTCATGCTGTAAGGCTCTAAACAAGTATGGTACATGTGCCCAAGATGGCATGCAAAAAAAAAAATTGGCACATTCAAATCCTACCCAAAATAAAAAGATACAGAATGATTTCCTTCACTACCAAATGAAGACCATAAGACCATAAGACAAAGGAGCAGAAGTAGGCCATTCGGCCCATCGAGTCTGCTCCACCATTTTATCATGAGCTGATCCATTTTATCCTATTTAGTCCCACTCCCCCGCCTTCTCACCATAACCTTTGATGCCCTGGCTACTCAGATATCTATCAATCTCTGCCTTAAATACACCCAATGACTTGGCCTCCACTGCTGCCTGTGGCAACAAATTCCATAGATTCACCACCCTCTGACTAAAAAATTTTTTCGCATCGCTGTTCTGAAAGGGCGCCCTTCAATCCTGAAGTCATGCCCTCTCGTACTAGACTCCCCCATCATGGGAAACAACTTAGCCACATCCACTCCGTCCATGCCTTTTAACATTCGAAATGTTTCTATGAGGTCTCCTCTCATTCTTCTAAACTCCAAGGAATACAGTCCAAGGGCGGACAAACGTTCCTCATATGTTAACCCTCTCATTCCCGGAATCATTCTAGTGAATCTTCTCTGTACCCTCTCCAACGTCAGCACATCCTTTCTTAAATAAGGAGACCAAAATTGCCCACAGTACTCCAAGTGAGGTCTCACCAGCGCCTTATAGAACCTCAACATCACATCCCTGTTCCTATACTCTATTTCTCTAGAAATGAATGCCAACATTGCATTCGCCTTCTTCACTACCAACTCAACCTGGAGGTTAACTTTAAGGGAATCCTGTACGAGGACTCCCAAGTCCCGTTGCATCTCAAGCAGTAAGTGAGTTTTACAACCCAAGAGTAGTGAGGAAATGTCTAATGCTGGCTTGGTGTCAGCTAGATGGTTGTGACAACATAGGGCATTGGATAATACGTTTTGAAATCCTTGCAGAATTGGTGTATACATCAGTATCCGGATCATAAACGGTTGGGCCAATTGGCATTGGTTTTGCTCTGCTTGTATGTTATCTTCTGTCATTTGTGAGAGAACACTGGATATTCAGTGACAATAGTGGTAAATACAAACGTTTGTACTATATGTAGTTCAGCACCTCCATGAATAGTTATTTTTCAATTGTCTTTTAACTTCTACATACTGGTCAGGTCGAATTTGACCCGTTTTGATATTTGACAGCAGTAAAAACACCCTAAATGCCACTTTTTAGAGCCAAAATTTGATGACTTTTCCTAAAGTGACCCAAAATGCACAAAAATGAAAATATTTTAAAATTTTATACTTTTGTACAGATGCTACAAATGTTTGTACATTGAGGCTGTTCCGGTTCAAATTTGACCCTTATCTATTGAAATGGATTTTAGATCTCTGAAACATTAATTAAGGATTAATGTACATTGAGGTTGTTCCTTTATTTATCACATTTATCACAGTGAAATGTATCGTTTGTGTCAAATGAAATCATGGGAAGTTGAGTTGGGGGCAGCCCGGAAGTCTTGCCACAGTTCTGGCGCCAACTTAATAACCCTAGCCGTAACCATATATCTTTGGAATGTGGGAGGAAACCACAGCACCCAGAGGAAACATACACTGTCTTGGTGAGTACATAAAAGTTCCTAACAGACAGTGGTAGGAATCGAATCCCAATTGGTGATCACTAGTGCTGTACAGCAATTACCCTAACGATTACGTTACTGTGCTGCCTTAATTAAGTCTGTAATTATTGTTACTAATTCATTAATCAATGATAATCTCTGCTCAAAATTACCATGGCGTGAGATTTTTTTTTTGTAAGTTTATTTGCCATGCCACTCTGGCGGCACGTGGTAAAGTGGCGGTTGCACAATGCCATTACATCTCAGGATGTTCATTCTGGCGTACGTTCTCCCCGCGACTGCATGGGTTTCCTCCAGGTGCTTCTGTTTCCTCCCAAAGTCCAAAGATTGATCAGTTAGAAGTTTAATTGGTCATGGTAAATTGTCGTGTGATTAGATTAATGTTTAGTAGGTGGGTTGCTGGGCAGCATGATACATTGGGCCAGAAGGGCCAGTTCCACATCGTATCTCTAAACAAAATAAAATAAAATAAAAATTATCGCCAATTTGGGAACACGCTTTCCAAAGGTTTTGCCAGCCCTATGACATTACAGCTGCACAGTACACCTTTGTCGCAGGGTGCTTAATGACTAGCTATGGTCGCAGTGATCACCAGAACAGGGAGGAACCATTGTGCACCCCCATGTATCCTGATCAGTCTTTGTTCTCAGTATCTGAAGATGACGTGCGGGCTGCCTTCAGGAGAGTGAATCCGCTCCAGACTGAGTACCTGGCCAAGCACTGAAGATGTGTGCTAACCAGTTGGCTGGTATGTTCACGGATATCTTCAACCTCTCGATCTGGCAATGCTTCAATCATTCCAATACCCAAGAAGACTATCACCCAGTGGCACATACATCCACAGTGATGAAGTGTTTTGAGAGGCTGTAGTTAACACATACTATCTCTTGTCTGAGTAGTGACTTGGATCCACTCCAAATTGCCTACTGAAGCAACAGGTACATAGCAAATGCCATCTCATTGGCTTTCACACAACCCTGGAACATCTGAACAGCAAAGGTGCATACATCAGAATGCTCTTTATCGATTATGGCTCAGCATTTAATACCATCATCCCCTCAAAACTAATCAGTATACTCCAAGCCCTGAGCTTCAATACCCCCTTGACCAATTGGATCCTGGATTTCCTCACTTGCAGACCCCAGTCAGTTTGGATTGGCAAAAACATCTCCTCCACAATCTCCATCAGCACAGGAACACCGTAAGGATATGTGCTTAGCCTCCTTGCTCTACCTGCTTTACACCTATGACTGTGTGGCTAATTACAGCTCCAACACCCTTTACAAGTTTGCTGACAACACCACTGTTGTGGGCTGTAACAAAGGGGGTGATGAATCAGCATACAGGAGCGAGATTGAAAATTTAGCTGAGTGGTGTATTATCAGCAGCCTCACACTCAATGTCAATGTGCCCAAAGGATTGATTGTCGACTTTTCAGGAGAGGGAAACCAAAGTTCTCATTGGAGAATCAGAGGTGAAGAGGGACAGTAACTTTAAATTCCTGGGGGTCAGCATCTCAGAGGACCTGTCCTGGACCCATCATATAAATATAATTGCAAAAAAAGCACGATAGTGCTTCTACCTCCTCAGGTGTCTGTGGAGATTTGGCATCGCAACAAAAACATTGGCAAACTTCTATAAATGTGTGGTGGAAAGTGTACTGACTGGCTGCATTATAGCCTGGTATGGAAACACCAATGTCTTTGAGTGGAAAATCCTATGACATGCAATGGATTTGGCCCAGTACATCACGGGTAAAGCCATTCCAACCAGTGAGCACATCTATATGAAACGTTGCTGTAGAAAAACAGCATCCATTATTGAAGATCCTCACCACCCAGGCCATGCTGCCTTCTCGCAGTTGCCATCAGGCAGAAAGCACAAGAGCCTCTGGATTTGCAGTACCAGGTTCAAAAACAGTTGCCACTGCTCAACCATCAGGCTCCTGAGCAAAAGGGGATAACTACACTCATTCTAATCCTGGTGTTCCCACATCTCTATCTTGTTATTTCATGCTCTCATGATTTATTGCTATTAATTTATATTTGCATTTGCACAGTTTGTTGTTCATTGATTCTGTTTACAGTTACTGTTCTATAGATTTGCTAAGTATGCCCGCAGGAAGAAGAATCTCAGGGTTGTATGTGGTGACATGTATGTACTCTGATAGTAAATATTACTTTGAACTTCGTGCTCTGTGCAATACTCACCACTAACTCCCATTCCGCTGTACTCTTAATATAGCTCTACATACAGTACTGTGCAAAAGTCTTAGACACATACAGTATACGTAGCTAGGAAGCCTCAGATTTTGCACAGTACTGTGGAGTGAAGAATGAAGTAAATCTGACGAGCAAAGGATGCTGGGAATGGGGAGGATGGAGCACAGCAGGAAGGATGTGGGACAGGTGGCATAGAAGGCATGTCAGGGGCAGGGTGTGGCTTGGTGCAGACATACTCAGCCATGAGACACCAGGCAAGGTAATTTGATTCCAAACAATTGGTTTCTTGATCATTACACAATATCTCTCCGGTGCTTCCCGCTTCTCCCTCGTCTCTCCCTTCCCCCTTTTCCCAAGCATGATCCCCCTCTCCCTGCCCCTTCCCACTCTCAGTCCACAATCGCGACCCACAGCAGATTCAGGTTTATCATCGCTCACATATGTCATGCAATTTGTTTTATTTTATAGCGGCAGTACAGTGCAATACATAAAATTATTACAATAGAATTTTGCACAGTACTGTAGTTTCTTTCCCCTCATCATTTGGAATTACCTTCCACACCCTCTCAAGCAGCACATTCTGGATCACTATAGACTCCTCATCCACCTCCTGGCTTTCTGCCAATTGCCTCAAATTGGGAACTAACAGTTATTAAGCCTCCTGCCAATTTCTCCCATTATAAACCACAAAATTACTTTGAAGTTCTTTGACAGATATTCTCAAAGGGCAGGGATTAAAAGCAGATATCATCACACCAAGTTGAGTGCTTCCTCAGATATAACATGCTGAATGTTATATTTTCAACAGCTTTTGACACTGTTGTACATTTAATAATCCGTGGCACATGAGACATGGATGCATTTAAAAATAAACAAAAAGCAGTAAATGTGAGGTAGCTCAACAGTGACCATACCATGGTGACGTAGGAGCATGGATGATTAGTGACTGGTGGGACGGACTGCATTTAAAATGGGAAATTAGATGATACACAAGGCAGAAAGGCTTCTCTTAATGATTTAAAAAGATGTTCTGGCCCCATATGCCGACATGCAACCCCAGTAAAAAGCAGGAGAAATGATATAAGGATTAAGACTTTATTTCCATACATGGGTGCTGCGATAATGTAATGGTTAGTGTGACACCATATTACAGTTTGGAGTATTCTTGAGTTCAGAGTTCAATTCCAGCACCATCTGTTAGGAGCTTGTACTTTCTCCCACTGAACTGTGTGGGTTTCCTCCACGCGCTCTGGTTTCCTCCCATGGTCCAAAGAGATGTTGGTCAGTAAGTTATTTGGTCATTGTAACTGCCCTGTTATTAGGCTAGTATCAAATAGATGGTTGCTGGGGGATGCACCCCGTCGGACCAGAAGGGCCTGTTCCGTGCTGTATATCTACAATAAATTAATACAGAGACCTTTCTTTTGGTTTGATACCTGTTATTCCACTGATAAGACTCATTGTTGATGCCTACTGACAGATTCACTATATTTACTGCCTTAGGCAACAATAATATAGTTCTCATGTGGAACACAGTAGTTTTTGGATTCTAATAGTTAGCCAACTTAAGGGATAACAAGTATTACCCCTCAACCATCAGTCTCTTAAACTAGTGGGGATAACTTCACTCACCCCATCATTGTAATGTTGCCACAACTTATGGACTCACTTTCAAGGACTCTTCATCTCATGTTCTTAATATTTATTGCTTATTTATTTATTATATTTTTCTTCTGCATTTGCACAATTTGTTGTCTTCTACACATTGGTCATTTGTCTGTCCTGTTTGGTACAGTCTTTCTACAGTACTGTAGAGCATAGACCAGTATAGCACAGTACAAGCCCTTCAAACCATGATGTTGCGCCAACCTTTTAAACTACTCTGAGATCAGTCTAACCCTCCCTCTGGTATAACTGTCCATTTGTCTTTTATCCATGACCCTACCAAAGAGTCTCTTAAATGTCTTTACTATATCTGCCTCTACTGGCAGTCTTACACCTTTGAACCAGTGGTCCATGCACACACCATGTTCTGGTTTAAAAAAAAACTACCTCTGACATCTCACACGATATTGTTCTCCAATCACGTTAAAATGATGCATCCTGGTATTAGTCATTGCTGCCCCAATGTAGAGTCTCGGCCCAATACGTCTATTGTTCATTTCCTTCCGTAGATGCTGCCTGACCTACTGAGTTCCTCCAGCATTTTTCTGTATTACTCTGGATTTCCAGTATCTGCAGAATCTCTTGTGTGTAGATCGAGGGATCAAGAGTTCATCTTTATCACGTAAGAGCTCTTTCCAGGAGTGTTATAACAGTGCCCTTGAGCTCGGCAGTACACGCTCTCAAGATCTTATACATTTTGCCCGATGGAAAGACTTGCGGGGTGGGGGAGGAGAGAGAACGACTGGGTGGAAGTGTCCTGGATTATGTTGGCTATTTTCCTGAGGCAGAGAGCTACAGACAGAGTCCACAGAGGGGAAGCTGGTTTTAGTGAATGTCTGGGCAACTCTATGTAAACTCTTGCCGCCTTGGGCAAAGCAGTTCCCATACCAACTTGTGAAACATCGAAGGAGGCTGCTTTCTATAGCACATCTGTAAAAAATAGGTGCCAGTTATTGGGGCCAGGTCAAATTTCCTTCACCTTCTGAGGAAGTAGAGGTACTACATGTATGTCTAACACCATCAAAACATTCCAATAGGACAACTCAATTGCACATATTGGACTAGACAATCAGGCTTGGGCAAAGATGTGAGCATTATGTACGATCATAAGACCATAAGACATAGGAGCAGAATTAGGCCATCTGGCCCATCAGTCTTACCAGGGAAAAGAGAAAATGAGTGACAGAGAAGCCTGGTAAAATAATTCTAGCTTCTCCGGATCTCCAAAAAAAATACCGCTGCCATGGTGGAATGTTTTAAATCACTAATGCACATGAGTGCAGAACTGAGGAAGGAAGAGATTACAGAGATATACAGGGGCACCAACACAAAGGAACATTTTGACAAGAATAGACTATGGCATTTACAAACACCAAACCCTTCCCCCCACCCTACCAGGCATTTCTTTCTTTCCACCACATTAGTCTTCCTGTCTAGTTTGATTTGCCTATAGATTGAGAGGCTGTGCTCGGCTCTGTGTCCAAGTCAGGGTGGCCAACTCCCATTGTCCCTTTCCATGGATGTTCTTCTACATGGCATCCTTCCTGACACATGGCTCCCAATCAGCAAAAATTCCTTTCTCCTCTCGAAGATGCTGCCTAACCCACTGAGTTCCTGCAGCAGATTGTGTGTTGCTCCAGATACCAGCGATCACCAATTTCTAGGGATCTCCATCTTCTCCCTGCTCCCATTGGGGAGAAGATAAAAAGAGCCTGAAAGCACATACAACCAGGCTGATGGACAGCTTCTATCCTGCTGTTGTACGATTATTGAATACCACAAGATGATAAGATGGGCACTTAACCTTACAATCTAACTTGTTACAGCTTTTCACCTTATTATCTGCCTACACTGCATTTTCTCTGTAACTATAACGCTTCACTCTGCATTTTGTAATTGTTTTTCTTTATGCTACTTCAATGCACTGCTGTAATGAAGTGATCCGCATGAATGTCATGCAAAATAACGTCTTCCCTCTATCTCAGTACATATGACCATCCAAAACCAATTTACCAATTTAATTAATGGAAAGTACTCCTACTATTTTTTTAAAAATCTTTATGATTTAGGCAACAAACAATAAAGACAAGAGCCTCTGGTAACACTGAGCAGGTCAGGAAGAATCTCTGGCAGGGTTTCCCAACCTTTTTTATACCAGGGGCCAATACCATTAAGCAAGGAGTCTGTGGACCCCAGGCTGGGAACCCCTGATCTCTGAAAAGAGAAACAGTTAACGTTTCAGATCCTAGACCCTTCATCAGAACAAACAAGGACCCTTGAACCTGAATAGTTACCTATTTCATGTTCCACAAATGTTGTTTGATTTGCTACATGTTTGCAGCACTTTCTGTTTTTGTTTCATTGGCCCAGCATCCTTAGGTTTATAAATTTTCATTTCGAGGATCAGCTTCTATGAATGTACTCAAATTCCTGAACAACCAGTCATTCACTAGCCCATATTAGGATGCAAGGCATATCACCTGCAGCTGACATATCTGATCAAGACCTTGTGGATTCCAGTGGATGGCTGATGCAGACAGAATAAAAACTGCACTGACCTCACAAAAATCCATAACATTTCTTTCTCTCACAACTAATACTGCTGCTCTCCTTTAGTTAATAACCTGCCAACACTTTCAGGTGAATGATAGCATCGAGGACGAGGTATGAGGGAGTTTGCCAGTGCCTGCGGACGTGAACAATGGCAGCTATCTGTGACTTCTGAGGAGCTGAAGAGACAATGGCAGGGATAAAGGACCATTTCATAAAATTTCTTCCTTGATAAGCAGCTGAAGAGGGAATCTTTGAGGTTATTTACCAACCGAACCTCTTGTCGGGTTTAATGACATAAAGTGATCTGTCAGCCAACCAGCACTGGAGGTAACCAGAACCCAGTCAATTATATAAGATTATTACAAAGGCAAGACAAAAATCAGCACACAATTCACAATGACGTTAATTTGAAGCTCAGTAATTGGATAGCTGTTGTTTCTAAATGTGATTCACATACCTGTAGAATGGATAGCACTGAGTGAAAATGCCAATTAGGAGCATTTCAGAGTGTAACACTCCCGGGAATAAGGGAAAGGTTTCAATAATTTTTTGACTAATATATGCACCTCCTCTCTGCTATTTTCCGAGGTGTGACAGAGCCGAAAGCTGCTGGTAATTTGTACCTTAAGGTCAATCCTATTAGGTGTACTCATTACAACAGAGCTGGAAGCAAGCTTTGCCATGGTCACTGCTGAGTTGGACTGTTCACAGCAGAAATGTCGACTTGAGAGCCCTGGTTTCCTCAGGGAAGATAACCCCTTTTCCCTGGTTTCCCTTTAGCAACTCCAGTCGTTAATGTGGGCTAATTTATGGAATGAATCACTGGCCTTCAGCTTCTGAGAACTGGCTTCATATGTAGTCAATACTAAATAAATGCAATACCAGATGTCTCAAAAGCCTTACACTCAGTTGCTACATTCATGGAGTGGCCACAGAGTTTGCATTTGTGGTATTCTGCTGCTGTTGACCATTTACTTGAAGGTTTGAGATGTTGTATGTTCAGGGATACTCTTCTGCACACTACTGTTGTAATGCGTGGTTATTTGAGTTATTGTCACCTTCCTGTGAACTTGAAACAGTCTGGCCAGTTTCCTCAATATCAAGGCATTTGCACCCACAGAACTGCTACTCACTGGATGTTTATTGTTTATCACACCATTCTTTGTAAACTCTAGAGCAAGTTGTGGTGAAAATCCCAGGAGATCAGTAGTTCCTGAAATACTCAAAACACTCCATCTGGCACCAACAATCATTTCACAGTCCAAGTCACTTGGATCATATTTCTTCCCCATTCTGATGTTTGGTCTGAACAACAACTGAACCTCTTGACCATGTCTGCATGCTTTTGTGTATTGAGTTGCTGCCACATGATTGACTGATTAGATATTTGCTTTAATGAGCAGATGTACCTAATAAGGTGGGCACTGAATGTATAAATCTTCCTCATTTCACAGCATATATGAGCAAAGAACTTATTCTCCTACCTAATTATCCCCATTAACCCACTGAAGAAATAAGCATATTAGCATCTTAGATTCAGGGCAACCAGACAGAGGAGCAGAACTAGGCCATGCAGCGCATCGAGTCTGCTCCGCCACTCCATCATGGCTGATCCCAGATCCCTCTTAACCCCACACATTCTTTGCCATTTTGAATTTTGTCTCTATGTTACAATTTAACTCTTTGTTCCATCTGCATTGGTACCCAATCATTGACTTGTCCTTCCTTACGTCCATGTTACACCCATCGTCTACTTGTAAACCTGCTGGCTCATCCTCAGCTCTATCATCCTGGTTCCCATCCCCCTGGCACATTAGCTTAAATCACTCCCAACAGCTCCAGCAAATCTGCCCGCAAGAATATTTCCTTTGTTCTGGCCACTTCCCTGCTTGTAGCTCAAAGGTTCAATTTAATGTCAGAGAAATGTATACAATATATACCTGAAATGCTTTTTCTTCGCTAAACATCCATGAAAGCAGAGAAGTGCTCCAAGAATGAATGACAGTTAAATGTGAGAACCCCAAAGATCCCCCCCAGCTCCCCCCTCCCACGCGTAAGCGGCGGCAAGCATCAATCCCCCCCTCCCCCCACTGGCAAAACAAAAAGCGCACCCGCTACCGAGCACAAGTGTGAGCTAAGCGATAGCAAAGACACAGACCCTGATACTGAATCAACCTTTTTTATCCACTTCTTACAAATGTTATCCCTGTTTTTCTTTCCACAGATTCTATCCAGCCAGATGAGTGTTTCCGACATTTTCTCCAAAACTCCTGTTCCACCAGTCTGACAGTTTCACAACGGCTGCGTTGGAATGTGGCAGAGCAGCATTGTACTTAGTGTAACACTATTACAGCACCAGCAATCCGGGCTCAATTCCATCGCTGTCTGTAAGGAATTTGTGGATTCTCCCTGAGTTTTCTCCGGGTACTCTGGATTCCTCCCACATTTCAAAGACGTGTGGTTAATTGGTCACAAGGGTGCAATTGGGTGGTGCGGGCTCGTCGGGTTGGAAGAATCTGTTATCATGCTGTATCTTTAATAAAACAACCCAAAGTGTTGGAGTGGAGGCAAACCGGACTCATCCTCAATCCGGAGAAATACGGTATGAAGAAGAACAAGGAAGATTCCGCAACATATAAAAATGGTCATGTTTATTTTATACATGAGATTCTGTAGACAAGACCATAAGACATAGGAGCAGAATTAGATAATTCTGACCATCGTCTGCTCTGCCATTCCATCTTGGCTGATTTACTTTCCCTCTCAACTCCATTCACTTGCCTTTTCCCTGTAACCTTTGTTGTCCTGATTAATCGAGAACTTGTCAACCTCCACTTCATATAGATGCTGGAAATCTTGAGCAATACATACAATGTGCTGGAGGAGCTCAGCAGATTAAGTAGCATCTATAGAAATAAATGAACAGGTGACGTTCTGGGCCGAGACCCTTTATCAGAACTGGAAAGGGCGGGGTAAGAAGCCAGAATATGAAGGTAGGGGGAAGGGGAAGAAACACAAGCTGGCAGATGATAGGTGAGACAAGGTGAGGTGGAAGGCAGTCTACTCCTATCAGATTCATTCTTCTCAGCCCTTTAACTCTTCCACCTGTCACCTCCCAGCTTCTTACTTCATTTCCCTTCCCCAACCAGTCACCTTCACACTCACCTGGTCAACTTACATCTATTTTGTCAAGCCCATCTCAGGTTTTTGTTGATTTTAATGAAGTCCCTTACTATTCTTCTAAACTCAAGAGAACTTGGGTCCTGTATGCTAAGTCACCTTATACAACAAACCCACTTACAACAGAACCAGCATTAGGAGAGGACCTGTCAATGCTTCCGATCAAGTATTAAGTCAAGAAGGCCAGTAAAAAGAGGAGAAAGAGAGTGTTGAGAAAGGGTCCTGAGGTTATGACCCTTCACCTCAGACTACTTTGTTACTGCTCTCCTACCCCTCATTACACTAGCCATCTTGCCTCTGTGCTCTGAGGCCAGATGCAGGGCCGTCAGTCACATCTTTCCTCCCACACATGCTGTTTGGCCCGCTGAGATCCTCTAGCAGATTGTGAGTTGCTCCAAATTAACTTATTTTCGTTTAATTAGGGATACAGCCCTTGAACAGGCCCTTCTGGCCCAAAGAGCCCCTGCCACTCAATTTGACCCATATGTCCTTGGAATGTGGGAGGAAACCGGAGCACCCAGAGGAAACCCATGTGAACTTGGTGAGAAGGTCCCAACTCCTTACAGACACTGGTAGGAATTGAATCCGGGTTGCTGGCACTGTAATCGCTTTATGCTAACCACTACAAAACCATGCCACCCCAGATTCCAGCATCTGCAGCCTCTTCTGTCTCCAAAGCAGGTGTCGGATCTGTCCAGTCCCCTCAATGTACATCTCTCTCTCAATGACGTTTGCCTGGGGTAGTTTCAGACACAGATTCATCTCTGAATCCCCTCCAGCAAATAACGTTACAATTGCTTGACTGAACTGGCAGGAGGAATTCAATGCAAACATCTGCACACATTTGCTGTGAAGCTACATAGACGTTCAGAGTAGTGCTCAGTGAAAAAAAGATGACACTTTGGTCAGACATGAACAGTCTCAACATAAGCACATCTGCAAATCCCATGCTGACACAGAGAGAGAATGTTTTTAAGTATATTAGCCTAGTTAATTTCTGTGCAACAGATATTCAACGATCAGTAGTTCAAGAGAGGTAATATATAAAAGCAAGGATGGAATGCTGAGGCTTTATAGTTCATTGGTTAAACTGCACTTGGAGTATTGTGAGCAGCTTTGGGCCCCTTATCTAAGAAAAGGTGTGCTGATATCGGAGAGAGGCCAGAGGAGGTTCGCGAGAATTATTCTGGGAATGAATGGGTTAAAGTATGAAGAGGATTTGAGAGCTCTAGGCTAGTATTTGCTGGAGTCTAGAAGAATGGAGGGGGAGATCTCAATGAAACCTATAAAATATTGAAAGGCCAAGATAGAGTGGACATGGAGAGGTGATGTTGTGTATTTAATATATCAGTAATATTTGAGTAATATTGCAGTTATATTTCTTGATTAAGCATTCTTTGTTGCTTACATAATTCATTACAGGTTAAATGTAAGAAGTATGTGAATGGTATATGTCATCAGGCCACTATGTCATATGCGCACGTCTCACTGAAAGTAAAACTTAGAACGTACATGAGTTATCCTGGCTCAGTGTTTTTCTTTCCATTAATTTATATTTTGGAGTTACAAAACATAACAAGGGAGTTTAGGGCCAGAGGGCACCTCTTCAGAATAGAGGGAGAGATGTGAAGGAATTTCTTTAACCAGAGGGTGGTGAATCTGTGGAATTTGTTGCTACAGATGGCTGTGGAGCCCAAGTCATTGGGTATATTTAAAGCAGAGGTTGATAGAGGTTGGTAGAAGGTTATGAAGTGAAAGCAGGAAAATTGGGTTCAGAGGGATAATAAATCAGTCATGATGAAATGGCGGAGCAGACTTGATAGGCCTAGTTCTGCTCCTATATCTTATGGTCTCAATTACTGTTGTCGGAGAGAGTTCAGAGAAGATTTATGAGGATGAATGCAGGGGCTAACATATGAGGAGCATTTGTCCGCTCTTGGACTGTATTCATTAGAGTATAGAAGAATGAGAGGGGATCTCATAGAAACATTTTGAATGTTGAAAGGGTTGGACAGAGTAGATGTGGATGAGTCCAGGACAAGAGGCCACAGTCTTAGAATTAGAGGGTACCCATTTAAAACAGAGATGAGGAGAAATTCTTCTAGCCAGCGGGTCGTGGATCTATGGAATTCATGCCATGTACAGCTGTGGAGGCCTGATCATTGAGGGTGTTTAAGGAGGAAATTGATACATATCTAATTAGTTAAGGTATCAAGGGATATGGGGAAAAGCCAGAAATTGGAACTAGATGGGAGAATAGTACAGCTCATGGTGGAGTTGCAGCAGACTCGATGGGCTGAATAGCCTACTTCTGCTCCTTTGTCTTGTGATCTTATGATCTAGTACCTCGCCTTGCCGCAAATGTAAAACTAGTGACCTTTCTTTTTATGCAAAGCCTATTTCCATAATTCCCAGCATCAATGGGAGTTTTAGGGTGCAAAATTGAAACTTACTTGAACAATCAAACAACCTGTAGGCAGGTCGAGCAGCATCTGTGAGAGGGAAGGAATCGTCAATGATTCAGATTGCAACCCTGTGTAAATCCTGATCCAGGGTGTCAACCCACAATGACAACAATTCTTTTTCCCCACATAGATACTGCTTGATCCGGCGAGTTCCTCTGGCAGACTGTTGCTTCAGATTCCAGCATCTGTACTCTCTCGTGAAAAATGAACCCTGTACAAATGGAACTGTACTGCATGGTTTACCTCACCACTTAAAGGGACACTTTGCTGCCATTGGGCTTCTTGACTGAGCATCCTCCGAAAGAACGACAAGCTGCTCAGTCAGTTTCTGAAGCTGACAGTGTGTGCAGCAACTACCAAGCAGTGTTACCTCCCACATCGAGCTTATTCACTGGGGGCCCCAGTGCTCAAGTCACTATCTGGTTATGAAAGGCACAGATAGGGAAGACAGTCAGAATTTCACCCCAGGGTAGAAATGTAAAGTGCGAAAGAATATGCATTTAAACTGAGGGGGAAAGGTTTGAAGGAGATGTGCAGAGCATTTTTTAATGCAGAGGTTGGTGGGTATCTGGTTCTTTGAGGTTATCATAGCATGAGGGAGAGGGGAGAGGTGGTGATGGTGTTAGTGAGGATAAGCTCCCACTACCTATTAAATGCTCCCCAATGGTGTGCGTCTCAGATAGGGAAGGGGCAAGGGTGGGTGACTGGAGCCTTAAAACCAGTTGATTTGGGCAAATGGGGCTCATTGTCATGGTTGGCAGCTCATCTAGGAGAAGAAAAGCTCTGATCTCAAACCTCCACTGCCTTGTTGCTATACCCACTCATGGGAAAAGCTTTGGGAGTAAACCCCATGGAAAAATCCAGAGCTGGAGACCCTAAGGCAGTCCTACATTGAGTTCAAACCTGATTAGCAACTCTTGCAATGTCGCTGGTGCCAAATTGTATAGGTCTCAGCCGTTCCTTTGGACTCATCAGCTGTGTGGAGAGGGGGAGCCTGCTGCATGGGCAACATCTTGCTCTCTGTATCGTACTGCCCTGGCTTGCGTATTGACTTGCATATTGACTGAACATAGACAGGTAGGACACAACATCCATGGTCGACCCTGACCACAGAGAGTCTACGGTAAGTATCTGAATACACTGTCAAGGGTGGTAGTAGAAGCAGATACAACGGCTGTGTTTAAGAGGCTATTAGATAGATGCATGACTATGCAGGAAATGGATGGATACAGATCATGTTCAGGCAGTCCAGTGATTAGCATTACACCTTACTGCGCCACTGATCAGAGTTCAATTCCTGCCAGTGTCAGTGACGAGTTTGTATGTTCTCCCCATGACTGCATGGGTTTCCTCGGGATTCTCTGGTTTCTTCCCACATTCCAGAGAAGTACAGGTTAGTGTTAGTGAGTTGTGGACATGCTATGTTGGTACCAGAAGCACAGCAACACTTGCAGACTACCCCTAGTATGTCCTTGGACTGTGTTGGTTGTTGACGCAAATGCCAAATTTCACTGTTTAAATATTCATATGCAAAAGTAAGCCAACCTTTAAAAGAGAATTGGTTTAATTTGGCATGGTGCCCAGACAGACACTGTGGGCTGTACTGCTCGATGTTCTATGTCTCAGGAGCTGATGGTGTTCTACTGGAGTACAAAAGCTTGGCAGTGAATAACCTCAGTCTCCAATCCACAACCTTAACAGGGGAATACACCAGCTTTACTTATAATCATTTTCAAGAAAGCAACTAAGCAACTGTACACTTGCTCATTAATGCAAATATCTAAACAGCCAAACCATGTGGCAGCAACTCAATGCATTAAGGCATGTAGACATGGTCAAGAGATTCAGGTGTTGTTCAGACCAAACATCAGATTGTGGAAGATATATGATCTAATATGATGGTATTGGGTTTGCTGGCCACAAATTTCTAAACAAGATGAAGGTCTAAAGCCCTATCATATATAAATAGCCAATGGTATTAAAGGGAGACTATGGGGCAATCATAGTGGTTAACCTGAAGCTATTACAGCTCGAGGTGTCAGAGTTTGGAGTTCATTTCCAATGTCTAGGTTCCTCCCACACTCCAAAGATGTACTAGTTAGAAGGTTAATTAGTCATTGCAAATTATCCCATGATTAGGCTAGGGTTAAATCGGGAGATGCAAAGCGGCGCACAGATTCAATTGTAAGGATGACCTCTGCTTTACTGAAGAAATACGGACTGCCAGCAGACATATGCAGGACACTTTTGCCTCAGGCATCGATACTACCAAGACTTTACGGGCTCCGTAAGTACACAAGGAGGTATCTCCATGAGGCCTATCATCAGTGGGATAAATTCTCCAACTTATCGCCTCGCTAAGCATTTAACAACCATGCTGTCTCCCTTTGTTGGGGGCTGTGAGCATCACATCACAAATTTAACCAACTTTGTTATAACGATAACCAACATCCAGCTGACCTCAGAGGATATAATGGTCAGTATCGACATGATGTTCCTGTTCACAAGAGTTCCCATTATGGATAGCTTGGTCCTCCTGTGGTCAAAGTTTGATAAGGGTACCATTGACTTTTTTAAACACAACTTTACATTGATGTACTTCCTCTATAAGGGGGACCACTATGAACAAATGAATGGAGAGGCCACGGGTCGCCCTTGTCACCAGCTATTCTACTTGGAAGACTTTGAGGGGAAGGCTCTGAGTTCATCACCCTTACACCCCAAATGCTTCTTCAGTTATGTCAATAAGAGCTTCATAGTCTGGTCTCTTGGACTCCAAGAACTGCAACAGTTCCGTAAGCATCTGACGGAGTTGGAAAAGAATGGTTGCTTCCCTTCCTGGATATTCTAATATGACGGAAACCGGTCGGCAGCCGTGGACATGGTGTCTATCGGAAACCCATTCACATGGACTTATAGCTCAACAATAAGTCATCATCATGACTCCCAACGTAGAACAGGGTTCTTTCAACTTTAATTAGCCATGTCAAAACTATTTCGGACCTGGACAATCTCCACGAGGAGATAAGAGGAAAACGCATGACGTTCCTACCAAATGGCTACACGGTGAATGAAATAAATTGAGCCCTTATAAGGACCAATGGAAAAACCGGTAAACCTAACAACGAGGAGGAACCTGTCACTACCACCTGCATTCCCTATATTTCCACAGTTTCTGGAAGGATCACCAGGATTCTGAAGGAATACCAGATTAATACCATCCACAAACCTGTAAGTAAACTCAAATCACAGCTTATGTGGGTCAAAGATTACCTGGGATTCAGGATGGATCACGTTTACAGGATTCCCTGTGAATGTGGAGCAGCATATATCGGCCAGATGTGACGCATGGTGGAAACTCTTATCAAGGAGCACAAGAGGTGTATCCGTTTGGCTTATCCAGGGAAATCAGCGGAAGCAGAACACCGCATTCACAACGACGACAGGATTGACTTCAATGGCACTAAAACTACTGTGCCATGCCAAGGGGTTTTTGTACTGCCTGGTAAAGGAAGCCATTGAGATAAAACTAGAGGACAAGTATTTTAACAAAGATGAAGGTCTCACTTTAAGTATGAACTGGAATTCGATTGTAAACGAGGTGGGAGAGCAGAAACCTGATTGGATGAGGGTCTTTTAGGAGAATCCTGGATAGGTACATGGAGCTTAGAAAAATGGAGGGCTATGGAGAACCCGAAGTAATTTCTAAAGTAAAAACATGTTCGGCACAGAATTGTGGGCCAAAGGGCCTGTATTGTGCTGTAGGTTTTCTATGTTTCTATGTTTCTAACCAGTCAGGAGAGATGGACGATGAGGGTATAAATACCACCAGACTAGACATACCCAGGCATCATGCCTGATGAAGATGGCAGAGTTTGTAATTGAAACGTCAGTTAAAATAGATACCTGTATCCAGCTGGAAGGCCAGGAAGAGTTTATTCATCATATATGCCAGGAAAGCACTAGATCCTGTTAGTTGGAAGTTTACATACATCTGTTTTTGATCTTACAAGTGACAGATGCTGTGTTTTGAAAGCCAAGTTTAGCACACAACCAAGGGACCCACTAGCCAAGGAGTGAATATCTATCACACTAACAGACTTCATCTGTAGAATAATTGTTAGTGCCAGACAGGGTGGTTTGAGTATCTCGGAAACTACTGATCTCATTGGGTTTACATACGCAACAGTCTCTAGAGTTTACAGTGAATGATGCAGTAAACAAACCCCTCCAGTGAGCAGTAGTTCTGTGAGCAAAAATGTCTTTTTAATGAGAGAGGTCAGAGCAGATTGGCCAGACTGGTTCAAATTGACAGGAGGGCGACAATAACTCAAATAATCATGCATTACAATAGTGGCGTGCGTAAGAGCATCTCTGAACAATCAACATGTCAAAACCTGAAGTGGATGGGCTGCAGCAACAACAAAAAGCACAAACACTGAGTGGAGGAGTCAATAATAGGAATCCATAAAGAAGGGCAGATTTAAACTAAGTTCATTGTTCAATTACCTCTTCTGCTCTAATATTCTTGTGCACATTACAGAAGAGAGAGTATATTATCTCTCTTCTTCTGATGAACTTCTTTAAAGAGCAATGAATTTTATCCTGCCATCTCAGTCAGTATTTTTATTCAAACAGCGATGTGCTGAATAAGGCTTCCACTGAGCTGATTGTGCTTCGTAACTGTCAGAGTAGTGATAACTGTGCACATTTGAGGATTTCATTATGACTATATACAACTCAGTGGCCACTTTATTAGGTACCTCCTGTACCTAATAAAGAGACCAGTGAGACGTATGTTCATGGATGTCTGCTGCTGTAGTCCATCCACTTCAATGCTTGTCATGTTATATGTGCAAGGAGGTTCTTCTGCACAACACTGTTGTAATATTTGGTGATTTAAGTTACTGTTGCCTTGAACCAGTCTGTCCATTCTCCTCTAAACTCTCTCAAACAAAACATTTTTGCCCACAGAACTGCCTATCCATTGATGTTTTCCATTTTTTGCACCATTTTCTGTAACTCTAGAGACCGTTTTGCGTGAAAACCAGACGCGTTGCTACCCACCTACCCACCCAACAAACATTCCACAGTCAAAGTCACTTAGATCACATTCTTTTTCCATTTTGTTGTTTGGTCTGCACAATAACTGACTTCTTGACCATCTCTGCATGCTTTTGTACATTGAGTTGCTGCTACATGATTGGTTGAAGAGATATTTGCATTAATGTGCAGGTAGACAGATGTACCTAAAATGGCCACTGAGTGTATAAGGTTTTAATATGCAAACATCAACATGTGAGAATGGATATATATGGATCTCTGACTGAGTGAGCATACAGGACAGCCAAATGGCTGTAAAAATTAATACTTGTTTTTTTTCTGAGATCAAAGTGTGGACTGTTTTCTCCTGGGATATCACAATTCCTACTAGAGTGCTCAAAACCTGATTGCTTTTTCTATGGAAATAGAACTATTTGACAATGAACATGCACCAAAATATTGATTCTTGATGACTGTAAAACTTCCCTTTATAAAGAGATGCAAATATCTTTCAGGCTGCATCGAACCCCTTTGTCTTTGCTTCTCAATTATGATATGGTATGAGAAATCAGTTGAAAGAAAACAACATCACAATGGAGTTTGAGTGATGGATTGTGAATGTGCATTCCTCTTTGACAACATGGCAAATTCAGAGAATCTTCAAATGCTGCTTTCTCTTAGATTTGCAGAATCCCACAATGGGTTAGAAACATAGAAACATAGAAAACCTACAGCACAATACAGGCCCTTCGGCCCACAAAGTTGTGCCAAACTTCTCCCTACCTTAGAAATTACTAGACATACCCATAGCCCTTTATTTTTCTAAGCTTCATGTACCTCTCCAAAAGTCTCTTAAGAGACCCTATCGTATCCACCTCCACCACTGTTGCCAGCAGCCCATTCCATGCACTCACCACTCTCTGAGTAAAAAACCTACCCCTGACATCTCCTCTGTACCTACTCCCCAGCACCTTAAACCTGTGTCCCCTTGTGGCAACCACTTCAGCGCTGGAAAAGGGCCTCTGACTATCCACACGATCAATGCCTCATTCTGGACAAAGAACTGAGGATGTTTGAGACTAATCTGTAATCTGTAAAAAAAATCACTAACTATTGTCAAAAGGAGATTGTCAAAGTTGTGAGTCTTGTCAATTGAGCTATTGAACGGAAATCAATCTAGTCTACTTAAGAGAAATTTGGATAAGTACATATCATATAAGTACATAAATGAGGGGTATGGACGGTATCCAGGTGCAGGTTAATGGACTTGGCAGAATAACAGGTTACCATTGACAAGATGGATTTCTACAGACGTCTGTGTAAGTCAAATCACTGGGTATATTTAAAACAGAGTTTGCTAAGTTCTTGATTAGTAAGGGAGTCGAATGTTACAGATTGAAGGCAGGAGAATGGGGCTGAGAGAGAAATAAACCAGCTATGATCGAATGGTGGAGCAGACTCAATGGGTCAAATGGCCTAATTCTGCTTCTATGTCCAATGGTTTATAGCCAATTGTCAATTGATAATGTGATGAAAGGTCTTGTTCCAACTGTCCACTTCCTTCAGTAGATGCTGGTAGATCTGCTGAATTCCTCCAGTATTTTACCTGCTGTTCCTTCAACAACATTCAACAGCCCTCTTGAAAGGTTCATTGCCTGTAACCACTCACTCATTCCACCACCAACACATAGCAACTAGCCGAGCCTCATTAGACAGCATCTTCCAAATCTACAACTACCAGCTATAAGGTCGTAGCTGGGAGCACTATCACCTGGAAGTTGCCCACCTACCCATGCACCATCCTGGCTTAAAAATCTATCGCTGTTCCTTCACCAGCTTGACATCCGGGAACTCTCCCCTGAAAGTCATTGTGGGTATATCCACACCGCAAGGATTGGAGCAGTTCAAGAAGGCAGCTCTCCACCATCTTCTTGAGGCCGATTAGCATAGGGTAATTAAACATTGGCTCAGTGGGCTAGGCCACCCTCCCCTAGGTTAATTAAAAAACAAGATTTAATTGTGTTATTTGTGGTTCTCCACCAGAGAAGCACCTACCCATACATATGGATCACATGGATTCTCCATGTTCTCATATCTCTTCTTATATCCTTGCAGTTTATTGAATAATAGAATTGAATTAAGATAAGAATTTTTGTAATTGATTGATTGATTGATTAATTCATTGAGATACAGCATGGAATAGGCCCTTCCCGCCCCCTGAGCTGCGCTATCCCTCAGCTCCTGATTTTAATCCTAGTCTAATCATGGGACAATTTACAATGACCAATTAACTAATGCCTTTGACTGTGGAAGGAAACCAGGGCACCCAGAGGAAACCCACAACATCACAGGGATACTGCCCAATCTCCTTGCAGGCAGCAGGGTGAATTGAACCCGGGTCATTGGTACCATAAAGCATTGTGCTAAACACTATGCTACCGTGCCACCCCACCTAGGTAATACGAGGGGTGATTGATATGTTCGTGGCCTAAGGTAGAAGGAGATGAGTTATTACCTTCAAACTTTCTGCATAATCACTCAAAGAGTTGAACTGCACGTGCATGTAACGAGAGCTGTATAACTGACCTCCTTCTACCTTAGGCCACAAACTTATCAATCACCCCTGCTGTGGACCACTTTCTGGAGGTCCAAGACGCCGACTTCTACAAAGAAGGGATCCGTATGCTCCACGACTGCTGGACTAAGTGTGTAAATGTAGGAGGGGACTATGTTGAAAAATAAATGCGCTAGGTTTTCTAAAATTGGCTCCTTCTACCTTATGCCACAAACTTATCAATCACCACACGTAGATAAATCTTTATCTATTCAGAATCAGAATCAGAATCAAGTTTAATATTACCAACATGTGTTGTGAAATTTGCTGTTTTGTGGCAGCAGTACAGGGCAATACAAAAATATTATATATTACAGTAAGAAATATAATATAAATAAATAAATTAAATTCAATAATTAGTGCAAAAATAGAGCAAAATAGTGAAGTAGTGTTCTTGTGTTTTTGACAGTGGAGGGGAAGAAGCTATTGAGTGCGTGCCTTTAGGCTCCTGTACCTCCGCTCTGATGATAGCAATAGGAAGAGAGCACTTCTGTTCTCACTTTTATTAGTCAAGATATAGAATAAGAGAACATGCTCAAATTGTTTAAACACCAGTCAGACTACAGACAGAGAATTGTGTATAGTTTAGGTCACTACACGACACGTAGTATGTAACAGCAGAAGGGAAGATGCAAAGGATGATTTCAGCGTTAGGGTTAGGAGAGATCAGATAGGATTGTGTGGATTTCTTTGGTGCAAAAGGAACTGAAGTGGGTTGTAACTGAGATAAATAAACCTCTGGCTTTTAAAGGGAGCAGAGGATTGACAGGAAATTTTGATCTCAGTCATAGCCTGAGAGAGTGATGGCGGCAGGAATCTTCACCCGATTTAAAAGGCAACAAATGAGGCTACGAATAGGACTTGCAAGCTAAGGGGTGATAAGTGGGGATGTAGGATTAACTTCAGGTTTATTTTTGACTCCCTGTTCTATATTTCTATGACTTTATGATAATATTTCCTTTCAATAACCCACTCGTCCAACTACATTCAACAAATATTTGATTCACACCGAGCAATGAGTAGTTTTCAATATTACACATTAACACAATGGTGACGTAGGTTTTGGAAGTGTGGGCCAGATTGGAGCAATTGGAACCATGACTATCGGCCACTCAAATGGGGTATAACTTTTAAATTTTAACTATATTTGTTAGATACCTCACAGAAATGAAAACACTAGTGTACTTACAGACTATTTTCTGCTTTGATTTGCTTCAAACAACAGCAAACCAGTAATAGTTATTTAAAATTTAAGGAATCACAATATGTAATTTTATGCACTCACTGTATTATTTGTTTGTTTTAAATCATTTTCAACCTTTATTAGCCTGGAAACTCGATAGCTCAATAATTGTCAGTCCTATACAAACATAAAATCATGATTGAATAATCGCACTTTCAAAATCATATTACTCTTTAATTATTAAGACAATGCAAATTTACCTCCCTTTCCTCATTAATCTAATATTCTCTGTTATTTAACTTCTTTCGCTGCTTAATTATCTGAAAAAAATCGTCTTTTAACTCTCTCTAGATCAAACAGTAGAACGGTCTGAAATTTGTTCTGCTTGCCTGGCATGAGGAAGTTCACCTTCCACTCCTGACTACTCCAAGTTCTGGTCCTGAAAATCTTTGGATATGCTTTATGAACTTAAACTTGTGTGTTTATAATGAGATTACCCCAGAAAGAGATGCTCTGTGTGACTATAAGAGTGGGTTAGAGACCAAATATCACGTGGTGAGTAACCCCCGCCCCCAAAGCCTTAAGACCATAAGACAGAGGAGCAGAATTAGGCCAATCAGCCCATCAAATCTGTTCCAACATTAATTAAGGCTGATTTATTTTCCCTCTCAATCCTGTTATGCTGCCTTCTCCCCATACATAGCCTTTGACACCCTTAAGATCAAGAACCTATCAAACTCTGGTTTAAATATACCCAATGACTTGGCCATCACAGCCAACACCCTCTGGCTAATGAAATACCATTTCATCTCTGTTCTAAAGGGCCGCCCTTCTCTTCTGAGGCTGAGCCCTCTGGTCCTAGACTTTCCCACCATTAAAAGCCTCTCCACATCAACTCTACCTAGGACATGCGGTATTTGATAGATTTCAATGAAAACCCCCTTCATTCTTATAAACTCCAGTGAGTACAAGCTCAGAGCCTTTAAATGCTTGTTCATGATCTACAATACTCATGTCAGAAGTGTGATTGAACACTCCACTTGTTTGGATGAGTGAAGGTTGACACCATAAAGAATACGACATCCCACTTCACAGGTATTCCCTCCATAACCATTCACTCACCCTACAGTAGGAGCAGTGTGTACCATCTACAGGAAGCACTGGAGCAAACCACCAAGATAGATATTTAATTAGTCAGGGCATGAAGGGATATGGGGAGAAGGTAGGAGATTAGGGCTGACAGGGAAATGCATCAGCCATGATTAAATGGCAGAGCAGACTCGATGGGCCAAATGGCCTAATTCTGCTTCTATACCTTATAGTTACCCCTCAACATCCCTTTTTAATACAGTCCGGAGGGGGTTCCAAGATTTGGACCCAAATATTTATTAGACTATACCTTATAGTCTAATAAATATTTGGGTCCAAATCTTGGAACCCCCTCCGGACTGTATTAAAAAGGGATAAGTTGCGGGGTAACTTTTTCACACACAGTGTCTGTAGAATGAGCTGTCAGAGGAAATGATCAAAGCAAGTACGATAACAACATTTAAAAGGCTTTAAATAGATAGGGAGGCTTTAAAGCAGGAGCTCCCAACCTGTGTTCCATGGACCTATTCGTTAATGGTCGGGGTCCATGGCATAAACAAGGTTGGGAATCCCTGGTTTAGATATAGGTCAATCAGCAACTAAAAGGACGAGCTTAGATGAGCATCATGATCACCATGGAAGAACTGGGCTGAAGACCTGTTTCGCTCTCTGACTCTATGAACAACTTTGGAAATTCAAAAAGATGGTGCATTGTTCCATCCGGGCCATGCCATCTTTGCATAGCTACCCTTAGGCAGAGGGTACAGAAGCTTGAAGTCCCATGCCAAGTTCAAGAACCCTTCTATCATTTGGCTCTTCAACTAACCTACACAACAATAACAACTATTTCAGTGCAGCAACACTGTGAATACTTCACACTAAGATGGACATTTCTTTTGTTTTAACTGTGTTCTTTCTTGAATTGTTCATTCAGTCATTAGATCCTGTGTTGTATGACGTGGACAATCATGATCTTTCTATGACCATGATTGTTCCCGGCAAATTTTTCTACAGAAGTGGTTTGCCATTGCCTTCTTCTGGGCAGTGTCTTAACAAGGTGGTTGACCACAACCATTATCAACACTCTTCAGAGATTGTCTATGTGGCATCAGTGGTCACATAACCAGGATTGTGATGCTCAAACGACCATCTACCAACTGTTCCCATGTGACCCTGAATGGTGGTTGGGGGGGTGGTGGTGCTATACAGGTGCTATTCCTTGTCCAAGGGTAAAATACAGGCTATAGGGGAGGGAAGAAGCACTGTACACCTCTTTTGGTAGAGATCTATCTCCACCCTGTCATCTTGTATATTTTTGTATAATTTTTCTTTAATTTATGTTTTCTTTGGTGAATGTTTGTGAAGCTGCTGCAAGTGGGTTTTGCATAATACATGTACTCGTGCATATGACAATAAACTTGAAGTTGAGTTTGATTCAGACTCTTTAATTTCCCTTAAACTTGCAATTTTTATTTGGCGCATCTGTCTGCTGAGATTCCAACTAATAGCATTGAGAGATTGACTGCAAGTGTGCTGGAAGCATCTTCTATCCTCCAAGTGGTACTTTACCATAGGGGCTAGTGTAACGCTTCACAGTACCCACCATTAGCAATTGGAGTTCAATTCATGTTGGTGTCTGTAAGGAGTTTGTACCTTCTGTTTGTTAAAGTGTGGGCCTCGTCCAGATGCTCCAGTTTCCTCCTACATTTTGAAGACGTACAGATTGGGGTTAGTAAACTGTGGGCATGCTATTTTGGTGGGGAAGTGTGGAAACACTTGTGGGCTGCCCCCAGCACATCCTTGGTCTATGCTAGTCATTGAAGCAAATGATGACTGGGGCAGTATTCTAGACCTCTACCTGACTGAAAACATTTATCACTATTAACCCACACTGGAATTTCGATTTTGTTTATTTAGAAATACAACACAGAACAGACCTTTTGGCTCAAATGAACCGCACCACCAAGCAACTCACCTATTTAACACTAGCCCACGACAAGTTACAATGAACAATTAACATTCTAAGCCATAACACGAGGAATTCTGCAGTTGCTGGAAATTCAAGCAACACACATCAAAGTTGCTGGTGAATGATGTGTGTTGCTTGAACATTCTAAGCCATACATCTTTGGACTGTGGAAGGAAATGGGATTACCCGGACGAAACCCAAATGGTTCACAGGGAACGTACAAAGCCTTTGCAGAAGGTGCTGGAATTGAACTCTGAACTCCGATGCCCCAAGCTATAAAAACGTTGTAAAACCATTACCCTACAGGCATAATTATTTGGAAATGAAGAACAAACTCCAGGAACGGCGGAAGAAAATGAAGCTGAACTGGTGTGGAGAGCTGCCAGTTAGGAGTGATCATGTTGTGAGTACAAGTTAACATTTGGCTGGTTCAGTCAGTTACAGGTGCGTTGCGCATCGATAGTTTTGGGTATAAGGGCAAACTGACAGATCACACGGAGTTGGTGTCGAATAACAGGCAATATATTAAAAACAGGTGTGCACCAAGAGACCAGTCAAAGATGATCTCCTCAAGCATAAATTTGCTGCAGTTTTTACATTCTCCATTGACAAGAATACCAGTAAAACTGCATTTTGATGAGAGAATGGTAGTTACAGGAAGACTTGATTAGGTAACAGGCTAGATCCTGATTACAGAGTAAAGTGATTATCTGGAGGTCTGGCAGCAAATCCAATTATCTATTATAACAATGAATGCACACTACAACATAATTAGTGAAGTTCCTGGAACTTGGGTGTCATCACTGCTGAATGCTACATCTCGGTTATATGGGAGGCAGGGTTTGAGGGTCGGCACAACAATGTGGGCCAAAGGGCCTGTACTGTCCTGTACTATTCTATATTCTATGTTCTATTTTTGTCTGAGGTTTCCTGTTACCACACATGCTAAATCCACATTCCTACTATTAATTAATAGCAATCACAGTTCTTTCTCCTACAAGAAGCATTTGGCAAATTTCATTATAATACACTGCAGATGACAGGGATATGAGATAAAAACTAAGTGCTATAAAAAATCAGCAGGGCAGGCAGCATCAATGGAGAGAGAAACATTTGACAACAAGTTGGTCAAGGTACATACAAGAGATTCCGCAGTTGCTGGAAATCTTGAGCAACACATACACAGTGCTGGAGGAACTTTATCATTTGGCTGACCTGCTCAGCTCCCCTTGCATTTTATGTGTCAAGCTAGTCCTGGCAAATATATCTTTTTATTGTCATTTGGACTGAGCTACAGTGGAAAACTTTGTTTTGTCAGCCGTCCATACAGATCATTTTGTTATACCAGTGCATTGAGGTAATATAAGGGAAAATGATAATAGAATGCAGAATAAAATGTTATAGTCACAACACATGGTGTAGGCAGTCAAGGCCATGAAGAGGTAGATTAATAGATCAAGAGTCCATCTTATTGTATTAAGCGTCTATTTAAAAGTCATATAACAGTGGAATAGAAGCTGCCCGTGTACAATGGAATCATTCAATTATCTTATAACTGCTAGATAGAAACTATCCTATGTGATAGCTGTTTTCAGGCTTTTATGTTTTCTGCTTGATGCAGGAAGTGGGGAAGAACAGAGAATACCCAGGGTGGCTGAGGTCTTTAGACATTCTGGGTGCTTTACTGAGGCAGTGAGAAGTGTAGGCAGAGTCCGTGGAGGGAAGGCTGGTATTCGGGATGTAGGAGAGCAGAGCAGTGGGTGATAGGATGAAGTACTGTAGCTGTGAGAGTGCTATTAAGATCTTTTGGCAGAAGGGTGTTGCCAATGTTACAAAGTATAAACATACTCAGCAGGTTAGAATATACAAATAGAAAGAAAATGAAGAACGGGGCAGCAGGCAAAGGGTCCAGTGGTCTCTGATCTGAAACAGTAACAGTTACTTTTTCCATAGTTGTTCATTGATCAAACAATACACAAAGCACTGGAGAAAACCAATGGGGCTGCCAACGTATGTGGAAAGGAATGGGCAATCAATGTTTCAGGTTGTGACCCAACACTTGAAGTGATAAACTGAGGGAAGACAGCCAAAATGGTGGAGGGAAGGGATGGAGCAAGAGCTGGTAGGTGACAATTAGCCCGGGGGGGGGGGGCGGGCGGTGGAATAGACAAGTGGAGAAGGGTAGAGTGGGAACAATGCCAGAAGGTAGGTGGTAATTGGTGGAAGTGACAAAAGGGTGGAGATGATGGAACCCAAAAGGACAGTGTGATAGACCAAGTAAGAGGAGCAGGGGAACCAGTAGCAAGAGCGTGTGGGTGATGGGCAGAGATGGAAGGGGGAATAGATAGGATGATGGGGTCCAGGTGGATGAGGAAGACACAGAAAACAGAAAAGGAAAATAGGGACAAAGAGGGAGCATTTAACAGAAGTCTGGGAATTTGATGTTCCTGTCGCCATGATGGACATTGCCCAGGTTGGGTACTGCTCCAGACTCCATTGTTCACAGGCTCCTGTGACTTGCTGCGATTTTCCAGTATATAATGTTTTCATTTCATAAAAAAAAACAGTGCAATGTAAGTATTTACTTTTTAGATTCCTTATCTAAGACAGGATATACTGGCAATGGAGAGGGTCCAGAGGAGATTTGCGAGAATGATCCCAGGAATGAAAGGATTAATACATGAGGAGAATTTGATGGCTCTGGGCCTGTATTTACTGGAGTTTAGAAGAATGACAGGGGTTCTCAGTGAAACCTATCCAATATTGAAATATTGAAGTGAAGAGGATGTTTCCTAGAGTGGGGGAGTTTAGGGCCAGCGGGCAAACCTTAGAATACAAGGATGTCTGTTTGGAAGCGAGATCAGGAGGAATATCTTTAGCCAGAGGGTGGTGAATCTGCGGAGGCCAAGTCATTGTTTATATTTAAAGTAGTGGTTGATAGATTCTTGATTAGTAAGGGTCTCAAAGGTTATGGGGAGAAGGCAGGAGAATAGGGTTGGGAGGGATAATAAATCAGCCATGATGGTATGGCAGATAGACTCGATGGGCCGAATAGCTTAATGCTGCTCCTAAGTCTTATTTGTGTTGGAGTGTTACAGGTTTATCATCCATATGGCAGCAAGCCCACACTTCCAGCACGACGTTCTACTTACCCCGTCCTCACTGCTTTGCCAAGGTTTGTTGCTGAAAATAAGGAGCCTCTGGGCCGTGTGTCCTAAACCCCATACACTGAGCAATACTGTGCAAACAAAGACCCATTTCAAATATTCTTCTCTCCTCGGAACTGTCTTATTGGAATGTGTTACCCAAACCTTTTGATATTCGGAACACCACCAGAACTCTCAGTTCCTCTTTGGATCACTTACAACCTTTCAAGCAGACAGTTTAGCATCAAACAGACTACACTGCCCACCTTTAATCCCTAACAAGATCAGAGTCCCTGAGAACTGCTCTGAGTCGTCAGCGTCCACGTCTCTTGCTGAACCCATGACCTCTGAGTTGGAAATTGAAAACTGAAAATTTATGAATTATATAGACATAAAGTTTAAATAAATCACACAAATCCTCAAGCTAAAAAATGACATTCAAGGTGACACGGTGATAAAAATACCTACAGCCCGTGAATTTTTGCAATAGTTGTTCGATGGAGCTTATCTCATCAAAACTTTGAGGTAATTTATCGAAATGAGTTTACGGAAACAAGTTCAAGTTCCAATTTATAGTCATGGGCATACATACCCAGGGTACAAATGGCATGAAAATTAGCTTTTAACAGCAACGTCATGGAACATTACAAACATAAAAAATATAAATTAAGTAAACCTAAAAGAACATAAATTTTCATAACTTACACCAAACAAAAATATTAATGCTGGAGGAAGGAAATAAATGTGTTTAATATGGGGCTTTTCAAGTCAATTCAAAAACCTGATGGTAATTGGGAAGGATCTATTGTTGAATCTTCAAGAGTAACAATGATATAATGATGGATATTGCTCAACAACAAAATTTTGGTTGAACAATGATAGCCAAGTCTAATATAGCATATATACTCAGTGGCCACTTTATTAGGTACCACCTGTGCATAATAAAGTGATCTCTGAATGTATGTTTGTGGTCTTCTGCTTCTGCAGCCCATCCACTTCAAGGTTCGACATATTGTGCATTTAGAGATGCTTTTCTGCACACCACTGTTGTAACATGTGGTTTTTTGAGCTACTGTCACCTTCCTGTTAGCTTGAACCAGTCTGGCCATTCTCCTCTGACCTCTCTTGTTAACAAGGTACTTTCACCCACAGAACTACTGCTCACTGGATGTTTTTTTGTTTCTCACACCATTCTCTGTAAATATAAAGACTGTTATGTGTGAAAATCCCAGGACATCGGTAGTTTCTGAGATACTCAAACCACCCCATCTGGCACCAACAATTATTCCATAGTCAATGTCACTTAGATTCAATTTCTTCTCTATTCTGATATTCGGTCTGACCTGTAAGTGAGCCTCTTGACCATGTCTGCATGTTTTTATACATTGAGTTGTTGCCACATGATTGACTGATTAAATATTTGCATTAATGTGCAGGTGTACAGGTGTGCTTAACAAAGTGGACACTGAGTGAACATGAACAGACTTAGCCTTAAAATATGACATTGGCAAAACATAACCTAAAGAAGATTTTCAGGTATTGTTCAACATGCTATGAGACAAGGTCCTCTATAAAAATAAATAATAATAATATAAATCTTAGTTGAGTCCTGAAAGAAGATATCAATGATCATACCTGGAGTAGTTTATGAGAAACAACATAAAATACACATTAATTTTAAGGTGTTTAGAGGCTTCTTTAAAGGGTGAAATATCCCTTTACTCTGGGTATCACTTGTATTGCTCCTCCTTCTCAGAGATCTTTGGTCAAGTGGTGGATTTGCTACATAAGAACATCAGAAATTGAAGATGGAAAGGGTCATTTGTCCCTTTGAGCTGCTCTGCTATTCATCGGGTTAATGACTGATCTCCCACCTCATCTCATTTCCCTGCACTGTATCTCATTTTCTCTTCAAAGACTAGATATTGAAACATCTTGGTTTAAATTAACACAACAACAGAGTTTCCACGTCAATCTCTGCCACTGTCTGTAAGGAGTTTTGCACCTTCTCTCCATGACTGTTTGGGTTTCCTCTGGATGCTCCAGATTCATTCCACATTCCAAAGACGTTAGTAGGTTATTTGGTCACATGAGTGTAAATGGGTGGCATGGGCTCATAGTCATAGTCATAGTCATAGTCATACTTTATTAATCCCGGGGAAAACTGGTTTTCGTTACAGTTGCACCATAAATAATTAAATAGTAATAAAACCATAAATACTGTAATTAAATAGTAATATGTAAATTATGCCAGTAAATTATGAAATAAGTCCAGGACCAGCCTATCGGCTCAGGGTGTCTGACCCTCCAAGGGAGGAGTTGTAAAGTTTGATGGCCACAGGCAGGAATGACTTCCTATGACGCTCTGTGTTGCATCTCGGTGGAATGAGTCTCTGGCTGAATGTACTCCTGTGCCCAACCAGTACATTATGTAGTGGATGGGAGACATTGTCCAAGATGGCATGCAACTTGGACAGCATCCTCTTTTCAGACACCACTGTCAGAGAGTCCAGTTCCATCTCCACAACATCACTGGCCTTACGAATGAGTTTGTTGATTCTGTTGGTGTCTGCTACCCTCAGCCTGCTGCCCCAGCACACAACAGCAAACATGATCGCACTGGCCACCACAGACTCATAGAACATCCTCAGCATCATCCAGCAGATGTTAAAGGACCTCAGTCTCCTCAGGAAATAGAGACGGCTCTGACCCTTCTCGATGGGTCAAATAGACCTATTGCTATGTGATAAGCTCCTAAATCTAAATCTAAGATTGACGACTTTGTGTCCAGCTAACCTAATGAAGAACTCTCAATATTGCATTCTCTATGACAAGTAAAGTTACAATTTTAAGATTTGCTACTGTTATGAACCATCTGTCTCACAATATGAGAGATAACAGCTGAGATGTTCTGTTTTTCTATTTCATCTTTTACAGAGATTGGTTTCCTGGTAACTGGATTTCTGTATTTCAGACATTCAAAGATTCCTTTTCAACACATTCATTCTCCATAGTTTCCCAGAAAGGTAGGAAGTTATCTATCTAGCTCTTAGATAGTTATCTTTCTTGGAGTATAAGGTTTCAAGGTAGGTTCCTTGGACACTTTGGAAGCTTTGAATTATCAGAATCATTTCTGCTATATCACTCTCTCAATGCCTCTCTGGTTCCAAAGAATAAAGATTAGTTTTCAAAGTTCAAATATCAAAGTACAGTACATATATGTTACTATATTCAACCCTGAGATTCATTCTCCTGTGGGCATACTCAGCAAATCTACAGAATAGTAACTATAACAGGATCAGTGAAAGATCAACCAGAGTGCAGAAGACAACAAACTGCTCAAGTGCAAATATAAATAAATAGCAATAAATAACGAGAACATGAGATAATGAGATAGAGAGTCCTTAAAGTGTTATTAATCTTAGTTTTATTTGTCATGTGTATCGAAAAGTGGATACATACAGTTAGTTGCATCAAATCAAATCCGTAAGGATTGTACTGGGCAGCCTGAAAGCTTTGTCATATTTCTGGTCCCAACATAGCATACTGCAACTCACTAGCCTTACTTCTTTGGAATATGGGAGAAAGCACTTATGGGGAGAACGTACAAACTCTTTACAGCCTGCAGCGGAAATTGAACCCCAATTGGTCATCACTGGTGCTGTAACGTGATGCGCGAACTGCAATGCTACTGTGCTGCCCCAATCTAAAGTCACAACCAAGATGAAACATGGACAATTTATGCACACCAATAGGAAAGCTCCTGTCTGCAGTGCTCACACTGCAGACTCACCATCAAATGACAGGGCTGAGTCATGATCGCAGAGGTTCTTCAAAGGCAAAATGATCAAACGTGACAGCTTTTTCATACAGAGATGATTAATCTGCTTTGACTATCTGAGCAGATGGCCAGGTGGATGCATTATCAAAGACATCTTAATCATATGGAATTCATCCTGATCCACACAAAGACCCAGAACCTTCTAAAGGTTCCCGGGAACGAAAGGGTTAATGACCCCGGGAACGAAAGGGTTGATGTATGAGGATTGTTTGACGGCTCTGGATCTCAATGAGGGGAGAATCTCAATGAAAGCTATCAAATATTGAAAGGCCTAGATAGAGCAGGCATGGAGAAATTAAGAATGTCCTTTTAAAATGGAGAGGAGCAGGAATTCTTTTTACCCAGAAAGTGGTGAACCTGTGGAATTCATTGCTACAGGCAACTATGGAGGCCAAGTCATTGGGTATGTTTAAAGCAGACATTGATAGAGTCTTGATTAGTCAGAGCATGAAGAGATAGAGGAAGGAAGTAGAAGACTGGGGTTGATAGGGAAAATAGATTAGCCATGAAGAAATGACAGAGGGAACATGATGGGCCAAATGGCCTAATTCTGCTGCTATATCTTAAGCTCCTCTGGTCTTATGGAATTTACTTTGCCAGGCAGTGGTTAATCTGTGGAATTGTTTGTCACAGGTGACTGTGGAGGCCAAGTCAATGGGTATATATGAAGCGGAGCTTGATTAGTGAGGGAGATAAAGTTTATGGGGAGAAGGCAGAAGAGGGGGGTTGAGAGGGATAACAAATCAGTCATTGTGGAATAGCAGAGCAGACTCAACGGGCCAAATGGCCTAACTCTGCTCCTATATCTTAGGGATCAGGACATCATTCTCTCCAGCATCAAAATGCATGACAAGAACGAGGTCTAAGTACTTGAAGGAAAATAAGGCATAACCAACAGCTAGCTCCTGAATCATTCAGTGATTACACATACCCACACAAGTACTGCAGTAAATCACACAAACCTCCCATTAATCCAGTCAGACCAGACACTGCACACTATCTACTTCTGAGAAGTAACATCTATTAATCGCACAGACTAAAGGATGCTAGCAAAGAACTGATGTGGAGTCAATTGAACACAAGGCTCCCTCTCCCATAAACTTCCTGCAGTTAGTTGCTGGCCTTTGGAGTGGATTGAACAGGACTTTAATATCCTGTTTCTCCCAGTATTCATTGCTCCATCATTGGCAGGAGTGTCTTCAGCTGACAAATGTTTATAACTCCAGTGACTCCAGTTCAATCCCTGCCACTGCCTGCAAGGATTTTGTACATTCTCCGTGTGACCGCATGAGTTTCCCAGGTGCTCTGGTTTTCTCCCACATTCCAAAGATGTACCGGTTAGTAGATTAATTGGTCAGTGCAGGCTTGTTGGGCTAGAACATGCTGTATCCCTAAATTAAATACAGTTTATCACTCTGGCTCTCTGTCTCACTGTCTTTATGGAGTTATGGAGAGACGTAACACAGAAGTTTGCCCTTCAGCCTATCGGATCTTCACCCATGCATTAACTGTGCATTTATCCTCCATTTTTTTTTATTCTCCACATATTCCCATCAACTCTCCTCAGATTCTACCCCATACACACATACCTGAGGGGCAACTTACAGTCGGCAATTAACACACCTTTGCAATGTGGGAGGAAACGCATGTGGTAACTGGTACACACTCTGCACAGACAGCACAGGAGGTTGGAAATGAACCAGAACTTTTGGTGCCATGAGGCAGCCATTCAACCAACTGAGCAACTGTGTCATCCAGTATAAAGAAAGAATATTCCTTTATGACATCCCTTGAAACCTAGTTCTTTGACAGAAATTTCACATAATTTTAGAACAGAATCAGTTTCGGGTTTAACATCATTGGCATACGTCATGCAATTTGTTGACTGTGGCAGCATTACATTGCAATACATAATAATAGAAAAGAAAACTGTGAATTACAATATATATATTATAATATTTAAATAAATAGTGCAAGAATAAACATTTTTAAAAAAGCAGTGAAGTTCATGGAATGTAATGGGATTCTTCACAAAACATCTATAAATTTATAAACACAAATAATTCTGCAGGTGCTGGAAATCCAAAATGTTGGAAGAACTCAGCAAGTCAGGCAGCATCTGTGGAAAGGAATAAATTGTCTGTGTTTCAGGCCTGAGTCCTGATAAATGGTCTCGGCCCATTAAGTTGATTGGATATGTCCAGTGTCTGTACTGCCTATGGATTTCCTAACTTGGGGTCCAAGCAGACCCACGGGCCCAGTGCTTGCTATGTTTCCTCAACTTTGCACCCAGCCCTGGTCTCATCAGACACAGCAGAAAGAGTAGGAGACTCCTACAGCATACATAATTTTACAATGATTTCTCTGTTTTAATCACTTTGGAAAAGGCCAGCTGTAAGAGAAGAATAATGTGTCTCACCAGTGCTAACTTGATGAAGAAGGAACACTAGACCATTTCTATTTAATCAAGATTTCCACCATCCTGATGAAATATTAGACCGAAGTTCCAAAATCAATCTGCTGGAGGAAATCAGCAGGTCGAGCAGCATCTCTGGGCAGAAAGGAGCTGCTGGCATTTCACGGCAGAACGCTGAGCATGGATAGAGCGGAAAGAGACTTGCTTTATTAGCTTTACTTGTCACTGCACATCGAAACATACAGTGAAATGTGTCATTTGTATCAAATCAAATCAGTGAGGATTGTGCTGGGGGGGGGTAGCCCGCAAGTTTCTGGCAAAAATGCACCCATCCAGCACATCTTTGGAATGTGGGAGGAAACTGGAGTGCCTGGAGCAAATGCATGACGCCATGTGGAGAACATATAAACTCCTTACAGACGGTGCAAGGAACCAAACCCTGGTCAGTGATCGCTGGCACCGTAACGTAATGCACTAACTGCTACACTTCCATGCCCCCCTAAAGAGTAGGAGGGGTGTGAGGGTTCGTGAGACAGGCGTCTGGGTGACTGGCAGATTGAGAAAGGCTATGAGGTAGCAGACAGGCTACTCCGGGTAGGGGTAGAAGAGCAAGGTGGAAGACTGCCCAACTAGGGCTTTCAATCAGAGTGCAGAAGACAACAAAATGCACAAATATAAATAGAAAGAAATAATAATAAATAAATAAGCAATAAATATCAAGACCATGAGATGAAGAGTTCTTGAATGTGAGTCCATAGGTTGTGGGAACGCTTCAATGTGGGGCAAGAGACGTTGAGTAAAATTATCCCCTTTGGTCAAGGGCCTGATGGTTGAGGGGTAATAAGTTCCTGAACCTGCTGGTGATGTTATGAATAAATGTTCTTTAACTGTTTAACTATTTGCTGCAGTTTAAGAATACAAGTTATTTCCACAGCAGTGTATATATAAATTCTCCATTCGAAAGCATGTTTCTTTTGTCATCATTGATAATAGATCAAAGAACAGTGTAGGATCAGGCCTTTTAGCAAACTATTTAAACACTTAACTAAACTAATCCTTTCTGCCTCCATTCTCTGCACATTCAGGTGTCTATAGAAGTGCCTCTTTAACAAGCTATCACACCTGCTGTGCATTCCAGGCACTCACCTCTTTCAGGTAAAAAAAAACCCACATATCTCTTTTGAACTAACCCCTTCTCAGCTTAAATTCGTGTAATCTAGTATTAGATATTTCAACCCTGAGAAAAGAGATATCAGTTGTCTCTTCTATCTGCATCTCTCATAATCTTATGAAATTCTATCAAGTCTCCTCTCAGCCTCCGTCGCTTCTGAATACACAACCCAGGTTTGTCCAACCTCCCCTTATGTCACATGCCTTCAAATGGTTGTCCGTGCAAAGGTGGGATACCACTAACCTCTGATTCTCAACATGTCAGAGTGTCAGTATTAGAGGTGAGTCCAGTAACCTCATGCCAAGTAGCTCTGTTTGGGAGACAGACAGCTTGTGAGAATTGGGTGGGTGGGTACACACTGATTCACTGGATCCTGCTTCCGGACTTCAGATTCAGAAACAGATTTACAATACTATCACTGATGCATGAAGTGAAATTGTTTGTTTTGTGGCAAATTCAGATTTTTGATAGCCCATGAACCTATGGACATTCATGAATGTATGAACACTCCTTAATTATTCATCTTTTGCATTATTTACTTATTTTTGTAACTTCTGATAATTTTAATGTCTCGTTCTATATCGCTGCTACAAAACAACAAATTTCATTACCTATATCAGTGAAAATAAACTTGATTCTGATAAATCCGTTTCCAGTCAGTACAGTACAAAGATATAATATTTGGCTCAAGTTACACAATTAAATAAAGAGCAAGACTAACTTTATTTTTTGTCATATGTACATTGAACTATACAGTGAAATGCACTATTGCTTGCTATATGCAGGGGGACAGCCAGCAAATGCCACCACATGTCTGGTGCCAATATAACATGCCCACAATGCCCACAACCCATATATGTACATTGAACTATACAGTGAAATGCACTATTGCTTGCTATATGCAGGGGGACAGCCAGCAAATGCCACCACATGTCTGGTGCCAATATAACATGCCCACAATGCCCACAACCCAAGCCCATATTTCTCTGGAACGTGGGAGGAAACCAGAGCAACTGGAGGAAACCCAAATGGTGAACATACAAACTCCCAACAGACAGCGGTGGGGATCGAACCCCAATCAGTGATCAGTGGTGGTGTACAACCGTTGCACTAACTGCTATGCTGGTAACAAAAAAAAAGCACGTGCCAAATAAAAGGAATAATGAGGTAATGTTCACGGCTTCACTGACTGTTCAGAAATCTGACGGCAGAGGAGAAGAAGCTGATTCGGAGTCGTTGAGTGGATCTTCAGGCTCCTGGATTTCCTCCCAGGTGATAGCAACAAGCAGAGAGCAGAGGGTCCTTAATGATGGATGCCACCTTCTAGAGGCACAGTCTCTTGAGGGTATTCTTGATGATAGTGAGGATTATGTCCGTGGTGGAGCTGGCTGAGTCTACAGCCCTATGAGCCCTCTTCGCCAGCAATATTACAAAAAACAGCCAATTTCTTGCAGTTAATGTCATCTTCTCAAGGAAAATTGGTGTGCATAGCTAAGCTAAGAGGAGATGTGAGAAGAGCATAGAATAAAACTGTTATTCATTGGACATTCCTCTTTCCATCTAATACTTTCAGGATTTAAGTATAAGTATTTTATTGCAAAGACAAAATCAATGTTTTTACATTTCACTTGATATAATTTATCACTGTCTACTTTTGTGGACCTGAGGCCATGCTAGTAGCATTGACAATCTGCTACTAAATCTTCTGTCACAGATCAGCAATTCTTAAATTTGCCCCTCACCCCTCTCTGGCATTCTGCTAGAACTAGCTTGTTCCCTGGATTAAGGCAACTGAGGTCTTTAATCTTAAACTTATTTTATTTCGGCAAATCCTCTTATCTATAGTTGGGAACATGCACGGACTAAGTCTTAATGATAGATTATATAAAATGAGGTAATGCTGATTCTACTCAGCAGATCAGTAAGCATCTACAGAACGGAACTAACTATACAATGTTTCATTCCATTCACAATTATTCAGAGGTCATTTCATAAGACAGGTTGACTCCATCAGTTACAGACGAACAATTAGGCTATTCTGCCCACTGAGTCTCCTGTGCCATTCAATCATAATTGATTCATTTTTCCATCTCAGCCCTATTGTCCTTGTAACCTCTGACACCCTTATAAATCAGAAACCTATCAACCTATGACTTTACCTCCGCACAGATTCATTACATTCTGGCTAAAGGAATTGCTCCTCATCTCCATTCTAAAGGGTATCTTTTTATCTGAGATTGTGTTCTCTGGTTCTAAAATATCCCAGTTCTAGAAGCATCCCCTCCATGCCCGCTTCAACCAATATTTGGGTAGGGTAGGTTTCAATGAGGTCCCATCGGTAATGTAAAACACTATGGTGAAAAAGATTGAGAAAAGTATTGGAGCAATAAAGCAGCCTTATTTGACTCTGATCTTCCTCGGACTGGTTGTGCTGTAGACCTGTGGCTGTTGTTTATGTGTAGTTTTTCATAAAATTAAATTGTATTACTTTATTTTGTGAGAGTGTAGAACGGGCACCCACTGCAAGTGGTGTATGCAAGCTCAATTTCAATGTTTAAAAGAAGTTTGGATAAGTACATTGATGGTAGGGGTAGGGAGGGCTATGGTCCGGGTGCAGGTCGATGGGACTAGGTAGTTTAAATAATTTGGCATGGACTAGATGGGCTAAAAGGCCTTTATCTGTGTTGTACTTTTCTATGACTCTCTGTGGCCAGGTTCCAGGTTTCTGGGAGTGAACATCAAAAAAAAAGCCTGTGCTGGTCTAACCACACAGACAACACGGCCTCAGGAGGCCATCTGATTCCTCAGGAGGCTAAAGAAACTGGGCATGTCCCCTTTATCCCATACCAACTTTTATCAAATGCACCACAGATAGCATCACGGGTTGCCACAGTGACTGATCTGCCCATAATCATGCAAAACTACGGAGAGTTGTAGATACAGCACGGCCCATCACTGAAAGCAGCCTTCCTTCCATGGGGTTTGCCTGCACTTCTCACTGCCTCAGTAAAGTAGCATGCCAAATAAATGACCCCACTCTCCCTGGACATTCAACAACAACCTTGCACTCAACGTCAGTAAGATCAAAGAACTGATTGTGGACTTCAGGAAGGGTAAGATGAGAGAACACACACCAGTCATTATAGAGGGATCAGAAGTGGAAAAAGTAAACAATATCAAGTTCCTGAGTGTCAATATCTCTGAGGATCTAAACTGGACCCAACATATCGATGCAACTACAAAGAAGGCAGGGCAGCGGCTATATTTTAGTAGGAGTTGAAGGAGATTTGATATGTCACCTAAAACATTTGCAAATTTCTACAGATGTACCGTGGAGAGCATTCTAACTGGCTGCATCACAGTCTGTTATGGTACGGGATCGAAGAAAGCTGCAGAGAGTTGTAAAATTATTCACCTCCTTCATGGGCACTTGTCTCCATAGTATCTGGGACATCTTCAAGGAACAATGCCTCAAAAAGGTGGCGTCCATCATTAAGAGCCCCATCACCCAGGACATGCCCTCTTCTCATTGTTACCATCAGGGAAGAGGTACAGAAGACAGAAGGCACACATTCATTGATTCAGGACAGCTTCTTCCCTCTGCCATCTGATTTCTGAATGGACATTGATACCATGATCACTATCTCACTACTTTTTTCGCATGACTTTTTCAATTTAATTAATTTACAGTGGCTATAGAAAGTATTCACCCCACTTGGAAGTTTTCATGCTTTATTGTTTTACAACATTGAATCACAGTGGATTTAATTCGGCTTTTTTTAAAACACTGATCAACAGAAAGATTCTTTGGTGTCAAAGTGAAAACAGATCTCTACAAATTTATTACAAACATAAAGCACAACATAATTGATTGCATAAGTATTCACCCCCTTTAATATAACACACCAAATTATCACTGGAGCAGCCAATTAGTTTCAGAAGTGACATAATTAGTTAAATGGACATCACCTGTGTGCAGTCAAGGTGTTTCAATTGATTGTAATAAAAATACAACTGTATCTTGAAGGTCCAATTGCTGGTTAGTCAGTATCCTGGCAAAAACTAGAGCATGAACACAAAAGAAGACACCAAACAACTCCACAAAAAGGTTATTGAAAAGCTCAAGTCAGGAGGTGGATACAAGAAAATTTCCAAGTCACTAAATATCCCTTGGGGTACAGTTAAGTCAATCATCAAGAAATGGAAAGAATATGGCACAGCTGTAAATCTGCCGAGTGTCATAGTGACTGTGCAAGTAAGGGACTAGTCAGACCTATGACAACTCTGGAGGAGTTACAAGTTTCTGTGGCCGAGATGGGAGAGACTGCACATAACTGTTTCCCGGGTGCTTCACCAGTCGCAGTTTTATGGGAGAGTGGCAAAGAGAAAGACACTGTTGAAAAATACTGTCATGAAATCTCAGCTAGAGCTTGCCAGAAGGCTTGTGGGAGATGCTGAAGTCAGCTGGAAGAATGTTCTCTGGTCTGATGAAATAAAAATTGAGCTTCTTGACCATCAGACCAAATGCTATGTTTGGTGTAAACCAAACACTGCACATCATCAAAAAAACACCATCCCTACCATGAAGCATAGTGGTGGCTACATCATGCTGTGGGGATGCTTCACTGCAGCAGGCCCTGGAAGGCTTGTGAAGGTAGAATGGAAAATGGATGCAGCAAAATACAGGGAAATCCTGGAGGAAAACCTTATACACTCTGAAAGAGAACTGTGACTTGGGAGAAGAGGAACTCAAGCAGGCTTGGCAGCATTTATGGAAAGAAAAAGCACAGTCACGGGGCCCAGAATACTTTCTATAGGCACTGTATATATATTAAACCTGATTCTGATTCCCACTTACATCAAACAAAAAGTATAAAAGCCTGAAAGCACTTATCAACAGGCTCAAGCACATTTTCTGTCCCCATGTTTTAAGACTATCAAACAGTCCCCTGGTATGATAAGATGGACTCTTGACCTCCCAATCTACCTGCATTTGCTATGTACCTTATTACACACCTGCACTGCACTTTCTTTGCAACCCTAACTCTTTATTCTGTATCCTGCTATTGTTTTCCCTTGGGCTACCTCAATGCACACTGCTGTAATGAAGTGATCTGTATAGACAGTATGTAAGGCATGTTTTCTCACTGTAGGCCAGTGCATGTAATAATAATAAACTGATTTACCAATTTCCACCCACCGATCAGTCGAATGACAAGCTGGATTACGTGCACGCGCGTGTTTGTCTGCAGACTGCCGGGAACGGCACCATCAATTTGCAGGATATGCCACTCAGGAACTTGGACTATATAAATACTTATGTACACATTTAAAAATAATATTTATTTGTTGAGATACAATGTGGCCCTTTGAGCCATGCCACCCAACAATCCCCCAATTTAATCTGAACCTAATCACAGGACAAAGTACATTGACTAACTAACCTACCAACCAATACGTCTTTGGACTGGGGGAGGAAACTGGAGCACCCGGAGCAAACCCACGTGGTCACAGGGAGAACGTACAAACTCCTTACAGATAGTACAGAGAATTGAACCTGGGTTACCTGTACTGTAAAGCATTGTGCTAACCACTACACTACCAAGCTGCCCCAATAAATATATATTTTTATCTTGGCATGACTATATGGTTGCCTGCTATTTTGAATGGGCTCTGTGTGCCTTGTGCTGTGTACGTTTTGCACCTTGGCCCCAGAGGAACACTGTTTTGTTCAACAGTATTCATGTATCATGATAACTGAACTTGAACTTGAGCTTGATTTGCCTCTTTTGCATGCATTTTCAGATGTTACTTAGAATACATGAAAACTCATCCAAATCACCTCATTTGGATTGCAGCCCACACATCACTCGTGGGTATCCTTGATCTTCCGGAATGGTAGAGGAGGTGTGAGAAGCCAGGTGGTTATCTCCTGCTTCCCTTTCTCATGCTCATCATTCATCTCCTGTTGCTCTCTGTTTCACCCAGAGGCAGTTTAGAAATATAAGGGGCATTTAAGAGACTCTTGGGCACATGGAAGAAAGAAAAATGGAGGACTATATGGGAGAGAAGGGTTAGATTGTTCTTGGAATAGTTGAAAGTGTCGGCACAACGTAGTGGGCCTTAGGGCCGGTACTGAGCTGGGCTACTCTATGTTCTATGTCCGATGTTAATTTTTCCCTTTATTCCCTTACAGCTGAGCAGCTTTTGCCTGTGTAGCCCCCCTGGCCAGCATCAGGGTCGCTCGGCTCGCTGTCGTCTAGGGAAACAGCCCTCGGCCCCGGCAAACTGGGTAATTAGTTTGTGTGGATGCTGTGTGATGTACCCCACCCCGCCCAAATAACAGACAATACATCAGATACAATTAAATAATTTACAGTTTATAGATATTACTGGAACTATATAATTAATAGAGAATAAAATATAAAAGGAAAATCAAAGGTGCCACACTTATCAAAGTTCAATCTCTTCGTGCACAAACAGTTGGAGCTCAGGACCCTTCTTCTTCACCCTGCGACCCCTCGGACCACCTCGACCGGCCGCCTGGGACCAACAACGGTAGTCAACCAGACGCTCCACACGAGCCCGTCTCCGTCTCCTCTCCTTGCTGGACACCCCCCTCAGCGTCCGACCCCGTTAGCGGACTCACAGCACCTGGTCCACCCTCTGTCTCTCTCTCCTGCCTTCTGCCCCAAAACCCCGCACATACAATATCTTCAGACACACCAAAAGCATAACAACTATCGCAATTGGTTCATTCATCCTCTTATCAATAGATAATCCAAAACTAACTACTAGCGGGAAGGACTATCTCAGCAGTTAACATACCGAAGAAGCCGTTTTAATTAGACTACGCAGTGACATAAAAAAAAACGCTTACACCTGTAACAGCAGCAGACATGACAGGACTCTGCAGAGAGTCAACCCCCGTAAGGCTGCCGGGCCAGAGAGTACGCAGGGTGTGTGCATACCAGCTGACTCACCTCTTCACGAACATCTTCAACACTTTATTCACCCAGACCGCTGTCCCCACATGCTTCAAATCAGCTACCAATCATCCCCGTACCAAAGAAATCTACCTCTTCAGTACTGAACAGTTACCGCCTGGTGGCACTGATGCCAATTGTCATGAAATGTCTTGAATGGCTGGCAATCTTACATATCAGAAACGCCATTGCTGCCACACTGGACACTCACCAATATGCTTAATGAAAGAACCACAGACGCCATAGCAACTGTCAGGCATCTGGCCCTGAAACACTTAGAAAACATGGTCACTTATGTCAGAATGCTATTTCTAGATTTCAGTTCGGCATTCAACACTATCGTCCGACAATCCTTGGAGAATAAACTCCTATTCATCGGTCTAAATACAGTATTCTGCAAAAGTCTTAGGCACATGTAAAAATATACTATAAAGTGAAGATGCTTTCAAAAATAATTAAATGAAAAGTTCTGAAATATCACATAAATTACTATAAAGAACAGTATATTGTAAAGAACTAAATCAAATTAATATTTGGTATGACCACGCTTTGCCCTTTAAAACTGTATCAATTCTCTTAGGTACACTGTCCTGGGTTGTCACCATACACAACCCTGAGATTCATTGTCCTGTGGGCATACTCAATAGATCAATAATAGAATCAATCAAAGCCCTCATCATCTTGGGCATTCAACCGGTGTGCAACAAACTGAGCAAAGACAAAAAAAAATAGTAATAATAAATAAACAAGAAATAACTATTGAGAACATGAGATGAAGATTCCTTGAAAGACAGTCCAAAGATTGTGGGAACATTTCAGTGATAGGGCAAGTGAAATCGAGTGAAGTTATCCCCTTTGGATTAAGAGCCTGATGGTTGAGGGGTAATAACTGTTCCTGAACCTGGTAGTTTGAGCGCTGAAGCTCCTGTATCTTCTTTCTGATGGCAGCAACGAGAGCATGACCTTGCTGGTGCGGATCCCTGATGATGGATGCTGCTTTCCTGTGACAACGCTTCATGTAGATGTGCTCAATGTTGGGGAGGGCTTTACCCGTGAGGGACTGGGCCGTATCCACTACTTTTTATAGTCATTACCCTATTGTGGTTTTGTTTTGTACTTTGTTGGATCTGGAGTAACAATTATTTCATTCTCCTTTGCACTTGTGTACTGGAAATGACATTAAATAATCTTAAATCTTGAATTGTATGTTTGCTGAAGTCTGAACTGGTATTGGAGGACAGCAGGGACTCCCTGAAGAAACCAGATAGTTCTGCATCACACAGTCTTGACAAGCAGTGTTAAAAACATTTTGAATTATTGAATGAAATGAATCCTGCTGATATCTTCCCTGTTTAATACAAACGTGTTTCACTGCCCTTTGCATTGCCTCTCCAGACATGTTTAAAATATAGAATAACATCAAGAGCAGAGTGAATCCCCATGGAGACAGGCTCTTCAGCCCAGCACATTTGTGCTGCGACCAAACATTAGCCCTACTTTAATCTCATGGGCTTTATTCACAACACTCTCCCATCGACTTGCCCACACAATCAACAGCGGTCAATTAACCTATCAACCCACATGTCTCTGGAAGTTGGGAGGAAACTAGAGCCCTAAGAATTAACCAGAGTAACAAAGAGGGCATACAGGCTCCTCACTGGCAAGACCTGAGGCCGGCCTCAAACCCTGGTCACTGGAGCTGAGAAGAGACAGCTCTACGAGCTGCAGCATCGTGCCATCCACGATATAGAAATGTTTGGAGTTTGATTGACCTGACTCCTTGGGGTGGCTTTGATTTTTCTCTCAGTGCATCATTAAGCCATCAGCAATTAAACTTTATTGCTGTATAATTATACCCTCCGGCTAGAGGCTGGTATCAGGAAGGAGGTGAGTGGGGTTGGCTGGTTCTGAGTGGGATCACACCCAGTTCTGCAGCCATAGTATTAAAACTGTTCAGTAGAATAACCTTTCATAATGAGAAACAGTGAGAGGCATTTGTCTTGTGCTGCAAGTGTCTGTATTTGGTCCAGTTTAATGGACAATTAATAATGCGCAGACAATAGCTCACTGACTCATATACGCCAAGGGTTAGAACATAGCTGGTGTGTTAACTGTGTTCGCTGTTGAGTGCGTCAGTCTCGATGACTTGCTTGTGGGCTTTTCTCAGGAGCTGCCCACATGACACGCAGCAGCAAAAGGTAAAAAGAAAACTAGGCAAGGGAATGGTCAAAACAGGGCAAGAAGGTTTTTGAGAGGGTGTTCTGCCAAACCTATTTCCACCATTCTTTCCTGAAGTTAAACAGCAAAGTTATACAGCATGGAAACAGGCCCTTCAGCCCAACTTGGCTATGCTGACCAAGACGTCTATCTAAACTAATCCTATTTGTTGGCATTTGACTCATATCAAACGGGACAACACGGTAGCGTATTGGTTAGCACAGCGCTTTACAGTACCAGTGACCCAGGTTCAATTCCCACCCACTGCCTGTAAGGAGTTCCTACGTTCTCCTTGTGAACATGTGGGTCTCCTCCAGGTGCTCCAGTTTCCTCCCACAGTCCAAAGACGTACCATTTGGTAGGTTAATTGGGCACTGTAAACTGTCCTGTGATTCTTAGGTGTCCGCTAGTCTCATGAGATCATGGATTTGCACCTTGGAAGGTTTCCAGGGCGCAGGCCTGAGCAAGGTTGTATGGAAGACCGGCAGTTGCCCATGCTGCAAGTCTCCCCTCTCCACGCCACCGATGTTGTCCAAGGGAAGGGCACTAGGGCCAATACAGCTTGGCACCGCTGTCATCGCAGAGCAATGTGTGGTTAAGTGCCTTGCTCAAGGATACAACACGCTGCCTCAGCTGGGGCTCGAACTAGCGGTCCATCAGATCACCGGACCGATGCCTTAGCCACTTGGCCACACGCCAACAACGCGTCCCATGATTAGGCTAAGATTAAATCCTAGATGCATGGCTTGAAGGGCCTATTCCTTGCTATATTCACTTTTAAAAATCCCTCTAAACCCAGAGGTTTCCAACCTTTTTTTAATGCCATGACCAACCATTAAGAAACGGACTGTATACCCCAGGGTGGGATCCCCTGTTCCAAACATTTCCTATCCATAAACCTATCCAAACTGAAACATTGCAACAGAAAAGGCAATGGAGAAACTCAGCACACCAGGTAGCATCCATGGAAGAAATGCACAGCTAACTGCTCTCAAGGTGACCCATAAGGCCATAAGACCATGAGACATAGGAGCAGAATTTCGCCATTTCATTATGGCTTATTCATTATCCCTCTCCACCCCATTCTCCTGCCTTCTCAGTTTTTGCTCATTTTTCTCAGTTTTCCATTCTGCTCGGTTTTTGTGTGGGTGGAGGAATTTTGAGGTTGATGTGCCCGTTCCATTTTTGTTCATTTTTCTTGTGGGGAGGTGGGATTGGCGGGGGGTAGTTGACGATCCTGCTGCCTTTCTTTTCTTTCTTGGTTTCATGGCTACCCGTAGAATTGAAGAATTTCAGAGTTGTATACTTTGATAACAAAATAAACCTTTGAAACTTTCTCCCCACAATCTTTGTTGACTTTACTAATCAAGAACCTACCAAGCTCTGCTTTAAATAAACCCAATGCCTTGGCCTCCACAGGCAATGAATTCACCACCCTCTGGCTAAAGAAAATTCCTTGTCATCTCTGTTCTAAAGAGTCAGCCTTATAATCCAATCTTCTTTGTACCTTTATCTAGTTTACAGTTAAACTTATCAAAGCTATTAATCTCTGCTACTCTCTATGACAGTGTACAATTTCCCTGGAGCGTAAGAGAATGAGGGGAGATTTTGTAAAGGCATATCAAATTATGAGGGGTACAGAGAGTGTAAAAGCAAGCAGGTTTTTATTCCACTGAGGTTGGATGAGACGAGAGCTTAGAGGTCAGAGGTTAAAGGTGAAGTATCTCTGGATAATAATGGGGATATCTTCACTCAGAGGATGGTATGAGTGTAGAACAAACTGCCAGTGGAAGTGGTAGCTGCAGGTTCAATTGCAACATTGAAGCGAAATTTGGATAAGTACATGGATGGGAGTGGAATGGGCGGCTCTGGTCCAAGTGCAGGTTGCTGGTACTCAGCATGGACTAGATGGGCTGAAGGTCCTGTTTCTGTACTGTGGTGCTCTATGACTCTGTAGTGCCCCATTCCAACCAGTCTCTGAGTAAAGAGGTATAATCCCCTAATCTGGCCCCAGTCCAGTTTTTACTGCAATTTATGATAATTCTTTATGTCTATTCCTGAGATTGTCTTTCCAATCTGTAACTTCACTCCATCACTAGCTGCCAGCCAGAACATACCCAGGATCAGCTGTTAGATGGATTTTGTCTGGTATGAGATGAACGTTACTTCCCACTTCTCAGCCCACCCCTGGGTCCTGTCCAGGTCTTGCTGCCTACAGGCAGCCCTGCTTCCTCTTCTAACGGACAGCAAGCCCAGCCTAATGGCATGTGACAATTGTGAGGTGGTGTGTGGTCTGGGGAAACTAAGCAGAGCAGGGGGACATAAATAAAGTACTTGTAAAAAATATAGTGACAGCTACATAATATTACAATACCCTGCAGATCACTTTGCGAGAGAGCTGCTGTCAATTCGCTCTGAAAGGATGATTGTTGTGGAAAGTGTGATGCAGTGACAACTCGTAGCACACACGTCTTGTTTTTAGTCATAGACTCATAGAGCACTGTGGTAAACCATGTATATTTGTTGTAACTCGGTTACCTGTCTGGACACACCCCTCTGCTGACTGCCCCTGTGGCTCCTCCCACAGAGTCCTGTATAAAGGTGTTCGCCTTGCCCCTCCCCCTCAGTCCGGGGGCAGACACTCACTGTGGAGGTCGTATTGTACAGCGAATAAAAGCCTTTCAGTATTTTACCAAACCTCAGTCTTTTGGAGTAATTGAAGGTGCTTCAAGCACTACAGCACAGAAACCAGCCCTTTCATCTATCTAGTCTGTGCTGAACTATTCTAAGTGCCTAGGCTAATTGACCTGAACCAGGACCATAGGCCTCCATATCTAGCCTATAAATACGGAAGGAGATGGCGGCACGATGACAGCGCGCGTGGCCTCTCCGGTGATGAATATCTGTTATCTGTCAAGTAGGGGATCGTGCATAATCCTAATTTGATAGAGACAGATGTGAGTGCATAGCGGAACATCTGGAAAACATTCTGAAATGTCTGCTTTGCTACCGCTGCTACTATGTGGTAACTGGAATCTCTGGAGCTGAAGGCCTTGAAATCCTCGGCTTTGCGTGTTTCAGCAGCTGGGGAGAGGTCGAAGGCGCTCGGCAGAGGATGGCGCTCGGGAGGCTATATTGGAGAGGCTGCTCGGAAGCTTGGAGTTTTCGGACGGATGGACTCAGTGTCGGCTGTGGTCGGCTGCTTCCAAGGCATCGGCAAGTTGACGGTGCCTGGAAGTTTATGGCAGGGAGTTTCTCCCTTTTGCCGCCACTATCGGGGACTCGGGAGTTGATCGACTCGGGACTTTAAGACATTTTTTTTACTGTGCCTACGGACTGTTCTTCATCAAATTATGGTATTGCTTTGCACTGCTGTAACTATATGGTATAAATTATGTGGTTTTGTCAGTGTTAGTCTTTGGTCTGTCTTGTTTTCTGTGATATCACTCCGGAGAAACATTGTATCATTTCTTAATGCATGTATGCATTTCTAAATGGCAATAAAAGAGGACTGAGCATTCTCATAATCCTAAAAAAAATCCCTCCCATCCGTGTGCTTATCCAAACTTCTCTTAAATGTTGAAATGGAACCCACATCCATTTCCACTGGCAGCACATTCCACACTCACATATTCCCCCACATGTTCCCCCTTAAACATTTCACCTTTCACCCTTAACCCACGGCCATTAAATCTATTCTCAGCCAACCTCTGTGGAAAAAGCCTGCTTTGTATTTACCCTGACTCTACCCCGCATAATTTTGTATACCTCTAGCAAATTTTTCCTCACTCTGCAATGCTCTGGGGAACAATATTGCCTAAAGTCCTTCTCTTCCTGAAGGGGATGAATCAATATTCAGGGCTGTAGATTTTGAATGAAGCAAGGCACTATCCATGAAGCAATATAGGCAGGAACTGATGAAGAGCCTCAGCCTGAAACATAGGCTGTTTATTCTTCTCCATAGATGCTGCATGACCTGCTGAGTTCCTCCACCATTTTGTGTGTTAGGGGAGTGGGACTACCTGACGTGCAAAGGCCTCCTCCTTTCCTGTGACATTTCTTGGATTCTGTGATGTGCCCTAGCAACAACTCACACCTCCTGACTTCTAAGTACAGCTGTACAGTGAAAATAGCCTCTAATCATCAGCTGCCTTGGCAGAAGTCTGGAGGTGGCAGAACTTTTCAGTTCAAACCATGGTAATGCATTTTACTTAATTATAAATCTTTTTTTTTTCAGATGCAATTCAAAACCAGGGACCATAAATATAATAGTCAATAATAAAAACTTGGGAGTCAATATTCACAAGTGAGAAGCATGAATCTATAGAATTCAGAATAAGGTTTATTTTCACTGACATATTTGTGTTTTGTGGAGGCAGTACAGTTCAAAACATAATTATTATAATTTTTAATAAGAAACATATAAAAATAAATAAGTGATTCAAATAGAGAGAAGATAGTGAGGTAGTGTTCATGGGTTCATGGCTGTTCAGATGGTGGAGGTGAAGAAGCTGTCCTAAAACATTGAGTGTGCCTCCTCCCTGGTGGTAGTAATGAGACGAGGACATGTCTTGAATGGTGAGCTCCTTCAGAATGGATGCCTCCTTCTTGAGGCATCGCGATGGTGGGGAGGCTAACACTCATGATAAAGCTGGCTGAAGTTATAACCCCTTGCAATCTTTTTCTGATACATTACACCTCCATACCAGACGGTGATGCCACCAGTCAGAATGCACATCTGAAGAAATTTGGAAAAGTCTTTGGTAACATACCAAGTCTCCTCAAACTCCTAATGACACAGAGCCACTGGCATATTTTCTTTGTGATTACATCAATATGTTGGGATCAGATAGTTTCTCTGAAATTTGCTGTCCTGCTGTGTCACCCAGTTCAACGGCGGTTTCCAAGAGAAGACAGATGGGCTTAAACTCAAACTTAGTGAGTGTTCCTGTGTTTGGAAAGGGTGATGAGGTGGGGTTAGAATACAATCTGTAGATGTGAAGAAAGGGGTCAGGCAAAACAGAGCTAGGTGAAATGTTTATGGGGAACATGAGGAGGAACTTCTTCACCTCTTCCCCTCTGCCATCTATTTCTAAATGGACATTCAACCCAAGAATACTGCCTTAGTACTTTTCTGGGTTTTTTTGCACTAATTATTTTAGCTTAACTATTTAATAGACATATATACACTTAATGTAATTCAGTTTTTTCTCTATATTTATTTATCATGTATTACATTGTACTGTTTTTCATAATTTCACAACATATGCGGGTGATGTTAGACCTGATTCTGGTTCTAATTCTGATCCTGTTTTTGACACAGAATGTAGTGAGAGTGGGGAACGAGCTGCCAGCATAAGTGTTGGATGTGGGTTCAATTTCAACATTTAAGAGAAGTTAGGATAACTACATGGAAGAGAAGGGTATGGTCTAGGTGCAGGTAGATGGTACTAGGAAGAATAATAAATTGGCATAGACTAGATAGACCAAAAGGTCTGTTTCTGTTCTGCAGTGCTTAACGCCTCACTTGCATTTACTCAAAAAACAATGAGAGTGAGGTACATATTTGGACAGGGGTTCAAAAGCCTGTTCAAAAGAATTAGTTCTAAGAGTATTTCAAGGCACAAGATACATATTAAGATTGAGAGGGAGGATATTTGGGGACAGTTATGGCACTCATAGCTGAAGGCATGGTAGAGAAATTTTGAAATGAGAATGCACAAGACACAAAATGGATGCAAATGATTCCTGTGGTTGTAAAACTGCTGCTGGTTTGAGAGAGAGACTGGGAGATGTCAATAAAGATGAGAATTGTAAAACTGAAGCGGCAACCAAACAGGATCAAGAACCTTTGCAGAGCAGCGAACACGGTACTGCTGGGTGAGCACAGCAAGGTGCAAGAAGTGGCCAGTTTTGGAGCCGAGCTTTAATTGCTCATTCCAAACATTTTGCCTTCTCAGCTGTCTCAACTGCATTCAAATCAACTCCTTTACTCACAGCACTGACAGGTAATCCATAGCACAGAGGAACTTCAAAATAGAGTGGAGCTGCAGCTACGTAACACTGTTCCACCTCAGAGAGGAATTGGGCATTTGAACAATTGTACCAGTATTCATAAAGCCAAGGTGTTTCCTGGAACGCAAACACAATGAAATCTGCAGATGCTGGAAATTCAAGCAACACACATCAAAGTTGCTGGTGAACACAGCAGGCCAGGCAGCATCTCTAGGAAGAGGTACAGTCGACGTTTCGGGCCGAGACCCTTCGTCAGGACTAACTGAAAGAAGAGTTAGTAAGAGATTTGGAAGTGGGTGGGGAGGGGGAGATCCGAAATGATAGGAGAAGACAGGAGGGGGAGGGATGGAGCCAAGAGCTGGACAGGTGATTGGCAAAAGGGATATGAGAGGATCATGGGACAGGAAGCCTCAGGAGAAAGAAAAGAGGGGGGGAACAGAGGATGGGCAAGGGGTATAGTGAGAGGGACAGAGGGAGAAAAAGAATGTGTATATAAATAAATGACAGATGGGGTACGAGGGGGAGGTGGTGCATTAGCGGAAGTTAGAGAAGTCAATGTTCATGCCATCAGGTTGGAGGCTACCCAGACGGAATATAAGGTGTTGTTCCTCCAACCTGAGTGTGGCTTCATCTTTACAGTAGAGGAGGCCGTGGATAGACATATCAGAATGGGGATGGGACGTGGAATTAAAATGTGTGGCCACTGGGAGATCCTGCTTTCTCTGGCGGACAGAGCGTAGGTGTTCAGCAAAATGATCTCCCAGTCTGCATTGGGTCTCGCCAATATATAGGAGGCCATATCGGGAGCATCGGACGCAGTATATCACCCCAGCCGACTCACAGGTGAAGTGTCGCCTCACCTGGAAGGACTGTCTGGGGCCCTGAATGGTAGTGAGGGAGGAAGTGTAAGGACATGTGTAACACTTGTTCCGCTTACATGAATATGTACCAGGAGGGAGATTGGTGGGGAGGGATGGGGGGGACGAATGGACAAAGGAGTTACGTAGGGAGTGATCCCTGTGGAAAGCGGGGGGGGGTGGGTGGGTGGGAAAGATGTGCTTAGTGGCGGGATCCCGTTGGAGGTGGCAGAAGTTAGTGAGGCTTTCTTTCACATGGGAATAGCTACCAGTGTTATTTTTTATATCTGCGGCTCCCGTTGTGGCTCCTAACATATTGGTGCGATCAGAGACAAACCAACTGAATTTCTGTGCGTCTTCACTTAACCTTCTTCTCATTGTTACCATTGGGAAGAAGGTACACAGTTAGCTATTAAGGAACAGCCTCTTTCCCTCTGACATCCAATTTCAAAGGTTCAAAGATCTAAATGTTCAAGAATTCAAAGGTTATTTTTATTAGCAAAGTATGTACGTAGAATACAACTCTGAGATCTGTCTTCTCCAAATAGCCATAAAATACAGAAAAGCCATCGAAGTCGTTGAGGCCACCCTCATGAACATGACCTCACTACTTCCTTATTTGTTTTACTTGGCGCTACTTACTATAACTTAACTATTTAATAGACATGTATACCTACAGTAATTCAGTTTCTCTCTGCATTTATCATGTATTTCATTGTACTGCTGCCATAAAGTTAACAAATTTCATGACATATGCCAATGATATTAAACCTGATTCTGATTCTAATTCTGATTCTTAGTCTTTACCTCCTAGTTGCCCACCCTTTCAATTCTCCTAACTGTTGGTGGCATCTTATTGAAAATGATCAAATATTAAAAGGACTAGATAGAGTGGATGTAGACAGGATGTTTTATACAGTGGGGGAGTTTAGAGTAACCAAAAAGCACAACCTCAAAATAAAGGGATGTCCCTTTAGAACAGAGATGAGGAAGAATTTCTTTAGCCTGAAGGTGGCGAATCTGTGGAATTCATTGTCACAGATGGCTGTGGAGGCCGGGTCATTGGGTAATTTAAAGTGGAAGTCAATAGGTTCTTGATTAAGAAAGGCATAAAAGGTTATGGGAGAAAGCAGGAAAATGGGGTCGAGAGAGAGAATAAATCAGCCGTGATGGAACAGCAGAGCAAATTTTCCATCTTCTCCTGAACTACAGAGCCCCTGTGACGTTTTTTTACCCTCCTCCACCCTCTATATCTGCTGTTGCCAATGGAATCCTCCTACAGGTTCTTCTCCCAACTTCCCTCCCTCCTTTTCTCCCTTGATTCCCTGTTCCACCTTCCTCTGCTACCAGGTCTCATCATATTCCATCCTTTGTCAATTTCTCCTATCATCTCCCAGCTCCTGGTGCCATCCTGCTCTCCCCTCTCTCAGCTGCTCCCCTCCTTTCACCTGGATCCATATATCACCTGCCAGCTCTTGTTCAACCCAAAATGCTGCATTTCTCTCATAGATGTTACCTGACCCGCTGAGTTCCTCCAGCATTTTTTGTGGTTACTCTGGATTTTGAGCATATGCAGAATCTCTTGTGTTAATCTCTTTCTACCCTTGAGCTCCACATTGTTATACTGGTGTCCTTTCACCTAGTTTTCTGTCCAGAGAAAGAGTTTAAACATAGAACACGGCAGTACAATACAGGCCATTTGGCCCACAACATTGTACTGACTTTTACCCCACTCTAAGTTCATTCTTACTTCTTTCTCCTATGTATTCCAAATGTCTCTATCATTTTCCCATCGAAGAGTTTCTTAAATGCCCCTCGTGTTTCTGCCTTTACCATCATTTCTGGAATGGTGTTCCACGAACCCACCACTCTGTGTAAAGAACTTACCTCTGACATCCCCCCTATACTTTCCTCCAAGGGGTGTATGGGGTGTCAGGGAGGGGTAGCACCTCTAGTGGGGGAACATGTTGCATCCTTTTCAAGGCAGTCAGTCCAACTTTGGTCCCCACCTGGCACTCAGCTCTCACCTGTGGCTCCCCGTAGTTGTTTGCATGCGACAGCAGCCACATCCTAGGCAATGGCTTTGACAAGCCGGCTAAACCAGGTGAGGATAGCCAACGGTTCTTAAACCCTCGGTGAGATAGGGAGTTGTCTATCCTAGCATGTGAAGACAGACTCTGGTGGATTGAGCGGATGAGACCAATGTAAGGTCCAACGGTCAAGAAAGCGGTCTCTGCAAGCATCGTGGAACTTGTAGAGCAGGTCAAGACACAGAAGACGTCCTGGTCATCCACTGCGCCTAGTCCCATCTCCAGCTGTCTCGTCTCTGTCTTGCCACTGGATCCAGATGGGAATTGGGAAGAGAGAGTGAGGCTGACGCTGCGCAACCGTCCCTCACTTAAATCCAAATCATGCGCTTGTCTTGAAACCATCCTCAATGACATCGACAATGGACGAACACACTTTCCTCCAAACATCTTAAAATGATGCCCCCTGGTATTAGCTATTTCTGCCCTGGGGAGAAAAGTCTCTGGCTCTCCACTTTATCTATGCCTCTTTTCATCTTGTACACCTCTGTCAAGTCACCTTTTATCTTCCTTCTCTCCAAAGAGTAAAACCCTAGCTCAATCAGACTATCTTCATAAACTTTGACCCTCCATTTCTCTACAGAGACGCTGCCTGACCCAGTCAGTTCCTCCAGTGTTTCTTGTATTGCTCTTGATTCCACTACTGATAGTTTTCTATATTTCACTCTTCCTGACTTCCTCATCTTTTGCACTCTTGCTAGATGCCAGTAGATGAGGCATTTTCCTCCGAAGTAGAAGTTAATGGGTTTAAGTCTCATTACAAGGACCAGAGCAAGTAATCTGGACAGGCACTCCCAGGGAGTTCCTAATGAACTGCTACATCATTTTTTATCCTGCATGAGCTAGGCTTTTCACCCTGGAGTGGAAGACAATGATGTGATTGAGGTTAGGAAGATAAGAAGCAGACCTAATGACATTTTTCCCAGGGCAGAAATGGGTAACACATGTGTCGTCCATGAAGGAATCAAATGTGGAAGGAATCAAATGTGGAAGGAAACATCACACTTGAACATGTCAAGGAAAGTGGGAAATCAGATGTCTCTGGTCCTGCCATGTGCGTGAAGGAATGGAGGCTGCCATTTTGTGAAGGTGCTCTGTAATCTCCATGCCTTCAGGCACATGGTAAGAGCAGGGCATCCAGTTTGTCTGCTTCCACTGACCCTGAACCATACGAGTTTGATGTTTCCTTTCAAATTAAAAATTCCTTCATGGCCAACAGCGGGGACAGAATTTTAGTGTTATAGGGGGGTGGGCACATCAACGTTTTTTACATAGAGAGTTTTGGATGTGAGGAACATGCTGTCAGGGGTAGTGGTAGAGGCAGATACATTAGAGAATTAAGAGGCTCTTAGATAGGCAAGTGGATGAAAGGAGAATTGGGGGTTATGGGTAATGTAGGAGGGAAGGGTCAAATTGATCATAGAGTAGGTTAAAAGGGCCGAAGGGCCTGTACTGTGCTGTAACGTTCCATGCTCTATTGCACCGACTGAGGCACAATACGATTCTCAGCCAGACAGGGTGCTCTGAGTATCTCATAAGCTGTGGATCTCTTGGTATTGTCACACATAACGGTCTTCAGAGTTTACAGAGACTAGTGCAAAAAACAAGAAACATCCAGTGAGCAGGTCAGTCTTCGAAAATACCTTGTTAATGAGAGAGGTCAGAGGAGAATGGCCAGACCGGTTCAAGCTGACAGGAAGGCCACTGGAACTGAAATAACCATGTTTTACAACAGTGGTGTGCAGAAGAGCATCACTGAATGTTCACGTTTGAAGTGGGTGGACGACAGCAGCAGAAGACCACAGACACACACTCAGCATACAGATGGTACCTAATAAAGTGGCTACTGGTGTAATTACAGGCTTTCTACCTTCCAGTATTAACCATAGTTGAAATTAGTGATGACAGGTAATTTTTCTGATATGTTAATTCTGTTACTTTATTCATAAGTGCAGCCTGACCTGCTACATGTTTCTATTTCAGGTTTCTATCGTCTGCAGTTTGATCTTACATTTGCTTATTCTCGATTATAAAATGTTTTGAGATGCCCTGTGCTCATGAAAAGAGCAGAATTACAATCCAATTCCCTCCTGAAGGCCCCTTGTGTGAAACATCATTTAATTCAATCACTCATAACCAGATACTGCTATTTTTAATCATGATTTTGATGAAACAAATTCTAGAATTTATTTAAATCCCTGTTTCTCTTCAGACTGCTTCTAAACAACATCAAGCCAATAATGGTTTCTTTATTTAAAGTACAGGGAATTGTGGCTTGTGATTTTATGCATGTGACAGCATCATTTCCTTGAATTATTTGTTAGCCATTATCAGTTCTAGAGACTCAACAGCAGTCAGAATCTACATCAAGCCAACACCTCATCATCATTCAGAAAACATTCACTGTATTGCAAATGAAACTCAGCTTTAATATTTAAAAAACACAAAGTTTTTCCACAAACACCAACTACGTACTTGATGCAAATTTGTTTTTAGTTTTGCACCTAGTTACCTAAACAAAAAGCTTTGCTTCAATAACGTTCTGCTGAAAAGCCTTTGCTTCCAAAATAACACAGACTAAATGCTGGAGGAACTCAGCAGGTCTGAAAGCATCTACAGAGAGGGATAAACAGTTGACATTTTGGGCTGAGACCTTTCTTCAGAACTGGAAAAGAAGGGGGAAGAAGCCAGAACAAGAAAGGGGAAGGTAAAGTGATCAAGCTAGAAGGTGATAGGTCAAGCCAGGTGGGTGGGGGAGTGGAGGATGGAGTAAGAAGCTCGAAGGTGATAGGCGAAAAAAGAAAAAGGCTGGAGAAGATAGAATCTGATAGGAGAGCAGAGTAGATCATGGGAGAAAGTATACAGGGAGCGGAGCCAGGGGTAGATGTTCGTCAGGTGAGAAGAAGAGGTAAGAAGGGAGCCAGAGTGGGGAATGGAACAAGAGGGAAGAGGGGTGGGATTGAAAAGTCAACTGCTTATCCCTTTCCATAGATGCTGACTGACACACTGAGTTCCTGCAGCGTTTTGCATGTCTTACTCTAGATTTCCAGCATCTGTAAGTCTCCTGTATTTATGCTTCACTTTCAGAATGTTTGTGTGCCTGATATGTCATATATGCTTTCTACTCCCAAGCTTGCCTCAGCCTCACCACAGAATTTTAGTACTTTCAATTTCCTGAACTTAGTCCACTGACTTTGTGCATTCACAGGACTCTTGTTGAGTCCTGAAGGGCACCAGTGAAATGCAGTCCAGAGAGTTAAAGTCATACAGTCATATAATATGGAAACCAGCCCGTGGGCCCATCCAGTCCACCCTGACCAAGCTGTCTCACCAAATTATTCCCATTTGCCTGTACTTGGTCTATGTCCTTCTAAACCTTTCCTCATATGTACCTATCTAAATGTCTTTCAGAGATTGTGCTTTCTTCAAGATGGCCTATTGCTGTGCTCGCTGTTGATGCTTGACTGCACTGATAGATCCAGTTCAAATGGAATCATCAAGTTCCCTGATTTCACAACAGTGGTCAGCCTCATCGACAACAACAACCAGATGGTGTACAGAGAGGAGGTGGGGCAGCTGATAGAATGGTGCAAGCACAACAATATGAGTCTCAATGTGGACAAAGATCAAAGAGATCATTGTGGACTTTAGGAAGCTATAGGTGGACCATTCCTCTCTGCACATACATGACTCCTCTCTGGAGAGACTTAGGAGCACCAATTCCTGGGAATACACAAAATGGATGATCTCACCTGGTCCCTCAACACCACCTCTTTTGGTCAAGAACGGACACCAGCATTTCCACTTCCTGAGGAGATAGAGATGATAAGTCTCCAAACACCCTCCCTTCCCCATTTTAACCAATTTTTACAGGCACACCATCAAGTGTGTCTTGACCAGCTGCTTCACCATCTGGTACAGGAATTGCAATTGCAGGACCCTACAAAGGATTGCAAGACCTGCTGAGAAGGAACATTGGGGTTTCTTTTCCACCCATCAAAGATTTTTATCAGCTACACTGCGTATACAGGGCCCATAGCATTGTCAATGACCCTTCCCATCTGTCCACAATCTCTTTGACCCCTTACTATCAGGGAGGTGGCACCATAGCATTAGGATGAGAAACAGCTTCTTCCCTCAGGCTGTAGGTCCACTGAACTCCCTGCCACCACCCAGATATACATATAAAGCACCAGCAGCATTATACTGTTTACCTTTTAACTTGTGTTTTAAATACACCTTATTATTTGTGGTAATAGCACTTTATACCAGGGGTTCCCAACCCTTTTTATGCCATGGACCTCTTCCATAAACTAAGGGGTCCATGGACCCCAGGTTGGCACGCCTGCTTTATATGTTAAGTGTGCGAATTCTCTGTACTGTGTTGTGCACCCGGGTCCCGAGAAACGTTGTTTCCTTTGGCGGTATACATACGTACAGCTGAATGACAATAAACTGAACTTGAACTTGTAATTACACCGACTTCTACAGCTTCTTCTGGCACACATTCCATAAACCCCCACCCTCTGTTTGAAAAAGTTTCTCCTCAAGGTCCCCTTTAAATTTTTCCTTTCTCACTTTATGCCTATGCCCTCTATTTTTAGACTCCCCTATCCTGGGAAAAAAAGACTGAGATAATCTATCTTATCTGTGTCCCTCATGATTTTATATCCCTCTATAAATTCACCCCTTTGCCTGCTAAACTCCAGGGGGAAAAAAAACAAAACCTATCCATGCTCTCCTTAAAACTCAAGCCCTCCGGTCCTGTTAATACCCCGCCTGAAACTTTTCTGTGTCCTTTTCAGCTTAATGACATCCTTTCAAAGAACAGAAAAGGAGATTTATTTTTGAAATATACCTTAAAAAATACACATATGGGAATATCCTAAGACTCCTTCTTGGACAAACAACATAAAAGACAGGGGATGGGGAAGAATAGGTTTGGTGGAAAATAGGATGGTGATTGAAAAAGGTATGCGGAATACAGTTTTCACTGCAAAGCTCAAAGTAAATTTATTATCAAAGTGTGTATCTGTTACCATATACTACTTTGGGATTCATTTTCTTGCAGGCATTTAGAAGAAAAATAATACAATGGAACTTAATGAAAAACTATACATCAATAGTCAAGGACTGACAAACACGAATGCACAAAAGACAAACTTCAAATAAAAATAATACTGAGAAATTGTAAAAAGTTCTTGAAAGTAAGCCTGTAGATCATTCAATTAGTTTAGAGTAGTGGTGAGTGAAGTTATCCACGCTGGTTCAGGAGCTTTACAGTTGTAAGGTAGCAACTGTTCTTGAACATGGTGGTGTCTGACCCAACGTTTCTGTACCTCCTAACTGATGGCAGTAGCAGGAAGAGGGCATGGCCTGGATGGAGAGGGTCTTTATTGATAGATGTTTCTTCCTTGTGGCAGCACTCTATGTACACCTGCTCAATGGTAGGGAGGGCTGTGCCTTTGATGGCCTGGGCTGTGTCCACCGCTTTCTCCAGACATTTCCATTCCTGGGCATGGTGTTTCCATGCTGCAACCTGTTAGGATACTCCCCAGTGTGCACCTATAGAAGTTTGTGTAAGTTTATTTACAAAGTTTTTGGTGACATGTAAACAGAACCAATGGATATTTGGAAGTTTTTAAAGACAATGCTCTTGCCATTTGCCAGCATTTGGCCCATAACCTTCTAAACAACTCCTGTCTATGTACCTGCCCAACTATCGTCGAAATGACTTTTCTGATGTATTGGTAACACTTACTGCCCTGCCATCAAAACAAACTTGAATTGGTATTTCGAGTAGAACTGATATACAATGGAAGACCTAACCAGCAACATTGGTTCTTATGCTTCACACCTTCTCTCAGTCTAATTACCTCTTCCCACTCTGACTCCCCTCCTCCCTCATTTACGCATCAAACATCACCTTAAATGCAGCTCTGCTTCCAGCACTCCATGGGGGACAGAGATCCACATTGTCACCACTTGCTGTGAAGAGAAATTCCTTCCAAATTCTTTATTTATCTCCTGCTGGCTTGCATCTTGCTGTGTGCAAAGAAGTTGCTTTATTAACTGGGTAACAACAATGTACACTTCACTTCAAAACATCCATTAAATACAAACTGCTTTCAATAGTTGAGAGAGATCTCCTGAAGTGCATTAGGACTCTAACTTCTCATTCTTTATTGCACTTTGCTTCTTTCTCTTTCTTCTTCAACACATGCATCTTCTGTAATGCATGCATCTATTTATTTTAGAGTAATGACCCACCCCTTAGAACTACATATTGTTAAGTTGCCTGTGCATGGCATTGTTCTCTCTCTCTCTCTCTCTCGCTGCAAGGTGAATACACCAGTTAAAACCATCTCCTGCGTATGTGCTTTTATTTAATCGATAAGTGTTTGGGCACAGACACAACAAATTGGCGACAAGTACGAATCTGAATATCAGAAAATATCACAAACTGCACCGACTGTTACGGCACATTACGGGACAGAAGAGTAAGAGTTAAACAGTACAAAGAAGGCTACCACGGACGCTAACGAATGCATGAGTAACAGTGAAAGACACGCTGAATTTAAAGTGAAAATAACCTCAGTCAGGAAAGTTGATGAGTTTGATAGAGCTTATGAAGGCTGGGAGTTGTATATTGAGAGGGCTCAGCTGTATTGTAACGCAATCAACATGGAGGAGAAAACAAAATTCCTTGCACTTCTTTGCTTAATGCATGCAAGGACAAACAGTCTCTTACTCAGCTTAGTAACTTCTGCAAAGCCAGCAAGCAAGACTTTGAATGAAATTGTTACAATTTTACAAAATCACTTGAGCCCTAGACTGCTGGTAATAGCTGAGAGATTCTGATTTTACGAAAGGAACCAGTCAAAAGGTGAAAGCCATTCTCAATACATGACAGAACTGCACAAACTTTCCCAGCACTGTGACTTTAAAGATGGACTTTCTGATGCATTAAGGGACAGGCTTGTATGTGGTATGCATAGTCAAAGCACTCAAACGAGGCTACTGGGAGGAAGAGACCAAACCTTAGAATGGGCATTGACCATTGCAATATTATTACAGACTGCAGCAAAGCATGCAGCAAAACTACAGAAAAGGAGGTTAGAATGTGAAATGCACAAAATGTCCCTGAATGGAGCAAAAAGTCAAAGAAGTTATTGATGTGGCCAATCCTCCTATGATGCAAATGACTGTTGGTTCAAAGAAAAAGTCTGCAGGATGTGTCACAGACAAGGTCACATAGAGAGAATATGCAAAGCAGACAAAAAGCATAACTGAGTGAAAAGTCTCAAACACAAAACCAAGCAAATGCATTAAGTTACCAAGTATAAATCAGAATCAAATAACATAGAGTCTAACGAAGGTGAACTGTTATGCCTATAACTTCACAGTATAACTGAAGCAGATCATACAATCATCCAGATCATAATAGATGTGTCTGGCGCAGAACTGAAAATGGAGCTGGATACAGGGTCAACTTTGTCCGTAATTCCAGAGCTGACTACAACAGACTGTATTCTAAGAGACCATTAAGAGACCTCATTGATGGTAAAGACCTATACAGGTGAAAAAGTGTCTCCCAAAAGCAGACTGAAAGTAAATGTGACATATGGAGGACAAACACAACGGTTCGAATTTTGTGTATCGAAAGCGGTGGACCAACGCTTCTTGGCAGTAAATGGTTGAGAAAAATGCAACTAGCTTGTTACTCAATCAAGGCTGTCAGTGTGACCTCAACAGGCAATAGCAGCCCAAATGGTAGACTGTAAAAGCTGCGTAATGCTAACGAGAAGGTGCTTGAGAAAGGGATTGGTAAATTCAAATGCATGAAGGCCGGAATTGAACTGGATGAAACAGCAACAACAAGATTCCATAAAGCACATCCAGTGCTTTAAGTACTGTGTCCTAAACTGGATGCTGAGATTCAGAGCTTGGAGGTGCCCGGAATTCTCTCCAAGGTTTAGTGGGGTGATTGGGCCATGGCCATTTTACCGTGATCAAGAAAGGGGAAGACCAGAACTGCTCACATTTGTGTGATTTTCAGGGTGTGCATCAATTCAGTGCTGCGTTCTGTGCATGAATAGAGGACATTCTTGCCTCTTTGGCAGGGAAGGAGAGGTTTTCAAAGATTGACTTTTTACAAGCCTACCTGCAATTGGAGATTGAGGATTCAAGCAGGAAGTTCCTCACAATCACCACTCAAAAGGGACTGTTCCAGTATATCTGTCTTGTCTTTGACGTCGCATCAGTTTCAGCAACTTGGCAAAAAGCAATGGACCAAGTCCTCCAAGATACCCCAGGAACACAATGTTACCTTGATGACATCATCGTGACCAGTGAAAATGATGAAGAGCACCTCCAGAACCTTGGAAAGAGCTCACCAGGCTGAGTGAGTGTGGGTTTGCGTGCAGAGAAATAGAAATGTGAATTTTTCAAGAATGAAATCTCATATTGTAGACATGTCATTGAACAAGCATAGCTTACATAAGTCACAGGAGAAGATTGAAGCAGTCCTACAGGCACTGAAGCCTGAAAATGTGTCACAGCTCAGATCATACTTGGGTGTTGTAAACTACTACCACCTGTTTCTCCCAAACATTGCTTCAGTGCTGCATCCATTGAATGCACTGTTACAGACAGAAGCAAAACGGGAACGGTCAGAAAGCTGTCAAAAAGCATTTCAAGGATACAAAGAGATTAATAATATCTGATGAACTGTTCACCCATTATGACCCTTCCCTGCCCATCAGATTGGTGTGCAATGCACCTCCTTATGGTATTGGAGCCATTTTGTCACACATTATGAAAAATGGATCTGGATGCCCGATTGCATTTGCAGAAGCAACTATGCACAAATTGACCGAGAGGCCCTCAGTCTAGTATGGAGAATAAAGAAGTTCCACAACTACTTCTATGGACAAAAGATTATACCAGTAACAGACCACCAGCCCCTTGTGTCCATTTTCAATCCCAAGAAGGGAATTCCAGTGATCCCCATCGGGCACTATTCCTGGGAGTCCACTTTTATAGTGCAGAGTTAAAGGATACCAAGCAACACAGCAATGCTGATAGCTTGTCACGTCTTCCACTATAGGCAACTAAAAAAGGAAAGTCATCACACAGTGACCCAGCAGAAGAGTTCCACACCGCATGGGTGGACCGGTTGCCAGTAACAAGTTTCAAACTACAACGGGAAACAAGGAGCAACCCAACGTTGTCAACAGTCTCTGAAATCACCATGCAAGGATGGCTAGCTCATGGTAACCCTATGTTTCCAGAGTTCTCAGCGAGCTGAGACCAACTGCTGGTATGTCAAAGAATGCTGATGTGTGGATCTCGTGTTGTGATTCCTTCTAAACTGCGCTCCAGAGTGTTAGAAAATCTACCTGAAAGACACGTGGGCATTAATGTAAAGGAGGAGGAAGTGTAATGTATGGATCTATTTCTTTTAGAGCAGTGACACACCCACTAAGCATGATGTACTGTTCTGTTGTCTACGCATGTGCATACTTCTCCTTCTCTCTCTCTCTCACGGCAATGTGAGTACACCAGGTAAATCCATCTTCCGCGTGTGTGCTTTTATTTAATTGATATGCAGTTGTGCACAGACACAACAGGTCATATGTTCATGGGTTAATTTTATTGTCAAAGTATGCAGGTATAATACAACTCCAATATTTGTGTACTCCAGATAGGCACTAAATCCAGAAAGACCATGGGTGTTGATGAAAGAAAAGGAATCAGCTAACATGATCAGGACATCAAAGATATAGTGCATTATCTTCACTTGTCTTCCCCCGTTTCTACAATGTAGAACCTGGAAACATCTGGAAGTTCTTTTTTTATATATAAAGGTTGCCTAGTATTCCTACTCCAGGATGATTACCAATACCTCAGGCAGATTATCCCTGTCATAAATGCAGAAAGGAATTTCAGACATGTTCCACTTGAGGGAAGTGAAGGACATGCCAGTAGACTTCACTAGGCAGTGTAATGGTGGCCACCTTCAAGAAAAGGAGACTGGTCTGACTGTGGTGAGTATAGATTGGTCACCCCATTGTTACTTACAGGGATGGTCTTTACTGGGATTGTTTTTAACCATCTCTTCCAGTGGTTAAACTGCTCCCAAATCTCTACCTTGCTAAGGCCAGAAGGTGTATCTTAGACACCTCCTCTCATTTATCCCTTGAAGAGGACCCCACTCAGGCCCATCAGACATTGTCTCTTCCACCATCACCAATCTCATCAGTTCTGGAGAGAGCTGGTGAGATTGGTTATGGTGCAGGTGACATCCACTGTCACCAACCTCATAGTTCCCTTACCCCGTACTGCTCATTTCTACCTCCTATCCAAGATACACAAACTTAACTGCCCATTGTTTCTGCCTGCTGCTGCCCAACTGAACTCACGCCCGTATACCTTGACCCCATTTTGTCCCCCTTCGTTCAGTTCTTTCCAACCTACATTCGTGACACTTCACATGCCTCGATCTCTTCAACAACTTTCTGTTCCCTGCTCTGATTTCCTCAGTCCTGATGAAGGCTCTTAGATTGAAATATTAGCTCTTATCCCTCTCCACAGATGCTGCATGAGCTTCTGAGTTCCGCTAGTAATTTGTGTTTGTGGGAATTTTGTATCTAAAGGGACTGTGGGTGTGATCTTCACTGTGGAATGACTACAAGAGCAAAGCTACCATCCCATTCTACCTGGCCATTTTTTGACCTCATAGAATTCATTGAGTCTGTCATCTGAGAAGAACTGAAGAGCATCTTTGGCTGCCAGAAGAAAACTGTTTCCATTTTACTTCATGATAAAATGCACGGCATAACATCAGCCAGCAGGTTCACAACCAATGTAAGCTCTGTACAGATCAATGCCAATGTCATTCCCCCAATCCTTCCACAGTCTTTCTCCTCACCATGCTGCGCATTACCCCCAATAAGCTTTCCATCAGACCCAAGCGTGGAGCTAATGGGAAATAGTACAACCTGCATTGCTTCCACCTCAGAAGCAGCTTCAGTCATTAATTTAAGATGTGCAAATGGTGCTCTACCATAAGACCATTAGACAAAGGAACACACTCAAGGCCATTTGTCCAATTGAGCCTGCCCCGCTATTTCATCATGACTGATTTATTATCCCCCTCAACTCCATTCTCCTGCCTTCTACCTGTAACCTTCGACACTCAGCATCAATCTGATTTTTCCGATCTACCTGCATATTGAATCCCCACTGGCCATTGTAATATTGCCTTTCTTTCATGCCTTTCCTATTTCCCTTGAACTCCACATCCTGGCTACAGTATATAACTCCTATTAGGGTCTTTTTGCCCTTGCAGTTTCTTAACTCTACCCACAAGCACTCTACATCTTCCAATCCTATGTCACGACTTTCCGAGCATTTGATTTCATTTTTTACTGACAGAGCCACCCCGCAGACACGTGCAGAGGCTGAGCTCTAAGCCATTATCCACCTGTTGCCATAAACATGAAAGGGAACTGTTTTTTTCACTTAACTTGTCCAATCCAAGGTCCTTTATCATGCTGTTCACTCTGTGCAACATCACTTCCCGACAATAAAAGTCTGCAACATGATCCCGGGAAAAGAGAACTGAGAGCCGATTCCCAACAAAAGCAGATGTTGAATGATGAAATTCACCATGACCTTCCATGCAGGTACCTTGTGGGTGTGTAAATGTGACTGCCATGGATCAGTGTGATGGATGAAATACCGAGGTTGAAAGCTTTCACAACACTGTGCCATGGACAATACAAGTGCAATGATTCCACATCTTTGGAATCAAGAGGGCAAAGACCACCTCTATACAAAAAATTCAGGAACACCTGTCTGATTATGATCCCCGGCGTATGTAGCTGGGCCTCAAGGGCATTACCAACTAAGTAAGGGAAACCAGCATCGACTATACCAGTGACACATCCCTCCCTGACGCTCCAAACAACTTCTATGCATGCTTCGAGGCATGCAACACAACACCAGCCATGAAAGCAATGGTTTCCAGGAGAGCAGCCACTGTCTGTAACAGCAGCAGATAGGAGAAAGACTCTGCAGACCGTCAACGCCTCTCAGGTGACCAGGCCAGACAACATCCCAGGCCGAGTACTCAGGGAGTGTGCACACCAGCTCACTGATGTCTTCGCAGACATCTTCGACACTTGACTCATCCAGGCTGCTGTCTCCACATGCTTCAAATCAGCCCATCCCCTCTGTACCAAAGAACTCTACACTTTCGGAACTAAATCACCATTGCCCTTTGGAACTAAACGACTATGGCTCTGTGTAGGAAGAGTGTGCACTGGCATCATTACAATTCAGAAAGGTCTGTGTAAGCATTAGATACCAAATACCACATTAATGCACTCAATCGCCAAGCTTGTACTGCTTCCGTTCCCCACAACTTCTTATTCTGGTCTTTTCCTCCTTTCTTTCCAGTCCTGATGATGGGTCTCAGCCTGAAACTTTGACTGTTTTTTCCCCTCCATAGATGCTTCCTGAGCTGCTGAGTTCCACCAGTGTTTAGTGGGTTTTATACTGGATTTACTGCAATTGCAGACTCTCTTGTGTTTATGTGTTGGTGATATTTACTCCTTTGAATAGGGAGCAGTATTACTGTTGGATTCTGTTAAAATTACTGCAGATTTTGGGACCAGCATTTGAACGTGACATAAAATTCTGCAGCAAATGGATTTAGATTATGAGGACACGTAGTCCTCTTTTATTGTCATTTAGTAATGCATGCATTAAGAAATGATACAATATTTCCTCCGGTGTGATATCACAAAACACAGGACAGGCCAAGACTGAAAAAATTGACAAAACCACATAATTATAACATATAGTTACAACAGTGCAACAATACCATAACTTGATGAAGAAGTCCATGAGCACAGTAAAGTTCGAAGTCTCTCAAATGTCCCACATCTCACGCAGACGGGAGAAGGAAGGAAAACTCTCCCTGCCATGCCCAACCACAGTCCGACCCTGAGTCATCCAAAAACTTTGAGCTCTGATCAGCTCTCCGACACTGAGTACTGAGCGCCATCTCTGGCCGAACCATTCGACCTCCTTCTTGGTCGCCAAAAGCAGGCAAGGCCGGGGATTTGAGGCCTACCCTCCGAATGATTCCCAACCATGCAGTAACGACCGCAGCAAACAAGCGTTTTGGAAATTTCTCCAGATGTTCTTCTGTGCTTTCACATCCATTCTCCATCAAATCAGAATTGTCCACGGCCCCTATTTAACAGATACGATATCATTTTTCACCGGAGGGCTGCACATGCGCAGGCGCACCGCCATCTTGTCCTCCCGCCTTGGGGATTTTTTAGTAAATACGCAGTACAACACAGATGGTGGGGTGGAAATATATCTCTACCAAGGGAGGTGTAAGGTGTTACTCTCCTCAGCCAGCTTGCAAGTCACTCCTGGACAAGGTGTGGCACCTGCTTAGCCCCTGATCAGGTCATGTGAAGCCATGGAAGCAGGTGGTGGATGGTCATATGAGCAGCTGGTGCGTATCACAAGTCCTGGTTATGCGACCACTGGTACCATGCAGACAGCTTGAGAAGGGTACTGACAATGTGGAGGGTGGGCGGGGGGAGAGACTCATCTTGGAAAGACACTGCCCAGAAGAAGGTAATGGCAAACCAGCTCGGTAAAAAAATTTGCCAAGATCAATCATGGTCATGGAAAATCCATGATTGTATAGTCACACAACACTGCACATAATGACTACAACAGTACAACTATGTCAGATAGGTTCTTTGATAACCTTTTATGCATGCTGTACAGTTATTGATCTGAAACATTACCTCGATTTTTCTCTTTCCTCAGATGCAGCCAGATCTGCAGATTTATTTCAAGTTTTTCATGTTTATATATTAGGGATTTGCAGATATTAGGATGGTGACTAAAGGTTAAAGGAGAATTACAGCGATTTATGGAAGAAGTTCAAAAGCTTAGACCAAGATATCAGAGGAGGCAACATTCAATAGTGAGGAACAGGGCAGAGGAAATGTCCAGGAGGCTAGGACACTCAACAAAGTGCAGATGCTGGAATCTGAAGTGATGGACAATTTACTGGAGGAACTCTGATGAGGAAAGGAACTGCTGATGTAGGGTTGCAAAACTCTCCTGAAACATTGATAGTCTTGGTGTAGGGTTTTGACCTGAAATATCAGCAATTCCTTTCCTCCCACAGATACTGATTGACCTGCTGAGTTCTTCCAGCTAATCAGGAGGCCAGGGCTGTTTCTGGTAGGGCTAGAAGGGTTTGCAAAGATGAGGGGGTAAACCCAGGAAGAGGTAAGGCCTTTCCTTTAAGAGCTTCAAGCTTCAATAAGACCACATAAAAAAATCTGGAGATTGATGCATTAGTTTGGACATCTGCTGAAATGTCAACTCATTCAGAATTGACTTTCTGGAAATTTGTTCCATCAGGCAGTGAAAAGCATTGAAAGTTAATCTCTTAACTTGACTGAGCCTTGCACATTTCTGTAATTGGGTCATTACATCCTCTATCCAGGAGTTTGGCTCCTGCCACAATTTATATTTTTCACTAAACCAGTGAGCAAAACCTGAAAATATTAGATATACTCAGCAGGTCTGTCAGCATCTATAGAGTAAAGATCTGTCGATGACATTTTATCAGAACCATACTGAATATTTGCAATATTTACTGGTTTTAAGACAATAGAGCAGAATTAGCCATTCGGTCCATTGAATGTGCCCCATCATTCGAGCATGGCTTAACCTCTCAATTCCATTGCTCTGCCTTCTCCCCATAATCAAGTTTGGGAGCATTTGATGCCCTGCAGCCATTGGGTTCTTGGACAGGCTTCATTCACTCACTTCACTCACCTCAGAGCTGAATGTGGACTGTGGACTCACTTTCAGGGACTCTGCAGTTCAGGTTCAGTGTATTCTTGTTTACATTTTTCCACTATTTGCGTGATTGGCAAAGGATGAACCGGTGTTCATCTCACTGCTCCGCAAGGTTTACTCACTTCAGTGCCGAACTGACTCGGCAGCTGTGGCCTGCAGCCAATGACACTCGCCTCAGCACTGAACTGACTCCACAGCTGTGGCCTGCAGCCAATGACGCTCGCCTCAGCACTGAACTGACTCCACAGCTGTAGCCTGCAGCCAGTGACACTCGCCTCAGCACTGAACTGGCTTCGTGGCTGAGGCCTGCAGCCAGTGACACTTGCCTCAGCACTGAACTGGCTTCGTGGCTGAGGCCTGCAGCCAGTGACACTCGCCTCAGCACTGAACTGACTCCACAGCTGTAGCCTGCAGCCAGTGACACTCGCCTCAGCACTGAACTGGCTTCGTGTCTGTGGCCTGCAACCAATGGCACTCGCCTCAGCACTGAACTGGCTTCGTGGCTGTGGCCTGCAGCCTTCGCCCTGTTGGATCAGCTTTACTCACCTCAACCCTGAACTGGCTCCGTGGCTGTGGGCTCATTTTCGGGGCTCTGCAGTTAATGTTCCATATATTATTGCTTTACATTTTTATTCTTTGTACAATTTGTATTTTATTTCGCACATTGTGTGCTTGACAGGCTTTGTTGTGCGGAGCTTTTAAATGGGTTCCATTGTACTTCTTTGTTTTGTGGCTGCCTGCAACAAGAGGGATCTCAAGGTTGTATACATACTTTGACAATAAATGTACTTTGAACTTTGAACTTAACCTTTGATGCCCTTACTACACAAAACCTATCAACTTCCCTTTTAAAATTACCTAGTGACATGAACTCCATAGTCAAATGTGTCAGTGACTTCCATAGATTTACACCCTCTGGATAAAGAAATACCTCGTCATCTCTGTTCTAAAGGGATGTCCCTGTATTCTGAGGCTGTGCCCTCTTGTCTTGGACTCTCCCACTATAGGAAATGTCCTCTGCACATTGACTTTGTCCAGGCCTTTCAATATTCGGTAAGTTTCAAAGTTAAATTTAATATCAAAGTACATATATGTCACCATATACAAACCTGAGATTCATTTTCTTGTTGGCATGCTCAATAAATCCAATAACTATAGTAGAATCAATGAAAGACTCTACTGACAGGGTGGACAACTAGTATACAAAAGACAACAAACAAAAGAAAGAAAATAATAATAATATTAATATTATTGTCTTTGTCCGTACCTCAGGTTTTACCAGCTTGAGCTGAGGAAAAATGATAATAAATAAGCAATAAATATAGAGAACATGAGATGAAGAGTCCTTGAAAGTGAGTCTATAGTTTGTAGGTATAGTTCAGTGAATGGGTAAGTGAAGTTGAGTCAAGTTATCCCACTGGTTCAGGAGCCTGATGGTTGAGGTGTAATAACTGTTTCTGAATCTGGTGGTGTGAGTCCTGAGGCTCCTGTACTTTCTTCCTTGTGGCAGCGGTGAGAAGAGAGCATGATCAGGGTGGTGAGGCTCCCTGATGATGGATGCTGCTTTCCTGCGACAATGCTGCAGGTACTGCAGATGTGCTCAGTGGTGTCAATGAGATCCCCATCATTCTTCTAAACTCCAGCAAGTACATGCCCAGAACTATCAAATGCTCCTCATACATTAACCCTTCATTCTTGGGATAATTCTCGTAAATCTCCTCTGGACTATCTCCTATATTTTGGTTCACCACACTAAAATGGCTAAGTGACTCTGCTATGTGTAAACTGCACAAGTATCCTCCACAGTTCTTCATCTACCTTGACACCATAACCTTCCATTTCATTCTTCTCTTGCCTTTACAATCCTTCTAATTTACCTTAGTTACCATAGTCTGATCACACTGAATGGCGGAGAGTTTTTCATCGATTTATTTTTGGCTGTTTTATAGTTACAAACCCTAGTTTTACATAAGAACATGAGCAGAATTTGGCCTTTTGAGCCTGCTTCTCTTTCAATAAGATGATGGCTGATCCAATATTGGAACAACACCACTTTTCGGCCCTTTCCCAATTCAAAAGCCTGTCAAATCTCCACCTGGAATATATTCATTGACATCAACTCTGCCATTTTCTAGATCAGACAGTTCCAAAGATTAATGGCCCTGAAAATGACCCTTTTAATGTCTCACCTGACCCTTTTTAGTCTGAAATCCTGATGCTTAATTCAAGATCCTTCCAGGAAGTGAAGCATCCTCTCTGCATTCATCTTCCATCTCCCTCAGTACTTTAAGCCATATACACAATGCTAGAGAAACCCAGCAGCTCTGGAGGGAAATGTCCTAGACACAGACTGTCTATTTCAGTCCTTAGTTGTTGCTTGATCTACAGACTTCCTCCAATGTTTTGGGTGTTGCTCCAGATATTACTATCCGTGGTCTCTTGCATTCTCTCAGAAGCTTGTATGTGCCAATGTGATCACCTCTCACTCTTCTACATTCCAGTGATTAGAGGCCTAACCTGATCATCCTTTGTTCAACTGTCATCCCATCAATCAATGCTGTGAGCCTTACCTGCACTGGCTCCAACACAACATGTCCTTCAAAAAAATATGGGGATTGAAACTGTACTCAGAACTCCAGCTGTGGTCTCACCATCATCCTGAAACGTTTAATCATGGCCTCCTTGCTTTCAGACTCCATATCCTTTGCAATAAATACTAACATTCCATTCAGATTCCCAAGTTATTACGCAGCATATATTATTATGTGCTTAACGAATTAAAGGCTCCAGTTCCCCTTCTATGGCCATTTTTTTTTATTGGCACTCCATTTAAATAATTTGCTTTTTCATTCTTTCTTCCATAAGTGAATAACCTTATACTACATCTGACAACATCTTGCTCACTCTCTCAACTCACTGCTGGTTTTTCAAGTCCTCACAGCCCTTTTGAAGAGCTATTCAATTAGTTCCCACCTTCGCCTTTCCCAAAATCACTGAGAATTATGTTCCCATTGTCCTCTTTCCAAAGTTACAACTGAATTTGTTTCACATATCCTTTCTGAGCAAAAGGAGGGATGGAGATACATCTTTACCAAAGGAGGTGTAAGGTGCTCCTTACCTCCATTACCCGGCAGGTTACTCTTCGACAAGGTGTAGCACCTACTTAGCCCCCCCAATCAGGGTCACGTGAAGCCATGGGGGCAGGTGGTGGATGGTTGTATGAGCAGCTGGTGCATATTACCAGCCCTGGTTATGTGACCACTGACACCAGTCAGACAATCTCTGAAGAGTACTGATGATGGCTGGGGTCACCTGAGCTGCCCAGAAGAAGGCAATGGCAAACCACTTCTGTAGAAAAATTTGCCAAGAACAAACATGGTCATGGAAAGACCATGATCGCCTATATCATATGACATGGCACATAATGAACAAACGGACGATCCTTTCCGACAGCACATCCATAATCATTGCCTCTCACTGCTTCACACCCTGCCCTAATTTTGTATAATATTTTGTATGATTTGTGACATTGTTATTGTTGTTATTCCTCTCTGTGCCTGACGGCACTTTGGGGGGCAACCTTGCCCCTTCTTTAGTATGCTGTCTGTTTTTTACGGGGCTGAGTTGCGAGCTCAATGCATGACACCCTGCACGGATGGAAAGCATGCAAGAAGCCTGCTGGATTTGAACCCAGGACTACTCACCACAAAATCCAGTGCTGATTCCACCACAGCACCAGCCGGTACATGATAGTGACATTACAGCACCAACCGGTATATGATAGTGACATTACAGCACCAAGTAGTATATGATAGTGACATTACAGCACCAACCAGTATATGATAGTGACATTACAGCACCAACCGGTACATGATAGTGACATTACAGCACCAGCTGGTACATGATAGTGACATTACAGCACCAACCAGTATATGATAGTGACATTACAGCACCAACCGGTACATGATAGTGACATTACAGCACCAGCTGGTACATGATAGTGACATTACAGCACGAACCGGTATATGATAGTGACATTACAGCACCAACCGGTACATGATAGTGACATTACAGCACCAGCTGGTACATGATAGTGACATTACAGCACGAACCGGTATATGATAGTGACATTACAGCACCAACCGGTACATGATAGTGACATTACAGCACCAGCCGGTACATGATAGTGACATTACAGAACCAACCGGTATATGATAGTGACATTACAGCACCAACCGGTATATGATAGTGACATTACAGTACCAAACGGTATATGGTAGTGACATTACTTCTGTGCTTTTTGATTAATGAACCACTTCTTCCTGTTGATTTGCTCCATTACAGCCACTTGTCATTTTCAGCAAAATCGATTTACATCCTTTCAGATACTGAAAATCTCGCTGAGCCTCATTGGCTGTTCAGTCTGATTGGGAAAAAAATCCAAATCAAAGATGAGGACCATTTAAGACATTCTTACGCTAGCAGATAGATGATATAAACTGGAGAGATAAGTAGAAGGTAGAAGGGGGGTGTTTATTGTTCTTAGGTTAGATTAAAATTTGGCACAATATCATGGGCTGAACATCCTGTACTGTGCCGTAATGTTCGAAGTTCTATGTTCAACGATCTGGACTCTTTAGAATTCAGAAGAATTGGGTGAACTTACTAAAACATATGGTGTGCATAGGGGGACTTGACAGTAAAAGTTAAATTTTTTGTTAAATTATGGGACAACATGATAGCATAGTGGCTAGTATAATGTTTAACAGTGCCAGCGATTATGATTCAATTCCTGCAGCCGTCTGTAAGGAGATTGTACATTCCCCCAATGCCCGTGGGTTTACTCGGGGTGCTCAGCTTTCTTCCCACTTTCCAAAGTCATATGGTCTAGGGTTAGTAAGTTGTGGGCATGCTATGTTGGTACCAATAATATGCCAACACTTGTGGGCTGCCCCCAGCAAATTCTTGTACTGTGTTGGTTGTTGACAGAAACAATGCATTTCACTGTATATTTCAATGCATATGTGACAAATAAAGCTAATCTTAATATGTTATCACATACAACCCTGAGATTAATTTTCTAGTAAGAATTTTCAAGAAAGTGACAGAGTAAATGCTGGTATTTTCTCTGTTGGAAGAAAGGATATAGTCACAGAGGTGGGTAAGAGCATAGAGAATGGAAAACTTCTGGAAGTCTCTACCACACTTGGCTTGGAGGTATAATTAGAGATCTTTTAAGAGGAAGTACATGTACTTTTTAAAAAAATGGCGAATTGAGGGTGCAGGAGCAAACAAGTTGGCACAAAGAGTTAGCATTTGAAATAACGGGGAACTTATTAAAAAAACTGGTGCGCTCCAGGTGATTTACCCAAATGTGAACTTGGTATAGCTTTTACAGTTCAAGTTGATAAGATTATACCAAAACTGGAATGGTGCTTACAGACAAACTTAGTTAAGTAACAGACTATGTCTTGATTGCAGAATAAAATGATTATTCACAAGTCTAACTTAGTTAACAATAAATCCAATTTTCCATTAAAACAATGGGTGAACACTATAACATAATTAATGAAGTTCTTAAAATTTATGTCTCAGCACGGCTGCATTCCATGTTTCTACCTTTAGGTTTTGTAGTTCCCTGTTACCAAATGAGCACCACCCACATCCGTATTGCTAATGTCACTGCACTCTTCAAGAAGGGAGAGAGGCAGAAGAGAGGAAACTACAGACCAGTTAGTCTGACCTCAGTGGATGGGAAGATGTTGGAGTTGATTATTAAGATGAGATCTCAGGGTACTTGGAGGCACATGCTAAAACAGACCATAGTTAGCATGGTTTCCTCAAGGGAAAATTTTGTCTGACAAATCTGTTGTAATTCTTTGAGGAAATATCGAGCAGGATAGACAAAGGAGATTTGGTTGATGTGCTTTTGGGTTTTCAGAAAGCCTTTGACAAGGTGCCACACATGAGGCTGCTTAACAAGCTATGAGCCCATGGTATTACAGGAAGTATTCTAGTGTAATGTGCTGTAATGTTTCACTGCTAAGGTAATGGCTTCTCTGTAGCAGCAATGGTTGGGTTATGACGAGAGATAACGGGGGCTTTGGAATGTATGCTAGCCAATAAGGGGGCTGTTGTTCTTTCTTGTGGGTCTGGGAGCAGGGATTACACGGTCTTTGGTCGGTGAGAAATGAAGAGAGAGGACACAACTGGAAAGAGTTGGTAGACTGCTAGACGGAGTGGACTTGGAGCAAGGGTCCAAGGGTCAGCAACGCTTGGAGGAGGTCGATGGGGTACGAAGGGATGATTTCGTGAGTTCCGATGCACACTTTAAACTATTTCATTAAAATGGGCCCTTTTTCTTTTTTCTTTTCTTTACTAACCCTATAGTCAGATTAAGATTTATAAATTTCAATCATTTATTTGCATATGGTGTACTGTCTGATATTTTGTGGTGTGGATTTGTAACCGGGCAACACATCACATAGCATCCACATAAACGAGATTTCTCAGTTTGGCTGGGCCAGGGGCTGTCTTACCCTAGACAAACGAATGCTGGCCGAACCTCAGGGTGACACTAGCATAGACAAAGCAGTGGTTGATTGGCAGGAGGCAGAGAGTGGGAATAAAGGAGGCCTTTTGTGGTTGGCTGCCGGTGACTAGTGGTATTCCACAGGGGTCTGTGTTGGGATTGATTCTTTGTATGTTGTATGTCAATGATTTGGATGATGGAATTGATGGCTTAGTAGCAAAGCTTGAAGATGATATGAAGATGGGTGGAGAGACACGTAGTTTTGAGGAAGTAGAAGCTACAGAAGGACTTAAGACAGATTAGAAGAATGGGCAAAGAAACAGCAGATGAAATATTGTGTTAGAAAGTGTATGGCCATACACTTTGGTAGAAGAAATGAATGGGTTGACTATTTTCAAAATGGAGAGAAAATGCAAAAAATGGAGAGGAAGGCAGAAAGGGACTTGGGAGTCCTTGTGCAGGATTCCCTAAAGGTTAACTTGCAGGTTGAGTCTGTGGTAAGGTAGGCAAATACAATGTTAGCATTGGTTTCAACAGGACTAGAATACAAAAGCAAGGATGTAATGATGAAACTTTATCAAAGCACTTGAGAGGCCCCACTTGGAGTTTTGTGAGCAGTTTTGTGCCCCTTATCTTCGAAAGGATATGCTGAAATTGGAGAGGATTCAAAGGAGGTTCATATAAATGGTTCTAGGATGAATGGCTTGTCATATGAAGAACGCTTGATGACTCTGGGCCTATATTCACCAGAATTCGGAAGAATTAGATTATGAGGACACGCAGTCCTCTTTTATTGTCATTTAGTAATGCATGCATTAAGAAATGATACAATATTCCTCCAGTGTGATATCACAAAAACACAGGAAAGACCAAGACTGAAAAACTAACAAAAACCACATAATTATAACATGTAGTTACAACAGTGCAACAATACCATAACTTGATGAAGAACAGGCCATGGCACAGTAAGAAAGTTCAAAGCCTCTCGAATGTCCCACATCTCATGCAGACGGGAGAAGGAAGAAAACTCTCCCTGCCATGCCCGACCACAGTCCGACTCTGAGTCACCCGAAAACTTCGATCCTCCGATCAGCCCTCCAACACCAAGTACCGAGCACCATCTCTATCCAAACGATTCGACCTCAGCCTCAGTCACCAGCAGCGGGCAAAGCCGGGGATTTTGGAGCCTGCCCTCCGGAAGATTCTCAATCGCCCAGTAACAGCGGCAGTGAACCGGCATTTCAGAAATTTCTCCAGATGTTCCTCTCTGCTTTCACGTCTGTCTTCATCAAATCCGAATTGTCTACGGCCCCTATTTAACGGATAGGATATCATCTTCACCGGAGAGCTGCGCGCGTGCGTCGCGCTGCCATCTTCTCCTCCCGTAGTGACATTAGAAGAGAATATCCTTTGTAAGACAAAAGTATAGCACAAGAAGGCAACCTTGTCCATCATATTTGGAGAAACAGCGGGTTCTTGGAATCCACGTCTGTAGATCCCAGAAAGCTGCTACACGTTAATAGGGTGGTTAAAAAAGTGCATGGTCTTCATTAGCCAGGGGACTGAGTTCAGAAGCTGTGAGGTAATGTTGCAGCTCTATAAAACCCTGGTTAGATCACACTTGGAATATTGTGTTCAGTTCTGACCTTTTAGAGAGGGTGCAAATGAGATTTACCGGGATGATGCCTGGAACCAAGGACAAGTTTTATGTAGATAAGTTGAGGGAGCTGGGGCTTCTCTCTTTGGAGAGACAAAGGATGAGAGGAGATTTGATCAAGTTATACAGTAGATAATAAGAGGCGTAGATAGAGTGGATGGCCAGAGATGTTTTCTAAGAATGAAAATAGCTGATATGAGAGAGAAAGAATTGTGAGGGCTAATAACTTGTAAATAAGACCATAAGATACAGGAGCAGAATTAGGCCATTTGGCCTATTGAGTCTGCTCTGTCATCCCAACATGGCTGATCCAATTTTCTACTCAGCCCCAATGTCCTGCCTTCTCCCTGTTTCCTTCAATGCCCTGACCAATCAAGAATCTATCAACCACTGCCTTAAATATACTTAAAGACCTGATCTCCACAGCTCCCTGTAGTAAAGAATTCCACAGAGTCAGCACTCTCTGGCTAAAGAAATTCCTCTTCCTCTCCATTCTAAATGGACATCCTTCCATTCTGAGGCTATGTCCTCTGGTCTTAGACTCTCCCACCATAGGAAATATCCTCTCCACATTCACTCTATCAAGGCCTTTCACCATTTGATAGGTTTCAATGAGTTCACCCCTCACTGTGGCCATGTATTTGTTTTTTACTCACAAGGTTTCAAAACTTTTCAAGTAAGTCACCACCTGGTACATAGCAACGTAATAAATTTAGGTGCACGGAATGTTTTTTTTGTAGTCAAATGGTGAAATTTGAGTTTATTATCACTGAAATGAAAATGACTCAGAACATAAAACAGTTCAGCAGAGCGCCTATTTCTATCTTTGCCGACCATGATGCTAGGCTAAATGAATCCCATCCCCATATCACTCTGTTCCCTGCCTGTTCACATGTCTGTCCAAATGCTTCTTAAACACTGCCATGGTATTTGCTTTTAGAACTCCTCTGGCATCACTTTGCAGGCATCTCCCACCCTCTGTGTAGAGTTATTAGTTTGAATTGCACAACATTTTCCAGAGATAAAATGCTTTTCATTCCTGCCATCAGGAAGGAGATACAGAAGCCAGATGACACACACTCAATGTTTTAGGAACAGCTTCTTCGCCTCTGTCATCAGATTTCTGAGTGGTCCATGAACTCTACCTCACTGTTCCTCGTTTACACTGTTTATTTACAGTTATTATAATTTGTAGTATTTCTATATGTGTCCTGCACTGTACTGCTGCCATAAAACACCTCATTCCACTGACAATGTAAGATCGATGATATGATTGCAGGTTAATAGAACTAAGATAGAGGTCATGCAATTCAGATTTAGATTCAGATTTATTTATCACATGTACATTTTAACATCCTGTCTCGCTGCTGCCACCAGGTAGAGGGTACAGGTGCCTCAGGACTCGCACCACCAGGTTCAAGAACAGCTACTACCCTCAACCATCAGGCTCTTGAACAAAGGGGGATAACTACACTCATTCTACTTCTGTTGTACACACAACCAATGGACTCACTTTAAGGATTCTTTACCTTGATATTTCATGCTTGATGTTTATTGCTATTTATTTATATCTGCCTTTGCACAGTTTATTGTGCATTGATGCTGTTTAGTTACACTTCTATAGATCTGCTAAGAATTCCCACAGCAAGAGAATCTCAGGGTTGTACGTGGTGACATGTATGTACTCTGATAATAAATTTTACTTTCAACTTTTGAACTTCAAACTAACGTACAGTGAAAATGTGTTGTTTGCATTAACTGTGGGTGCGCTGGGGGCAGCCCACAAGTGTTGCCACACATTCCGGCTCCAATATGACATGCCCGCAATCCTCAGCAGAACAACCCAGAATACAAGAAAACAGAACACACCAAGCGACGAAGCAAGCTTCGTTCCTCTCACACACGTAGAGTCCTCTAACAGGCTGCCTTCAAGCTCCTTCTGTGGACACATGTATTCACAGAGACTGGCCCTTCAACCTCCCCGGTGGACATGGCCTGCCCATAATGCTCGGCAGAGCAACATAGAACAGAACAAAGCAGAACATACCAAGCGACGAAGCCAATAACAGCGAAATAAGCCCCATTCCTTCAGCACACACATACACAGTCCTCCATCTAATCCCTGGCTAGCCCTCCTTTGGCCTCCAACCTCCAATGGACTCTTGGATTCACAGAGGCTGGCCCTTCAGTTTACCCAGTGGACATTCCGGTGCCAACATAGCATGTCCACAATGCTCGGTAGAACAACACAGAACACAACAAATGCCAAAGCAGCAACAAGTGAAGCAAGCCCCATTTCTCCCCCGGACATGGAATCCTCTAACCACAGGACAGGCCGCCTTCCTTCAGCCTCCTCCAATGGACTCACGGATTCGCAGACACCGTGCGCCGACTTTCTCAGCGGACACTCCGGCGCCAACATAACATGCCCACAGTGTTAAAAAAGCAACACAGAAGACAACAATACAACAACGGCATTGATGAGCTCGAGGGGCAGTGGTACCAACAAATAAATCCTCTGTGTGCAGACGAGACCATAAGAACATGAGACATAGGAGCAGAAACAAGTAATTCAGCCCATCGAGTCTGTTCTACCATTTTATCATGGCTGGTTTAATGGCCTTTATTCCTAGACTCCCCCACTATAGGAAACATCCTCTCCACATCCATTCTGTCTGGGCCTTTTGAAGGGCAAATGCCTAGTTATCAGGATATCTGTATCAGGATAATTGGACATCATACCCTGCAAATGCCTAGATATTTGTTATTTAAAAGTTAACAACATCGGCACAGCAATGGACTCAGATATAGGCACAGCCCTGGGAAGGGCCAAATCACCTTCATTAAATGAATTAGGATCACTTTTATTTTTTCTTTCAGATATTTTTAAATGGAATCCATCCTCAGAACTGCTGCAGGGGGGTTTGCACTCGCAGCAGGCCATTAGTCTTGGCCGGCTACGCGAACACAGCGGTGCGCGACAGAAGGAAGTTGGAATAAGTGGATGTGGCTCTAATTAAAAGGCAAACGTCATTTTTGGATCTATCATTTGAGCAAAGCCGCATGCTTTCAAAGCAATTAGCACAGTGTGTGGCTGACAGACAAATGCTTGTTGTTAATGAGGGAAACAGTGAGGAATTGAGATTCTCACTCACTAATGCACTGTATTAATCTGTGATCCTCCCAAGAAGCTTGCTGGTTACATTCCATATGCTGTCCTGACTATGAAGTATATTGCCAATTCTTCACTGTTGTTGGGTCAAAATCTATGAAAATTTGGCACGTCCCCACTGACCCTCACCAATATTGAGAGACGCACCATTGAACGCACAGCCTACCCGCCATTAAATATATATGCAGGATACAAAAGGTGCTGGAAAAAAGCCAGCAATATCATGGACCCACCCTGCTCATAGCCTGTTTGTCACATTCCCATCAGGAAGGAGGCTATGTGGTATCCACGCCAGTCACCAGGCTCAAAAACTGTTACTTTCCCCAAGCAGTAAGGCTGATCAACACCTCTACACACTAACCCACCCCTCCTTCATTATTTCTTATCAGCCACCTTATGTACAGACACTCCTGTGCCTAGTATTACTTATGTACATACAATCGATCTATGTATGTTAGCTATCTGTACATTATATTTATTGTGTTTTTATTATTGTGTTCTTTATCTTATTGTGTTTTTTTTTCTGCTGCATCGGATGCAGAGTAACAATTCTTTCATTTTCCTTTACACTTGTGTACTGGAATGACATTAAACAATCTTGAATCTTGAATCCTCTTCGGATGCACTACAGCTTGGTATGGCAACTGCTCTGCCCAAGATGGCAAGAGTTTGCAGAGTTGTGGATGTACTCAGTCCATCATGAAAACCAACTTTCCTTTTGCACTTTGACTACTCAGCCCACTACCTCAAGAAGGAAGACTTAGTTAACAAATTTCACGACACATGCCGGTAATAATAAACCTGATTCTGATTCTGATTCTGATCAAAGACCCCCATCTGGCCCAGACATTCTCTCTTCCAGACAACCCACCCTGCAAAAACTCATTTCAGGGAGATAGCACCATCAATTTGCGGGAGACTCCCGGAACTTCAGGGAGAGGTGGGATGTCTGCAATAGAGTAGCTCCTTAGCAGCTGGCCAGCTAGTTTAAATAACGTTAGCTATGCTAATGAATGAATGACACCTGTTAAATTTACCTCAACATGTCTTTTACAGTCTTAACCCACCATGGGCAATAGAAAAGTCACTGTTGCAAACAGTGCAGCGAGCAACACTGTCATTATTTTGACCCCTATTAGGCAGGGGTACACTTTAGTGTAGTCTGGGGTGACGTACATTTTATATTTTCTTTTTTTGGAACACTCTGCCATGGCGCTCGCTCTCCCTCTCATATGCTCTCTCACGCGCTCTCTCTCTCTCTCTCTGTCGCTCTCGCACTCACTTTCTTGCTCTCGCACTCGCTTTCTCGCTCTCTCTCTCTCTCTCTCTTGCACTCGCTCTCTCTCTCATGGTCGCTGTCATGCTCACTCTCTCCTCTCTCTCTCTCTCTCTCATGGTCGCTCTCACTCTTGCGTTCAATCTCTCGCTCTCCCTCGCTCTCGCGCTCGCTCTCTTGCTCTCCCTCACTCTCGCGCTCATTCTCTCTCTCTCTCGTGGTCGCTCTCGCGCTCACTCTCTCTCTCTCTCTCTCTCGTGGTTACTTTTGCACTCTCTCTCTCGCACCCACACTCTCTCTTTCTCTCTCGTGGTCACTCTCTCGTGATCGCTCTCGCGTGCTCTCTTGCTCTCCCTCACGTTCTCTCTCTCAAAAAAATTGATTTCCGGGACATTGCATATAATTTGCGGGCATCAGGGAGCTGCTATTAATATGTGGGAGATTCCCGGAACTTCCGGGAGAGGTGGGATATCTGCTCTTCTCCCATTAGGCAGAAGATAAAAGAGCCTGTAACACCAAGATCAAAAATAGTTCCTTTTCTGTTGTTATAAGAGTACTGAAGGGACCTCTTGCATGACAGCAATGAACTCTTCACCTCACAGTCTACCTATCAGTGGCTTTTGCACCTTATTGTCTGCCTCTATTGTGCTTTCTTTGTAACAGGTACACAGGAGATTGGTTTCTCATCTAAAACACTCACAAATTTCCACAGATATACCGTGGGGAGCATTCTAACTGGCTGCATCACCGTCTGCTATGAGAGGCTACTGCACAGCATCGAAGTAAGCTTGAGAAAGTTGTAGACATAGTCATCTCCAACTTGGAGACTAGGCCTCTGTAGTATCCAGGACATCTTGAAGGAGCGATGCCTCAAAAATTTGGCATCCATCATTAAGTACCCCCAGCACCCAGGAGATGCCCTATTCACATGGCTGCCATCAGGAAGGAGGTACAGAAGCTTGAAGGCACACAATCAATGATTCTGGAATATCTTCTTCCCTCTGCCATCCGATTAGTGAGCACTACCTCACTACTTCTTTAAAATTTTGCATTACTTATTTAACTATTTAATATCTATATATATACTGCAATTCGGCGGGAGGAGAAGATGGCGGCGCGGCACAGCGCGTGCAGCTCTCCAGTGAAATGATATCGCATTTGTTAAATAGGGGACATGGTCAATTCTGATTTGATGGAGACAGATGTGAAAAGGCACAGAGGAACATCTGGAGAAATTTTTGAAATGCCCGGTTCACTGCCGCTGCTACTGTGCGATCCAGAATCTCCAAAGGGAAGGCCGCAAAATCCCCGGCTTTGCCTGCTGCTGGCGACTGAGGCTGAGGTCGAAGCATTCGGCAGAGATGGTGCTCGGTACTCGGTGTCGGAGGGCAGATCGGAGCTCGAAGTTTTCGGACGACTCAGAGTCGGACTGTGGTCGGGCACGGCAGGGAGAGTTTTATTCCTTCTCCCGTCTGCGTGAGATGTTGGACTTTCGCGAGACTTTGAACTTCTTTTTACTGTGCCATGACCTGTTCTTCGACAGGTTATGGTATTGTTTGCACTGTTGTAACTATATGTTATAATTATGTGGTTTTTGTTAGTTTTTCAGTCTTGGTCTGTCTTGTGTTTTGTGATATCACACCGGAGGAATATTGTATCATTTCTTAATGCATGCATTACTAAATGATGATAAAAGAGGACTGCATGTCCTCATAATCTAATCTAATTCAGAGTTTTTTTTCTATTATTATGTATTACATTGTACTGCTGCTGCAAAGTTAACAAATATTGCAACATATGCCAGTGATGTTAAACCTGACTCTGACTCTGATTTCTGTTCCTTTATTCTGTATTCTGTTATTAACTTTCCTCATACTACATCATAAGTGATTGATGCTTTTGAAATTATCAGTCAGGATGGCATTTAAAACAAGCTTTTTCACCCGTACCTGTGGCAATAATTAGTTTGGCCTCTAAGTGATGGAGTATAGAAACATAAAGCGATATCCCATTGAATAGTATAAATTCTATGCAGCATTGGCAGATGGTAAGGGTTCTTTTTTTCTTGCTGGACACTCGGGGAAAACAGGCTCAGATTAAAGAGTTGGCCATCTGGGCCGAGATGAGGAGAAATACTTTGCTCGAAGGGTCAGAATTCTCTCCTCTGAGAGTTATGATGGTTCAGCCTATGAGTGTACTTGAGGCTCAGATAAATAGATTTTTGGACTTCAAGGGAATTGAATGATATGGAGATTGGAAGTGTATGAATTAAAGATCAGTTTGGATGCTATTGAGCGGTATGATTGGCTTGATAGACCTTCTTAATTTCCTCCTCCTCTGATTTCAGTCACTTATGCCTTTGATGTCTTTGACAAGTAGATGTGCATGGTCAAACATGAAAAGCAAGATAATATGAAGGTCAGATCTCAGAGTAACTTTGTGTTGTGTACTTGGATTCCCGACTGAGTCCAGTGATGTGTTCCCCAGTGAGACTGAAGCGCAGTTACGTGTTCAGGGAAGGGTTCACTAATGAGACTGAAGAACAGTGTTATGCTGAGGGAGGAATTCACCACTGAATCTGCAAGACAGTGGTGTACAGCGGGAGCAGTTCACCAATGAGATTGAAGAATAGTAATATGTTAAGGCTGGAGTTCACCATTGAGACTGGCAGTGATCAGAAGTAGAATCAGGGTTGTTATCACTGACGTGTGTCCTGAAATTTGTTGTTTTGCTGCAGCAGTGCAGTAAGTGACTATGTTACAATAAAAATAAATACATACATACCTACATAAATATATAAGTAAATAGTGTGAAAGAAGAATAGTGAGATAATGTTCATGGACCATTCAGAAATATGATGGTGGAGAGGAAGAAGCTGTTCCTAAAATGATGAGTGTGCATCTTCAGTCTCCTGCACCTTCTTCTGGATGGTAGTCATGAGAAGAGGGCATGTCCCAGATAGTGAGGGTTCTTCAGTCACCTTCTTCTGAAGGCATCCTTGACGGTGGAGAAGGTTGTGCACATGACAGTGCTGGCTGAGTCTACAATGCTCTGCAGCCCTTTTTGATCTGGTGATGCTGTCTATAGTACACGTGCAGACACTTGCGAGAGTCTGTGGTGACATTCAAAATCTCCTCAAATTCTGGGTGACGTATGACCTCTGGCGTATCTTCCTTGTGATTGCATCAATCCGCTGGGCCCAAGTATGTTGTGTTGAGGGAGGACCTCATTAAAGAGACTAATCAAACAGTGTTGAGTTAGTGTGGTGAACTCACTAGCAAGCCCAATAACAGTGACCCAGTAGACTTCACTTTGCCCCCTCAACTATACCTTAGGCAGAGCTGGTACAGAAACAGTGCCTGTTTCACCTACCCTCTGGAACAAAGCAAGAATATTTGACTGCATCTTGCACTCAGTGGGCACTTTATTAGGTATACCTGTACTCTGGCTTGTTAATGCAAATATTTCTTCAGCCAATCATGTGGTGTGGCAGCAACTTAATACATAATGCTTTGCAGTACATAAGTGACTTCCACTGTGGAATGATTGCTGGTGTCAGACGGGGTGGTTTTAGTATCTCAAAGACTGCAGATCTCCTGGGATGTTCACAGACAAAACACTAGAGTTTCCAGAGAATAGTGCAAGAAAAAAAAATCCAGTGAGCAGCAGTTCTGTGGGCAAAAATTACTTGTTAGTGGTCAGAGGAGAATGGCCAGACTGGTTCAAGTTCACAGGAAGACAACAGCAACTCAAATAACCACACATCGCAACAGTGGTGTGCAGAAGAGCATTTCTGAATGCACAGCACATCAAACCTTGAAATGAATGGGCTACAGCAGTAGAACAGCATGCGTATATGCTCAGTGGCCTCATTATTGGGAATAGGAGGTACCCAACAAAGTTGCCACTCAGTGTATTTTTGTTTTATATTATGTTAATCTAGGCAATTAATATCTAAATGTGCTAATCAAAGTTATTTAAAAACTTTTTTAAAAAAATAGCTTTTGACTGCTGGTGAATTTCCTTGGTTGGGTTCCCAACCTGCCTGTAGATCAAGTTAGACTTGTGGGATATGTGCCAAGGGTCAGATCATTTCATCAATGCTTATGGATTTCAGGAAGGGGAAGAGGGAGAACACAACCAGTCCTCATCAAGGGATTAATAGTGGAAAGCAGCTTGAAGTTCCTGGGTGCCAACATCTATCCTGGGCCCAGCATGTTGATGCAGTTATGAAGAAGGCACACAGAAGAGTGTATTTTTGGGGAGAGTTGGTATGGCTCTGGCAAATATATACAGCTGTACTGTATGCTGCATTGTGACTGGTCGCATCACTGTCTGGTATGGAGACACCAATGCGTAGGATCGGACAAAGATACAATGATTTGTAGACTCAGCAAACTCCATCATGGGTGCTCACTTCCTCACCACCAAGGATATCTTCAAAAGGTAATACCACAAGAAGGTGGCATCCATTACGAAGGACTCTCACCATTTAGAATATGCCCTCTTCTTGAAACCATCATCAGGGAGGAGGTATAAGAGCCTGGAGATACACACTCAATATTTTAGAGGCAGCACCTTCCCCTTTGCCATCAGATTACTGAATAGTCCATTAGCCAGTATACACTATCTCATTATTTTACTCTGATTTTACACTATATATATATATCTTATTGTAACTTACAGGAAATTTCAAGATCATATCAAATGGTTGGACAAGCTTGCTGATCAGATCTTCTTCTTTCTGATGAGTCCAAAGAAATTTGGAATGTCTCCTTTGACCCTCACCAATTTTCATCAATGCACCACCGGAAGTTTCCTAAATGGACGCACCATGGCTTGGTCTGGTAACTGCTCTGCCTTTGATTGAAAGAGGCAGCAGAGTGTTGTGGGCACAGTTCAGCACACCCTAAGAACTTGCCTCCCCTCCGCGGTCTACGTTTCTTGCAGCCTTGGTATAGGAGCCAATATAATAAAAGCCTCCATTCACCCTCGACATTCTCCCTTCTCCCCACTCCCATTGGATAGGAAACACAAAAGCCTGGAAACATGTACCACTGTGCCACAAGGATATCTATTCTACTGTTATAAGATAATTGATTAATTCCCTAATATAATTAAATAGTGATCTTACGAACTACTTCATTATGAACTTGTACCTTATTGCCTGCCTGCACTACACTTTCTCTGTAACTGTAACATTTAAAGGCATTTATTAACCTATTAGATAAGCACATGGATAATGGAAAATGGAGGGCTATGCAGGAGGGGAGGATTAGATTAATCTTCGAGTAGATTAAAAATTTCTCTCAACATCATGGACCAATGGGCCTATACTCTGCCATAATGTTTTTTGTTACACAGTACTTTGCAAATGTCCTGGAGGCACATAAACACACACATGTATGTTGCTAGGGTACCTAAAACATTTTCACAGTACCGCAGAAATTTTATGTATTGCACTGTACTGCTGCCGTCAAAAAAAAAAGCAAATTTCAGACATTTGTGAGTAATGATAAACCTGATTCTGATATGGGTCTCTATTGTGGGTGAGAGTGGGAAGGGTGCTGGGAGAAGGGAATCATGGTTGGGAAAAGGAGAGAGAGAGGGAAGCACCATAGAGAGATTGTGTAATGATCAATAACCAACTGTTTGGAGATGGCGCTGTCTTGTGTCTCAGGGCTGGGTGTGTCTGCACCCACACCACTAGCACGCCTTCTCTGCCACCTGTCCCACACCCCTCCTACGGCACTCCATCTTTGTCATTCCCAACATCCTTTGCTCCCACCAGATTGACAAACTCACTTTCTGCTCCATGTTGACAAATACATACTGTGCAAAAGTATTAGGATCCTAGCTATGTATGTATGTGCCTAAGACTTTTGCACAGTACTCTAAGTTCTATATAACACTTTATTCTTCACTTTGTTATACCTTGTTCTACCTCAACGCACTGATGTAATGAAATTATCTGTATGGATAGCATGCAAGACAATTCTTTTGCTGTACCTCAGCACATTTGCTAATAAGGAATCAATTTTTGAAACTAATTTACCCACTTCCTAATGTATTTTCTAAATGTATACATTTGTTATTTTTAATGGGATTTGACAACGTAAGTTAACGATATTGGTAAACTCTTCTGCAACTTTGCATTCACCGTAAATGCCTGCTATCAGCAGGAGGCAGTAAAAGTCAGTGGGATATTTCAGGCAATCTTTTCCAATGACACACAGATACAGCTGTGCAGGTAATGTTAATCAAATGGCAAAAAATCTGTAGATGCTGGGGAAGTGAAATAAAATTCTGGTTTTTCTGTGTTCGTCAGGTCAGGCAGTATAGAGTCATAGAGTATTACAGCACTGAAATAGGCCCTTTGACCCATCTAGTCCATGCCGGCCTGGACTTCTACCTAGCCCTATCTATCGAAACAAAATCTCTTCCATTCATGTATCTCTCCAAACTTTTCTAAAATGCTACAACTGAACTGTCCTCCACCACTTCTGCAGGCAGCTCATTCCACATTCACACCACACTCCGAATGATTCCCCTCTGGTTCCCTTGAAATATTTCACCTTTCACCCTAAACCTTTGACCTCTCATTCTAGTCTCTCCCAGCCTGTGGGGGAAAAAAGCCTGCATCTGGTGTACTTAGTGCTCCATGTCTCTGCGAGCAGCCCCCAGCCCATCTTGGGTGTGCTGACTGTTAATGCAGATGACACATTGCACTGTATTTTTTTCATGTACATGTGATAACTAAATCTGAATCTGAATCAGATCAGTAAAGTTTTTCCAAAGCAGTTCTGATGAAGGGTCATTGTCCTGAAATGTTAAAATCTGTTTTTCTCTTCATAAATGCCGATTGACTCGCTAAAAATTCCAGCATTTCCTGCTGTCTTGTTGGTGCAGATTATCTTCATTCAAAAAGTGGGGCAGAGAGTTAAGGAACAATCAGTTAACATATTACTTTGAAATACAAGTTATGCAAACATAAATGTTTGGATCCCAATTCCAGTTTAAGGTTTATGAGGATGTTACCAAACTAGAGGACCTGAGTTATAGGGAAAGATTGGCCAGGCTAGGTTTTCATTCCGTGGAACACAGGAGTATGAGGGGCGACTTCTCATTCAGATGCTTGAGTCCTGGTGATATTCTCCTAAATCTTCTTTGCACTAATTCTAGCTTAATGATGTACCTTCTATACCACAGTAACCAAAACTGTACACAATAGTCCAAATGCAGTCTCACCAACACCTTAGACAATAGCAACATAAAGTCCGAGCTTCAAAAAACCATGACTCATGAAGGCTTGCATGTCAAATGCCTTCTTCATCATCTTGCCTATCTGTGACAACTCTTTCAAGGAATTATTAACCGGTACTCCTAGGTGTCACTGTGCTACAGCACTTCCCAGGTCCCTACCACTCACTATGAAAACCCTATAACAGTTTTACTTCCTAAACTGCTACACCTCAAACTTACAGTATCTCCTTTAAGAGAGGTCAATAGTTTGTCAGCAATGTTTGTTGTCCAGATTCTTGTAGCGAAGATTTCAAAGATTCAAGATGATCTTTATATCACATATACGTGAAAATATCCAAACTAATTGAGAAATGTGCCATTTGCCAAAGTTCAATAACTCGGTTAGAAATCCCAGCTTCAAGTGGAGGAAGAGAGGGAGTGAAAGATGCAGCAAGTGCATCTACAGAGGATGGAGAGAGAGGAAAACAGCAGAGGGAGAAAAGAAGACAGAACTTATTGGTGAAGGGTGAGGCTGAGCAGGGGCAAGTTCACTGCAAATTGCAAATGCACACTAAGTGGTAACTTTATTAGATACCTCCTGTACCTGATAAAGTGGCCACTGACTGTATGCTGGTGGTCTTCAGCTGCTGTAACCCATCCACTTCCAGGTTCAATGTGCCGTGCATTCAGAGATGTTCCTCTGCATACCACACTACACGTGGTTATTTGAGTTACTGTCACCTTGAACCAGTCTATCCATTCTCTGACCTCTCTCATTAACAAGGCATTTTCTCCCACAGAACTGCCATGCACTGGATTTTTTTTTTTTTTTTGCTTTTCACACCATTCTCTGTAAACTCTAGAGGCAGTTGTGCATGAAAATCCCAGGAGATCTGCAGTTTCTGAGATACTCAAACCATCCCCTATGGCACCAACAATCATTCCATGGTCAAGGTCACTTAGATCACATTTCCTTCCACTCTGCTGTTTGGTTTGAACAACAACTGAACCTCTTGACCATATCTGCCTGCTTTTATGTACTGAGTTGCTGCCACATGATTGACTGACTAGATATTGGCATGAACCTCTTGACCGTATCTGCATGCTTTTATGTACTGAGTTGCTGCTACATGATTGACTGACTAGATATTGGCATGAACCTCTTGACCATATCTGCATGCTTTTATGTACTGAGTTGCTGCTACATGATTGGCTGACTAGATATTGGCATTAAAGAGCATGTGTACAGGTGCAGTGCAGTCTAATAAAGTGGCCAGTGAGTGTAAGTTTATTGTCACGTGCTTCTGTGAGGGCAAGGGCACTGTGGAAAAGAGAGGAAGGGAGGTGAACTTATCAGTCAGCAGGCTGCGAACTAATCCTTGTATTTACAGCCTGACATTATCCTGAGTGTTGTTTAATAAAGAGGATAAAAAACCGGCTTGCCACAGTTGTCAGATTCATTAACATAAAATGTTGGTCATAGGTTAATAATTAGTTATATTTTAGCAGCAAAGTTCACTATTCTTTACAGTTCTGTAAGAAGGAGATCAAACAGGGAATCAAAGCAGAATTGTAAACTACCAGATAAAACTGAAAGAGCATTAAACAACATCATTTTATTCCCTGCATGATTCTGTCACTATGATCTGACTGTATAAATGTTTCTTTTTCTTAACCTACTTGCCTTATCTTCCCACTGCAGGCACTGGGAGAAAAGACTTGAGCTGCACCCTGCCAAACTCTGCTGCAGTGTATTCTGGGAGAATGGCTCAGTCTCCAACTTCTGAGGTTATTTTTCAAAGAGTTGCTTAAACATAGAGACTGTTTTTGTCAGTCCCTGCATTTTCTACGCACTGAAATAACTTTTTTGTTCATTTGCTTCTCAGGAGGTAGTTATCCTTGCAAGGAGAGAATGAACTTGCCCATCCCTCACTGCTCCTGCATTTTGTCGAAAGCTCTCCTCCTGGTAGAGGCCAAGGGTTTGGATAATGCTTTTGGGGTCCTCAGTGACTATTTGCAGTGCATTTCCTGGGTGGCATCTCTTCTCATTACTACCATCAGTGAGGAGGTACAGAAGGCTGAAGACGTGCATTCAATGTTTTTGGAGGGATGGCCTTTTCCTCTGCATTGTCAGAGCCTGAATGCTTGAAACTGGAGTGAGCAAAACTGTGCTGAGCTCTCTTACTGCATAGTTCTCGACAACTATCATTGACAAAAAAAATCACTGCTTTTTGAATGCAAACACACACAAATGACACTATTTAAAAACTGTTCACTCTAAGCACGGTAAAGTGCACTACAGCTACACAAGTGCATGTGACTAACGCCAGTAAGAAACTGTCAACAGTTTCCTGCCCAGTTAAACGGCATATACTGTCCGAAATAAATAAAGGAAATTCCAGCCACATACACAAAATGCTGGAGGAACTCAGCAGACCAGACAAGCCAGAAGGGAATCTATTTTGTCAATTAGTTTCTGTCATTTAAGAGTTGTCCCAAATGAGGGGCTGCCTTGATTAACCAATGCCCCAACAACCATAATCCACTGTGTATATATTTATATTAGTTGTGGATAAGGAGTACTCAACCTCAATATATATATAAAGGCTGAGCTCCCCGCATCCGAAAATCCAAAATCCAAAATTTTTTTGAGCACTGACATGACATCACAATTGGAAAATCCACAGGGCGCTGGGTAGGTTTCCATGTAAGGCACAGGTCTCCCGCGAACCACAGACAGTTCTGAGAAGTGACCTCACGTATGTAATGAACAGAAGTTAATAAAAAATAGATGAACACTGCATTAAGCGAAAAGTTAAGATCTGGAACATGTACCATCAGCGTCAGAGTGAGAATATGCAGCTTAACTGTATGCTGATCATGAACAAGCAAGATCTATCATGACAAACTGAAAATTGAAGGTAATTGTGAATGTTCAGCAGGCTGGTGAGAAAGGATCTAGTGCTTTCCTGGCATACGTGACAAATAAACTCTTCTCAGGCTTCCAGCCAAGTACAGATAGATAGATAGGTAGATAGACATACTTTATTGATCCCGAGGGAAACTGGGTTTCATTACATTTGCACAAACCAAGAATAGCATATAAATATAGCAATATAAAACCATAAATAATTAAATAATAATATGTAAATTATGCCAGATGGAAATAAGTCCAGGACCAGCCTATTGGCTGAGTGTCTGACCCTCCAAGGGGGTAGTTGTAAAGTTTGATAGCCACAGGCAGGAATGACTTCCTGTGATGCTCAGTGTTGCATCTCGGTGGAATGAGTCTCTGGCTGAATGTACTCCTGTGCCCAACCAATACATTATGTAGTGGATGGGAGACATTGTCCAAGATGGCATGCAACTTGGACAGCATCCTCTTTTCAGACACCACCGTCAGAGAGTCCAGTTCCATCCCCACAACATCACTGGCCTTACGAATGAGTTTGTTGATTCTGTTGGTGTCTGCTACCCTCAGCCTGCTGCCCCAGCACACAACAGCAAACATGATAGCACTGGCCACCACAGGCTCGGAGAACATCCTCAGCATCGTCCGGCAGATGTTAAAGGACCTCAGTCTCCTCAGGAAGTAGAGACAGCTCTGACCCTTCTTGTAGACAGCCTCAGTGTTTTTTGACCATTCCAGTTTATTGTCAATTCATATCCCCAGGGATTTGTAATCCTCCACCATGTCCACACTGACCCCCTGGATGGAAACAGGGGTTGCCGGTACCTTAGCTCTCCTCAGGTCTACCACCAGCTCCTTAGTCTTTTTCACGTTAAGCTGCAGATAATTCTGCTCACACCATGTGACAAAGTTTCCTACCGTAGCCCTGTACTCAGCCTCATCTCCCTTGCTGATGCATCCAACTATGGCCGAGTCATCAGGAAATTTCTGAAGATGTCAAGACTCTGTGCAGTAGTTGAAGTCCGAGTTGTAGATGGTGAAGAGAAAGGGAGACAAGACAGTCCCAGATATCGATTATAACCAGCATTACGATGAGAAACTCTGCCATCTCCTTCAGGGACGATGCCTGGATATGTCTTGACCAGTGGTATTTATACCCCCGTAGCCCATTCCTCCTGAATGGTTGCCTCCTGTTCCTGGACATTCTAATACGATGCAAATCCATCGGTAGCCTTGGACATGGTGTCTATCAGAAGTCCACTCACATGGACTTATACCTCAGCCATGACAGCCACCATCATGCCTCCCAACGTACAGCAGTTATTTCTACTTTGATTAACTGTACAAAAATTATTTCAAACCTGGAGTATCTTCGTGAGGAAATGACATTCCTATCAAATGGCTACAAGGTGAAGGAAATTAATTGGGCACTTATAAGGATTGACAGAAAAACCAAGAAACCTAATAATAAGGAGGAACCCATTTCTATCACGTGTCTTACCTAAAATTCCACATTTTCGGGAAGGATCAACAGCATCATGAAGAAATACCAGATTAACACCATCCACAAACCCACAAGGAAGCTGAAGTCACAGCTTTTGCGGGTCAAATTTGACCTAGAATTTAGGTCGCTGGCGTTTGGAAGGTTACATGTGAATGCAGAGCAGAGTATTTTGGCCAGCTGGGGCAGATGATGGACACCCAGATCCAGGAGCACAGCAGGTGCATCCATTTGAGGTATCCAGAGAAATTGGCAGTAGCAGAACTCTGCATTTGCAGTGGCCATAGGATTGACTTTGATGGCACAAAACTATTATGCTGCACCAGTGGCTTTTGAGACTGCCTGGTAAAGGAAGTAATCAAAATAAAATTAGAGGAAAAGAATTTTAACAAAGACAACCATCTTGTTCGAAGTAACAACTGGAATTTGATTGTAAACAAGGTGGGAGAGCAGAAACGTGATTGGACGAGGACTAACCAATCAGGAGGAAAGGACCACAGAGGCATAAATACCACCAATCTAGACATACCCACGCATCATCCCTGAAGAAGATGGCAGAGTTTGTCAATGAAATATCTGTTATAATTGATACCTGTACCCGGTTAGAAGCCTGAGAAGAGTTTATTCAGCAGGCTGGTTGCAGAAAAATTTAAGAAAAGGCATTGCATTTCTTACTCTAATGGCTAGAAGATCTATTTTGCTGAATTGGAAAGAGATTAACCCTCCTACTGTATTCCATTGGTTTTCGCAAAGTATGGTGTGTTTGAATTTGGAAAAAATTAGAAGTGCGGTTTATGACCCTTCCAATAAATTTGAAAAAACTTGGAGGCCATTCATTCAGCATTTTCATTTGATGTAAGTTGACCATTTCCAAACTTGTTTTATCTCTCTGTACTGCTGGTTGAGAGGAGCGGAGTCGTCGACACTAAGGTTTTCTTCTTTCCCATTTTTAAGTTGTTAGTACTGCCCAAGTCTTTAGTTTAGTTGACTAATTCTGTTTAGTTTTTTTTTGGGATAGGGTTTTTTTTTCCTTTTTTTTCTTTTTCATGTTTTTTTTTCAGTTTTTTTTGCTTTGTATTATTCATTCCTATTCTACACGATTGGGAGTTTTGTCAATTTATACTATTTGGTCTTATAATTATTTATTTTAACTGTAACAATGTATCTCCTACTATTTGTAATATTGTTATGTTTTCATTCTATGAAATTAATAAAAAGATTGAAAAAGAAAGAAAGAAAAGGCATGGCATTAAATTTTCACAGTGTCTGTTGATCATAAAGCAGCAGAGAAATTTATTGATGAGTTTGCCAAGATCGTCGCTGATGAAAATTCTATACCAGAACAAGTCTACAATGCTGATTGTTTTTGCACCTTACATGAAACATAAAGAAAGTAAAATACAAATATAGAGTACTGTAACCTTTTAATCAAAACACGTTATCATGGGTGGAGACTGAAAGCCTGTCGTTGCTGCAGTGCTGCTCTTGTTATCCCGCATACATTATATTTTCATTATATTAATAGTATACAATAATTTGTACTGTTCAGGGCATATGTGTGATGAACAGGTATACGACAAAGACTGCTTACCGGTAGCGGATAAATTCAGAGTTGGAAGGTGGAGCTTTGGAGGGCTAATGGCACTAAACGGCGACTCCTTTGCTTGCATCTTTGGAAACAGCTCTATTTCCATCTTTAATATCTTTATTTTTCCGTTTCAGGGTTCTTTTGAAGACCCTGACCTGGAGTTACACATTGACAACGGTTCTTTGTGGGAATGGAATTTGCTCTCGGCATGCCAAAGGCTCGGCCTAAGAGTTTGGCTCAGATTCAGAAACCTAGGATCTCGGGGCTCTGGAGGCAGGTGGATTGAGGGCCGGTGTCATGACAGGAGACCCATGTGTCATCGGGGGAGTCAAAATATCTAATATCTATGGCTGTGTGCCTGGAGACCTGGGATCTTTGCGATCTTCAGACAGAGCTCGAAAAAAGTGACATAACAGATTTGTAACATTGTAAACCAGCGAGTTGTGAAGTCTCCCCGCTCGCTGGGAAAATGGAGACACCCCCTTCTCCCTTATTAGGGAGAGAGCGAACCTGCGGTATGTCGAATACCGGGTGAAACGCGAAGTCTTTGGGGTAACTGCAAGTCCGTGTCTTTGCTGTTGCTTTGCTCACGCTGAGTGGTTGGTGGTGGTACCCATTTATTTTGTGCTGGTGGGGGGAGAGGGGGGAATTGTTGCTCACTGCTGCTTACACGCAGGAGGGGGGAGCTGGAGGGGATTTTGGGGTTCTAACATTTAACCGTTGTTCATTCTTTGGAACACTCCTCTGTTTTCATGGATGGTTGCCAAGAAAAAGCATTCAGGATGTATATTGTATACGTTTCTCTGACATTAAATTGTACCTTTGAACCTTTGAAATGATAGCGATCCCAAACTATCTTATTTATTCCAAAATCCAAAATCCAAAACACAATATATATTTACACACACATGTATATATATATATATATATATATATAAAATTATGCATTATAGTGTTATAATATTGTAATATATAATTAAATATATAAGTAAGTGTGTGTGTGTGTGTGTGTGTGTGTGTGTGTGTGTGTGTTTGTTGGCGTATGGCCAAGTGGTTAAGGTGTCAGTCTAGTGATCTGAAGGTCGCTTGTTCGAGCCTCAGCTGAGGCAGCGTGTTTATGTCCTTGAGCAAGGCACTTAACCACACACTGCTCTGTGACGACACCGGTGCCAAGCTGTATCGGCCCTAGTGCCCTACCCTTGGACAACATCGGTGGCGTGGAGAGGGGAGACTTTCAGCATGGGCAACTGCCGGTCTTCCATACAACCTTGCCCAGGCCTGCGCCCTGGAATTGTAATTTACAGTAACGTCATGGCCCCAATAACTTCTACCTCCCGCAGTCTTTCTCCTCACTATGTTGTGCATCTCCTCCAACAAGCTTCCTGCTAGACCCAAGCAAGGGACAAATGGGAAACTGATCAGCCTACATTACCTTCACCTCAGAAGCAACTTTGGTCTATAAGTTAAGATGTGCAGATGGTTCACTGTCATCAGACCATAAGACATAGGAAGATAATTTGGCCCATGTGTATGCTCCACAATTCAATCATGGCTGATTTATTATCCCTCTCAACCCCATTCTCATGCCTTTCCGCAGTAACCATTACTCATCAAAAACCTACCAACCTCCACTTTAGATGTACCAAATGACTTGGTCTCCAATCTATCTATACCAATGAATTCCACTGATTCTGAGGCTGTGCCCTCTGGTCCTAGATTCCTCCACTATAAGAATCATCCTCTCCACATCCACTCTATCTAGGCCTTTCAGTATTCAACAGGTTTCAATGAGATCCTAACTCATTCTTTGACACTCCAGCAAGTATAGGCCAGAGCCATCAAATGCTTCTCGTACTTTAACCCTTTCATTCTGGGATCATTCTCGTGAACTACCTATGGGCCTTCTCCAATGCCAGCATATCCTTTCTTAGATAAGGCGCCCAAAACGGTTCACAGTACTCCAAGTGTGGTCTGACCATTGCCTTATAAAGTCTCAGTATTACATCCTTATATCTATCTATAAATATATCTGTAAAAGGATGGTCATGAGTACTACTACTAAAAAAAAAGAAAATGCTTGATTTGGAGGCCTGTGTGCCCTAATGATCCTGAGAGTTATATTGGCTGGAGTCAGGATTTATGCTTTGGCTATTGACAGCTTTACCCATGTCAAACAGGTCAAAGGGAAGAGAACAGACTAAGAGTGGTCCACTCATCCTCCAGGTTTGGGGGTACAGCTCGGGGCTAACAAAACTGTTACTGGAACAGCAGTGAGGAATCCTTCTACATCTGAATAGCAAGAACAGACAGAGATGGAGAACCTCCATTGCTGCCTCAAATGCCAGTGGCATAACAGGCAGTAAGTAAGTAACAAAAACACAGAATAATCTTTCTCCACTGATTACACCAACATAGCACCTTCCTATACCTGAGAACATTTGCACTTTGACAACACCAATACCAGCTGTAAAAGCGTCTGCTTCTTCAGTGACTCATAAACATCTAGATTTCACACCTGATCAGTGAGATCTGGCACGCTTGCCAACTCAGGAAGTACTGAACCTGTGATTTCACACTTCCCCACTGAAGTTGCTGATCTCTGCACTAGCTCCTGACATGATCCCGCAGTGCTGGGAAATGTGCGCAGAAAGATAATTGCCCAGGGGCGGGACTATTCATGCTTTTTCTTCATCCACAGAAAGGCATAAAAGGCATCCAACCGACACTAGCAGAAACGCTTCAAAGATAACAGCAACATCAGTCCGAGGAAATTCAGCATTACATCTAAAACCACTACACTTAATAGGTACAGCTGAGGGACATCTGTTCTAGAGGGAGTTGTACCACAGGAGAACAACCTCCGCTGTGGCACAGAGAACAAGTCTCAGCTGTAAATGAAAAGATTGAGTAACCAACAAATCCAACCACTAACTGTAGCCACCACTTACTTGTACCCACACTGCACCAGAATATGTGGACCCCGAATCGATCCCTACAGTCTCCCGAGGACCCACCTTGCGAGAGCATCATACGCGACTCGAGTGATTACACTACTAATAGTGGCTGGCAGTGATCAATTCTGGTTGATTAACTGCCACTGGGAAAGAACTTGAACATTTTGGAGGGGCGTGGAAGCATAAAGCTATTTCAGAGCCAGTGGCCTAGATTCAATTCCTGCCGCTGATTGGAAGGGGTTTCAATGTTTTCTCTGTGACCGTGTGGGTTTCCTTGGGATGCTCCAGTTGTCTCCCACAATCTAGAGTTTGAATTTCAAGTTTATTTTCTTTCAACCATTCATATGTATACAGCTGAATGTAATGTCGTTCCGCTGGGTGGCACATGCAGTCACACACAGCGCGTATTTAGGTACATACAATCCAGCCCATACCGTCACAAAATAATACTAACACAAGTCCCTGAGTGGCATGGTTTGAAATTTGACAGGTTGACTCAAAAGTATGAAGTGCATGTTTATGTAAGTGGGTTAATCAGTCACATCGGCAGCACAGGCTCATTGGAATGGAATGGCCTGTTACCATTCTGTATCTCTAAACAAAATACAAATAAAAAATTTCCATACACAAGGACATGAGGAAATAGGAGCAGAGGAAGGCTACCTGGCCCCTCATTGGTTAATATCATCAGCTTATGTCGTGAAATTTGTTAACTTTGCAGCAGCAGGACAATGCGATAAATGACAATGTTGAGAAAAACCAGGAGGTGTTGGGGGTGTGGGGTTTGTGAGTTTTGTTTCTTTTTCTTCCTCATGCAGGATGAATGTTGACAGCTTTTCTTTCAGCGACTTTCATGGGTTTTCTGTATTCCATGGCTATCTAGGGAAGACGGATCTCAGAGTTGTATTCTGCATACAAACTCTGATAACAAAATGAACCTTTGAACCTTTGAGTGTGTGCCTTAAAGTTTCTGTACCTCCTTCCTGATGGTAACAATGAGAAGAGGGCATGGCCTGGGTGGTGGAGGTCCTTAATGGGAGACGCTGCCATTTTGAGGCACCACTCCTTAAGCATGTACTGGATGCTACATCTCTGCCTTGTCCTTCAATCTGACGATTGTGAATTTATACTTGCCCATTCACCGTGGTTTTTTTTCTGTCAATACCTGTCTACAATCTTATGGAATAACTGGATCTCCACTCCACGTAAGTGAGACCATTGAAAGAAAAATAATCTGCAAAAGTACACACTGTCAAATTGTGTTGAAGGAAAGAGGAACAAAAGCATTGACATTATAAGTTTCTGTGACAACGCAATGGCCATTATGATTGAATGAAAGCTTTCAGAATAGGTACATAGAACAGAGTTCCCTGTTGAAGGAACTTAAATTGACAACAGTATGAAATTATGAATTCAAGTACCTTTACACTTTAGTGTGTACTTAATGGTCTTTTTTATACCCTCCCATGTGAAGATATCGCTTTAAACTCAGGAGTTTGAATGCCATAAAGTAAGTTACTTTTTTGTTTATTCATGGGAAAAAACAATAAGGCAGCTCTCAAAAAGACACTTCCTCATAGTAGGTCTCAAACACTCGTGACTGAACAGAGTATGTGATCTGTCAAACAGCAGACAGATCAGTGATGGGGATGCAGATGGAGTATAGGACTCCGAAAATAAGATTAAATTGATATCTCCACAGACATTACATTTGTGTTTCCAGTAGAAAGAGGGAGTAGGTGCGACTTTGCAGGATGTCCCACAGTTCTTCATGGACCATTAATTTACTTTCAAAGTGTAGATAGTGATTTGTTGTAAGGAATATGGAAAGTTACACAGAACATAGAACTTTACAGCACAGTACAGGTCCTTCGGCCCACAATGTTGTGCTGATCTTTAAACCTACTCCACAATCTATCTAACCTTTCCCTCCTGGATAGCCTACAACCCTCAATATTTCTTTCATCCACGTGCCTGAGAGTCTTGACTGTCCCTAATGTGTCTGGCTCTACCACCATCCTCCACAGTGCATTACAGGCATTTACCACACTTCCTGAGGAGATTGAGGGGAGCGAGGTACCTCCCCCCATCCCCACACCTGTCTATTCTGAACGATTTTTACAGGAGCCCCACTGGGACTATCCTGACCACCTGCATCAATGTCTGGTACAGGAATTGCAAGGCAACTGACTGCAAGACCACACAAAGATTGAGAGGACCTCTGCACGGATCATCAGGAACGCTCTTCCACCCATCCAAGATACTTATCGAGAACACTGTGTATGCAGGGCCCTTGGCATTGTCAATGATCCCTCTCATCCATCCAACAGATTCTTTGAACCCCTACCATCTGGCATCATAACAAGGACTGTTAGGATAGAAAACAGCCTTTTCCCACAGGCCGTGAACCTACTTAATTCCCCGCCACCACCTACTTCTCATCATGTATGAAGCACCAGTAGTATTGTACTGTTTACTTTTTAACTTGTGTCATAAAGCACTTTATGCTAAATTTCAATCTTCTGCATTATACAGGTTTCCCCCGCCATCTGAAGGTAGAGCGTTCCTATGAAACGGTTCGTAAGCCGGAATGTCGTAAAGCGAAGAAGCAATTACCATTTATTTATATGGGAAAATTTTGCGAGCGTTCACAGACCCAAAAATAACCTACCAAATCATGCCAAATAACACATAAGACCTAAAATAACAGTGACATATAGTAAAAGCAGGAATGATATGATAAATACACAGCCTATATAAAGTAGAAATACTTTTCCACAATCATTGTTGTCCGTAGCGATTGTATCGCCTCTGATCTGGGCTGACATTTACGTGCCGGGCGGCACCTAATTAATTAGCATGTTTATTTCAGCTTTTTTCTTAAAGGTGTGCCGTGTGCCTCCCGGCTACCGCTGCATTCTCTGCGAATCTGTATCTGTCTGTGGCCTGGGGGTTGGGGCGGTGCGACACCGGGGTGTTGTCTGTTTCCATTAGGGCAGGCAGCTCATCTTCTCCTATGACTGCCGGCCTCGATGTCGAAGGTCAAGGCTCGTCATCTGCTGTGGCTGATGTGGAAGGCTTGCTTGACTGCTTAGCCTCGCACATTTTTCTATCATACAGTTCTTTGTAAGCACTCAAACCATCCTGCAAATATGCCTTAAACTGACGTACCCTTTCAAAATTAAAGTCGTACTTTATCATTACTCATTCGGTTTTGATTGTTATCCTTTACTCTTCCAATTGCATCAGCTCTTCATCTATCAGTTCTTGGTCATGGGATGCCAAAACCTCTTCAACATCATCTTCGTCAGCTTCCACAAGCCAAACTCACTTTGTCCTTACTTCGTTCATCACACTCAAAACGCTTAATTACGTCTAGCTTTACGCTATGTGTAACACCCTTATGAGCTCAGGCTTTTCCGACACCTTAGAACTCATCTTGCAAACGGCTGCTCACAGGGACGTGTTTAAGCAATGCCAGCGAGAATGCCGTTCCGAATCCGGGGCGAGGGCGGCTGCTCGGGGAGCGTGCTGCCTTTTTTCGCGCGCTGCTTTTTTTCGTAACAGTGAAAACACCATCTGAAAGCGAAAACAGGGAACTAACGTAGGTCTTTCGTAACAGTGAGGTTTCGTAAAGTGAACGTTCGAAAACCGGGGGACACCTATATTTTAATACTTGTTAATTTATCAGTGGTAATATTGCTTTATGTGTTACGTGCACCTTTGTGCCAAGGAAAGCTGTATCATTTGGCAGTTTACAGGTATACAGTTGAATGACAATAAACTTGAACTTGAACCTCTCATCCTCCTTTGCTCTCATGTCTGTGCCTGTGTGTGTGTGAGTGAGCGTGCATGTGTAGGGGGGTGTGTGTGTGTGTGTGTGTGTGTGTGTGTGTGTGTGTGTGTCTCTGTGTGTGAGAGTGTGCATGTGTGTGTGTGTGCTTGTGCATGTGTGTCTGTGTGAGAGTGTGTGTGTGTGTGTGTGTGTGTGCATGTGTTTGTGTGCGTCTGTGTGTGTGTGCACGTGTGAATGTGTGTGTGTGTGTGTGATTGTGTGTCTGCATGTGTGTGTTTACATGTACATAAGTGTGCTGGTGTTCATCAGACAAAAAAACTACCTATCCTCGGCATGCAGTCTGTATCAGCATCAGTCTCTAAGATATTAAAGAGAATCATTTAACAAAGGAGCCCTACAGAGAGAGACAGAAGCTAGCATTATGTTTCTGAGTTCTTAGAGTGGATGCTGCACATTCAGCACCAACAATATAACAATACATTCACAAAGAGCAGCAAATATAATTCTTCATGGAGCACACATATTGTTATTTTAGCTACATATGTTCTGCAGCTAAGTTAGCTTCAGAAGGTTGGTCATCCCAAAATCCAAGCACACCACTGTAACTATGGAATATCATTCACCTAATTTTCTCTCTGCCACTCCCCATTGCAAGAAGCAACCAAGCACAAATTAAGGATCAATGTTATAATTATCAACATTGTCCTCCAACCCCAGATTTCCTTCAACATGCTCCTCCACCCCGCAACTCTTTGAGGTGGCTCAGGGGCTGTACTTGCTGGAGGTTAGAGGAACGAGGCAGGATCTCATAGAAAAGTATTTGAATATTGAAAAAGTAGGTAGAGTAGATGTGGAGAGGATGCTTACTATCGTGGGGGAGCCTAGTATCTGAGGGCACAGCCTCAGAATAGAAGGGTAGTCCTTAAGAAGGGATATCTTTAGCCAAAGGATGGGGGTGGCTAATCTGTGGAAATCAGTACCACAGACAGCTGGGTGTACGTAAAATGAATGTTGATAGATTCTTGATTAATAAGGTCATCAAAGGTTATGGAGAGAAGGCAGATGAATGGGGTTGAGAGGGAAAATAAACCAGAAGATGTGATGCCAAATGGTCTAATTCAGCTCCTATACCTTATGGTCTAATCTTTTTGTACTTCCAGACATGACATCGTGCTTCAGCATCCTGCTTCTATGTAAAGACTTTATCCTTTATGTTTAATAAATTTTTCCAAATCTGTGGAAGATGACATTGCCTCAGGTGTTTATGAAGTGCAACTGCACTATCTGAAGTTGACACTGTGATTCTTTGAGCCATTATTGACACTTAGCTTCCAGTGTTAAAGGAGAAGCAGTCTGCATTTGAAAACAGTTTGTACTTGCTGGAAAGGGATGGTGTAATATACAGCTGGGAAAGGTTCACATTTGGCTGCAGAGAGTACACTCACTGGCCACATTACACTCTGGACACCTGCTCGTTAATTCAAATATCTAATCAGCCAATCAAGTGGCAGAAACTCAATGCATAAAAGCATGCAGACATGGTCAAGAGGTTCTGTTGTTATTTAGACCAACTATCAGAATGGAGAAGAAATGTGACCTTAAACGTGGAATGATTGTTGGTGTCAAATGGGATGGTTTGAGTATCTCAGAAACTGCTGATTTCCTGGGATTTTCACATACAACAGTCTCTAGAGGTTACAGAAAATAGTGCGAAAAACAAAAACAAAAATTCAGTGAGCAGCAGTTCTGTGGGCAAAAGTGCCTTGTTAATGAGAGATCAGAGGAGAATGGCCAGACTGGCCCCAAGCTGACAGGAAAGTGACAGTAACTCAAATAACCACATGTTACAAAAGTGATGTTAGAAGAGCAGCTCTGAATGTACAACATGTTGAGCCATGAAGTGAATGGACTACAGCAGCAGAAGACCATGAATATAAATTCAGTGGCAACTTTATTAGGTACAGGAGTTACTTAATTTCATGGCCACCGAGTGGACAGCTCATGGATATTTCTGTATTATTGGCTCATGTCATTTGATGAAAATTAAAAGAACCCATCAGACCTTAGTACAGCAGAAAGTGGCTCACAGCCAAGTAGAATTGGGTAGAATAATTTAAATCCTTTTCTGACACTTTTAAGTGTTTGCCCAAGCAGTTCTTCATTTGTAGTCTTCACTCTCTATTAACAGGGGAATCAATTTTGTTTTTAGGGCTAACTGGTATTAGTTTAACTGGAGGTTCATTCTTTTTGGTGAGGCTAAACACAATACTGGTACGGCTTGGCCACCACAAATCCAGAAGGATTGGGACCTGTGCAGTGCCAGATTAGTGATTTTACTGAATCACAGGTGGTTTGGTGAAGATTAAATAAATAAACACCTCTAACCCACTTGATAATCACCTCACCCTTGGATAATAAAGAAAAAAAGAAACAACAAAAGAAAAGCATTCCTTCACAAATTTCTACATTGGTTTGCCAGTGTGTACTGTACTTAGCAGCCACTTCATTAGCAGGGAGCAATATTTAGCCTTCAGAGAGCATAATATGATATATCCAGGGGTTTGAATTAATGATGTACAGTTAGCTGGCAGGTAGATATTGTAATCATTATTCTTTACCAAGAGTTCTGCTTTTGGATGCACAGAGCAGGTATCTAAGTCAGCATTATCTTATAATTTGAGTCACAGTGAGTTCTCACTTCTAGAACAAAGTAATGTTTAACCCATTCCAATATAATTTCAGTTGTAATCCATCCTTTTCAGTTGGCATGGTAAATTAGTGGAAACTGATTTGCACCTTTGAAAGCTCTGGGATGTAAACTTTTGCTGCTGACAAACAACTTGCACCTGTGGGTTCCTGCAACGTTAGAGCAGCCCAACACAGTGACACGAGCTTTTGATGCTTTATAACCTGTTGGTGATCCTGCATCCTCTGTAGTCAGTGTTCGTCTTGGACTATATGTCACCAGTATAAGGCCCTTCCGTCCACATTGTAGACCTGCTCGGGACTTAAAATTTCATCATTGCTTAGCAAACTCATCAACAAACTCAGCAGCTGCTTCATTGTCTGCTGACTGTTTCTCACTACACACTGCATGAAATGCTATGCCATGTCACTGCTTGAAATGCTGAAGTTACCCTTCGCTGTAGTTCCACTGTTGGCCTAATTCTTCATGAAATAATTTCACTTGTTCCTTCAGCATCTCTCCTGACAGTCCTATACTTTCCCTAATGCAGAGTTCTTGAACCTGGTGGCGTGAGTCCTGAGGTACTTGTACCTTCTACCTCATGGCAGCAGCGAGAAAAGAGCATGACCTGGGTGGTGAGGATCTCTGATGATGAATGGTGCTTTTCTACAGCAATGTTTCATGTTGGCAGGCTCAATGGTAGGGAGAGTCTTACCCATGATGTACTGGGCTGAATCCACTACCTTTTGTAGGATTTTTTGCTCAAAGGCATTGGCGTTCACATAGCAGGCCGCAATGCGGCCAGCCAGCACAGTTTCCATCACACATCTATAGAAGTTTGCCAATGTTTTTAATGACATGCCGAACCTCCACAGACTCCTGAGGAAGTAGAGACTCTATTGTGCTTTCCTTGCAATTATATTTATACGATAGGTCCAGGACAGATCTTCTGAGATAGTGATACCCAGGAATTTAAAGTTACTGACCCTCTCTACCTCTGATCCTCTGATGAGTACAGGCTCATGGACCTCTGGTTTCCCTCTCCTGAAGTCTACAATCAGTTCCTTTTGTCTTATTGACATTGAGTGAGAGATTGTTGTTATTACATCACACAGCCAACTTATCAATCTCCCTCCTGTATGTTGATTAATCACCACCTTTGATACGGCCCACAACAGTGGTGTCATCAGTGAACTTGTATATGGTGTTGGAGCCGTACTTAGCCACGCAGTCAGGGGTGTAAAGCAAGTAGAGCAGGGGGCTAAGTACACATCCCTGCAGTGCTCCTGTGCTGATGGAGATCGTGAAGGAGATGTTTTTGCCAATCTGAACTGACTGGTGTCTGCAAGTGAGGAAATCCAGGATCCAATTGTACAAGGGGTATTGAGGCCAATGTTATCGCCACACCATTGTCCAGTTTTTTCAGGACTTCCACCTTATCTTGTACAGATAACATATGGTATTTGTGCTTTACACCATGAGAAGCACTTCCTTTATTCAATGAAGACATGACTGGTGCGAGATAAGCACAGGTTATAAAAATAAACGCAGAATAAAACAGAGGAATGACTTGCTTCTTTTAAAGACCATGCCAGCAGCTGATTCTACTAATGGTGCCACCAAAACAATGGCAATGGGTTGCTGTGGCGACACGGGAAGTTTGAAATTAGGCTGGTGAAAATTATGTCTGAAGCAGATTACTAATTGCCAGACTCGAGGTGGTTGACCTGTATTTACTTTAACCAGAGATTCATTCACATTCATGAGGCTAAACGCAATATTGGTATTATTATTGTCACGCATATTGAGGTAAGTGAAAGGCTGGAGCCAAAGGAGGCTACAGATGCTGGAATCTGGAGTCAAATAAGTGAACTGCCAGAAGAACTCAGTGGGGTGAGCAGCATCTGTGGGAGGAGAGGAATTGTCACCGTTTCCTGCTGAAAACCCTGCATCCACCCAGAGCGCTGACCCACTAAGTTCCTCCAGCAGACTGTGGCTACAAAACACAGTCGTCCCTTGAACAGCAGCTTGTTTGCATTGTGAGGTAGTGGGAAACTCAGCAGAAAACAATGCTTTAATAAAAATATTTAACTGTAGTGTGTGAGTGACATTGCTTCACACCCTCAAGTGCTCCCACAAGGTTAAACAAAGGCCGATTGATCATTGTTGATACTGATTGTTCCAATATTTGACACAGTCGTTACACCCACGCTCTAGGAAGAAGAATGCTTCATAGCGAAGCAGTCATAGTACTATACATCACAGGTGGTACTAACCCCATAGGCCCACATTATGTCAGTACTTGATTATGCCTTGGCTATTTAACGGGCTGTCTAAATGTCTCTGAAATGCTTTGATTGTATCTGATTACATCTCCTCTGGCAGTAACTTCCAGATTACAACCATCTCCATGTGTAATGAAAAACTTACCACTCAAATCTCCCTTAATGCACCACACCTGGTGTATCATGTTCAATTCTGGTCACCTCATTATAAGAAGGATGTGGAAGTATTAGAGAGGTTGCAGAGAAGATTTACCAGGATGATACCTGCACTAGAGAGCATGTTTATAAGGACAGGTTGAGTGAGCTATGTTTTTTCTCTTTGGAACGAAGGAGGATGATAGGTGATTTGGTAGAGGTATACAAGATAGTAAGAGGCATAGATAGAGTGGACAGCCAGACTTTTTCCCAGGGTGGCAATGACTAATAAAAGGGGGCATCATTTTAAGGTGATTGGCAGAAAGAATAAGTCGAATATTCTTTATACTGAGAGTTGCAGGTACATGAAACATGCTGCCAAGGATGGTAGTAGAGGAAGATATAGTACAGATAATTAAGAGACTTTTAGGTAGGCTCATGGATGACTGAAAAATGGAAGAATGTGGGGGAGGGAAAGATTAGAGTGATCTTAGGTTAAAAGAGTGATATACAACATAATTGCCGAAGGGTCTGTACAGTGTTATAGTATTTTACGTTTGATATTTTAAAAACTTCTCTCACCTCATATCTGTGCCTCTTTGTTTTCATAGAACGTAGAACATACACCCACCATTCTTTGTGTAGATGAAGGCTTCCCAACCTGGGGTCCACAGACCCCTTGGTTAATGGTAGAGGTCCATGGCATAAAAAATATTGGGAACCCTTGGTGTAGAGATGTAATGGTAAAGGTGCAGAGGAGATTGATTCAGTTCTGACCTGACGTGAGTCAACATGCTCTGTATTCTTTTCAACTTCATGGCACCTTTCATCAATGAATCGTATACTACATTCCAAACCCCCACCACACATATCAAGCTCTCTTCTTGTTATTGCCATCAGGAAGAAGGTACAGGAGCCTCACGACGCATACTCCCAGGTTCAGCAACAGATATTACCCCTCAACGATCAGGCTCTTGAACCAAAGCACATAATCTCACTCAACTTCACTTGCCCCAAACACTCACTTTCAAGGACTCTTCATCTCATATCCTTGATATTTATTGCTTATTTATTTATTATGATTATTTCTTTCTTTTTGTATTTGCGCAGTTTGTTATCTTTTCCATACTGGTTGAACGCCCAAGTTGGCGTAGTCTTTCATTGATTCAATTATGGCCATTATTCTATTCTAAAGGAGGAAGAGGAGAAGATGGCGGTGCGACGCAGCGCGCGCGGCTGCTCCGAAATGATATCGTATGTGTTAACTAGGGGCCGTGCACAATCCGGATTTGATGGAGACAGATGTGAGAAGCACCGAGGAACATCTGGAGTAACTTCTGAAATGCCTGCTTCGCTGCCGCTGCTACTGTGCGATCGAGAATCTCCGGAGGGGAAGGCCCCAAATCCTCGGCTTTGCCTATTGCCCGTTGCCAGGGGCCGGGGTCAAAGCACTCGGCAGAGATGGTGCTCGGTGCTCGGTGTCGGAGGGCTGGTCGGAGGCTCGAAGTTTTCGGACGGACTCAAGAGTCAGCTGCGGTCGGGTGCTTCCAGGGTGCTGCATCAGCAAGTTTGCGGCGCTGGAAGCTCATGGCAGGGAGAGTTTTTTTTCTTCGTTCTACTGGCTGCGTGAGATGATGGGACTTTCGACTTTTTTTTTACCGTGCCCATGGTCTGTTCTTCATCAAATTACAGTATTGCTTTGCACTGTTGTAACTATGTTATAATCATGTGGTTTTTGTCAGTTTTTCAGTCGGTTTGTCTTGTGTTTCTGTGATATCATTTCTGGAGGAACATTGTATCATTTCTTATTGCATGCATTACTAAGTGACAATAAAAGAGGACTGCACGTCCTCATAATCTAATCTAATTATGGACATTGAGTATGCCAGCAAGAAAATGAATCTCAAGTTTGTACGTATATGGTGACCACAAGATCACAAAACAAAGGAGCAGAAGTAGGCCATTCGGCCCATTGAGTCTGCTCCACAGCTCCCCCATGAGCTAAACTATTCACCCATCTAGTTCTAATTTACGGCTTTTTCCCCATATCCCTTGATACCCTGACTAATTAGATACCTGTCAATCTCCTGCTTAAACACCCTCAATGATCGGGCCTCCACAGCTGTATGTGGCAACGAATTCCACAAATCCACGACCCTCTGGCTAAAAAAATTTCTCCTCATCTCTGTTTTAACTGGGTACCCTCTAATTCTAAGACTATGGCCTCTTGTCCTGGACTCACCCACCAAGGGAAACAACCTTTCCACATCTACTCTGTCCAACCCTTTCAACATTCGAAATGTTTCTATGAGATCCCCTCTCATTCTTCTATACTCTAATGAATACAATCCAAGAGCCAACAAACGCTCCTCATGTGTTAGCCCCAACATATATATATGACATATATGTACTTTGATAATAAATTTCCCTTTGACAAAGATTGGAAAACTGACTCAGGGAGTCTGGCTATGCTTAATGGTTTTTCACTAAAGGCAAACAATACATTGAAAAAGGCAGATGAGTTGGGAGTACGGATGGAGACATTAGAAGTACAATGCTGAATACTAAAATGTGACTTCCAGAGGAGGAGGATGGGAGCACAATGCTCCAGATTGCAGAGCTTTCAGTCAAAACCAAGAAAAGAACAAAGAGAAGAAGATGGATGGCATCACAGATTAAATAAGCAATCACAGTAATGAGGTGGGATGCCCTATTACAATCATCAGCAAATGAGTCTTAATGAGCTGAGATCAAGAATAAAAAGGGGTAATGGCATTGCTGAGAGTGTTACTCTGACCTCCAAAAGCCCAAGGGAGACTGCAGACCAAAGTTGCTACCACATTTCTGACAAATGCTAAAGATTTAGTGCATTAATAATAATTAACTAGATACAGAGGACACAGAACTTCATAAATGTAGTCAGAATTTTTTAAATGAAGTTGGACACATGGGAGAATATCAGTGGGAAACCATTTACGTTGTGATGATCACAACAGAGACTTAGTTTGATTATTGATAAGGATAGAGAAAGAAAGAGGATTAGGAGTTCTTTAAATTAGAGGCAGGCCAAAGCATGTTTTTACAGGCTCTGAGATAATTTAGTAAGATTAGATTGAAAGTAGCTACTCGGAGGCAAATCAGAATCAGAACAATGAAGGCGTGCGAAAGGAAGACTGAAGGGATTTAGGATATACTTACTAAGGATTATATAGTAAAGGATTTAGGATTATGGTAGTATAATAGTGTAGTGGTTAGTGTAATACCATTACAGTGCCAGTGACCCAGGTTCAATCCCTACCACTTTGTATGTTCTCCCCGTGACCGCGTGGGTTTCTCCAGGTGCTCCCATTTCCTCCCACATTCCAAGATGTACGGGTTAAGGTTAGTACCTTGTGGGGCTGCTCTTTTGGGACCAGAAGCGTGGCAACAATTTGAGCTGCGCTCAGCACATCCTTGGACTATGCTGGCCATTGACACAAACAACATATTTCACTGTATGTTTCAATGTACATGTGACAAATAAAGCTAAATAAAGACGTATGGGTTAATGGGTTAGTGGTTGGCGCAGGTATGTTGGGCTGGAAGGGCCTGTTACTGTGCTGTATCTCTGCATGAATAAATAAATTCTCTCCTCTGAATTAGAGAAACCAAACACAGGTTATGTGATTGTGGGAATCACAGAAAAGAACAGCTCAAAAACGGGCCCTACAGCCCATCTAGTCCAATCATCCGGCTCGTTCATATGTACAAGGTGCTCATTAGTCAGTCGTCCTTAGCCAGAGAGGGCTTGTAATTATATTCTTATTTCCCCTTGCAAACTGGTCTCACAAGATCACTGCCTGATTCCCCTTGTCCTGTCAATCTCTCCCTTCATGATTTCAGCCATCCCTACATGGACTCTGTCTACACTTCCCAATGCCTCAGCAAACCAGCCAACATAACCAGGAACACAAAACATTCTGCAGATGCTGGAAATCCAGAGAAACACACACAAAATGCCGGAGGAACTTCGCAGGTCAGGCAGCATTTATGGAAATGAATAAAGGTTGCCGGTTACTAGTGGTGTTCCGCAGGGGTCGGTGTTGGGGCCGCTTCTTTTTACAATGTATATTGATGATTTAGATTATGGATTAAGTGGTTTTGTGGCTAAGTTTGTGGATGACACCAAGGTAGGTGGAGGAGCAGGAAGTGTTGAAGAAACGAAAAGGTTGCAGAGAGACTTGGTCAGGTTAGGAGAGTGGGCAAAGAAATGGCAGATGAGACGCTGAGAAATGTACGGTTGTACATTTTGGAAGAAAAAATAATCTAGCAGATTATTATTTAGATAGGGAGAAATTTCAAATATTGGAAGTGCAAAGGGACTTGGGGGTCCTCGTGCAGGATACCCTAAAGGTTAACCACAAGGTTGGATCGGCGGTAAGGAAAGCGAATGCTATGTTAGCATTCATTTCAAGGGGAATAGTGTATAAGAGTAAGGAGGTGTTGATGAGGCTCTATGGAGCACTGGTGAGACCTCATTTGGAATACTGTGTGCAGCTTTGGGCCCCCTAACTTAGAAGGGATGTTCTGTTGTTGGAAAGAGTTCAGAGAAGATTTACGAGGATGATTCCTGGAATGCAGGGGCTAACATATGAGGAACGTTTGTCGGCTCTTGGACTGTATTCATTAGAGTATAGAAGAATGAGAGGGGATCTCATTGCCACATACAGCTGTGGAGGCCCGATCATTGAGGGTGTTTGAGAAGATTGATAGGTATCTAATTAGTCAGGGTACCAAGAAATATGGGGAAAAAGCCGGAAATTGGAACTAGATGGGAGAATAGTTTAGCTCATGGTGGAGTGGCAGAGCAGACTCGATGGGCCGAATGGCCTACTTCTGCTCCTTTGTCATGTGGTCTTGTGATCCTGTAAGTCCCTTCTTCAGGAAACAAGGACTCTTTAACCCATCTCTCTTCTCCCTTCCATCAGGCAGATGACACAAAAACTCGAGAAAATGGACACCAGGCTGAAGGACAGCTTCTGTCGCTCTGTTATAAAGCTCATGAATTACCTTTCATACAATGAAGATGAACTTCTGATATTTCAGTCTACCTCAGTCATTGCAATTGCACTTTCTCTGTAAGTGGAACACTATATTTAATTTCTCTCTTTTATTAGCTCTATCTACTTCTGTATGGAATGGTCTGTCTATACGGCATGCAAGCAAAAGCTTTTCATTGTATCTCAGCAGCTCCTTCATTAGGTACACCTATACCACTGCTCGTTAATCAACCAATCATGTGACGGCCACTCAATGCATAAAAGCATGCAGACCTGGTCAAGCGATTCAGTTGTTGTTCAGACCAAAAGTCAGAATGGGAAAGAAATGTGATTTAAGTGCCTTTGACTGTGGAACGATTGTTAGTGCCAGATGGGGTTGTCTGACTATCTCAGAAACTGCTGATCTCTAGGGTTTTTCATGCACAACAGTCTCCAGCATTTACAGAGAATGGTGCAAAAAAAAACACATTCGTTGAGCAGCAGTTCATGGGGAGAATGTACAAGCTCTTTATAGACAGCAACGGAATTGAACCTGGACTGCAGCACTGCAATAGCATTATGCTGACCGTTTTATACTCTATTCTTGGTTGGTGCAACTGTAACGAAACCCAATTTCCCTCGGGATCAATAAAGTATGTCTATCTATCTACCTATACTGCCCTGTCGCCTAAGGGAAGGCAGAGGAGGAGGGCAAAAGTGTAACAGTGAGGGTCCTGTAGGTATAATACCCTAATCTGTTCAAACGTTTCCCTAATGTGGGGAAAGCAAAACTGATTCACTTGTGATTGACTGTAGCTATGCTAATCAGCTATAATACTATTATTATACTGCATTATGATTGTTGCTACTCAAGTAAATTGCCTATTTTATCCCTCGGTCCTTTGAGTAATTTGTGACCTTTTTAAAATGCTTAATTCTGACATCATACACTTGGCTTGGAGCCTGCGCATTAGCAGTTTCTGATCCCCAAGGTAAAAGGAGTGATGTTAAAGAAGTACTGAGTGCATTGATCTTTGTTTCATGGAACTTGGGAGAATAAAAATCCCTTTCCGAGGAGCAGGTGATGGAATTTAAGTGCAAGAAAGGCTTAGCATATTTTAATATTTTAATAGCACGATAATATTTTAATTAAATGGATAATTTAATGTCTGTGATAGAGTGTATATGGGGGCATGGCTGGGACGAAAGGTAGAAAGGGGTTTGTTTTGCTGTTACACGTCAACAGCAGTTTTATGAACTTTGATAACTTGTCCCCTTTGCTTTTTTTCCATTCCACATCTTGGCTCACTCTTTCTCCTTCTCTTCTCATCAACTCCCTCTAATGCCCTTCCTCTTTCACTTTCTCCCATGGTCCATTCTTCTCTCCTATGAGGTTACTTCTTCTTCATCCCTTTACCTTTTCCACCTATCACCTCCCAGGTTCTGACTTCATCAGTCCCCCCCCACCTCCTCCAATGACCTATCTTCTCCCTCATCTGGCTTCACCTATCACTTTCCCTCCACCCACCTTCTTACTCTGGCCTCTTCCCCCTTCCTTTCCAGACCTGCTAAAGGTTCTCGGCCCAAAACAGCGACTATTTATTTATTTCCATACATGTTGCTTAATCTGCAGAGTGTCTCCATCATTTTGTCTGTGTTGCTTTGGATTTGCAGAATTTGTTGTGTTTATGAGCTATCAACCCTTGTGTTGATTACACTCAACATCTCAGTAGTAAGAACTCCCTATGGAAGAGAATTTTGAAGACTCATAGATCCCCAAATGAAGAATATACCCTGGATCCCAATCCTGAGTCAATACTGCAGTATCTCCAAACTATGCGTGGTGAGCAGGAGCATAAAACCATGAGGGATAGGAGTAGAATTAGGCCATTTGGCCCATATAGTCTGATCCGCCATTCAATCATGGCTGATCCCTTTTTTCCCTCCTCAGTGCCACTTCCCAGCCTTCTCTCCGTAACCTTTGATGCCGTGTCCAGTCAAGAATCTATCAAGCACTCACTTAACTGCACCCAACAACCTGGCTCCATAGCTGCCTGTGGTAATAAATTCCAAAATTCACCACACTCTGGCTGAAGAAATTTCAGAGCATGTTTTAAATGTTCACCCCTCTACCCTGAGGCTGTGACCCTTGTCCTCGACTCCCCCAATATAGGAATCATCCTTTCCACATCTACTCTGTCTAGGCCTTTCAACATCTGAAAAATTTCAATGAGAACCCCCTCCTCCTTCTAAAGTCCAGCAAGTACAGACCCCGAGATATCACACGTTCCTCAGATGATATCGCTTTCATTCCTGGAATCATCCTTGTGAAGAGTCCCAAGACTCTTTACATCTCTAATTTTTGGAATTTCTCCCCATTTAGAAAATAGTCTGCAAATGTACGTCTGCTAGCAAAATGCATGACCACGCATTTTCTAACATTGTACTTCATTTGCCACTTTCTTGCCCATTCTCCTTCTCTGTCTAAGTCCTTCTGCAGCCTACCTGTTTCCTCAACACTACCTGCCCCTCCACCAATTTTTGTATCATCTGCAACTTTGGCAACATAGCCATCTACTCCATCATCTAAATCATTGATATACAGCGTAAAAAGAAGCGCTCCTAATACCAATCCCTGTGAAGAACCAATGGTCCTTTTATTCCTACTCGCTGCCTCCTACCAATCAGCCAGTGCTCTAATCATGCCAGTAACTTCCCTGTAATACCATGGGCTCTTAACTTGGTAAGCAACTACATGTGTGGCACCTTGTGAAAATGCCTTCTGAAAGTCGAAATATCCAATATCTACTGCATCCCCTTTATCATCCTACTTGTAATCTCCTGAAAGAATTCTAACAGGTTCATCAGACAAGATTTTCCCTTAAGGAAAATATACTGACTTTATCCTACCTTGTCCTGTGTCACCAAGTACTCCATCACCTCATCCTTAACAATTAAGTCCAACATCTTCTCAGTCATTGAGGTCAGGCTAACTGGTCTATAATTTCCTTTCTGCTCCCTTCCCCTGTTCTTAAGGAGTGGAGTAACATTAGCATTTTTCCAGTCCTCCAGAACCATGCAGGGTAAAGCAATTTTTGAATAAATGCCCCACAATCTCTACCTATACCTCTTCTAGAACCCTAACGTGCAGTTTATCTGGTCTGGGTGAGTTATGTACCCTTCGGTTTTTCAGCTTTTTGAGCAGCTTCTCCCTTTCTCCCTTGTAATAGTAACTGCAGTCACATCTCTTCCCTCACACTCTTCAACAGCTGGCACGCTTCCAGTGTCTTCCACAGCGAAGACCGATGCAAAATATTCATATAGTTCATCTGCCATCTCCTGACCCCCCCGTTATTATTTCTCCAGCCTCATTTTCTTATGGTCCCGCATCCACTCTCATCTCTCTCTTATTTTTTACATACTTGAAAAAGCTTTTACTATTCACTGTGACAATGTTTGTTAGCTTGCATTTATATTTCATTTTTTTCCCCTCCTAGTGATTACTTTAGATGCTCTCTGGAGGTTTTTAAAAGCTTCCCAATCCTCTGTCTTACCACTAATTTTTGCTTAGTTGTATGTCCTCTTCTTTGCTTTAACATTAGCGTTGACTTCCCTTGTCAGCCAAGGTTGTACTATTTTGCAATTTGAGTATTTCTTTGTTTTTTGGAATACATCTACCTTGCACTTTCCTAATTTTTCCCAGAATCTCACACTATTGATGCTCTTCCATCATCCCTGCCAGCAACTCCTTTGAATTTACTTTGGCCAACTCCTCTCTCATACCACTGTAATTTCCTTTACTCCACTGAAATACGTCAGCCTTTACTTACTCCCTATCAAATTTCAAATTGAACTCAATCACATTGTGATCACTGTCTCTTAAATGTTCTTTTACCTTAAGCTCCCTGATCACCTCGGGTTCATCATGTTACACCCAATCCAGTATAGCTGATCCCCTAACAGTCTCAACGACAAACTGCTCTAAAAAACATCTCATAAGCATTCAACAAACTAGCTCTTTTGAGATCCATTACCAACCTGATTTTCCCAGGTTGAGATCTCCCATCACTATCATAACATTGTCCTTTTGACATGCCTTTTCTATTTCCCATTGTAATCTGTGGTCCACATCCCAGTAACTTTAAGGAGGCCTGTATATAACTGCCATCACGGTCCATTTGCCCTTGCAGTTTCTTAACTCAACCCACAAGGATTCAACATCCTCTGATCCTATGTCACACCTTTCCACTGATTTGATGCCATTCTTTACCACCAGAGCCGCACCTTCCCCTCTGCCTATCCTCCTACCCCTCCGATACAATGTGTAACCTTGGACATTCAGCTCCCAACTACAACCATCCTTCAGCCACAATTCAGTGATGGCCACAACATCACACCTAACCTAATAATAGTGCAACAATATCATCCTCCTTATTTCTTATACTCCATGCATTGAGATATAACACTTTGAATACCGTATTTGCTACCCTTTTGGATTCTGCATGGTAACTCATCAATTAGCATAACACTATTACAATGTCAGCTGTATGATTGCGATTCGATTCCCACCAACAGTCTTGCACATTCTCCGCAGGACAGCATGCATTTCTCCCCAGTACTCCTGCTTCTTCCCACATTCCAAAAATATACCGGTTGGGTTTCGTGAATTGTGAGCATGCTATGCTGACATCAGAATGATGCCAACACGTGTGGGCTGCTCAGCACGATCCTCAGGGATGTGATTTGATGCAAACGATGCACGCCACTGTATGCTTCAATGTACATGTAACGAAGATTATTGCTGAATCTCTTTGATCTTCTATACCACCTGGTTCTGGTCTTCACTAACAGGGGTAAACAGTAGCTATCCCAAACAACTCCTCCATCATCAGGGAAGCACCAAACAATGGCTTGTTACTCCCTTCCTGATGATCACTGAGAACTAGATTACAGTGGATGTGTAAGCAGCCATTTGTATCATTTAGGGTGAGGGTGACACTCATTATCTGAATCACAGGGGCATTCAAACAGGCTGGAAATTAACCTTCAACTTTGACAGCAGTGTTGATCATGTTAATATGCTAGTCCAAAATATCCCTCAGTCATGTCCAGCGCCAGTCAGGATGAACGTAGAACATAGAACTCAGAACAGTGCAGCACAATATGAGCTGTTGGTTCACGTTGTTGTGCCAACATGTATAACAGTATTCCATATTCAATCTAAACCTTCCCTCTTATATAACTCACCATTTTCTAACATCCATGTGCCTTTCTAAGAGACTCTTGAAACTCATCAATGTATCTACCATGTTCCTCTGCAGTGCATTCCAAGTATTTACCACTTTCTGTCAGAAAAAAACCTACCTCTGACATCTCCTCTAAACTTTCCAACACTCATTCTCTGGTATCAGCCATTTTCCACCCTGAGGAAAAGGTACTGGGTGTCCACTCTGTCCTCCAAGTGGACCACAACCTTGTCGTGGTTTGGAGGCTTGCATGCTTCAATGACCTGGAGGGTCACCCACGCTAAACAGGTCCAAGCGTTGAGGACAGACTAAGAGTGGTACACTGGTCCTCCAGGTTCAGGGGTTCAACTCAGGGCTAACAACCTTGACCTGCCAATCAAAACTGTTAGAGAAACAGCAATGAAGGATCCTTCTACATCTGTGTACAATGGTATCCCTGAGTCTCCACCTGGAACTTGCATGATTAGCGGTAGTAAAAGCTGAGAGTAAGCTACTGATATGATGAAAGGGACTTTACTGGATTCCTGAAGGGTAGAGGAAATGCAGGAGACCAAAGACAACTTTGTATCGTACTGTAGAGGCAGAAATGAGGACATTGAACCACACCTGGGGCACAATAGAGAAGATGGCCAAGGACAGAAAGTGATGGAGCACCTTTATTGCTGCCCTAAATACCAGCAGGCAATAAGTAAGAGAGTAATTCCACTTTATCTATGCCTCATGTAATTCAGCCTTTATAGAGAAGCTTTTATTTCCCTCTACATGGTTAATCAACAGAAAATGACTGACCAGCCTTGGACATAATCTAATCAGTGGGTCTAATTTGGACATCCATTTTCCAAGATTTCATTTTTAAGATTTGTTAGGAGACCTGTTGTGGATCCCATTACTCAACACAACTTAGTTCTTTCATTGGCAAGGTAATTTTGGATGTTTATATCCTTTGCAAATTATAGAAAGACTGCTAGAGTGTAAAAGAATAATTCAATAATAATTCTGCATTGTGGTTAACTGTTGGAACTGGGTACTGAGGGACAGGCAATGAATCTGATTGTTCTTCTGTTGCTGAGGGACATAATGAGGACATTATGCAGAAAGTTTCTGTTGAAAGATTACTGTTCTGCAGTTTTATTTGTGTTTTACAGATATAACTTTTCCTCCAATGAGAGATATATCAGATCCAGTGTCTTTTCTCCAGGATTAGGAAATCAAGAATTAGAGAGCATAAGTTTCTGGTGAGGGTGCAGAGATTTAAAAGGCACCTGGCTGGGCAAGAGTAGCTGCCAGAGGAAGCCCTGAACCAGAGGCATATAATAGTATAGCAAGGATGTTCAGAGATTTTATTTAGTGATACAGCACAGTAGCAGGCCCTCCATGCCCAATGAGCCATTACACCCAAATGACCAATTAACCTACTAACTGGGTTGTGGGAAAAAATGGAGCGCCTGGAGGAAGCCCACAGAGTCAAGAGGAGAATGTACAAATTACCTACAGACAGTGGTGGGAGTTGAACTGGTGTCGCTGGTGCTACAATAGCATTACACTAGCCACTTCATTACCATGCTGCCTCTTGATGATGTCACCTCTGCATATGGTAGATCAACTTCAGAACTACAAATTATTGTTCATGCAGAGTTTACTAATACTCCTGAATGAGCTTACAGTACATTTATTATCAAAGTACAGAAATGGCACCATATACCCAAGCCCTCTGATTTGTTTCCTTGCGGGCATGCTCAGGAAATCCAAGAACCACAATAGAATCAATGAAAACCAGCACCCAACAAGGCAGAAAAACAACCGATGTGCACAAGACAACAAACTGTGCAAATACAAAACAGAAAAATTAATAAGGATAGAAAAGCAATAAATATTGAGAACGTGAGATGAAGAGTCCTTGAAAGTGAGTCCATAAGTTATGGGAAGATCTCAGTGATGGCACAAATGAAGTTGAATGAAGTTATCCACATTGGTTTAAGAACCTGATGGTTGAAGGTTGAGCAGTTCATAGAGTTAAGACAAAATTATTGATCAATCATGATTTATAGGTCTTTTCTCCCGGATTGGGAAATCAATAATTAGAGGATATAAGTTTATGGTGAGGGTGCCGAGGTTGGCACCTGGTTGGCAACAGTAGTTGCCAGAGGAAATGCTCGAGGCAGGTGCATGAACAACATTTAAAATGGTAGATGGACAGGCAAGGTTCATAAGGATATGGGCCAAACAGAGTCAAATTGGATGAGCTTGGATGGGAATCATGGTTGGCATGGACTAGATGGGTCAAATTGTCTATTTTCATGCTGTATGTCTCTACAACTATAAGTCATAGACTTGAAGTCTTATATCAGTTGTTCTTCTACCTGTAAGGTAGGACTGGGGAGATGTGTGTGTATATTCCATTATATATTCAGTAGGTACACCTGTACAGCTGCTCATTAATGCAAATATCTAATCATCCATTCATGTGGCAGCAACGCAGTGCATTAAAGCCCACAGACAAGGTCAGAGGGTTCAGTTGTTGGTCAAACCAAACATCAGAATGGGGAAGAAAGGTGATTCAACTGAGTTTGATCGTGGAAAGTTTGTTAATTTCAGATGGGGTGGTTTGATTATCTCAGTAACTGCTGATCTGCTGGGAATTTCATGCACAAAAGATTTTAGAGATTAGAGAATGGTGCAAAAAAACAAAAAAAAAATAGCAAGTGGCAGTTCTGAGGGCAAAAGTGCTTTTGTTAATGAGAGAGGTCGAAGGAGAAGGGCCAGACTGGTTCAAGCTGACAGGAAGATAAAAGTAACTCAGATAACCACGTTACAACAGTGGCGTGCAGAAGAGTAGCTCTGATTGCACAAGGTATTGAATCTTGAAATGGATGGGCTACAGCAGCAGAAGACTGTGAACATACACTCAGTGGCCACCTTATTAGGCGCAGAAGGTATCTGATAAAGGGGTCACTGAGCATAGAACAGATGTTGTCGAACTGAGATGAGATAATGGACTGGGAATGCTAAATACCAAAAGAAGGATTGAAATGGGGCACTAAAGGATACTTTTCTTCAAAATGGATTCTCTCATAAGTTTAAAGCCAATGTGTTCCTGTGTTTGGAAATCAAGGAAGTTTATAGAACAACAATTGTGGGATGAGTGAACACTTTGTTTATTTATTTATTTATTGAGATACAGTGAGGAAAAGGCCCTTCTGGCCCTTCGACCCCCAAGGAGTTTGTACATTCGATCTGTGAACCACATGGGTTCCCGCTGGGTGCTCTGGTTTCCTCCCACAATCCAAAGATGTACCAGTTAATGGGTGAATTGATCATTGTGAATAGGGTAGTGTGAAAGAGGTGGGCTGCTGGGTAGAGCAGCTCATTGGGCCGAAAGGGCTTGTTTTGTGTCCTACCATTAGATAAATAGATAAATAAAAACATCACAGATTCAGGTTAAACGCCAGATTCAGGTTAATACCAATCAATGATTGTTTCCTGTCTACAAAGTACAAAATTCAAATTCATGTTTAATTGTCATTCAACCGTAAACATGTATACTGCCAATCAAAACAGCTTCCCTCTGGGGTCAAGGTGCAAAACACAGAACCAACAGTTGCACACAGCTCTTATAATTATGATAGCATAACAACATACGGTTTTATATATATAAAATAATATAGCCCAAGTCCCTGAACATCATGGCCTGTAGTTTTATGGTTCATTGATGTTGCCCTGGAGCCATGTTTCTGAAAGAACAAGCTCACAGCAATTCCTCATCTCGTGCAAGTCATGTTTGTCTTCCACCGAGTGAACACTGGAGAGCAGCACCAATGGGTAGGTCCAATCCCCAACCCATTAAGAATCCAGTGGCACAAAACTAGATCCCACATCTCCTACCCCACCCTGCCCACCACCCCCGGCAGCCACAACAGGTGACCCTGAGACACAAGGGCTTGGTGCGCACAACATCGAGGCAACAAAGAGAATCTATCTCACAGTATTCTACATCACCAATGTCCAACAAGGTCTTGCAATTGCCTCAAAAACAACCAAGACAATCACTCATATCACCTCATGAAGAACAGATGAAGAATCTACTGCTGTACCTGTGGGAAGAGTAGCTTATTGTATATAACCTTCCAAAGCTAGGAGTCTATAGTAGAGGCAGCCTCTGCCCCACAAAGGAGTTAGCAACCCAGCATATTCTAAGAGTCCCGAAGTTCTGTGAATGAATAAGCTGCATGTGACAGAGAGAGAGAAACAGGCAGATAGACAGAGAGAGAGAGGGAAATGTGTTTCTGCTGACATGGTTATGAACGTTCAAAGAATCATAATATTCACCAAGATGTTTCAGTTTATTAAAATATATTCAGTTAGGCAACACTAAAGGGAAAAGTGCTCAGAAGAAAAATACTTCCATGAGCAAAACAAACAAAAATTATAATTGAAGTTTATATTGAACAGAAAACAGGTATTATGAAGTTTGAACCTCATTTCCTTGCCTGTAATGTATCTTATTGCCAATAAGTAATTCAACTAAAACATTGTTTCCACATGAAAATATATTGAAATAAAACTGTCATCCCATTCTACTGATTGATATTGTGTTTGACCACCTGGAATATAATTCAGAATTGATGTAACACACACACAACACTGGAGGAAATAAGCAGATCAGACAACACTTATGGAGATGAATAAACAGTTGAAGTTTTGGGCTGAGACCTTTAATCAGGACACTGGATTTTCAGTATCCTCAGAATCTTGTGTTCAGGATTGATTCCTTTGTAACAATAGAACTGTATCAAGCATGGACTGCAGACATGAAGGGAGTAACCTTTGTTTACTTAGACAAGGTGGGAAGGGATAAGTGTGAAACTTTGTTTTAAGACCATAAGATATAGGAGCAGACAGAAATAGTTCAGAAATAGTCATATGAGGCAATATTTGGGCAGGTGACCAAAATCTGAGCCAAAGAGTTGGGTTTTAAAGAAAGTTTTGAAGGATGACTGGGAGAGAGAATGTTGGTGTAATTTGTAGAGGGAGGTCAAAAAGGCTAGGACCAGTAAAACTGAAGAGTACAGCCATCAGTGAAGAGTAATACAAAAGGCCAGTTTGGAAAACTGGAGAACTGAAAACTCATTGACTTGAAACATTTAATTTCAAGTCAATGAAATTAAACTGAAGTGATGAATTTAGAGTCGACATGGGGAGGATGTTTCCTATAGTGGGAGAAGAGCGGAGCCTCGGAATAGAAGGAATTCCCTTTAGAACAGAGATGAGGAGGAATTTCTTTTGCCAGAGGGTGGTGAATCTGTGGAATTAATTGCCACGGACAGTTATGGAGGCCAAATCGTTTCATATATTTAAAGCAGGGATTGATACAATGCCTAAAAAAGGTATTCATCCCCCCCCCACCGCCTTGGAAGCTTTCATGTTTTATTGCTTTACAACATTTAATCACAGTGGATTTAATTTGGTTCCTTTGACACTGATCAACAGACTCTTTCCTGTCAAAATGAAAACAGATCTCTACAAAGTTATCGAAATTAATTACAAATTAACTCAAAATAATTGATTGCATAAGTATTCACCCCCTTTAATATGACACACTAAATCATCACTGGTGCAGCCAAATGGTTTTAGAAGTCACATAATTAGTTAAATGGAGATCTATTTTTTGAGACCTGTGTGCAGTCAAGGTGTTTCAATTGATTGTAGTAAAATACACCTGGATCTGGAAGGTCCAACTGCTGGTGAGTCAGTTCCCTGGCAAAACCTACACCACGAAGAGAAAAGAACAGTCCAAACAACTCTGCAAAAAAGTTACTGAAAAGCACAGGTCAATTCATAGATACAAGAAAATTTCCAAGTCACTGAATATCCGTTGGACCATTCCCTTGTGATCCCCATGCAATCTGACAAAGCTTGAGCAGTTTTGTAAAGGAAAATGGTGAAAATTGTAGCATCCAGATGTACAAAGCTGATAGAGACCTATCCACACAGCCAAAGGTGCATCCACTAAATACTGACTTGAATGGGATGAATACTTATGCAATCAATTATTTTGTGTAGGTTCTTGATTAGTAAGTGTGTCAAAGGTTACGGGGTGAATGCAGTTGAAAAGGGTTGAGAGGGGTAATAAATCAATCGTGATGGAATGGTGGTGCAGGTTTGATGGGAAGAGTAGCCTAATTCTGTTGCTATGTCTTGTGTCTAGTAATGTGGTCACGTTCTTTTACATCACCTTCCCCTGAATTCAGCTCCTTTGTTCTCTGAAGGATAAAATTGAATCACAGCTCTCGCTAGGAGAATAGCAGAATTAGTTTAAAATGTAATTTACAGTACATTGCTGGATAAAGGGGGCATTTATTACCTATCATTGGTTCTCCCAGAGAAGCAATGGTGATCTGCAGTCTAATAGTCCTTCTCTCTCTAACAAGTCTGAGAAAGTGAATTATAAAATACCATTATGTGGTGGTTGAATGTAAAGTACTAGCTATCATATTTATAAGATTTACATAATAAATCCAGGAACCAATTTAGCATTACTTCATTTGGAGTTTGAGGAGATTTGGTATGTCACCAAAGACACTTAAAAGTTTCTAAAGAAGTACGGTAGAGGGCGTTCTGACCGATGGCATCACAGGCTTATGTGGACACTACAGTATATAATCTCAGCCAGCACCATCACAAGCACAATCCTCCCCAGCACCAAGGACATTTTTGAAAGGCAGTGCCTCAGGAAGATGGCATCCATCATTAAGGACCTTCACCGTATGGGACATGTCATTGAGGAGGAGGTACATGAGTCTAAAGAGCCTCACTCAGTGATTCACACAGATTTCTTCCCCTCTGCCATCAGATTTATGAATGGTTCGTGAACCCATGAACAAAACCTCATGATTCCTTTTTTGCATCATTTACTTAGTTTTGATAATTTATATATTTTTATGTCTTTGCATTGTACTGCTACCACAAATCAACAAACTTCACACCATCGAAGTTAGTGAGGATAAATTTGATTCTGAAGGATTTTTTTACAGTGATAAGAATTCAGAGTACAAAACTTTCAACATTTTGTAAAACAGCAACTAGAATCCAAATCAGAATCAAAATCAGGTTTATTATTGCTGATAAATGACATGAAATTTGTTGTTTTGTGCCAGTAATATCGTGGAATACTGGAAGTGTGAATCTTAGAAATAAACTTGATCTTCTGGCCTTACAAATTAAGCCAGAAATAAAGAATTTCGGCATTATCACTGACTGAGCTAAATTTCAGATCATATACTAACAATATTATTAAGACTGCATTCTTTCATTTAAGCAACATTGCAAGACTTCGATTTCTTACAACGTTTCAAGATGCAGAAAAATTGATACAAGCTTTTGATTTTAGCCGTTTAGACTACAATAATGCACTCTTTTCAGGACTGCCTGAGGAAGATATAAATCATTTGCAGCTTGTTCAAAATACAGTAGCTAGTATCTTAACCAAAGAAAGAAAATCTGAGCATACTTCTCTGGTTTTGGCATCATTACATTGCCGCCAGTTTCCTTTTAGGATCAATTTTAAAATACCCTTAATAGTATAAAAGGCTCTGAATAATCCAGCTCCTCTGTATATTTTGGAACGTCTATATCTTTACATCCTTAATTCTAAATTTAGATCCAAGAATACTGGTTTGCTAAGTGTTCCTAGAGCCAAGTATATAAGAACTGGTGATGTGGCCTTTTGCCCTTATGCTTAAAAAATTTGGAATACTCTACCGATTGATATACGCCAGGTTAATTCAAAGGTTCAAAGATACAAAGTAAATTTTATTGTCAAAGTACATATATGTCACTATATACAACCCTGAAGTTCATTTCTTGTGGGCATAATTAAGGAAAAAATAATAATTATAACAGAATCAATGGAAGTCCACCCAACTAGGGCATTCAACCAGAGTGCAGAAGAAAAAAAGCTGTGCAACTGCAAAGGAAGAAACAATAATAATGAATAAATAAGCAATAAATGTTGAGAACATGAGTTAAAGAATTCTTGAAAGTGAGTCCATAGGATGTGGGAACATTTCCATGATGGGGCAAGTGAAGTTACGTTATACTCTTGGGTTCAAGAGCATGATGCCTGAGGCAGGAGGAGAAGAGAAGCAGTGCGCCGCGCGTGCGCAGCCCTCGGATGAAAAATGATATTGTATCTGTTAAATGGGGCCGTGGACAATTCTGATTTGATGAAGATGGGCGTGAAAGCACAGAGGAACATCTGGAAAAATTTCTGAAACGCTCGTTTGCTGCTGTCGTTACTGCGCGGTCAGCAATCTTTCGGAGGGTAGGCCTCAAAATCCCCAGCCTTGCCTGCTGTTGGCGACCGAGAAGGAGGTCAAATCGTTCAGATGGTGATGGCGCTCAGTACTTGGTGTCGGAGAGCTGATCAGAGCTCGAAGTTTTCAGATGACTCAGAGTCGGACCGTGGTCGGGTATGGCAGGGAGAGTTTTTCTTCCTTTTCTCCGTCTGCGTGAGATGTGGAACATTTGAGAGACTTTGAACTTTTACTGTGCTCATGGACTTCTTCATCAAGTTATGGTATTGTTGCACTATTGTAACTATATGTTATAATTATGTGGTTTTGTAGTTTTTTTTTCAGTCTTGGTCTGTCCTGTGTTTTGTGATATCACACCGGAGGAAATATTGTATCATTTCTTAATGCATGCATTACTAAATGACAATAAAAGAGGACTGCGTGTCTTCATAATCTAAATCTAACTGTTCCTTGACCTGGTGATGCAATTGCTGGGGCTCCTGTGCCTTCTTCATGATTGCAATAACAAGAAGAGAGCATAACCAGGGTGATGGATGTTGCTTTCCTGCAACAATGCTTCACGTAGATATTAAGTAGGAAGGCCTTTACCCGTGACGCACTCGGCCATGCCCACTACTTTTGTAGGGTTTTCCATTCAAGGGCATTGGTATTTCCATACCAGGCTGTGAGGCAGCCAGTCAATATACATCTATACAAGTTTGTCAAAGTTTTAGATGTAATGCCAATTTTCCACAAACTCCAAAGGAAGTAATGGCACTGCTATGCTTTCTTAGTAATTCTACATACGTGCTGGGCCCAGGTCAGGTCCTCTTAAAATAATAACATCTAGGAATTTAAAGTTGCTAAATATCTGTACCTCTGATCCTCAGATGAAGACTGGCTTATGGACCTTTGGTTTCCTCCTCCTGAAGTGTATAATCAGCCCTTTTTTCTTGCTGATATTGACTGAGAAGTTGGTGTAATGACAGGTTTTCAGTTTCCCACTTATATGTTGATTCATCACTGCCTTTAATTTGGCTTATGAATGTGGTATCGTCAGCAAACTTGAATACGGCATTGGAGCTGTGTTTAGCCACAGAGTAAAATGTGTAGAGCAGGGGACTAGGCATGCAGCCTTGTGGTGCACCTGTGCTAATGGATATCATGGAAGAGATGTATTTACCAATCCAAATTGACTGGGGTCTGCAAATAAGGAATTCCAGGATCCAATTGCACAATGAGGTATTGAGGCCAAGGCCTTGGAGTTTATTGATTAGTTTTGAAGGAATGATAGCCTTGAATGCTGAGCAGTAGTCATTAAAGAGCACCCTGATGTCTGCATTCTTGCTGTTCAGATCTTCCAGGGTTGAGTGATGAGCAAACGAAATGGCATCTGCTGTGGACCTGTTGTTCCGGTAGGCAAATTGGAGTGGATCCAAGTCACTCCTAAGGCAGGAGTTGATTTGTTTCATCACCTATGTCTCTAAATACTTCACACTGTGGATGGAAGTGCCACTGGGCAATAAACATTGAGGCAGGTCACCATGCTCTTCTCGGGTATAACTGAAGCCTGCTTGAGGTGGGCACCACGTACCACCGAAGCGAGAGGGTAAAGATCTCAGTGAACGCAACAGCCAGTTGATTGAACATTTTAAAACACATCTAAAAACCTATTTTTTAAATTTGCCCGACTTACAGGATTACTTAATTGCTGTTGATGTTGACTACGTTTATATAATTTAGTATATTTGACTATTTTTTTCTATACAATATTTGTCCTTCCTAATGATTTTCAATTTTGTCTCGTATTTTTATGACTATATTGATTTGTCTTTGCAATCAATGTAAAGCACTTTGTGCTCACATCTTAATGTATGAAAGGTGCTATATAAATAAAGTTATTGTCATTATTACATAAACTAGCTTATAAATTACAATAAGAAATACAGTATATGTTAAAAAGTATATAAGTATAGCAAAAAGAGAATAAAAATAGTGACGTAGTGTTCGTGGGTTCATTGTTTAGAAATCTGACAGTGGAGAGAACATTAAAGTAAAATGGCAAGCATTTGGTAAATGTAATTGAGTAGTTGCAAGTATTTCTCTCATCCTGAGGTCATACCATATGCCAATATTAAACGCACCTCTTTCATTTGTGAGGGCAGAAGGAACAGAATGTTCCAGAGATAGAACATGTCAGAGATGGAGCATAAACGCCACCAAAGTTCAGAGGGTCCGAGTGGCTTGTCTGTATGCTTTCAATTTTGTGTGTCATGTCCACTTAGCCATGACTGGAGACAATTTGCTGCTCCCTGCCAGTGACCCAAAGGGAAGAAATGTTCCAGTCCCCAGGGCTAAACTCTCTCACTTCACTGACTATGAAATACACAGAAGAAAAATTAAGTCCAGCCTAATGATGTTGATAAATTATTTTGATAAATGTCAAGTGTGCTCATTATTGCTCATTTTACAGATGACAAGGATTGAAAAACAAACTGGGTCACATTTATCAATTATGCAGAGATGTTTGTTTCCTCATTCCCACCAGCACACAGCCCAGCTCACAAAATTTAGCATACTTTCACAAACTCAACGTTAATTAGCAGAATTAATGTTTCACCATAAAGCATTAAACTATTTTGTCCTCTTAAAATAAATGGCAAGGTTCTGAAATGCCCTTTCTCAATTTACCGGATACAATCTTCAATTAGATGCAGCAATTTGAATGTCTATTTGATGCACTCAGTGGCCACTTTATTAGGTATCTCCTGTTACTAATAAAGTGCCCACCGAGTGAACATTCATGGTCTTCTGCTGCTATAGGCCGTCCACTTCAAGGTTTGACATGTTGTGCATGCACAGATGCTCTTCTACACACCACTACTGTAATACATGGTAAAATCTTGAGTTCCTGTCACCTTCTTGTCAGCATGAACCAGTCTGGCCATTCTCCTCTGATCACTCTCATTAACAAGGCATTTTCACCCACAGAACTCCTGTACACTGGATGGTTTTTTTGTTTCTCACACCATTCTCTGTAAACTCCAGAGACTGCAGTGAATTAAAATGCCAGAAAATCTGCAGTTTCTGAGATACTCTAACCACCCCATCTGAGACCAATATTCATTCCACGATCAAAGTCACTTAAATTGCATTTCTTCCCCATTCTGATGTTTGGCCTGAATAACAACTAAACCTTTTGACCATGTCTGCATGCTTTTATGCATTGTGTTATTGCCACATGTTTGGCTAATTAGATATTTGGCTTAACAAGCAAGTGTGCATGTGTACCTAAAAAATAGCCACTGAGTATACTTTATCTTCTTAAAATAAATGACAAGACGCAGAAATGCCCTTTCCCAATTTATCGCGTGCAATTTTCAATTAGATGCAAGGATTTAAATGTCGATTTAATATTTCTGTCTTTAGGGCTATTATTCCCAGGTGCTTCTATAATAAGCAGATCTCTCCCTATTGCAAAGAGTAATACAGTCCAGTGTGTCAAAAACACGTGCTTTTGAACACCAGAACTTTCTGCAAGATTATTAGTCATCCACGAGCCTGATAGTCAGACAAGATATGGAGCTGCTCATTTTTCACTGTTCCTGCTGCTTAAGTCAAAATTAAATTAAACATAATAATTACTAAAACACACAGAGCTTATAATTCAAGATCTTATTTAATTTTGCATGGCTGGTGACAGGATTTCTTTCTGGCAGTAATAATCCTGATGGCATTTTCAAATATTCAAGCACACAAACTTGATGCTGATGTTTATACTTTGTGAGGCAGCTTTTCTAAATTCACCTTCCTGCTTAATATGCTGTTCAATAAGCAACAGGCTAATTGCTGGTTCCACTGCGAGTGACTCATCTCCCAATGTCCCAAAGCTCTGCTCCTAACCTGTAAAGTACAAGCCCGGAGTTTGCTGGAATATTCTCTACTTGCCCGGAAAACAATCGAGGCTCAGTCCTGATGAAGGGTCTCAGCTTGAAGCGTTGGCTGTTTATTCCTCTCTGTGGGTGCTGTCTGACCTGCTGAGCTCTTTCAGCAGTTTGTGTGTGTTACTCTGGATTTCCACCATCTGTAGAATTTCTTGTGTTCTGATTTATAGAGCAATAGAGTGGAAACAGGCCCTTTAGCTCAACTGATCCCTGCTTCAATGATGCCCGTTCAATTTGTCTGCAACACACACAAAACGCTGGAGGAACCCAATAGGCCAGGCAGCATCCATGGAAAAAAAGTACAGTCGACGTTTCGGGCTGAAACCCTTTGGCAGGACTGGAGAAAAAAAGATGAGGAGTAGATTTTAAAGGTGGGGGAGGGGAGGGAGAAACGCAAGGTGATAGGTGAATCCGGGAGGGGGAGGGGTGAAGTAAAGAGCTGGGAAGTTGATTGGTGAAAAAGATACAGGGCTGGAAAAGGGAGAATCCGATAGGAGAGAAGAAGGTGAAGGAAGAGGAAAAAGGGGAGAGGAGCACCAGAGGGAGGTGATGGGCAGGCAAGGAGATAAGGTGAGAGAGGGAAAAAGGGAATGGTGAAGGAGGAAAGAGGCATTACTGGAAGATGGCACCACCCCCCTTCACCACTCCCCATCCTTGGTGACACAGGACAAGATAGGAGAAACGCAGTATGGTTTCCTTTAGGCCTTGCCTGAATAACCTGTTGGAATTCTTTGAGGAGATTACAAGTAGGATAGATAAAGGGGATGCAATGGATGTTGTATATTAGGACTTTCAGAAAGCTTTTGACCAAGTGCCACACATGAGGCTGCTTACCAAGATAAGAGCCCGTGGTATTACAGGAAAGTTAATGGCATTGTTAGCGCATCAGTTGATTTTTAGGAGGTAGTGAGTGGGAATAAAAAGCATACTTTTCTGATTGGCTGCCAGTGACTAGTGATGTTCCACAGGGGTCAGTGTTGGGACCGCTTCTTTTTATGCCATATATCAATGATTTAGATGATGGAATGGATGGCTTTGTTGCCAAGTTTACAGGTGATACAAAGATTGGTGGAGGAGCAGGTAGTGTTGAGGAAACAGGTTGCAGACAGACTTAGACAGATTAGGAGAATGGGCAAGAAAGTGGCAAATGAAACACAATGTTGGAAAATGCATGGTTATGCATTTTGGAAGAAGAAATAAATGTGTTGACTATTTTCTAAATGGGGAGAAAAACCAACAACCTGATATGGAAAGGGACTTGGGAGTGCTTCTGCAGAACACCCTAAGGGTTAATATTCAGGATGAGTCGTTGGTGAGGAAGGCAAATGCAATGTTAGCATGGATTTCAAGAGGTCTAGAATATAGTGTGATACTGAAGCTTTATAAAGCACTGATGAGGCCTCACCCTGAGTATTGTGTACAGTTCTGGACTCCTGATCTAAGAAAAGATGTGCTGGCATTGGAGAGAGTTCAGAGAAGGTTCATAAGGATGATTCCAGGAATGAAAGGGTTATCATACGAGGAACATTTGTTCTCTCTGGTCCTGTACTTGCTGGAATTTAGATGGATGAGGGGGGAATCTCATAGAAATTTTTTGATTTTGAAAGGCCCATACAGAGTAGATGTGGAAAGGATGCTTCCCATGGTGGGTGAGTCGAAGACAAGAAGGCATAGCCAAGTTAAGAGGGGCATCCATTTAAAACAGAGATGTGGAGAAATTCCTTTAACCAGAGGGTGGTGAATTTGTGGAATTTGTTAAGGCAGAGGTTGATAGGTTCTTGATTGACCACAGCATCAAAGGTTATGGGGAGAAGGCCGGGGAGTGGGGCTGAGGAAGGGTAAACAACGGGTCAGCTATAATTGAATGGTGGAGCGGACTTGGGTCAGATGGCCTAATTCTGCTCCTATATCTTATGGAACATAAGACTATAAGATGTAGAAACAGAATTAGGGCATTCGACACTTTGAGTCTGCTCCACCATGGTGATGTCATCAGTCCAAATGGTACTCAGACAATAGTCCTTTTCCTTCGTTGAGGGTTTGATTCAACTTCTCAGAAGTCAGTTTCACTGATTCTACATCCACTGACTCCAGAAAGTTCAGATTATTGCCTTATCTCTGTCCTCCAATCCACTCTTATCCCATCTAATGCCTACTGAACAAATTCTCCTATATCCTGTCTCCAAACATCCATCCACCTGACGGCAACACCACACCTTCCTCTCTAGAGATTAATCATGTCATCCTGTAGTACCAACAATGCAAAAGCAAAAATTAGGGCTTGGGAAGAGAGCACATTGGCAGGGAAGAAAATCAAAACAAAGTGCTTTGTCAGCACTCGTTAAATGTTACACAGAACATAGAAATTTACAGCACATTACAGGCCCTTCGACCCCAATGTTGTGCGGAAAAGGACATGTCAAAATGAGAAGCGTGGGGGGGTGGGAGGAGGAGAATTGCAAGCTGATAGGTGAAAGGTGAAAGGTGAAAGGGGAAAGGGGAAGGTGGGTCAGTGGGGGAGTGGACATGAAGTAAGCTAGGAAGTGACTGGTAGAAAAGGTAAATGGATCAAGAGGCATGAATCTGATAGGAGAGGACAATGGAATAAAGTGAAAGGGTTGGGAAACTCAGGATAGGTCATTAGGGTGGGGCTGGAGAAGAAAATGGCTGTGTGGGCCATCAAAATGGGGGAAAGTGAAATGGGTGGAGAAATTTGTGAAACAGAACAGGGGAGTGATTACTGGAAGTTAGTAAAATTGATGTGGCATCTGGTCACCTGCCAGCTTGTACACCTCCCACTCTCTCACACCTTCTTATTCTGGTTTTGATTTCTTTCCTTCCCAGACCTTATTAAGGATCTTAGCCTGAAACATCAACTGTTTATTCCCCTCCAAAGTTGCTGTCTGGCCTGCTGAGTTCCTCCAACATCCTGTGTGGGTTTCACTAATTCTGAATTACGTTCCAGGAGGTCAAACCAAATGTCAATCAGTAGAATCAAAATACACTTTTCCAGCAACTGCAGAATCTTTTCTGTGTATCAGTGTGGACATTGTGAGAGCAAATCAATGAGATGGAGACTTCACCATCCTCTACAGGCAAACAGCTGGCCTAGCCTTCTTGGAGCAGGTAACATTGGCATTCATTAGGTCACACACGGCAGAAGAGCTCTCAATCATCAGAGCAGGAGTTAAAAACAAAATGAGGAAATTCATTTTGTTCGTAATAAAGAAGAAATTGAATGAAGAGAGAGATGGTGTCATGGTAATAAAAGCAATCTATTTCATGTCTAGAAGCAGTTTCTAAATCTAAATTACCTCAATACATCTACTGGTGGTTCATTAACCAGGTGTATTTTTATATGTAAAGAGGATATAGGTGGGTATATTTTTATGTACAGTACATGAATGAATGAATGCATAGAGGAATCCCAAGCTTCCTCTATTTATTTTAGCCTCTGGTTTGAGCAAAGCTTTTTTAAGTATACCCTCATCTTTGCTACCACATTTAGTTCAGAAACAAACCTGGTCATGCATTGCTTAAGTTGACTTGACATGTGGATCCTCTAAATTGCTGTAAATTCCTCTGCTCTTGGCCTCAGTCATGCTGATTGTCACAATAGATAACTCCACAGCAACACAGATGAGTACCTTGATTCCTTACAAGTACATTGGGAAAGAGGTACAAGATTCTTAGGTCCCACATCATCAGATTTAGGAACAGTTAATTTACCTACAACTGTTGGGCTCTTGAACCAGCGTCTATAACTTCACTGGGTACAGCACAACTGATTCCACAACCTATGGACTCACTTTCAAGGACTCAACTCATATTCTCAGTAGTATTTATTTATATTTTTAAGTGTATTTGCACAGATTGTCTTCTTTTGCACATTGATTGCTTGTCAGTCTTTGCTTGTGTGTCGTTTTTCACTGATTCTATCGTATTTCTTTGTTCTGCTGTGAATGCCTGTAAGAAAATGAATCTCGGGGTAGTAGACAGTGACCTGTACATACTTTGACTTGGAAATACAGAAGTCGAGGAACACATTAAATTAGGTACTTGCTCCCAGCAGACTGCACACTATCACAGCTGTGTGAGAGTCCCTTCACCAGGAGGACTTCAGCAGCTTAAGGCAGCTGACCATCACTTTCTTAAGGGCAATTAAAGGATATTGATAAATGCCAATCGTTCCAACAATAAGCAGTTCTTAAAGCATGAATATGGAAAATGTGCACGCCTACCACCCTCCACGTGCTCTTTTCTTGCTACTGCCATCAGGAAGAAGGTACAGGAGCCTCAGGACTCCACCAAGTTTAGGAATAGTTATTAGCCTTCAAACATCAGGGACTTAAGTTCACTCAACTTTACTTGGCCCAGCATTGAAATATTTCCATAACCTATGGCTCACATTCAACGCTCTTCATCTCATGTTCTCAATATTTATTGCTTATTTATTATACTTACTATTATCTCTTTCTTTTTGTGTATGCACAGTTTGTTGCACGTTGGTTGGTGCAGCCTTTCATTGATTCTGTTATGGTTATTATTCTATAGATTTATTGACTATACCCACAAGAAAATGAATCTCAGGGTTGTATATCGTGACATATATGTATTCTGATAATAAATTTAATTTGAACTTTATATTAAAACTGAGGAGAGTGATCCATAAGGGAAAGAGAAGGAGGAGAGGCACCAGAAGGAGGTGACAAACAGGTGAGGACAAGAGGTAGGGGAGGGGTCAGAAAAGGAAATTAAAGAAGAGGGAAGGGGAGGGAGAAAGAATTAATGGAAATTGGAGAAATCAATGTTAATGCCATTGCTTTGGAAGCTACCAAGACAGAATATGAGGTGTTGCTCCTTCAACCTGCAACTGTCCACATTGTGTTTTATAAGAATGGTTTATATTTACAGTATATTTATTGTGCTTTTATGCTTATTGTTCTTTTTTATGCTGCAACAGATCTGGAGTAACAATCACTTTGTTCTCCTTTGCACTCGTGAACTGAAGAATGACAATAAACAGTCTTGAATCTTGAACCTTGAGCTGGCCAATTGGCCTGTTTCTATGATGTATAACCCTATGATTCCAGTACGGGAGAAGCAGTAAAGAATGAACTGATAGATATTGGAACTGACAGATTAGAGCTATTAGTAACAGCTTATGTTTCTTTCTTTGGAAAAAAGTAGCCTAAATGGAGACCTGATAGTCTTTAGAATTATAAAATAGCTTTTATAATTTAAACCCAAAGAATATGTCACCATTTGACAGAATGAAAAGCATAGTTCATGAATACATGATAATTATTAATTAATCCAATAGTGAAAAAAATGGAGAAATTTTTTTTAATCAAAAAAGTAGTTAGAAATTTCAACTCTGTGACACAGGCAATGAAAAAGCATTACTCTCTCTAAAGAAAATTAGGTGAGCAATTGAGAGAAAAATTAGTATACCAAAATTATGAATGTTATAGATAGGGTATATGCAAGCAGGCTTTTTCCACTGAGTTTCAGTGAGATGAGAACAAGAGGTTATGGGTTAAGGGTGAAAGGTGAAATGTTTCAGTGAACCTGAGGGGAATCTTATTCACACAGTGGGTGGTGAGAATGTGAAACAAATTGCCAGTGAAGTGGTGGAGAAAATTTAAGAGAAATTTTGATAGGTACATGGAGGAGAGGGGTATGGAGAGCAATGTCCAGATGTGGGTTGATGGGGCTGAGCAGAATAATCATGCAGCATGACCTTGGTGGGCTAAAGGGCCTGTTTTGGACTGTTGTGTTCTATGACTCTATGACTCTCAAAGAAGAAAGGAAGGTATATGAGAGAGATGGAATAGAAGTAATTGGTGTGGAGTAAACACACCAAACAGAATTTTATATAATTCATCCCCAGGATATTAACATACACTCAGTGGCCACTTTAATAGGTTCAGCTGTAAATCTGCTCTTTAGTATAAATATCTAATCAGCCAATTATCTGGCAGCAACTCAATGCATAAAAGCATGCGGACATGGTCAAGAGGTTCAGTTGTTGTTCAGACCAACCATTAGAATCTGGAAGAAATGTGATCTGTGACTTTGATCATGGAATGGTTGATGGTGTCAGAAGGGGTGGTTTGAGTATCTCAGGAACTGCTGATCTCCTGGGATTTTCATGCAGAACAGTCTCTTGAGATTACAGAGTTTGTGATAAGAAAAAAAAAGTGAGCACCCATTCTGTGGGGGGAAATGCCTTGTTAGTGAGAGAGGTCAGAGGAGAATGGCCATACTGGTTCAAGGAAGGTGACAGTGACTCAAATAGCCACACTTTAAAACAGTGGTGTACAAAAGAGCATCTCTGAATCTACGGCTTGTCTAAGCTTGAAGAGGATGGGCTACAACAGCAAAAAACCATGGTGATACAGTTACTGAACACTTTATCCTGAAACATAGTTTAATCAAGAGAAAATCTTGCCTGATGAACCTGTTGGAATTCTTTGAGGTGATTACATGTAGGATAAATAAAGGAGATGCAGTGAATGTTGTATATTTGGACTTTCAGAGGGCCTTTGACAAGGTGCCACACATGAAGCTGCTTACCAAGTTAAGAGCCCATGGTATTACAGGAAAGTTACTGGTATGGTTAGAGCATTGGTTGATTGATAGGAGGTAGCAAGTGAGAATAAAAGGATCCTTGTCTGGTTGGCTGCCAGTGACTAGTGGTATTGGGACCAATTCTTTTTATGCTGTGTGTCCATGATTTAGATGATGGATTAGATGGCTTTGTTGCCAAGTTTGCAGATGATATGAAGATTGGTGGAGGCGCAGGTAGTGTTGCGAAAACAGATAGATAGTGGAAGGACTTAGACATCAGACTAGGAGAATGGGCAAGAGAGAGGCAAATGAAATACAATGTTGGAAAATGCATGGTCATGCACTTTGTTAGCAGAAATAAATGTGCAGACTATTTTCTAAACAGACAGAAAATCCAAAAACCTGAGATGGAAAGGGACTTGGGTGTCCTTGTGCAGAACACCCTAAAGGTTAATTTTCAGGATGAGTTGTGGTGAGGAAGGCAATTGCAATGTTAGCATTCATTTCAAGAGATCTAGAAAACAAGAACAGGGGTGTAAGGCTGAGGCTTTATAAGGCACTGATGAGGACTCACCTTGAGTATTGTGATCAGTTTTGCGCTCCTGATCTAAGAAAAGATATGCTGGCATCAGAGAGGGTTCAGAGGAGGTTCACAAGGATGATTCCAGGAATGAAAGAGTTATCATATGAGGAATGTTTGATGGCTCTGGGTTTATACACACTGGAATTTAGAAGGATGAGAGGGGAACCTCATTGAATCTTTCAAATGTTGAAAGGCCCAGATAGAGTGGATATGGAAAGGATGTTTCCCATGGTGGGGGAGTTGAGGACGAGAGGGCACAGCCTCAGGATAGAGGATCATCCATTTAAAACAGAGATGTGGAAAAATTGTGGTGATTATTACCACAGCCAGCTCTGGAGGCCAGGTTGTTGAGTATATTTAAGGCAGAGATTGATTGGCCATGGCATCAATGATTGTGGGGAGAAGGCCGGGGATTGGGGCCAAGGATGAGAAAAAAACAGCAGCCATGGTTGAATGGCGGAGCAGACTCAATGGGCCAAATGGCCTAATTCTGCTCCTATGTCTTATGGTCTTATAGTCTTTCTTAGGTACAGGAGATTCCCAATTAAGTGGGCACTGATTGTAGTTTGTAAAGCAAGCATTTGTGTGATGATTAATTTGCCCTTTCAGGGATCAGTCCGAGTCATCTAACATTGTTGGTCTCGAGTCAACAATAGGCAAAAAGTGTAAGGACAGTAAAACATACAGGTAATTTAGTAGTCAGCATTATTGAGACTGTTTTCATGCCAAATTTATTTAAAACTGTGCATTTAAAATCTCTGCTTGGGATTCAAACTATTCCCTGCATAATCCCTGACCCAAGATAATCAAAACGCTTGCTGAAGATGTGCTTGTGCACACATATGCGTATATCAAGAATGTTCCTGTCTCAAACCAAACAAATTTAAATGTATGTCCACAATTCCCTGTTAAATTAATCTGGAAAGACTGAAGAAGTGATTTATGAGGATGTTGGCGGGACTTGGGGACTGATTTCTGGGGAGAGGTTGAACAGGATAGAACTTTATTCATTGGAGAGGAGAAAATCAGAGTAATTTAGAGGTGTGACATGCTGTGCAAAAGTCTTAGGCACATATATACAATATTTCATGAGGGGACTGAGGTCCTTTGGAGTATGCAGGCCTCTCCTTCACTACTTCTACCACTCTACTGTCACCAATACAATCTTCTATGCGGTGATGTGCTGGGGCAATGGGATCAACATGGGTGATGCCAACAGACTCAATAAACTGATCAGAAAGGCTGGCTCTGTTAGATTAGATTATGAGGACACTCAGTCCTCGTTTATTGTCATTTAGAAATGCACGCATTAAAAAATGATACAATGCTCCTCCAGAAAGACATCACAGAAACACAGGACAAACCAAGACTAAAACTGACAAAACTACATAATTATAACATATAGTTACAACAGTGCAAAGCAATACCGTAATTTGATAAAGAGCAGACCATGGGCGCGGTAAAAGAAAGTCTCAAGTCCCGATAGCCCCATCATCTCACACAGACGGTAGAATGGAGAAACTCTCCCTGCCATGAACTCCAAGCGCCACAAACTTGCCGATGCATTGGAAGCACCCGACCGCAACCGACTCTGAGTCCATCTGAAAACATCGAGCATCCGACACCGAGCACCAAGCACCATCTCTGCCGAGCGCTTTGACCCCGCCACGGCCGCTGAGCAACAAGCAAAGCCGAGGACTCGGGGCCTTCCCCTCCGGAGATTCTGGATCAACAGTAGCAGCGGCAGCAAAACAGGCATTTCAGAATTTTCACCAGATGTTCCTCCGTGCTCTCATGTCTGCCTCCATCAAATCAGGATTGTGCATGGCACCCTACTTGACAGATAACAGATATAATTTCACCGGAGTGGCCGCTTCAATCTGTGTCGCGCCGCCATCTTCTCCTCCCGAGTCAAACTGGACAAAGGATCCTCCAAAAAATCCTGGCAATTTTGGACAATGTTTCTCATGCTCTGCATGCTGCCTTGGCTGAACAGAGGAACACTTTCAGTAAGAGACTATGACAACCGCACAACTCAAAAGAGCACTGTATGAGGTCATTCTTACCCTGAGCCATTAGGCTCTATATTAAGTCAACTTAAAGCTGGGGAAGTGATGACCATTTCCTGTTGGACTGTTATTAACCTCAGTTTACCAGAGCTCTCTGTGTGGGCACATGGCCAAGTGGTTAAGGCATTGGACTAGCTACCTGAAGGCGTGAATTCGAGCCCCAGCCGAGGGAACGTGTGCGTCCTTGAGCAAGGCGCTTCCCCACATTGCTCTGCAACAATACTGGTGCCAAGCTGTATGGGTCCTAATGCCCTTCCCTTGGACAACATTGGTGTCGTGGAGAGGGGAGACTTGCAGCATGGGCAACTGCTGGTCTGCCATACAATCTTGCCCAGGCCTGTGCCCTGGAGAGTGAAGACTTTCCAGGCGCAGATCCATGGTCTCGCAAGACTAACGGATGCCTTTACTTTACTTTACCAGAGCTCTGTTTAAGGTCTGTTTAGCTCTGTTTACCACGTCCTGCTATAGTGGACACCCTGTGCAAAACTACCATCAGTTCTTATCTGAACACTGTGAATGTGCACCCCTTACTATATAATATTACAGTAGTACTTACACTACCATCTTATCAATGCGATTCTTGTAATCTTTGACTTGTAAAGCTTCTACATCTTATTTTAAGGTCATTTGCATTTTTTATTCTTTCTTGCTTGTCTTCTAATATCTGTGCACTTGTAATGCTACTGTAACACTGTAATTTCCTTTGGGATCAATAAAGTATCTATCTATTTATAGCCAGGGTGCCTGAGACTTTTGCACAGTACTGTATTTGTCAACGTAGAGCGGAGAGTGAGTATGTAAATCTGGCAGGAGCACAGGATGTTGGGAATAGCGAGGGTGGAGCGCCACGGCAGGAGGGTGGCACAGGTGGCAGAGAAGGAGTGCCAAGGGTGGAGGCTGGCACCCAGCGCTGAGACACCAGGCAAAAACATTTGATTCCATTTGGTTTATTGATCATTAAGGAATGTCCTTCTGGTGCTTCCTGATCCCTGCCCTCTCCCTTCCCCTTTTCCCAACCATGATTCCCCTCTCCCTGTTGCCTTCCCACTCTCGGTCCACAATAGAGACTCATATCAGGATCAGGTTGATCATCGCTCACATATGTCATGAAATTCGTTTATTTTTCTGCAGCAGCAGTACGGCACAATACCTAAAATTTCTACCGTACCACGCAGAAGTCTTAAGCATGAAAGCTATATATATGAAACAAAGACTTTTGTGCAGTACTGTATAAAATCGCAAGGGGCATAGGTAAGGTGGGGAAAGTGTACAGTGATAGATTCATAGAGTAATAGAGAGGTACAGGAGAGAAACAGGCCCTTTATCTCATTTAGTCTGTGCCGAACTATTGAAACTGCCTATTTATAGTCTGTTTCACACAGTTGGGGAATCAAGAACTAGAAGGGATGCGTTTAAGGTGAGACGTGAGAGATTTAATAGGACTCTTAGGAGAAACATTTTCACCCAGGAGATGGTCAGTACATGGAATGAGCTACCAGAGGAAGAGTTTAATGCAGGTACATTTAACAACATTTAAAAGACACTTGGAAGAGTACACTACATGGATGGGGAAGTTTTAAATGGAGATGGACTACATGTGGGTAAATGAGACCAAGTTAGATAGGAATTTTGGTGAGCATAATCATTTAGCATTGTAGCACAGGTACAGACAATTCAATCTATCCAGCCCATTCTGCTGAGTCCCAATCATTCACAGCTGCGCCATACTAATCCATGTTACTTATCCAAACTTCTCTTAAACATTGCAATTAAACACACGTCAACCACTTCCACTGGCAGCTCATTCCACAGTCTCAGTACCATCTGAGTGAAGAAGTTCCTCCTCAGGCCCCCCCTAAATATTTCACCTTTCACACTTAACCCGTAACTTCTAGTTCAAGTCTCCCCTATCCTCAGTAGAAAAAAGCCAGCTCACATTTACCATATCAATTGTATGTAGACAGCAAGGTTGCAATGGAGGGCCTCACATAGATCAGTGGTCCCCAACCTCTGGGCCGCGGACTGATGCCGGGCCGCGAAGCATGCAGCGGTGCGGAGGTAGCCGGGATGCACCCAGCACATCTTTAAGAAAAAAGTCAAAATAAACTAGCTAATTAATTAGGTGCCATAAATGTCGGCCCAGATAGGCCTCTGACAGGCTGCATGCTTCACAGCCCGGTATCAGTCCGCGGCCCAGAGGTTGGGGACCACTGATCTATGTGAGGCCCTCCATTGCAACCTTGCTGTCTACATACAATTGATATGCAATCCAGGGCAGTACGATATGGACAGAAAGCTGTTGCCAAGGCAGCAGGCTCTCCCTCTCCACACAGCAGATGAATCCAAAGGAATAGCAGAGACCGATACAGTTTGGCATCAGTGGCATTGCAGGAGTTGACAGTTAGTGTTGAGCTCAATGTAGGCCTGCCTTAGCTCCAGAATTTTCCCTCAGGGTTTTCTCCCAAAACATTCCCCATGAGAGGGTAGAGCGGATGTTTGAGATCAGAGTTTTCCTTTTCCAAGTTAGCTGCCAACCACACCTGACAAGCCCCATCTGTCCAAAGCTATTGGTTTTAAGGTGCCAGTAACCTGCCTTTGCCTCTGCTCCTGTCAGGAGAAACAGTTCCATCAGGTTTAGTAGCTAAGTCGTACATGAAGGCCAGGAGCTGGACTTGGTTGTCATAGGCTACTTGAGACGCAGACCATTGAGAGCATTTAATAGGTAATGGGATCTTATCCCATTACCACCCTCCCAACCAGCTAGGAAACCTATCTTTAACCCTCATAATTTTGTATACAAACCAGCTAGGCCAAAAGGTCTATTTCTGTTCCGTATGGCTCTGCAGCTCTAAATCAAAACTCAGCATTCCTCAGTCAATCTAAGTATGGAATTCCAAAGATTGAAACCTAATTTATCAAGGTTACAATGCAGCAAATTCTTTCCAGTTGACTGTCCAAATCACAGCAGCTAACCCTGAAAGGGAAGGGCATTGTGGATTCACAGCAGAAACACAATTTACTCAGATGTTGTTGCAAAAACTCCATACATCTAATAATAAAATGATAAAATGGTACTTGGTTTAAGACTGCCAGGAGAGACCGGAATCTTCAGGGAAAATTGAAGCATCTATCTGACCACGCAAGGGACAGATGATAAATAGGGTGAATCTCATTTTGACACCATCTCAGGAAATTAAAAAAAAACAAGCAACTGCATGGAACTGACATTAAGCAGCGGTGAGTAAGTGGACAAAACCTGTCCTGCATTAATCTTGTCTTGCCTCTGACGGCAGCAAAAACTTGCATACTTATAAATTTGAACTGGTACTGTGGCACTCGAACAAATCTTTTTTTACAGCTCGGGTGGTGGAGTTTGGAGTTCAATTCAGTTGAAATCTGTAAGGAGTATGTACGTTCTTCCCATGCCAGCCTGACTAAGTGTGTTTTCTCCGGGTGCTCCGGTTTCCTCCCACAGTCCAAGGGTGTACCAGTTAGTGGGTTAATTGGTCATTGTAAATTGCCCTGTGATGAGATGCTGCCTGTTAAGCTGCTGACATTTAGGGCAGCAGTAAAGTCCCTCCATCTCTCTATGCCCTTGGCCATCTTCTTCCAGGGGTGCTTCAGGGTCCTCACATATGAGGATCTTCTGGAGGCTCATGGTGTGGAATGATGACAGCTTAGCAAAGTCGCTCTCTGTCACACGCCAGCATTCTGACATGTACAAGAGTGTGGACAGAACACAGCTCTAGTACAACTTCATCCTGGTGTAGGTGTTGTACTTAGTCCTGTGACTAGGCTAGTGTTAAGTAGACAGGTTGCTAGGCAACATGGCTCATTGGGCCGGAAGGCCTGTTTTGCACTGTATCTCCAAATAAAATAAGATAAATTTGGTATCACATTTTTTGCCTTTATGTTTCAGTTTGTTGCATTGTCACCTTGATAAATTAGGCTTTAATCTTTGGAATCCCTTAGTTACGTTGAATTTGCTTGACGGTGGAGATGGTTGTGCCTAGATGGAGCTGGTTGAACGTACAACACTGTTGCGATCCTGTGTGTTGGAGCCTCCATAGCAGGGGCTGATACAAAAATGATTCATGCACAAGTACGTACATAGATCAGGTCAGTCTGTTCCGAGAGCAGGTTAAATTCTTCTTCCAAATGTAATTAGCCGGACACTGATACTGTGATTTCACCATTCATCAATTGAGGAATTATGATACAATCGCAATAGTCTTTTCCTTCTGATTTGTCTAAGGACATGTTTTCTTTATGCTGAACTGTTCAGCAGCTCACCAGATCAGAGCTCAATGAATAAACCTCTTATTTTTATGTGGGAAAGGATGACTGATAGTGTGACTATCTCCCCTCTCACGTGACTTGCATCAAAAGCATTGAATAATCCACTTCAAAGTTGGACAAAGGCCTCACAGAGTTTGTCATGACTCTGAACATTCTTCATAGCAAATTCATTCACTGCTGTTTTGTTGGAAATGCAAAAGACAATTTCTGCATGGCAAGGCCAGATCCCTAGCAACTTTAGAGGGTCAGCTGTTGGTTCTTTGGTAGCTTGCTTCTGGGTCAGAAGGTCATAGGTTCAAGCCCCTCTGGTGACACCCGAGAAGAAAGATTTAGATTCAAATTTTACAGTCCAGCATTCCGTCTTTCACACATGAGACAAGTTAAGAAGTTCTCCCTAGTTCCTTGGCTAATTATTTTGTTCAATTAAAATCCTTAACTCAGATTATCTAGCATATAAAGCATTTCTGCCAAGGGAGACAGCTGAATTCCTGACAATAACTACAATTCTTTAATTTGGGGCAGCAGAGTACATAGCCGTTATTGTAACACCACCACAGCTCCAGCAACCCAGGTTCAATACTCGCCACTGTCCGTAAGGAGTTTGTATCTTCTCCCCATGACCATGTGGATTTTGTCCAGGCGCTTCCGTTTCCTCCCACTTTCCAACATAGCATTGCCACGGGGCTCAGCAGAACAACACAGAACACAACAAGCAACAAAACAACAACAGCGAAACAACCTTGTTCCTCCCTCCCAACTAACCACACATCCACACAGACAGTCTTCCAATCCCAGAACAGGCTTTCAGGCCTCCAGCAGACTCACAGACAATAACCCTTTCACTTCCCCAACGGACTTCTGACAAATAGACCCAGGGCTTTGGCCATCGGATTTTGACCACGCTTCAGTCTTTGCCATTGACTTCAGGATTAGCCAGGATTAGTCAGTCTGTCTTCTCCCCCTTTGCATCAGGCAGAGGATACAAAGCATTCAGAGCACATACCACAAGACTCAAACATAGCTTCTAGCCCACTGCTAACAAGCTCTTAAACAGCGCTCTTATACGTTAACAAAGATCTCTCAATTTCCTAGTGTACCTCATCCTGACCCTTGAACTTTATTTGTCTTCCTATAGTCTCAAGAAATGTTATACTATTTTCTGCATTTAGGCTTTTTATTTCTTTCTGTAATACCTCGATAGATGTAATTATGGAATGATCTGTCCGGATGGCATGCAAACAAAAGCATTTCACTGCATTTTATTGGCAATAATAAACCAATTATCTATTGCCAATTGTTGTGCATTTATTATTTCAATAACAGTTGAGTAATCTTATAAATATATTGATTAGTTAAGCGTTCTTGTTCATTTAAATAATTCGTTATAGGTTATATGTATAAATACATGAATTGCATACATCACCACGCTACCACATGGTACGTGCGCACCTCGCTTAAAGTAACCTAAACAGCAAGTTGCACTCAAATTTTCGGACTCCCGTGTCTTCCTTTGAATTAGTTTAATGTTTTGAAGTTACAAGACAATAAATAAAGACAATCAATAAATAAAAGTTCACACTTTGTGCTGTGCCTGGAATGACAGATTAGAGGAAAATGGTTTCAGTATCCACCCTGCAGTCCCTATTGCTGATACAGAGCAATGATACAGAGTTCTGGGAACTCTCATGGTCCCAGAACACATTCTACACAATCATGAAAGCTCACCAATGCTTCTACTTTCTGAACAGGCTGGAGAGAGCTGGATTGTGCACATTAATATTTACACTGTTCTACAGATGTACAGTAGACAGCATCCGAACAGGTTATGTCACTGCACAGCACAGAAACTGCTCTGTGGTGGACTGGAAGGCTCAAAACAGGTAGTCAAGCCTTTCCAATGCATTACTGGCACAGCATATCTGCCGTCAAGGGCATATAGAAAGCAGAATGCCAGAAATCATGAAGGCCAGTAACATCACGAAGGACCCCATTCACCCTGCTCTTGGATTGTTTGTCCTACTCCCATCAGGGAGGAGGCTACATTGCATCCATACCAGGACAAACAGAGTCTAAAACAGTTACTTTTCCCAGCAATAAGTTTGATCAACACCTCCAACAATGAACCCTCCTCATCGCATCCCCCCACCATCACTATTTTATCATTTCCTGTCAGTCACCTCATGTACAGACACTCCTGTGCCTAGCATCACTTTATGGACATACAATCAATATGTGTATATAGGCTATCTTAAGTATTCATATTTATTGTGTCTTTTTTATAATTGTGTTTTCTTTATCCTTTTTCTGTGCTGCATCAGATCCAGAGTAACCATTATTTCATTCTCCTTTACACTTGTGTACTGGAAATGACACTGAACAATCTTGAATCTTGAAATAAGACAGCATAGAGGATGCTTGGCTTCATCGTTCAAGGCACAGACTGTACGGGCAGGGAAGCTGTGGCACAACTTTACAAAACACAAGATCAGAACATGTTAGAGTACTGTGTGCCATTCTGGTCATCACTCAATGACTCTATCCAATTGCAGAGGGAGGCATTGATTCCCAAGGTCCAGAGTTGGGAGATGAGTTTCCTTGGAATAATACTACTTCATGTCACTATTATCAGAAGATGAAGAGAAATTCTTCCTGCAGTACTATCTAGTATTTATTCATCAACAACATCAATAAAGTTCTAAGTTCAAAGTAAATTTATTATCAAAGTACATTCATAACTGATCTATGAGTTGGTGCAGTGGTACAGCGAGTAGAGTTGGTTAGGGTTCAATCCTCACCTCAGGTGTTGTCTGCATGGAGTTCGTTATTATCCATCAGAAATCAGGGTCCTCAACTAGCGTGGATAACTTCACTCAACTTAGCACCGAACTGATTCCACGATGAATGAACTCATTTTCAAGCACTGTTCAGCTCATAAACAACAGAAAATCTGCAGATGCTGAAAATCCAAGCAACACACAAAATGCTGGAGGAACGAAATGTCGACTGTACTCTTTCCCATTGATGCTGCCCGGCCTGCCGAGTTCCTCCAGCATGTTGACTGTACAACTCCTATTCTCTGTCTAGTTTATTTACATATATATTATTTACATAGTTTGTCTTCTTTTTACACATTGGCTGTTTGTCAGTCTTTGTGTATAGTTTTTCATTGATTCCACTGTATGTTTTTACTGCGAATGCCTGCAAGAAAATGAATCTCAGGATAGTATATGATGACATACAGGTACTTTGGTAATAAATATACTTGAATTTACTTTGAACTTTGAACTATGTGTTATAGTTTCTCAACACATCCCAAACATGTTCTGTCTGGAGGTTAATGTAGATAAACTGTAAGACCATAAAATATAGGAGCAGAATGAGGCCATTTGGGCCATCGAGTCTGCTCTGCCATTTCACCATGACTGATTAATTTCCTGGCCACATGAATTGCTTCTAGTAGATAGGTGAGTGGGACAACATTGGTGGGAACATGAGGAAAGGTAGTGTTGTAATAAGACTGCTCTGTGAGTTGGCATGGACAAGGAACTGAACTGGTGTTCTTCTACATCGTGGGGAGATACTGCTCGACTGCCAATAGCTGTACAGTGGAAGCTTGCCGTTCAGGAAATGTATTCTATTCCCCATATTAGAATGAAGTTGTAGTTCAAAACTGCTGCAAGGCCTCTTTTGGATTTCTTCTCATTTTGCTCATTTTTCTACCTTAAATAGCACCTGGAACCATAGGACCTATCCCATCTCTGTGGTCTCCCAGTGTCAGAAGTTAAATTGGCTTCTCTCTGGTAAGCAAGTATCCCACCCGTGGACAGCCATGCCCATTACCAGCTCCACTTATTGTTTCAATGACTTCTTTGGGTTTTAGGCAGTCTGCAATCCTATTTCCTGCAGGGCTCACACTGACAGTCAATCTAAAATTGGATTTGGACTCAGTGGGGGGGATGGGGAGAGGATGGCTAACAGGGTAGGGAGTTGAGGAAGTGCAGCATTACATTGATTAATTAAACCAATAGTCTGCAAGTTGCCAAGACAAGCTCAAAACATTCTATGCAGAACAGAATAATAACAAGGCTTCTTATACTGAAGACAGTGCGATATCCAGTAATACTCTCCGCAGTAATAATATGCCCCGTTGCTCAAGAATTGGATGATCACTTTGTCTGACTGTCTTATCAGCAAAGCAATGCTATTAGATCTTAAATTGCGAATTGTCACGGCAATATATTCAACTCATGCAACACACAAAGCTGATTACAGCAATCCATATATATTAGCACTACTCTGGGAAAAAATAAAATCAACATTGATCGCTGGCACAATGATTGATAGATTTATTTCTTATTAAGATTTATCTCTTTTCTTATACGTGGCTCTTCTTTCAAAACAGGACGTCTACAGCAATTTGCTGCAAAGACATACCCAGCCCAGGGAACACAAAAAATTCTTTTATCAATCCTGATGAAGGGTTTTGACCTGATATATCAACTATATATTCCTCTCTATAGATGGTGTCTAACCTGCTGTGCTCCTCCAGCATTTTGTCTGTGTGTACCTCAAGATTTCAAGTATCTGCAGAATCTGTTGTTGATGATAAGTTCTTGCTTGTGGGCCAAAATTGGGAGGGGTTGGAATCATCACACTGGCCAAGCAAAGACCTGTCACATACATCTGGCCAGCAATACTTCCCAAACCCACAACCTCCACCAACTAGGAAGACAAGAGTGGCTGATGCATGGGAGTTCCTCCAACCATCAGTTCTCCTTGATATTGCATATCATCCTGATTGGCAATAAATCCTTGTATCTTGTATGAGACAAAAATGCTACATAAGAGGTGTCACATTTGAGAGGTGAGAGGTTTGCTGTCTTACTTCAAGATTCAAGATTGTTCAATGTAATTTCCAGTACACAAGTGTAAAGGAGAACTAAATACTGGTTACTCTGGATCTGATGCAGTGCAAAAGATAAGATAAAGAACACAATTATAAAAAAGACACAAAAATATAAATACTAAAGATAGCTTATATACGGATATTGATTGCATGTCCATAAAGTGATGCTAGGTACAGGAAGACACAGGGAAATCTGCAGATGCTGGAAATTCAAGCAACAGACACATAAAATGCTGATGAACGCAGCAGGCCAGGCAGCATCTATAGGAAGAGGTACAGTCGACGTTTCGGGCCGAGACCCTTCGTCAGGACTCAAGTCCAAGAAATGGCGATTGCATTTATGGATTTGACGGAGGATGAAATACTGTAACGGGTAGGACCATTACAGATGGCGAAGAAAGTGTCCCTGAGGTGTGGCAGGGATTGGGATAGGGACGCCAGGTACCTTCTCATGGCGGAGAGGGTCGCCTTCAGAGCTCGACGGGAGAAGCAACGGGAGGCAGAGTCAATAAAATGTGAGTACCTGGGATCCTCAGAAGGTCCAAATTGAGAGGCTTGAAAACTAATCCTGAAGCCAACTGGAGTAAGTTGGCGGCGGGGACATGTTCTAAGGAAGGATATATGGCTGTAATAGCGACTCTGAGTCAAGATGTGGTCGAAAAGTTGAAGGGCTGAAGAAATTATAGATGGGGAGCAGTGGGAGAGGGTTTCACTAAACTCCCATTTAAGAGAAGATCTAAACTTCTTCAATGTAGGCATCACTGGAAGAGGCTTTGCAGTAGTGAATTTAAAAACGCAGACACAAGGAAATCTGCTGATGCTGGAAATTCAAGCAACACACACAAAAAATGCTGGTGGAAAACAGCAGGCCAGGCAGCATCTATAGGAAGAGGTACAGTCGAATGCACCTATTCCATAGATGCTGCCTGGCCAGCTGCGTTCCACCAACATTTTTTGTGTGTGTTGCTAGGTACAGGAATGTCTGTACATGAGGTGATTGACAGGAAATGATAAAATAGTGGTGGGGGGGTTGTGATGAGGAGGGTTCGTGGTGGAGGTGTTGATCAGCCTTATTGCTTGAGGAAAGTAACTGTTTTGGACTCTGTTGGCCCTGGTATGGATGCTATGAAACCTCCTTCCTGATGGGAGTAGGTCAAACAATCCAAGGGCAGGGTGAATGGTGGTCCTTGATCATGTTGCTGGCCTTCATGATTTCTGGCATGTTTCTGTCTATATGTCCTTGATGGTGGACAAGCTGTGTCAGTAATACTTTGAGAGGTGATCAATAATGAACAGTTTTGTAATGCTATGTAGAGATACAGCACAGTAACAGACCCTTCCGATCCAATGAGCTCGTGCCGCCTAGTAGCATGCACGTGACCAATTAACCTACTAACCTGTAGGAAACCAGAGCATGCGGAGGAAACCCATGTAGTCATGGGGAGAAAAATACAGACTCTGCACTCCTCAGTCATTCCTTCATGTCTGAAGATATTTGGTTAGTGGACAATAATAGGACAGTGTGGTAGCATAGCTCAATCACTTTACGGCACAGGTGATCACCAGTTGGGGTTCAATTCCTGCCACTAACTATAAGGAGTTTATATATGCTCCCCGTGACCACGTGGGTTTCTTGTGGGGGCTCAGTTTCCTTCCACATTCCAAAGACTTACTGTTAGGATTGTTAAGTTGAAGACCTGCTATGTTGACACTGGAAGCATGGCACAATCCTTGGTACTGTGTCGGTCATTGACACTAAGTGACCCATTTCCCAAACAGTCCTTCCAGGTGAGGCAACGCTTCACCTGCAAATCTGCTGGGGTCGTCTGTTGTGTCTCGTGCTTCCGATGCGGCCTCCTCTACATTGATGAGACCCATCGTAAATTGGGGGACTGCTTTGTCAAGCACCTTTGCTCCATCCGCCGGAACTTTCTGGTGGTCAGATTTTTTAATTCAAATTCCCATTTCTGTTCCGACATGGCCTCCTCTTGTGCCACAATGAGGCCACCCTCAGGGTAAAGGAGCAACACCTTATATTCCATCTATGTAGTTTCCAAGCTGATGACATGAATATCAGTTTCTCCTCTTGGTAAAATTTTTCCCTCTCCCTCTTCTCTTTTTCTGTTCCCTCTTACCTCTTCTCTACCTGCCTATTACTTCGCCTTGATGTCCCTCCTCAATCCCTTTCTCATATGGTCCACTCTCCTTGCCTATCAGAGTCTTTCTTCTCCAGCGCTTGACCATTCCCACCTTCCAGCTATCCTCCTTCCCTTCCCCCCACCTTTGTTTCTGGAATTTACCCCTATCCTTTCCAGTCCTGAAGAAAGGTCTCCCCCCAAAATGTTGACTGTTTGTTCATTTCCATAGATGTTGCCTGACCTGCTGAGTTCCTCCAGCATTTTGTGTTTAGCATATCTCATAAAACCATAAGATATAGGAGCAGAATTAGGCCACTCGGGTTATCAAGTCTGCTCTGCCATTTTATCATGGCTGATTCAGTTTTCCTCTCAGCCCCAGTCTCCTGCCTTCTTCCCATATCCCCTCATGAAATGACCAATGAAGAATCAATCAACCTCTGCCTTAAATATACATAAAGACTCAGCCTCTGCAGCTGCCTATGGCAATGAATTCCACAGATTCACTACTCTCTGGCTAAACTAATTCATTCTCTTCTCTATTCCAAAAGAATGCCCCTCTATTCTGAGGTTGTGTCATTTGGTCTTAAGACTCTCCCACCATAGGAAACATCCTCTCCACATGCACTCTATCAAGGCCTTTCACCATTTGATAGGTTTCAATGAGGTCACCTCTCATTCCTTTGAATTCTCATGAATACTGTATGCTTTGAGATACATGTAACAAATAAATCTAATCTCTCCCTAAACTCTTTGCAGCCAGGAGTAGAGTGGAATGCACTGTGATAGCATTACACTTACTGTGTTGCCCTTTCATTGACCATCGAACAAATATCTTCAGGTGCAAGGGAATGACTGAGGAGGAATAGGGGGTGTGTCAGGGTGATTGGAGTGATGCTTCTGTCTGGCATATGCAAGTTCACCAGAAGTGTGATGGAGACATTGAGTCCAAGGGAAATCAGGGATCCTCTTTAGTATAACAAACACAAAATGCTGCAGGAACTCAGCAAGTCAGTCAGCATCTATGGAAATGAATAATGAGTCGAGCTTTTTGTGGCAAGTGCCAGGAAAGGACGAGGAAAGAAATCAAAATAAAAGGTGGGAGGGGAGGAGAGGAAGGAGTACAAGTTTGAAGGTGATCATTGAAGCCATGTGAGAGGGAAGCTAGGTAGGTGGGGGAGGGGTATGAAGTGAGAAGCTGGGAGGTGATAGATGGTAAAGGTAAAGGGTTGAAGGAAAAGACATCTGACAGGAAAGCAGAGTGGACAATGGGGAATGAAGGTACAGAGAAGGGAGAAATTACTGGAAGCTAGAAAAATCGATGTAAGCAACATGTCAGGAACTCTGACAAAGAAATGTAATTTATGATGGCATATGGCAAACATGGAACAAATCTATGCAATCATTTCAGAATGTTGTTTGTTGTTTAACTAAATAGATTAACACAAATCCAACATCCGTGAAGATGTGTTCAAACAGAAACATCTCTAGCTCCATCACACTGAGTACCAGCACCTCCCCACCGCCATGCCCCGGGCCGTGTGCTCAACCCGCTGCTGAAGCATGACCGTACTGCTAGAACCAGTTCCAGCCAAATCATCAGGGTCGCTGCTGACACAACAGTGGTTGACCTCACCAATGACAACAATGAGATGGTGTATAGAGAAGAGGGAGCGGCTGGCAGAATGGTGCAAGCACAGCGATTTGAGTCTCAGTGTGGACAAAGACTGAAGGAATGAGTGTTGACTTTATGAAGGTTTAGGCTGACTACTCCTACACAGACATGGCTCCGCCGTGGAGAGAGTTAGGAGCACCAAGTTTCTGGAAGTACTCATAGTGGCCAATCTCACCTGGTCCCCTAATGATTCCATATCCTGAGGAGATTGAAGCAAGCGAGGCTCCCCACCCCCACTCTAACCAATTTTTACAGCAGCACCATCCAGAGTGTCCTGACCACCACCATCTGAGATGGGAATTGTAAGGCATCTGACCACAAGTCCCAACAAAGGATTGCAAAGACTATAGAGGGGATCATCGGGGTCTCTCTTCCATCCATCAGAAATACTTCTAGGAGTGTGACATAATCAGGGCATTGTGAACAATCCTTCCCATCTGTCCAACAACCTTTTTGACCCCCTAATCATCAGGCAGAAGGTACTGCAGCATTACAACAAGAACTGTTAGGATTGGAAGCAGCTTCCCTGCCCAGGCCATAAGCCTACTGAACTGCCTGCCACCACCCAGGACTCATCACGTAGGAAGTGCCAATAGTGTTATACTGTTTACTTCTAACCTGTGTCTCAAAAACACTGTATTATTTCTCAATTTACTTGTGGTATTATTACTCTATGTGTTAAGCGTGTGAGTTGTATGTACTCTGTTGTGCATCTTGGTCTGGAGGAACGCTATTTCATTTGGTGTTATACGTGTGTACGGTTGAACAACAATGAATTTCAGCTTGATCATCAATCCTGGCTCATCCCTGAACACTATTAGAAATGAGCTAACATTGACCTAGAATTACAGCTGATTATTAAGTTAGCAACCTCTTACATAAATTCTGGAAATGCAACATCAACATTACTAGATGACAGCCTCGAGTTCAGCACCAACACAGAAGCTGTGTACAAGAAGGACTAGAGCCACCTCTACTTCCTGAGGAGACTGAGGAACTTTGTAGCATGCAGGTCTCTTCTGCCCATGTTCTACCAGTCTGCTGTCGCCAGTACAATCTGCTATGCCATGGTGTTCTGGAGTAATGGCATTAACAAGAGTGATGCCAACATGATCAATAAACTGGTTGGAAAGGCTGGCTCTGTTATAGGAGTCAAACAGGACACACTAGAGGCTGTGGTAGAACAAAGGACCCCAGGAAAATCCTGGCAACTTTGGACAATGTTTCTCACCCTCTGTATGCCACCTTGGCTGAACAGAAGAGCACTTTCAGTAATAAACTAAGACAACTGCGCTGCTCCGAAGAGAGCTATACGAGGTTATTTTTACCCTCGGCCATAAGGCACTATAATGAGTCAGCCTATAGCCAGGGAAGTGATGATCTTCTCCTGTTAGACCACAGAGGTAACTTACTTTTTACTCTTTCTTACCTCTCTTCTAATATTTATATACTTGTATATCTGTGCACTTGAAATGCTACTGTTACACTGTAATTTCCTTTGGGATCAACGTGGTATTTATCTATCTATCTAACTTCTTAATTTCAAAGTATATTTATTTAAAATGAATTTAAATCCTCCTGCTAATTTGGGATTTGAACTTATATCTGGAGTGTATTATAGGTCTTAGGATTGAAAGCCAAGAATCTAACCCTAATATTAGCATTGCACAGCTTCTAGTGAGCTGGATTATCTTGTTCCAATGCAGAAGTAGACTCAGTGGCAACTTTATTCGATACAGAGGTGGAACACAATGTGACCTTCTGCTGCTGTAGCCCACCTACTTCAAGGTTTCTGGTGAACGCAGCAGGCCAGGCAGCATCCGTAGGAAGAGGTACAGTTGACGTTTCGGGCCGAGACCCTTCATCAGGACTAACTGAAGGAAGAGTTAGTAAGAGATTTGAAAGTGGGAGGGGGAGGGGGAGATCCAAAATGATAGGAGAAGACAGGAGGGGGAGGGATGGAGCCAAGAGCTGGATAGGAGATTGGCAAAAGGGATATGAGAGGATCATGGGACAGGAGGCCCAGGGAGAAGGTAAAAGGGGATGGGGGGGACCCAGAGGATGGGCAAGGGGTATAGCCAGAGGGACAGAGGGAGAAAAAGGAGAAAGAGAGAAAGAATGTGTGTACATAAATAAATAACGGATGGAGTACGAGGGGGAGGTGGGGCATTAGTGGAAGTTAGAGAAGTCAATGTTCATGCCATCAGGTTGGAGGCTACCCAGACGGAATATAAGGTGTTGTTCCTCCAACCTTAGTGTGGCTTCATCTTTACAGTAGAGGAGGCCGTGGATAGACATGTCAGAATGGGAATGGGATGTGGAATTAAAATGTGTGGCCACTGGGAGATCCTGCTTTCTCTGGCGGACAGAGCGTAGGTGTTCAGCAAAGCGGTCTCCCAGTCTGCGTCGGGTCTCGCCAATATATAGAAGGCCACATCGGGAGTACCGGACGCAGTATATCACCCCAGCCGACTCACAGGTGAAGTGTCACCTCACCTGGAAGAACTGTCTGTCTGGCGGATGCTCTGTCCACCAGAGAAAGCAGATCTCCCAGTGGCCACACATTTTAATTCCACATCCCATTCCCATTCTGACATGTCTATCCATGGCCTCCTCTACTGTAAAGATGAAGCCACACTCAGGTTGGAGGAACAACACCTTATATTCCGTCTGGGTAGCCTCCAACCTGATGGCATGAACATCGACTTCTCTAACTTCCGCTGATGCCCCACCTCCCCCTCATACCCCATCCGTTATTTAGTTATATACACACATTCTTTCTCTCACTCTCCTTTTTCTCCCTCTGTCCCTCTGACTATACCCCTTGCCCATCCTCTGGGTTCCCCCCCCCCCGTCTTTCTCCCTGGACCTCCTGTCCCATGATCCTCTCATATCCCCTTTGCCAATCACCTGTCCGGCTCTTGGCTCCATTCCTCCCCCTCCTGTCTTCTCCTATCATTTTGGATCTCCCCCTCCCCCTCCCACTTTCAAATCTCTTACTAACTCTTCCTTCAGTTAGTCCTGACGAAGGGTCTCGGCCTGAAACGTCGACTGCACCTCTTCCTAGAGATGCTGCCTGGCCTGCTGCGTTCACCAGCAACTTTGATGTGTGTTACTTGAATTTCCAGCATCTGCAGAATTCCTTTTGTCTACTTCAAGGTTTGATGTGTTGTATATTCAGAGATGACTTCCTGCACACCACTGTTGTAATGCATAGTTATTTGAGTTACTGTCACCTTCCTGTCAGCTTGAATCAGTCTGGTCACTCACCTCTGACCTCTCTCATTAATAAGGCATTTTCACCCACAGAACTGTTGCTTAATGTTTTTTTATACAAACCACTCACTGTAAACTCTAGAAACTGTTGTGCATGAGAATCCCGGGAAATCAGCAGTATCTGAGATACAAAGGGGTCCAATATCCTAGCAGGCAGGTTTAATAGAGCTGTAAGGGAGGGTTTAAACTAATTTGGCAGGGGGATGGGAACCGGAGTGATAGGGCTGAGGAAGGGGAAAACAGAAATAAATCAAAGATCATGTGCAACAGAAATGTTAGAAAGGACAGGTGGGAGATGAGGCATAATCACAGCCAGTGGGATGAATTACAGGGCAATAGAAGCGTGGTGCAGTTAAAACAGAAGCTAAAAAATATGGACTGAACGTGTTATACTTGAATGCACACAGCATAAGAAATAAAATGGATGACCTTGAAATTCAGGTTAGTAGGCAAATGGGGTGGTGTGGCCCTGTGTATAAGAAATAATATCAAGTCATTGGAAAGAGATGACATAGGATCGGAAGGTGTAGAGTCTTTATGGGTTGAGTTAAGAAATGGAAAGGGTAAAAGGACACTAATGGCAGTTGTATACAGTCCTCCAAACAGCAGCAGGGATGTGGATTACAAATTACAGCAGGAGATAGAAAAGGCATGTCAGAAGGGCAAAGTCATGATAATCGTTGGGGATATTAACGTGAAAGTGGATTGGGAAAACCAGGCCAATACTGGACATCAAGAGAGAGAATTTGTAGAATGTCTAAGGGAGAGCTTTTTAGAACAGCTTGTTGTTGAGCCCACGAGGGGATTGGTTGCACAGCACTGGGTGTTATGCAATGAGCTGGAGGTGATAAGAGAGCTTAAGGTTAAGGAACCCTTAGGGAACAGTGATCACAATATAATCGAGTTCACTTTGAAATTTGAGAAGGAGAAACTAAATTCCAATGTGTTGGTATTTCAGTGGAATAAAGGAAATTACAGTAGCATGAGTCACACTCACAACAAGATGGAGGAACTCAGCAGGTCGGGCAGCACCCGTGGAAACGATCAGTTAACGTTTCGGGCTGGAACCCTTCATCTGACCCCAGCATCTGCAGAATATTTCATGTTTACAGTGGCATGAGAGTCGAACTTGCCATGGTTGACTGGAAGGAGACACTAGCAGGAAGGACAGCAGAGCAGCAATGGCTGGAGTTTCTGCGAAAAATGACGGAAGTTCAAGACAGATATATTTCAAATAAGAAGAAATTTTCAAATGGAAGAAGGACACTACCATGGCTGACAAGTGAGGTCAGAGGCAAAGTAAAAGCAAAAGAGAGGGCATACAAGGAAGCCAAAGCTAGAGGGAAAATAGAGGATTAGGAAGTTTTCAAAAACTTGCAGAAGGAAACTAAGAAGGTCATTAGGAAGCAAAAGATGAATTATGAAAGGAAGCTGGCGACTAATATCAAAGACGAAGCCTGACCCGCTGAGCTCTTCCAGATTGCCAGCGTCTGTAGTATCTCCTGTGTCTCAATGACCCCCAGACAGCATATTAGAGATGCAGCAGTCAATTTACACACTGCAAATGTCCACAAGCAGCAACACAATAAAGATCAGACAATTGGCATCTGTGGCATGCAGGCACAGGAGTGCAGTGGTTAGTGCTGCTGATGACATCTTCAGCCAGCTGGGTTCAATCCTGCCCTCTCACACTGCCTGTGCGGGGCATGCATGTTCTTTGAACTTCAGTAGGTCTCTCACCACTAAACTCATTCCACAACCTAAGGACTCAATTTCAAGGACTCCACAACCCATGTTCTCAATATTTATTTCTTATTTATCTTTTTTTGTATTTACACAGTTTCTTTCCATTTGTACATTGGTTGTTTGTCTGTCTTCGTGTGTAGTTTTTCATTGATTCTATTGTATTTCTTGTTTCTACTGTGAGTGCCTGTAAGCAACATATATGTACTTTCATAATGAATTTGATTTGAACTTTTAATTTAGACAATTCTGTGCTTATCCATTTTACTTGGACTAAATTAGAAAACCTTACAGTATGCTTTTCCTTAGTTTCAGATGGCTGGGTAGAGACATGTCTCTACCAAAGGAGTTGTGAGGCACTCCTCCCATCCACTGGCCTGCAGGTCACGCTGGGGCTGGTTGTAGTACTTGCCTAGCCTTCCGATCAGGGTCAGGTGGATGGTTATATGAGCAACTGGTGCCAATCACAAGTCCTGGTTATGCAACCAGTGATGCTTAACAGACAATTCCTGAAGCGTGTTGATAATGACTGTGGTCTCCCATCTTGTAAAGCCACTGCCAAGAAGGCAGCGATGGCAAACCGCAACTTACCAAGAACAATCATGGTCATGGAAAGGCTAAAATAGCCCACGATATATGATATGGAACATTACAAACAAATGATACATCTCAAAATTATATTCCATCTGACTTGTAAAACATACAACAATCCAGCTCAGGAAGAGGTCCTCCATTCCTGAATGTCCATGCTGAACATGATGCTAAAGTGAACTAGACTCCATCTGCTACCACATTACCATTTCCCCTCCATTTCCTGTTTGCTCTTGTGCGAGTCTAAATGCCTTCAAGCCAGGGGATCCCAACCTTTTTTATGCCACGGACCTGTCATTAACCGAGGGATCCACTGACCCAGGTTACAAACCCCTGCTTTAAACACTTTACTGTGTCTGCTTCCAACAATGGGGACTGATGTTCCCCACTCACTTAGTTTCTCAATTTCTTCTTGAAGCTGCTTTATATTCTCACCATCACTCACATTCCTACTTAGTTTTACATCATCAGCAAACTTGAAAATGTTATATTGGGTCCCCTCAGCTAAATTGTTAATTACCTTCGTAATTAACTCAGTGTTAAGCACAATGCTGTAAGTAGCGAAACCCATGCGATTTAAAATGTTCCCTCCAGGGTATCATTTTTGTGTGTTAAAAATCTTGCACTGTTATTTTTTATTTCTATAATGCATCACTGTCACCAGCCCTCAGCACAGATGGGCATTTCTGGGAGTTAGTAAGTATAGCTCTGGGATCCCTCGGCAAATAAAGCTGTTAGCAGCAAGTGATCACGGCTGCAGGGTGAGATCAGCCTGGTCCCTGATCGGGAGGGGTTCTCCCCTTGTGAGACTCACATTCTATCATTTTCCTCTCCTTCTCCATCCCCCCACCCTCCGTCCATCCCTGACCATGTTTCAAAGTCAAAGTAAATTTTATTATCAAAGTTATCAAAATTATCAACCGTGAGATTCATTTTCCTGTGGGCATACTCAGCAAATCTATAGAATAGTAACTATAACAGGATCAGTGAAAGATCAACCAGAGTGCAGGAGACAACAAACTTTGCAAAGGCAAATATAAATGAACAGCAATAAATAACGAGAATATGAGATAATGAGGTAAAGAGTGAGATCATTGTTTCTAGGAACATTTCAATGATGGGCAAGTGAGTGTAGTTATCCCCTTTCGTTCAAGAGCCTGATGGTTGACGGGTAGTTACGGTTCTTAGACCATAAGAACATAAGACATAGGGGCAGAAATAAACTATTCTGCCAATCGAGTCTGCTCCACCATTCCATCACAGCAGATCCCAGATCACACTCAACCCCATACACCTGCCTTCTTGCCATATTCTTTGATGCCTTGACTGATCAGGAAATGGTTAAATTCTGCCTTAAGTATACCCACGGACTTGGTCTCCACGCAGTCTGTGGCATAGCATTCCAGAGATTCACGACTCTGGCTAAAAAAAATTCTTCCTTACCTCTGTTCTAAAAGGTAGCCCCTCAATTTTGAGGCTGTGCCCTCTAGTTCTGGATACGCCCACCATAAGAAGCATCCTCTCCACATCCACCCTATCTAGTCCTTTCAACATTCAGTAGGTTTCAATGAGATCCAGAAGCATTCTTCTAAATTCCAATGAATACAGGCCCAAAGCTGCCAAAAGCTCCTCATACTTTGTGCGGAACCAAAGGAAATGGGGGAGATCTTAAATAGGTTTTTTGCGTTTGTATTTACTAAGGAAGCTGGCATGAAATCTATGGAATTGAGGGAATCAAGTAGTGAGACCATGGAAATGGTACAGATTGAAAAGGAGGAGGTGCTTGCTGTCTTGAGGAAAATTAAAGTGGATAAATCCCCGGGACCTGACAGAGTGTTCCCTCGGACCTTGAAGGAGACTAGTGTTGAAATTGCGCGGGCCCTGGCAGAAATATTTAAAATGTCGCTGTCTACGGGTGAAGTGCCGGAGGATTGGAGAGTGGCTCATGTTGTTCCGTTGTTTAAAAAAGGATCGAAAAGTAATCTGGGAAATTATAGACCGGTGAGTTTAACGTCAGTAGTAGGTAAGTTATTGGAGGGAGTACTAAGAGACAGAATCTACAAGCATTTGGATAGACAGGGGCTTATTAGGGAGAGTCAACATGGCTTTGTGCGTGGTAGGTCATGTTTGACCAATCAGTTGGGAGTTTTTCAAGGAGGTTACCAGGAAAGTGGATGAAGGGAAGGCAGTGGATATTGTCTACATGGACGTCAGTAAGGCCTTTGACAAGGTCCCGCATGGGAGGTTAGTTAGGAAAATTCAGTCGCTAGGTATACATGGAGAGGTGGTAAATTGGATTAGACATTGGCTCGATGGAAGAAGCCAGAGAGTGGTGGTAGAGAATTGCTTCTCTGAGTGGAAGCCTGTGACTAGTGGTGTGCCACAGGGATCAGTGCTGGGTCCATTGTTATTTGTCATCTATATCAATGATCTGGATGATAATGTGGTAAATTGCATCAGCAAGTTTGCTGATGATACAAAGATTGGAGGTGTAGTAGACAGTGAGGAAGGTTTTCAGAGCCTGCAGAGGGACTTGGACCAGCTAGAAAAATGGGCTGAAAAATGGCAGATGGAGTTTAATACTGACAAGTGTGAGGTATTGCACGTTGGAAGGACAAACCAATGTAGAACATACAGGGTTAATGGTAAGGCACTGAGGAGTGCAGTGGAACAGAGGGATCTGGGAATACAGATACAAAATTTCCTAAAAGTGTCATCACAGGTAGATAGGGTCGTAAAGAGAGCTTTTGGTACATTGGCCTTTATTAATCAAAGTATTGAGTATAAGAGCTGGAATGTTATGATGAGGTTGTATAAGGCATTGGTGAGGCCGAATCTGGAGTATTGTGTTCAGTTTTGGTCACCAAATTACAGGAAGGATATAAGTAAGGTTGAAAGAGAGCGGAGAAGGTTTACAAGGATGTTGCCGGGACTTGAGAAACTCAGTTACAGAGAAAGGTTGAACAGGTTAGGACTTTATTCCCTGGAGCGTAGAAGAATGAGGGGAGATTTGATAGAGGTATATAAAATTATGATGGGTATAGATAGAGTGAATGCAAGCACTCACTGAGGCAAGGGGAGAAAAAAACCAGAGGACATGGGTTAAGGGTGAGGGGGGAAAAGTTTAAAGGGAACATTAGGGGGGGCTTCTTCACACAGAGAGTGGTGGGAGTTTGGAATAAGCTGCCAGACGAGGTGGTAAATGCGGGTTCTTTTTTAACATTTAAGAATAAATTGGACAGACACATGGATGGGAGGTGTATGGAGGGATATGGTCCATGTGCAGGTCAGTGGGACTAGGCAGAAAATGGTTCGGCACAGCCAAGAAGGGCCAAAGGGCCTGTTTCTGTGCTGTAGTTTCTAGTTTCTATTAACCCCTTCATTCCAGGAATCATCCTCGTGAACCTCCTCTGGACTCTCTCCTATGACAACACATCCTTTCTGTGATATGGGGCCCAATACTGTTGACGGTACTCCAAGAGGGGCCTGACTAGTGTCTTATAAAGGATCAGCATTATCTCTTTGCTTTTATATTCAGTTCTCCTTGAAATAAATGCCAATATTGCATTTGCCTTCTTTGCCACAGACTCAACCTGTAGATTAACCTTCTGACAGTCTTGCACGAGGACACCTTACTCCCCCTGCACCTCTGATGCTTGAACCTTCTGCCCATTAGATAATAGACCCCATTATTGTTCTTTTTACCAAAGTACATTATCATATGTTTCCCACACTTTATTCCATCTGCTACTTTTTTTGCCTGATCTTCCAATTTGTCTAAATCCTGCTGCAATTGCATTGCTTCCTTAGCGCTACCTATCTCTCCTCCAAACTGCATCATCCGCAAACTTTGCCACAAAGCCAGCAATTCCATTATGTAAATCATTGACAAGCAACATGAAAAGTCATGGACCCAACTCTGAGCCCAGTAATCACTGACAGCCAACCAGAAAAGGCCCCTGTCTTCCCACTTGCTGCCTCCTGCCTGTCAACCAATCCACTATCCATGACAATATTTCTCCTGCAATTCCATAGGATTTTATATTGTTAAACTGCTGTATGTGTGGCAATTTATCAAATGCCTTCTGAAAATCCAAGTAAATGTCATCCACTGCATCTCCTTTGCCCACCCTGTTTGTTACTTTCTCGAAGAGCTCTAACAAATTTGTCAGGCAAGATTTCCCTTGACTGAAACCATGCTAACTTTGATTTATTTTATCATTCATCTCCAAGTACCTCGAAACCTCATCCTTAATAATAGACTCTAACACTTCCCCAACCAGAGGTTAAGCTAATTAGTTTCAAAGTTGCTGGTGAATGCAGCAGCCCAGGCAGCATCTCCAGGAAGAGGTACAGTCGACGTTTCGGGCCAAGAGCCTTCGTCAGGACTAACTGAAGGAAGAGCTAGTAAGACATTTGAAAGTGGGAGGGGGAGGGGGAGATCCAAAATAATAGGAGAAGACAGGAGGGGGAGGGATGGAGCCAAGAGCCGGACAGGTGATTGGCAAAAGGGATATGAGAGGATCATGGGACAGGAGGTCCAGGGAGAAAGACGGCGGGGGGGGGGGACCCAGAGGATGGGCAAGGGGTATAGTCAGAGGGACAGAGGGAGAAAAAGGAGAGTGAGAGAAAGAATGTGTGTATATAACTAAATAACGGATGGGGTATGAGGAGGAGGTGGGGCATCAGCGGAAGTTAGAGAAGTCGATGTTCATGCCATCAGGTTGGAGGCTACCCAGACGGAATATAAGCTGTACCAGGCTATGATGCAAACAGCGAGGATACTTTCAACAGTACATCTGCAAAAGTTTTGTTCGGGAGTTTGCTGACAGGCTGACAAGCGTGTGGTAACGACCTGATAACCAGCTTTAATTCTGCTTGCTGCAGGATAAATTCTGCACAGCAGAGAATTTGTTTTGTTTTATTTATTTAGGGATACAGCACAATAGCAGACCCTTCTGAGCCACCAAGCATGCATCACCCAATTACACCTATGTGATTAATTAATCTACTCACCACCGTTCCCTCTAAGTGTGTCTGCTCACGAGTGTGCAGTAGTGCAGTCACAGTACGTTGGCGATACTGTATATTGGAGTGACAAACTGAAAGAATCTGCTTGCATCTATAAGTTCTGATATTGATACTACGCCTATGATTTGATTCACTTGCAATTACTTGGATGACAGATTTCCCAACCATGAGAGAAGACAATGTCAAGCTTTTGGCCCTGTTGTTATTACAAACACAACCAATTTTGAATTTCGAAAACAGAATGTTGTACGACTGACAAAATATACTCAGCTACTATTATGTACTATGAGGAAAGTGTTGCCTCAAATATTACAGCAATACTGTGATTTCAAATTTGTCATTTCTGAGAAAGTTAAGACTGGTTCAATTAAGACATTTACTGACATGCTTAGAAATGAAAAGTTTGAAGAACTATCAATTCTTGTTGGCATCATTCGAACATTTCAAGCTTCTAGTGCAGACTGCAAACATGGATTCAGTCTTAGGAATTCAATCAAATGTAAATTCAAAAACAGACTAGAAGTGGACCATTTGGATGATCTAATGAGGATTAAGATGCATCTTTCATCTGGGTGGGAAATTAATCTGGACAGTGTTTATTGACAATGGATTTGTAATAAAGACAGATGAGAAAAAGTTTACGAAACATGAAAGGTTTTCTTTGTTGTACTGTATTTCACTATACTCTTCAATTATTAAATAAAATCAAATTTTCAATTTTCATTGTAAATATTCAATGTATTCATATTACAAAGAAAAATTTAATGTGCCACGCAGTTTTAAGACCGCATAAAAACTTTCTGCTCAGAGCATTGGTTGGTCTGTGCAGCTGTAAAAAGAATGAGAGGAAACATTGCTACTAATCCATATGTCTTTGGAATGTGGGAGGACCGAGAGAAAACCCATGTGGTCATGGGGAGAACATACAAGCTCCTTTCAGACAGTGACAGATTTGAAACCAGGTCACTGGCACTGAAATAGCATTACACGGAGTCTCCTGTACTTCGTTGAACAGAACAACACAAACTTTTGAATATACTTGAGAGGGCAGATGGAATCCCACTTAACATCTTGTCCAAAATGCTTCTCTTTTAACAGTGTAGCATGACCTCAGTAGATCACTGCAACGCAAAGACCTCAAAACAACAAATTTCCAACTATGTCAGTGATGACAAACCTGATTGGGATTCTGAGACTGTGCTCAAACATCTGAAGAAGAACTTGAATTCACAAACTTCCGAGGCAGAAGTAAAAAGGCCACCAGAAGAGGTGTACAGTATGACATGCTCAGCGTAATGATGAGTAAGGCTTAAAAGTTAATATGTGGTGAAGGGAAAGGAGAGGTGTGAAGGTGAGATTTAAAAAGAGGTGGTCTTTAATTCCTCATTTTTAACCCCTATTTTTAGCCCAAAATGATTGCAATTTCATTCCCCATTCTGGCTCACCTCTTATCCCTTCTCCTCAGCTGCTTATCACCACTTTCTGGTGCCCCTCCTCCTCGATCTTCAGTTATGGAACCCCCTCTCCAATCCAATCTCTTCTTCTTCAAGCCTTTACTTTTTCCACCTATCACCTCTCAGCTTCTCATTTCACCCCTCCTCCATCCACCCATCTTCCCCGTCACCTGGCTTTGCCTATCATCTTCTGGCTTGAACTCCTTCTCCTCCCCCCACCTCCTTCTGGCTTCTGCCTTCTTCCTTTCCAGTCCTGATGAATGGTCTCGGCTGAACCATTGACCATTGACTTCCTTTCCTTTCCGGTCTTGATGAGGGATCTCAGTCTGAAACATCGACCATTTGTCCGCTTGGCTTCTTTCACCCTTCCTTTCCGATCCTGGTGAAGGATCTCAGCCTAAAATACTGACTGTTTACTCTTTTCCATTGATGCTGCCTGACCTGCTGAGTTCCTCCAGCATTGTGTGTGTGTGTGTGTGTGTGTGTGTGTGTGTGTGTGTGTGTGCACGCGCGCAATTACTTGTTGTGATATGACCAATTTGTAATATTTAGATTTAACAGTACATATGTTTATGACAAGGATATTAGTGAAGGTTAATCATTCTGCTCAGTATCACATATGGAACCTGTTACTATGATTTTTTTTACAGTGTGTGTGTGTCGGTTATTCTAATGCAGGAAATCAATTTTACTGGCAGGAAAAGAAGATCACCTTCCAGTCTCATTGCCTTTCTGTTCAGATAATTTGATCTGGCAGGCTCAATTAATGTTGCTTCATAACCCACTAATTTGGTGTGACCTAATTATTTATGGCCTGCCAGATTGCATTTCAGCGACCCATGTCTGTTTAGGAGATCACAGATCTCGCAAGGAAGTCTTTCAAAGCAAGAAGATCCCAATGTGGTTCCCATTGGACTTGAAGGCCAAGTATAGGGTTAATAGCACGATTCTTAATAGTGTGGAGGAACAGAGGGGGTTTGGGGTTCAAGCCCTCAAAGTGGCTGTGGAAGTTGATAGGGTGGTTAAGAAGGTGTGTAGTGTGTTGACCATCAATGGTCAGGGGATTGACTTCTACAGCTGTGAAGTAATGTTGCAGCTCTACAAAACTGGTTAGATAACAACAAACACTGAACACTGGAAGAACTCAGCAGGTCAGGCAGCATCGATTGAGGGGAATAAGCAGTCAATGTTTATCAGGACTGGAAAGGAAGAGGGAAGAAGCCAGAATAAGAAGCTGTGGGGTGGGGGGGGGGTGGAGGAGAAGGCATACAATCTGGCAGGTGATGGGTGAGACCTGGTGAGAGGCAAGATGGGTGGGTGAGGGACGCGTGGATGAAGTGAGAAGCTGGGTGGAGATTGGTGGAAAAGGTAAAGGGCTGAAGAAGGAGGAATCTAATAGGAAAGGAGAGAAGATCATGGGAGAAGGGAAGGAGGAGTGTCCCATAGGGAGGTTATAGGCAGATGAAGAAAAGGGCTAAGCGGAGAGCCAGAATGGGGAATGGAAAAAGAGAGAATGGGAAAGAGGGGAGAAATAATTAGTTTTTAATTCCAAATCTTTAACTATTCTTCCTCAGTAAGATACAACAACACACACTATCCTTCAGTAATCCATTGTTGTATTTTGCAAGGTCCCCAACCCTTCATATCCCCTTCTTAGTGGTGCTGCCTCATTCTCAAACTCCTAATTCCACCTCATTATTCAAGGTTCAAAGTTTAAAGTTCAAAATAAGTTTATTGTTGAAGTATGCTTATGTCAGCATATACTATCCTGAGATTCAATTTCTTATGGACATTCACTGTAGAACAAAGGCATATAATAGAATCAATGAAAAACTACACAGAAACTGCATTGTTACTTCAGCATTTGTTTCTGCATCTCTTCAATCTGAACGACTATACTTTGCATCGTTCCATTGTTTCTGTGTTGATCGCTGTATTTATTGCTGCCATGTGTACGGTTTACTCTGGGAGCTTCATACTTACAAGAAGTTGTATTGCACCCTCATGCATATGCCAATAAACTAATCTGATATGAGTTAATTATTTTTAATAACTTCCCCGCAACAGATGAGCAGATCTATAATTACGACATCCCACCCATTGTTTTCTGAAACAATGGTGTTTTTAATGCCAAACTATTTCATTTCTTTAATTCATTGTAACATTGGTGTTAATGGGAAAGCTGATCTATGTTGTCCATCCCTGCCTTTGAAAAGATGATCGTGAGTCATTTTCCTGAACAGCTGCTGATCTCTGGTGAAGGTACTCCTGCTTTGCTGTTGAAAGGACAGTCCTAGGATTTAGAGATTAGCTTTATTTGTTACATGTACATCACAAGGCACAGCTTAAAGAGTCACAAACAAAAAAATCTGCAGATGCTGGAAATCCAAGCAACACACACAAAATGCTGGATGAACTCAGCACCTATGGAAAAGAGTACAGTCGATGTGTTGGGCTGAGACTGTTATCAGGACTGGACAAAAAAGATGAGGAGTCAGAGTAAGAAAGTGGGGGAAGGAGAAGAAGAAAACTAAGGTGATAGGTGAAACTGGGGGGGGGAATGAAGTAAAGAGGTGGGAAGTTAATTGGTGAGAGATACAGAGCTGGAGAAGGGGGAATCTGATAGAAGAGGACAGAAGACAATGGAAGTAAGAAAAGGGGGACGAACATCAGTCAGAGGTTTATAGGCAGATCAGGAGATAAGGTGAGAGAGGGGAATGGGAATGGTGAAGCGGGGGAGGCATTACCAGAATTTTGTGAAATCGATGTTCTTGCCAACAGGTTGGAGGCTACCCAGACAGAATATAAGGTGTTGCCACTCCAACCTGACTGTGGCCTCATTGTGGCAGTAGAGAAAGCCATGGACTAACATGGTGGAATGGGAATGGGAAGTGGAAGTAAAATGAGTGGCCGCTGGAAGAACTCCCTTTTTTAGGCAGACAAGACGTACGTGCTCAGCGAAGTGGTCCCCCAATCTACGTCGGGTTTTATTGATATACAGGAGGCCACACCAACAGCACTGGATATAAACCCTACAGACTAACAGGTGAAGTGTCACCTTAATGGGTCATTTGCGTCAAATAACATCAGCAAGAACTGCCCACAAGTGTTACCATGCTTTCTGAGTCAACATTGCATGCCCACAACTCACAAACCTTAACTGTACATCTTTGGAATGTAGGAGGAAACCAGAGCACCTGGCGGAAACCCACCCAGTCACGAGAGAATGTACAAACTCCTTACATTCATTTGCTCATAGTCATTTTTATGTCGTGAACTGTATTGCTGCCATAAAAAAACTTCATGGCAGATGTCAGTGATAATAAACCTGATTCTGATTCATTGGTGCTTACAGTACTGTGCTGAAGTCTTAGGCACATATACACAGCTGGGGTGCCTCAGACTTTATTTGACATCGTGGAGTGGACAGCGAGCTGGTAAATCTGGCGGAACCAAAGGTTGTTGGGAATGGTGAGAGTGGAGCGCTGTGGGGGGGGTGGGGAACAGGTGACAGTGGGAATGGTGAGAGTGGAGCGCTGTGGGAGGGGTGAGGAACAGGTAGCAGAGAAGGAGTGCCATGGGTGAGGGGTGAAGTGGGTGCAGACACACCCAGCCCTGAGACACCGGGCAAGGTCATTTGATTCCAAACAATTGGATTATTGATCATTACAGAATCTCTCTGGTGCTTCCCACTCCCTCCCCTCTCCCTTCCCCGTTTTCCAACCATGATTCCCTTCACCCTGCCCCCTTCCCACTCTCAGTCCACAATAGAGACCCATATCGGAATCAGGTTTATCATCACTCACATATGTCATGAAATTTATTTTGTTCTGTGACAGCAGTCCAGTGCAATACATAAAATTACTGTAGTGCTATGCAAAAGTCTAAGGCACCCTAGATGTGTGTATATGTATGTGCCTAAGATTTTTTGCACAGTTCTGTACATTATCCTACACTTCAGTGAATAAAGTCTCAGCCTGCTCAATCTCTCTTCATAACTCAGCCTTATGGATAATGGACACAAGAGGTACTGCAGGTGCTGGCAATCTAGAGCAATTCACACAATGTGCTGGAGGAGCTCAGCAGGTCAGGCAGCATCTATGGATGGGAAGAAAAAGTCAGCATTTCAGGCCGAGATGCTTCATCAAGACTACAAGTATCTTCGTCGTAAATAATGGACAAGGTTTGGTGTGTTGGGGTATTCTTAATGTACATTCTATGTTGTATTGGGATGCAAGTCACTCGCCAGAGGCTTCCATCCTCTCGTCTACTCTCGTAGCCACAGTAGTCATCTGATTGGTCACCCAGAATGTTGCAGTGACAGTAATGATAATAAATTCCAAGAGTGAGTGGTCAGGCTGTGTAGGACTTGTCACTGGATGAGCTTTCCCAGCTACTTATCCTCCCAGGTTAAAACGTTATCCACTTCCTTCTACGTTTGGGCATGGACTGCTTCATTTTCAACAGATTTGCAAATGGATCTGAATTCAATGGACTTTGCAATCTAAAGAGATAATACCTTAATCTTCCAAAGCTCTTTCGATTAAGTTTAAAGCATCTGCAATTTTCTCACCTGCTGCTGTTCAAACCCTCACGTGGGAACCATCTGTCCCTCAGGGTTTGTCAGCCAAAGCTGTCAGAATTTTGCTAATAATGTTTTCTTGCTTAAGATAGGTTCAGGGAGATCTAGTTCTTGATATGTTATCAGGTATATTATACTGGGAAGACCGATGCACGGTAATTATTCAGCGTGCTGCTACTTTCACAGGTCCTGGTTTGACGAGACATGAGATTTGAAAAAATCTCTCCCTTCTTCACTTTCTCATTTTTTTATGGATAAGATCCACAGATGCTTTAAAAGAACAAACTGGAGATTTTTTTTTAGAAGCTACTGCTATTTTTATGAAGCTGTGAAGCTGTCAAAAACAGTCAAGAACTTCTCTGTGCAATATGAGTGTCCAATATGTTCAGATTCATACCTTTGTTGTTTATTCTAACAGAGAAGAATTCAAAGACAACAGGACTTCTCAATGACACCAGGACATTCCAAAGTGCTTTACAAGCCAGAGAACATTTTGCAATAGAATAAACATAGAATAATACTTATTGCCGTCCACTAAATGATATTTATTTAGTGGGTAGCACGGTAGTGTAGCGGTTAGTGTAATGTTATTATAGCACAGTGACTGGTTCAATTCCCACCAGTGTTTGTATGGAGATTGTACGTCCTCCTTTGTGACTGTTTGGGCATCCTCCCACATTTCAAAGGTGCAGAAGTTAGTCGAGGCACTGCTCACATGGATGTAATTGGGCAGCGTGGGCTCGTTGGGCTGGAAGGGCCTTTTACTGCGTTGTATCACTGAATCAAATAAAATAAGTACAAGACCAAATTGAGTAGGAACAGGTTAAAATCATACCACTTTTTTTAGGTACACCTGTACACCTGCTCGTTAATGCCCACACATTACCAGCTGATCATGTGGCAGCAACTCAGTGGGCAAAAGCATGCAGACATGGTCAAGAGGTTCTGCTGTTGTTCAGGCCAAACATCAGAATGTGACTTAAGTGACTATGACTGTGGAATTCTAGTTGGTGTCAGGCAGGGTGGTTTGAGTACCTCAGAAACTGCTGAGCTCCTGGGACTTTCATGGACAGTGGTTTACAGAGAATGGTGCAAAATAAAAAATGTTCAGTGAGCATCAGTTCTGTGGGTGAAAAACCACCTTGTTAATGAGAAGGCAGAGGAGAACAGCCAGACTGGTTCAAGATGAAAGGAAGGTGACAGTAACTCAAGTAACGACATGTCACAACAGTAGTGTGTAGAAGGACATCTCTGTACGCACAGCACATCAAACATTGAAGTGGATGGGTACAGGAGCAGAAGACCACACCGGGTTCTACTCCCTGTACCTCACAAAGTGGCCACTGAGTGGATGGTCGAGAATATCTACCATTTCCGCAGTGACCTCAGTAAACCTCAAGATAGAGGCCATTTGGCCGAAGGGACTAGTCAGTTATTTCTGCAGTTTTCATGTTACCGTCACTGCAGTGATAGCAATACCTAGAGATCAGATTTCACACTTTCAGAGAATGTTCAATATGCGCTGTTATCAGCACCAAATCAGATGCGTGGCCAAATAAAACTCCGTGAAATTGGCCAAAAAAATGCCGAAGGCAGCATTGGGTCAAAAATAGGAATCTGCACAGAGCTGGGAACTCTGTTGTTCTCAGTGGGTCCAGACTGAACGAACTGCAGCTGCCAACAATTTTCTGCATGCCAGTCAGAAGAAAGGCTCTGCCTGTGGAGTCAAAGAGCAATAGCAAACACACTAGCCGGACATGCAAGAGACTGCAGGGGAGGCGGACCAAGATTCATTCAAAGGGATGGGGATCTCCAGGTCAATGAGGTACATGCCATGAGGGAGATTCTATGCCCAAGGTGGCCCAGGAGCCTGCCAGATCCACCATGTTATAGTCCATGCGGATGATTCTTTTCTTCAGAGATACAGCACAGTAGCAGGCCTTTCTGGTACAATGAGCTTGCGACACCCATGTGTATCCTATCACTCTACTAACCCTTACGCCTTTGGAACACGGGAGGAAACCACAGCACCTCGAAGGAACTCTTGCAGTCATGGAGAGAACATACAAACCCCTTACAGACAGCGGCAGGAATTTAAGTCCAGTCGCTGGTACTGCAACAGCAATGCGCTAGCCTCTGTGCACCGTGCCACTTCAAGTAGTCCTGTAGTAGGAGACTTGAGTGGTTTATTATGAGCTTTTGTACTGATTCCCTTGGATGACTATGAATAATCTTCAATATTAGCAGCTATAATATGGAAAGCGTAACTTGTGGACAATGATTTGAGAAATTTAGGAGAAGCCTATCTCTTAGGAGGTGTTTTTTATAGCCTGTCCTGTCAATGATTCTCATCTTTGGCCCCTTATCTAGGAAAGGATGTGCTAATATTGGAGCGGGTTCAAAGGAAGTTTGCAAAAATAATTCAGGCATTGAAAGGCTTATATGAGGAGCATTTGATGGCTCTGGGCCTGTACTCACTGGAATTCAGAAGAATGGGGAGGAGGAAATCTCATTGAAACCTATTGAATATTGAAAGGCCTAGATAGTGTAAATGTGGAGAGGATGTTTCTTATGATGGGGGAGTCTAGGACCAGAGGGGACAGCCTCAGTATAAAGGGACGTCCACTTAGAATGGAGATGAAGAGAAACTTATTTAGCCAGAGAGTGGTGAATCTGTGGAATTCGTTACCACAGGTGGCTGTGGAAGCCAAGTTATTTGGTATACAGTATTTAAGGTAGAGGTTAATAGGCTCTTGATTACTCAGAGCAGGAAAGGTTATGGGAGAACACAGGAGACTGGGGCTGAGAGGTAAATGGTTCAGCCATGGTGAAATGTTGGAAAGACTTGATTGGCCCAATGGCCTAATCCTGTTCTATGGTCTTGGTTCTGATGACAGACAAGACAGGCAGGGTTCCTCTGCGATGCCCCTGGTGTCCCTCCTCATCTCCCTGATTCTCTACTGCCTGTGTCTTATGATCTTTAGGACCTGGGCAAAATACTCAGGGTTGCTGGGTTGAGACCATAACACATACAACAATCAAAGCTCTTGATGTCAGAATCAAAATCAGACTCTGGATTATTATCACTGGTACCTACAGCCATAGAATCATACAGCATGACAGCACAGAAACAGGCCCTTCAGCCCATCTAGTCCGTGCCGCACTATGTCATGAAATTTATTATTTTGAAAGCACCTACAGTGCAATAAATAAATAAACATACTATAAGTTACAATATGAAAGATATAAAAATAATGCAGAAAAAGAACGAACTAGTAAGATGGGTTCATGTACCATTCAGATTTTTGATTGCAGAGGGGAATATGCAGCTCTAAGCTACTGCAGGCATGGAAACTCATTTTCGGAACATGAGTGGGAATTCCAGAATTCTGGTATTTGTTTCAGCTGTTACATAGAACTATGTAACTGGCTAACATGATAGACTGGTATGGAAACACCAATGCCTTTGAATGGAAAATCCGACAAAAGGTGATGGATTTGGCCCAGGACATCACAGGTAAAGCCCTCCCAACCATTGAGCACATCTACATGAAACAATGTCATAGGAAAGCAGTATCCATCATCAGAGATGCTCACCACCCAGGCCATGCACTTTACTCACTGCTGCCATCAGGTAAAAGGTACAAGAGCCTCAGGACTTGCACCACCAGATGCAAGAACATTTACTACCCCTCAACCATGAGGCTTTTGAACAAACGGGTTAACTACACTCACTTGCCCATCCATTGAGATTTTCCCATAACCAACGATCTCACCTTCAGGACTCTTTACTCATTATGTTCTTGTTATTATTGTTATTTATATTTATATTTGCATTTGCACAGTTTCTTGTCTTCTAAACTCTGGCTGATCGTTTGTTGATCCTGTTATAGGCACTATTCCATAGATGGTCTGGGTATGCAGACTCTCAAGGTTGTATATGGTGACATATATTGATAATGAATTTACTTTGAACTTTGAACAGCACAGGCTCTTCAGCCCACAATATTTGTGCTGAATACAAAGCCAATTGGTCTATATTCCTTCACTCCCTGCATATTGCATACTGGAAGATTGCAAATGTCACTCTGCTATTTAAGAAGGGGACAAGGAAGCAAAAAGGAAATTATAGACCTGTTAGCTTGACATCGGTGGTTGGGAAGTTGTTGGCGTCGATTGTCAAGGATGAGGTTACAGAGTACCTGGAGGCATATGACAAGATAGGCAGAACTCAGCATGGATTCCTTAAAGGAAAATCCTATCTGACAAACCTATTACAAATTTTCCATAGTCATAGTCGTAGTCATAGTCATACTATATTGATCCCAGGGGGAAATTGGTTTTCGTTACAGTTGCACCATAAATAATAAATAGTAATAGAACCATAAATAGTTAAATAGTAATATGTAAATTATGCCAGTAAATTATGAAATAAGTCCAGGACCAGCCTATTGGCTCAGGGTGTCTGACCCTCCAAGGGAGGAGTTATAAAGTTTGATGGCCACAGGCAGGAATGACTTCCTATGACGCTCTGTGTTGCATCTCGGTGGAATGAGTCTCTGGCTGAATGTACTCCTGTGCCCACCCAGTACATTATGTAGTGGATGGGAGACATTGACCAAGATGGCATGCAACTTAGACAGTATCGTCTTTTCAGACACCACCGTCAGAGAGTCCAGTTCCATCCCCACAACATCACTGGCCTTACGAATGAGTTTGTTGATTCTGTTGGTGTCTGCTACCCTCAGCCTGCTGCCCCAGCACACAACAGCGAACATGATAGCACTGGCCACCACAGACTCGTAGAACATCTTCAGCATCGTCTGGCAGATGTTAAAGGACCTCAGTCTCCTCAGGAAATAGAGACGGCTCTGACCCTTCTTGTAGACAGCCTCAGTGTTCTTTGACCAGTCCAGTTTATTGTCAATTCGTATCCCCAGGTATTTGTAATCCTCCACCATGCCACACTGACCCCCTGGATGGAAACAGGGGTCACGGGTACCTTAGCTCTCCTCAGGTCTACCACCAGCTCCTTAGTCTTTTTCACATTAAGCTGTAGATAATTCTGCTCACACCATGTGACAAAGGAAATTACAAGTAGGCTAGACAAGGGAGATTCAGTGAATGTTGTATATTTGGATTTTCAGAAGGCCTTTGACAAGGTGACACACATGAGGCTACTTAACAAGATAAGAGCCAATGGAATTACAGGAAAGTTACATACGTGGATAGAGCATTGGCCGATTGGCAGGAAACAGAGAGTGGGAATAAAGGGATCCTATTCTGTCTGGCTGCCGGTTACCAGTGGTGTTCCACAGGGGTCTGTGTTGGGCCCGCTTCTTTTAACATTGTACATCAACAATTTGGATTATGGAATAGATGGCTTTGTGGCTAAGTTTGCTGATGATACGAAGATAGGTGGAGGGGCCGGTAGTGCTGAGGAAACGGAGAGTCTGCAGTGAGACTTGGATAGATTGGAAGAATGGGCAAAGAAGTGGCAAATGAAATTATAATGTTGGAAAGTGTATGGTTATGCACTTTGGCAGAAGAAATAAATGGGCAGACTAATATTTAAATAGGGAAAGAATTCAAAGTTCTGAGATGCAACGGGACTTGGGAGTCCTTGTACAGGATACCCTTAAGGTTAACCTCCAGGTTGAGTCGGTGGTGAAGAAGGCAAATGCAATGTTGGCATTCATTTCTAGAGGAATAGAGTATAGGAGCAGGGATGCGATGTTAAGGCTCTATAAGGCGCTGGTGAGACCTCACTTGGAGTACTGTGGGCAGTTTTGGTCTCCTTATTTAAGAAAGGATGTGCTGACGTTGGAGAGGGTACAGAGAAGATTCACTAGAATGATTCTGGGAATGAGAGGGTTAACATATGAGGAACGTTTGTCCGCTCTTGGACTGTATTCCTTGGAGTTTAGAAGAACGAGGGGAGACCTCATAGAAACATTTCGAATGTTGAAAGGCATAGACTGAGTGGATGTGGCAAAGTTGTTTCCCATGATGGGGGAGTCTAGTACGAGAGGGCATGACTTAAGTATTGAAGGGCGCCCATTCAGAACAGAAATGCGAAGAAATTTTTTTAGTCAGAGGGTGGTGAATCTATGGAATTTGTTGCCACGGGCAGCATTGGAGGCCAAGTCATTGGGTATATTTAAGGCAGAGATTGATGGGTATCTGAGTAGCTAGGGCATCAAAGGTTATGGTGAGAAGGCGGGGGAGTGGGACTAAATGGGAGAATGGATCAGCTCATGATAAAATGAGGGAGCAGACTCGATGGGCCGAATGGCCGACTTCTCCTTTGTCTTATGGTCTTATATTCATGTGCATGTCTAAATTCCTCTTAAACATTGTTATTACATCTACGGTATATCTTCCGTCACCCCTTGCAGCACGTTCCAGGCATCTACCATTGTACAAAACAATCTTGCCTCATAAATCTCTTTTGAACTTTCCACCTCTCACCACGTCCTCTAGAATTTGACAGTTCTACCCTGGGGGAGAAACTGACTAACTACCGTCTTTATGCCTCTCATAATCTCCTATCAGGCATCACATTAGCCTTGATACTCCATAGATAACAATGAAGTTTGTGTAGAGCAAAAGGATAGCTATTCCAGTGATCTGCGGCAGTCGCTTGGTCTGGCAAGGATTTCAGTGGCAACATCATCTTTACCTTGGCGAAGACAGCAGTCCAGTGCTACCGAAGTGTTTCCCACAGAATATCACACAGCAGAAGAGGTTCACTTGTTATACATAACAGAAGTTTGGATTGGTGCATCAGTGAGAGGGATTCAGAAGGATATTGTCAAAGTCAAAGTCAGTTTATTATCATACTATATACTATATAGTCTTAGATACAAATACATTGTTAGGGAACCTTAGATTTTTGCACAGTACTGTAGTAATTTTATATATTGCATTGTAATGCTGCTGCTGCAAAAAAAAATTCATGACATATGCGAGTAATGATAAACCTGACTCTGATATGGGTCTCTATTGTGGACTGAGAATGGGAAGCAGGCAGGGAAAGGGGAATCACATTTGGGAAAAGGGGAAGGGAGAGAGGAGGGACCAGGAAGCACCAGAGAGACATTCTGCAGTTATCAATAAACCTATTGTTTGTAACCAATGACCTTGCTTAGCGTCTCAGGGCTGGGTGTGTCTACACCCATGCCACCTCCCTCCCCTGGCATTCCTTCTCTGCCACCTGTCCCATGCCCCTCCCGTGGTGCTCCACCCTCACCATTCCAACTTCCTTTGCACCTGCTAGATTTACAAACTCGATCTCCTCTCCACTTTGACAAATATAGTGCTGTGCCAAAGTTTTAGGCATCGTAACTATATATATGTGATAAGACTTTTGCAAAGTATGTCACCATATACTACCCTGAGATTCATTTTCTTGCAGGCATTCACAGGAAAATAAAGAAACACATTAGAACTTATGAAAAACTATGTACAAATGAAGACAAACAACCAATGTGCAAAAGACAAATAGTGCAAGTTAAGATAATAAATAAATAAAAAGAAATATAGATAGATAGATAGATTAGTAGAGAGACAGGTAGGTAGAAAGGTAGATAGAAAGATAGGCAGATAGATAGGTAGAAAGGTAAGTAGATAGATAGATACGTAAATAGGTAGGTGGAAAGTTGGAAATTCAGTAACGTGGAAAGTTGGAAACTCAGTAACTTGGAAAGCTGGAAAGTTAGAAAGGTAGAAGGGCAGAAGGGTGGAAAGGTAGAAAGTTCAGAAACGTATATAGATAGATAGATAGATGAATAAAGGTCTGGGTATATGTAGATGAGATGAGGCAGCAGATCAGGCCTGCTTGGACTAGAAGGACTAAAGGACTATTTCTGTGCTGTAGTGCTCTATGATGTCACAGAGATGTTAGTCTTGAAGCACCTGTGTGAGAGCACTGTTCACAGAGAGCTCCATGTAGGATGTGGTATCTGATAATACCATGGGAGTCGGATCTTTACTGATGGGTATGTCTTTGCTTGCAGCCCCCAGGTCTCTCCATCCACCAGTGATTGGTCAGGCATTTCCATAGTAACTCCAGGTAAAACACTAGCTCCCACTGCGTGACCAGTGAGGCACTCACTGAGTCAGAATCACAGCACTGAATGCCGGAGAGAAGACTCCTTTCTAATTGTAGCACGTTCCTTGGGCTTTGGAAGGCACCTGAGCCGCCTGCAGTCACTCCCCAGTCAGCTCTCCCAGTGTCATCAGAGCGGCTTTTAAATAATTATTCCTGGGAATAAACTGGCCCATCTGCTTCTACTTTTATTGAAACTGCTTCATGGCAGCTCTGATTTATGTTGTTGCAGGACCAAAGTAAGAATAAGAATTGTGTCTGGTTCTGGGAAAATATCAGCATTAATGCAAGTAATGCTTGGAGGAAACACAATAAACTGCTGGAGGAACTCAGCAGGCCTGACAGCAGCTGCAGAGGAAAATGGACAGTCGACAACTTGGGTCGAGACCCTTCATCTGGCCTATTTATTTGGAGGGACAGATGTGTTTTTCATTTGGAAATGATCACCAATATGATCTACCCTGGGTTAACTTTACCTTTTTGTACAATTTGTGTATGAAAAAGTGGTCGTTTCCAGCTGTCACTGTTAGCAAAGCAGGAAGCGCAATCGTTTACCAGCGCTGGCGATCACCAGTCAGGGTAAAGTTCCTGCTGCTGTCTGTAAGGGGCTTTTACGTTCTCAGCATGACTGTGTGGGTTTCCTGCATGTGCTCCGGTTTCCTCCCATAGTCCAAAAACATACAGTTTGGGTTAGGGCTAATACGTTGTAGGCATGCTATGTTGTGTTGGAAACATGGCAACACTCTCGGATTGCCCCCAGAACAATCCTCGCTGATTTGAAGTGACACAAGCACGGAATTTCACTGCATGTTTCGATGTACATGTGACAAATAAAGCTAATCTTTATAATGGGTTTTAAGTTTCTCAAAGTTTTCCCCTGCATACTATGTTCTGTGTGGCCAAGATGCAAAATTAAAATGAACTAAATGCCTCAGATACTGTGATCATGTCTCCTTCTCTCTCGACTGTCTCACCTATCAACTGCCAGCTTCTACAATCCCCCCCACCTTCCCTCATCTTGTTATTCTTGCTTCGTCCTCTTTCCTTTCAAGTCCTGAGAAAGGTTGTTGGTCCAAACCATCAGCTGTTTATTCCCATCCACTGGTGCTGCCTGACCTGCTGAATTCCTCCAGCATTTTGTGTGTGTGTTGCTATGTAATGCCTTTCATAATTTTAAGCACTTCTGTAAGGTTGTCCTGATTGGTGCTAGGGGTGGGGAATTTTATCTCCTGTGCCCAGTGTTGTTGGAGCAGGCTGTAACACCCTTACTGTGTCTTCAGATGAGATTGCCCAGTGAAATATAGCCAGGACCATCCCAGTGCACTGGCCCGTTTATTGCAGGATGGCAGAGTAATGTAGCAGTTAAAAGTTCAAAGTTCAAAGTAACGTATTATCAAAGTACACGTATGTCACCATATACAGCCCTGAGATTCATTTTCTTGCAGGCTACTCTATAAATTCAAAACAGAATAATAACTGTGATAAAATCAATGCCAACCAGTGTGCAAAAGATAACAAACTGTGCAAATACAAAATGAAAGAAATAATAATAGTAATAATAACAGTAAATATCATCAACATAAGATGAAGAGTCCTTGAAAGTGAGTCCATAGGTTGTGGGAGCAGTTTGGTGATGGGGCAAGTGAAGATATCCCTATTTGTTCAAGAGCCTGATGGTTGAGGAGTAAGAACTGTTCCTGAACCTGGTTGTGTGAGTCCCGAGGCTCCTGTACCTATTACACTGTAATAGTAATGTAATGTGTTAGTACACGGTTATGCTATTACAGTGCTAATAACCTGGGTTCGATTCTGCTGCTGTAAAGAGTTCATATATTCCCACTATGATTGCATAGGTTTCCTCTGGGCACTCTGGTTTCCTCCCACATTTCTTTGACTTACGGGTTAGTCGGTAAATTTTTCACATGGATGTAACTGGGCAGTGTAGGCTCTTTGGACCAGAAGAGCCTGTTACCGTGCTGTATCTCTAATTAAATCCATGTTTTCCCATCTGTCACCGTAACAACCCAAGCCACTGCCTTCTCCCCAATCCCCAATGGAAGATGCACACGATGTTCACGTGCACTTTCCCTATGACAGGATTGGCAAGGATCATTAAACTGTGGCTCAATGTTCCCTAAGGTAATTGCTACTATTCTGACCAATGAGCATCCCACCATAACCCCTCTGGATGTATCCCTCTATTTGACACACTCCTTGTCACAAAGCTTTGCTTAGTCTTTAGGTGAAAAGCTGAACACTGCTGTTGATGACGTGATTGTGCCACAGGGAAAGATAAACCCTGCACCTTTATCAATGCTAACATCCTACAACTTCCAGAGAGGAAGGGGCCTCTGGCATATGTCATGAAATTTGTTGTTATGTGGCAACAGTACATTGCAATACATAATAATACAATATTGCAAATTACAGTAAGTAGAATATATATAAATGTTAAATTAAATAAATAGTGCAAAAAGAAAAACAAGAAAGTAGTGAAGTAATGTTCATGGGTTCCATGACCATGCAGAAATCTGATGGCAGAAAGGAAGAAGCTGTTCCTCAAATGTTGAGTGTGTGCCTGCGGGCTCCTGTACCACCTCCCTGATGGTAGCAATGACAAGAGGGTGATGGGAGCCTTAATAATAGATGCTGCCTTTTTGAGGCATTGCTCCTTGAAAATGTCCTTGATGCTGGAGAGCTAGTGCCCATGAGAGAGCTGAGATGACAACTTTATGCAGCTTATTTCAATCCTATGCAGTGCCCCCTCCTTCCCCGCTGCTCCCATACCAGATGGTGATGCAGCTAGTCAGGACGCTCTCCACGGTGCATCTGCAGAAATTTCCGAGTGTCTTTAGCAGCGAGATACTAAAAGAGGCTTCTGGACCAATCTACCACGTTAGGCCATGCCAAAAGCCTTGCTATATGGAAGTTACAGCAAGACATGGGTTAAGATGATCTGCGAACACAGTGTACAGGTATTGTACAGTCACACAAGCTGAACACAGGCCTTGAGAAGCTAGCTCCACTTTACACACCTCTTTGTTCAAGCCTGGTATCCAAGGTCACCAGGCATACCAAGCTGAGATAAGGATGCTACAGAAGAATTGCAGAGCACTCACTAGGTACTAGATTTTTTTCTAAATCTCCCTTAACTTGTAGAGGGGTTTGGGACTGGTGCCAGGAGTGGGGGGAGGGGGGCGGTGCAGCTGCAGATATACTCAGCCCTGAGACACAAGGCAAGGTCACTTGATTCCAAACAATTGGTTTATTGATTATTACAGACTGACTCTCTGGTGCTTCCTATCAAGACACTTCATCTGTCAACCCAAAACCTCAACTTGCTTTTCCAACAGATTTGCCTGACCACAGATTTCCTCTATTTACTGCTCAAGATTTCTTTATGTGTTAATGCAAGGAGCATTCGTAATAAGGTGGATGAATTGAAAGTGCAGATTGTTATTAATGATTATGATATAGTTGGGATCACAGAGACATGGCTCCAGGGTGACCAGGGATGGGAGCTCAACGTTCAGGGATATTCAATATTCAGGAGGGATAGACACGAAGGAAGGGGAGGTGGGGTGGCGTTGCTGGTTAAAAAAGAGATTAACGCAATAGAAAGGAAGGACATAAGCCGGGAAGATGTGGAATCGATATGGGTAGAGCTGCATAACACTAAGGGGCAGAAGACGCTGGTGGGAGTTGTGTACAGGCCACCTAACAGTAGTAGTGAGGTCGGAGATGGTATTAAACAGGAAATTAGAAATGTGTGCAATAAAGGAACAGCAGTTATAATGGGTGACTTCAATCTACATGTAGACTGGGTGAACCAAATTGGTAAACGTGCTGAGGAAGAGGATTTCTTGGAATGTATGCGGGATGGTTTTTTGAACCAACATGTCGAGGAACCGACTAGAGAGCAGGCTATTCTGGACTGGGTTTTGAGCAATGAGGAAGGGTTAATTAGCGATCTTGTCGTGAGAGGCCCCTTGGGTAAGATCATGAGAGTGACGTAGTTAATTCAGAAACAAAGGTTCTGAACTTAAAGAGGGGTAACTTTGAAGGTATGAGACATGAATTAGCTAAGATAGACTGGCAAATGACACTTCAAGGATTGACGGTGGATATGCAATGGCAGGCATTTAAAGGTTGCATGGATGAACTACAACAATTGTTCATCCCAGTTTGGCAAAAGAATAAATCAAGGAAGGTAGTGCACCCGTGGCTGACAAGAGAAATTAGGGATAGTATCAATTCCAAAGAAGTAGCATACAAATTAGCCAGAGAAAGTGGCTCACCTGAGGACTGGGAGAAATTCAGAGTTCAGCAGAGGAGGACAAAGGGCTTAATTAGGAAGGGGAAAAAAGATTATGAGAGAAAACTGGCAGAGAACATAAAAACGGACTGTAAAAGCTTTTATAGATATGTAAAAAGGAAAAGACTGATAAAGACAAATGTAGGTCCCCTGCAAACAGAAACAGGTGAATTGATTATGGGGAGCAAGGACATGGCAGACCAATTGAATAATTACTTTGGTTCTGTCTTCACTAAGGAGGACATAAATAATCTTCCAGAAATAGTAAGGGACAGAGGGTCCAGTGAGATGGAGGAACTGCGCGACATACATGTTAGTAGGGAAGTGGTGTTAGGTAAATTGAAGGGATTGAAGGCAGATAAATCCCTAGGGCCAGATGGTCTGCATCCCAGAGTGCTTAAGGAAGTGGCCCAAGAAATAGTGGATGCATTAGTGATAATTTTTCAAAACTCGTTAGATTCTGGACTAGTTCCTGAGGATTGGAGGGTGGCTAATGTAACCCCACTTTTTAAAAAAGGAAGGAGAGAGAAACCGGGGAATTATAGGCCGGTTAGCCTAACGTCGGTGGTGGGGAAACTGCTGGAGTCAGTTATCAAGGATGTGATAACAGCACATTTGGAAAGCGGTGAAATGATCGGACAAAGTCAGCATGGATTTGTGAAAGGAAAATCATGTCTGACGAATCTCATAGAATTTTTTGAGGATGTAACTAGTAGAGTGGATAGGAGAGAACCAGTGGATGTGGTATATTTGGATTTTCAAAAGGCTTTTGACAAGGTCCCACATAGGAGATTAGTGTGCAAACTTAAAGCACACGGTATTGGGGGTAAGGTATTGGTGTGGGTGGAGAATTGGTTAGCAGACAGGAAGCAAAGAGTGGGAATAAACGGGACCTTTTCAGAATGGCAGGCGGTGACTAGTGGGGTACCGCAAGGCTCAGTGCTGGGACCCCAGTTGTTTACAATATATATTAATGACTTGGATGAGGGAATTAAATGCAGCATCTCCAAGTTTGTGGATGACACGAAGCTGGGTGGCAGTGTTAGCAGTGAGGAGGATGCTAAGAGGATGCAGGGTGACTTGGATAGGTTGGGTGAGTGGGCAAACTCATGGCAGATGCAATTTAATGTGGATAAATGTGAAGTTATCCACTTTGGTGGCAAAAATAGGAAAACAGATTATTATCTGAATGGTGGCCGATTAGGAAAAGGGGAGGTGCAACGAGACCTGGGTGTCATTATACACCAGTCATTGAAAGTGGGCATGCAGGTACAGCAGGCGGTGAAAAAGGCGAATGGTATGCTGGCATTTATAGCGAGAGGATTCGAGTACAGGAGCAGGGAGGTACTACTGCAGTTGTACAAGGCCTTGGTGAGACCACACCTGGAGTATTGTGTGCAGTTTTGGTCCCCTAATCTGAGGAAAGACATCTTTGCCATAGAGGGAGTACAAAGAAGGTTCACCAGATTGATTCCTGGGATGGCAGGTCTTTCATATGAAGAAAGACTGGATGAACTGGGCTTGTACTCGTTGGAATTTAGAAGATTGAGGGGGGATCTGATTGAAACGTATAAGATCCTAAAGGGATTGGACAGGCTAGATGCGGGAAGATTGTTCCCGATGTTGGGGAGGTCTAGAACGAGGGGTCACAGTTTGAGGATAGAGGGGAAGCCTTTTAGGACCGAGGTTAGGAAAAACTTCTTCACACAGAGAGTGGTGAATCTGTGGAATTCTCTGCCACAGCAAACTGTTGAGGCCAGTTCATTAGCTATGTTTAAAAGGAAGTTAGATATGGCCCTTGTGGCTACAGGGGTCAGGGGGTATGGAGGGAAGGCTGGGTTCTGAGTTGGATGATCAGCCATGATCATAATAAATGGCAGTGCAGGCTCGAAGGGCCGAATGGCCTACTCCTGCACCTATTTTCTATGTTTCTATGTTTCTGTCTCCAATTAAGAGCTACATGGTAATGCTGCAGCTCCAGAAAACTCTGGTTAGACCACAATTAGTATTTTGCGTTCAGCTCTGGTCACCTCATTATAGGAAATATTGGGAAGCTTTACAGAGGGTGCAGAGGAGATTTACCAGCATGTTTCCTGCATTAGAGTGCATGTCTTATGAAGGTAAGTTGAATGAGCGAGATCTTTTTCCTTTGGAGTGAAAGAAGATGTGAAGTGCCTTGATATATTGGACAAGATAATAAAAGGCATAGATGGGCTGGACAGCCAGCACCATTTTCCAGGGTGGAAATGACTAATTAAAGGGGGCATAACTTTAAGGTATTGGGTTTTATGGGAAGTCATAGGAAGTCATTCCTGCCTGTAGCCATCAAACTTTACAACTCCTCCCTTGGAGGGTCAGACACCCTGAGCCAATAGGCTTGTCCTGGACTTATTTCCTGGCATAATTTACATATTACTATTTAATTATTTATGGTGCAACTGTAACGAAAACCAATTTCCCTCGGGATCAATAAAGTATGGCTATGACTATTTTTATGAAGGGGGGTATCTCAGAGGAAGACATTTTACACAGAGTGGTGGGTGCGTGGAACACACTGCCAGAGGTGGTGCCAGAGGTAGATACATTAAAGATGTTTTATGAACTCTTACATATGCACATGGATGACAGAAAAATGTAGGGCTATGTATAAGGGAAGGGGTAGATTGACCTTAAAGTAGGCAAAAAGCTTGACAGAACACCAAGGGCCAAAGGGCCTGTACTGTTGTAAAATTCTATATTCTATTTTCTAAAATGCCATAAAAATCTATTTTTGATTATCTGCACTGTTTAAGGAGTCTGATGTGAGTTCCATTTGTATGAACTATCCCATGGCTGGTTTTAATCAGTGCAAAAATAGAAGAGAAGTCCTTTGCTAGAAGTCATTGTTGATTCAGAAGGCAGCCCTTCATATTCTGCCAAACTTCGTATTGAATCATTGCAACATTCTGAATTTTACTGCTTCATGTGGCTTGCTGTAGGCTTCCACTCTCACCACTGCAGCAACAACTTGTATCGATATCAGGCAACAAACAGAAGGAACACTAATGTTATCCATAAGAAACTAGGATGAGTCATTAGGGCAGCTGACATCAAACTTAAGGTCAACGTTAAAGTTAAGTTTCATTATTATATGCAATGCACCAGTGCAATGAAAAACTTACTTGCAGCAGCATCACTGATTTATGTTCCCACAACCTATGGACTCACTATAGGGGAAGGGGGGATGCCAGTGGCATTTTTTAATATACAGAGACTGGTGGTGCATGGAAAACTCCTCCAGTTTTGGGGCAGAGGCAGGTACATTAGGGAAATGTATGAAACTCTTAGATAGATACATGGAGGACAGAAAAAAAGGAAGGGTTGTGTGGGTGGGAAGGGTTAGATTGATCTTCGAGGAGTTTAAAGGGTTGGCACAACATCATGGGATGAAGGGCCTGTACTGTGTTGTACTGTTCTATGTTCTATTTTCATTGCATCGGTGTTACTACACAAAGCATTGGTTAGCTCAGGCAGAAGGCTAAAAAAATTAAAGTGGGTTTGCGAAGACACAAGAGTCTGCAGACGTGGGAACTTGGAGAGGAAAGAATTTGCTGGGGGAAGTCATCAGGTTGAGCAGCATCCATAGTTGAAGAGAACTGCTGATATTTCGTATCAAGAGTCAACATCAGGTCCTGACTGATTGGCTGATTAGGGGGTTAGACCTATGGACATGCATCCCACAGGAGATATTGAATGTGGGAGGCGTTGCTCCCATCTAGCCTAATTCTGACACCAATCTCAGGTTCATTTTTGCTATATGTTATTCAGGTCAATAATAAATGCAATTATTTGTCAGTAGTAAGCATATCTGGTCACTTCCTTTCAATTTGAGTAAATGCATTATCTGAACTTGATTTATCTGTACAATCTCCAGGTCAATAACAACAAACACTGAATGCTGGAGGAACTCAAGGACTCTTCATCTTATGTTCTCAATAATTATTGCTTATTTATTATTATTATTTCTTTTTTTTTGGATTTGCACAGTTTGTTGTCTTTTGCACACTGGTCAAATGCTCAACTTGGTGCGGTCTTTTATCAATTCTGTTATGGTTATTGTGCTATTACAGAATTATTGAATATACCCACAAGAAAATGAATCTCAGGATTCTATGTGGTGAGATATATCATATATGTACTTTAATAATAAGTTTACTTTGAACTTAACTGTTAAATAGGCACATGGATAAAAGAAAAATGGAGGGTTATGTAAGATGGAAGGATTGACCTTTTGAGTGGGTTGAATGGTCAGCACAAGGCCAGGTACTGTGCTGCAATATTTCAAATATTTATCACATTGCATTTTGAAAGTTATCACTGATGTCTTCCAACACCTTCCAATCACTGTATTCCAGATTGTGTATGATGAAATAGAATTCTCATCTCCCCTCTGTACCTTTGTCAGAAACCATAAATCTGTTCCCTTGGCTTGTTCACTCTCCTCTGTCAGTGGAACCTGTCTGTGCTCACCTCTATCAAGAACTCCCAGAACCTTTGGACCTCTGCTCAATCTCCTTTCAATTTCTACTTCTAAGAGAAAAAAAATCACAGCTTGTCTTCACACAGTGCTGACATCAAGTTACCTGTAAAACTAAAGCCTTCTATGATCCCTAGTTCAATGTCAAGAATGAAATAGAAAAATATAAAATAGAAAAATAAAACAAATCCAAAAAAAGGATGAGAAAAGGAAAACAGTTTGCCAATATATTTTTACAATGACCTTTTGTCTAATAATGGATTAATGCAACTGGACTGAGCTTATCAACAGCAACAATGTTTTTTAGACAAGGGGAAACTCAAACGTCCAAATTCAATTATCTGCAGTTCTGATTGCTTGCTAGGGTTATCATATAATGGAGCAACGCACAACATAATCCTCATTCCAAAGCCTTTGAATAGTAATTTTGTCTGGCTGACGGAAATCGACCTTTAGGCCCATAAGGGATCAATTTCAAATGAACTTTTTTTACGTGGGTTGTATCTCCATTCACGATCGTATTTATTTATGTCTGTATATGCACAGTTCGTTCGCTTTCGCTCACTGGTTGAATGACCAATGTAGGTATGGTTTTCCATTGATTCTGTTATGGTTATTATTCCATAGATTTATTGAGTATGCCCACAAGAAAATAGATTTCAGAGGTGTATATGGTATCATAAATGTAATTTAATAATAAATTTACTTCGAGCTTTGATCTTGTCGGTCCAATGCAACTAAAAACAACCCCCAGATTGTTTATAAGTTTACAAAGGGCTGTCTGCATTTTTTGGTGGGATGCGGAGATTGGGCTACAACTTCAATCTTTCTTGACAAGGAAACCCATTTAACTTTCTGGCAGATTTCATAGTCAAAGTCAATTGAACTCTTCCCACAGCCTAAGGACTCACTTTCAAGGCCTCTTCAACTCATGTTCTCAATATTTATGGCTTAATTATTTATTGTTTTTTTTTTCCTTTTGTATTTTAGATTATTAGATTATGAGAACACTCAGTCCTCTTTTATTGTCATTTAGAAATGCATACATGCATTAAGAAATGATACAATGTTTCTCCGGAGTGCTATCATAGAAAACAGGACAAACCAAAGACTAACACTGACAGAACCACATAATTATAACATATAGTTACAGCAGTGCAAAGCAATACCATAATTTGATGAAGAACAAACCATGGGCACGGCAAATAAAGTCTCAAAAGTCCCCGAGTCGATCAACTCCCGAGTCCCCAATAGCAGGTGGCAAAAGAGAGAAACTCCCTGCCATCAACCTCCAGGCACCGTCGACTTGCCGATGCCTTGGAAGCAGCCGACCACAGCTGACACTGAGTCCATCCGTCCGAAAACTCCGAGCTTCCGACCAGCCTCCCAAGCGCCATCCTCTGCTGAGCGCCTTCAACCTCGCCCCGGCCGCTGAAACATGCAAAGCCAAGGATTTCGGGGCCTTCTGCTCCGGAGATTCCGGACTACACAGTAGCAGCGGCAGCGAAGCGGGCATTTCAGAAGTTTTCCAGATGTTCCTCCATACTCTCACATCCATCTCCATCAAATCAGAATTGTGCACGGTACCCTACTTGACAGATAACAGACATCACCACCGAAGTGGCCGCGCGCACTGCCGACGCGCCACCATCTTCTCTTCCTCATATCTGCACAGTTTGTTGTCTGCTGCACATTGGTTGTTTGTCCATCCTGTTGGGTGCAGTCTTTCATTGATTCTATTACGCTTCTTGAATTTACTGAGTGTGCCCACAAAAACTGAATCTCAGGGTTGTATATGGTGACATATTTGGACTTTGATAATAAATTTCCTTTTGAATTTTGAAATATCTTTATTATCAGAGGCTGGAATGAGTTTTGACACCAGTGGGCAGCCACCAAACGATCGCAGGTATGTTGGTGGTTAATGCAATGAGTCATTTCACTGAGATTTCGATATACATGTGATATGCAAATCTGAAACTGAATCTAAATTTAAATCTGATACAGGAAATGACATAGGAAGGCAAACCACAGAGGTGCTGAAGCAGCCAGCAGAGGGAATATCAATGCATTAGGGATGCAGAATCAAATAGGGTAGCAAGTATAGAAATCAAAATGTTATATCCCAATGCATGGAACAAGATGGATGATCTTGTTGCACTTTTACAGATTGTTGGGTATGATGTTGTGGCCATCACTGAACTGTGGTTAAAGGATGTTTGTAGTTGGGAGCTGAATGTCCAATGTTACACACTGTATTGGAGGGAGAGGAGAGTATGCAGATGGGGTGGCATGGCTCTGCTGGTAAAAAATGACATCAAATCACTAGAAAAATGTGACATAGGTTCGGAAGATTTTGAATCTTTGTGGTTTGAGTTCAGAAACTGCAACGGTAAAAGGACCCTGATGCAGTTATGGGCAGACCTTCAAACAGTAGCTGGGATGTGGACTACAGATTATAACAGGAAATAGAGAAGGTGAGTCAAAAAGGCAATGTTATCAGCTGGTAGATTGGGAAAATCAGGTTGGTAATGGATCCCAAGAGAGCAAATTTGTTGAATGCCTATGAGATGGCTTTTTAGAGAAGATCGTAGGGGATCAGCTATACTGGATTGGGTGTTATGTAATGAACTGGAGGCGATTAGGGAGCTTAAGGTAAAGGAACCCTAAGTCATAGTCATAGTCATACTTTATTGATCCCGGGGGAAATTGGTTTTCATTACAGTTGCACCATAAATAATAAATAGTAATAGAACCATAAATAGTTAAATAGTACTATGTAAATTATGCCAGTAAATTATGAAATAAGTCCAGGACCAGCCTATCGGCTCAGGGTGTCTGACCCTCCCAGGGATGAGTTGTAAAGTTTGATGGCCACGGGCAGGAATGACTTCCTGTGACGCTCTGTGCTGCATCTCGGAGGAATGAGTCTCTGGCTGAATATACTCCTGTGCCCACCCAGTACTTTATGTAGTGGATGGGAGACATTGACCAAGATGGCATGCAACTTAGACAGCATCCTCTTTTCAGACACCACTGTGAGAGAGTCCAGTTCCATCCCTACAACATCACTGGCCTTACGAATGAGTTTGTTGATTCTGTTGGTGTCTGCTACCCTCAGCCTGCTGCCCCAGCACACAACAGCAAACATGATAGCACTGGCCACCACAGACTCGTAGAACATCCTCAGCATCATCCGGCAGATGTTAAAGGACCTCAGTCTCCTCAGGAAATAGAGACGGCTCTGACCCTTCTTGTAGACAGCCTCAGTGTTCTTTGACCAGTCCAGTTCATTGTCAATTCGTATCCCCAGGTATTTGTAATCCTCCACCATGTCCACACTGACCCCCTGGATGGAAACAGGGGTCACCGGTACTTTAGCTCTCCTCAGGTCTACCACCAGCTCCTTAGTCTTTTTCACATTAAGCTGCAGATAATTCTGCTCACACCATGTGACAAAGTTTCCTACCGTAGCCCTGTACTCAACCTCATCTCCCTTGCTGATGCATCCAACTATGGCAGAGTCATCCGAAAACTTCTGAAGATGACAAGACTCTGTGCAGTAGTTGAAGTCCGAGGTGTAGATGGTGAAGAGAAAGGGAGACAAGACAGTCCCCTGTGGAGCCCCAGTGCTGCTGATCACTCTGTCAGACACACAGTGTTGCAAGCATACGTACTGTGGTCTGCCAGTCAGGTAATCAAGAATCCATGATACCAGGGAAGCATCTACCTGCATCACTGTCAGCTTCTCTCCCAGCAGAGCAGGGCGGATGGTGTTGAACGCAACTGGAGAAGTCAAAAAACATGACCCTCACAGTGCTCGCTGGCTTGTCCAAGTGGGCATAGACACGGTTCAGCAGGTAGACGATGACAGCAAGGAGACTGCGATCACAATATGGTTGGGTTCAACTTTAAATTTGATATGGAGAAAGTAAAGTCTGATGCAGCAGTATTTAATTGGAGTAATGGAAATTACTGTGGTATGAGAGAGGAGCTGGCCAAAGTAAATTGGAAGGAGATGCTAGCAGGGATGACAGCAGAGCAGCAATGGTTTGAGTTTCTGGGAAAAATGTTGTTCACAAACGAGTGCTCAACACTTTGAGCCTGGGAGGAAGATTCCGGCTAAGTATCGATGCCTCTCAGAATATGATAAGCCTCCCGCAGGTCACTTCTCTGCCTATTTTAGGAACAGCTCAACATTTTAGAAACAGCTTCCTCCTCTCTGCCATCAGAATCAGGTTTAATATCACTGGCTGAGATCTGTTAGCTTTGTGGCAGCAGTACAATGAAATACATGATAAATATAGAAAAAAAAACTGAAATACTGTAATTAGCAGATTTAAGCAGATTATAGTCAAATTTCTGAATGGGCAATGAGCCCATGAATACTAACTCGGTATTTTGCTCTTTTTTTGTACTTTTTTAATATATTTCTTATTGTAATTTGTAGTTTTTTTTATGTATTGTGCTGTACTACTGCCACCAAACAACAAATTGTATGAAATGTTAGTGATATTAAACCTGATGAAATATCAAAAAGCTCCTTAACATGGACATTCAAACCTACTTCATTTGGAATAAATCCTTTACATTTCAGTAGGATTTCTCCACCTCTTGAATTATTAATGCCCAATCTTTATGTTTAGTTAAAAACAGACATCACCTACACTCCTTCACGACTGAAGAAATCAGATTGGTTAGTGGCAGAGTGATTATAAGAATATTTTAGAAACCTTTAAAGACGGCTTCATCAAAGTATCCCTACTATCTCATCGTTCAAGCTAATTGATCAGTGTGAGTCAATTAAACATCTGAATGAATTGAGAGAATTCAAGTCAGTCAAGCATTTATCAAACAACCAGCTATCCTATTAATGTTCACTCTGAATGTTTCAGGGCAGATAATGGACATTATGCACCTGTTTTATTTACATGTCATAGAGATAGCCAAATCCAGCCCAATTAGTCTGAGTATTGAATCTAGCTGTGTCCAACAACCAAAACAACTAAACTTCATTTAGTGGGATGTGAACAAATCATAGATTAGATTCACAGAGTTAGACAACATGAAAACAGACACTGGCCTGACACATTCACAATGATCTGGAAGCCTATCTACGTTCACCTGACTTTGAGATGTACTAAGGATGTGAAAAGCACAAAGAATAGATGAAAGTTGGTTTATTCATTGGCAAAAAGGAAGTCAGGGTGAGGATTGTGGAAGTTAATTTGGAATCTGCTTTCAGCCTCCTTTCAGTCAGAGCACCCTTGATTGATCACAACAACTTTATGGGAACAATCTCCCACCTATTTCTTTTCAAGATTCAAGATCCAAGGTTGTTCAATGTCATTTCCAGTGTAAAGGGGAACAAAATAATTGTTACTCCAGATCTGATACAGCATATAAAAAACAAACTAAAGTAGAGAAAACTATCATAAAAAAACACAATAAATATAAATACATAAGAGCTTCTTTACGTAGATTGATGATATGTACATAAAGTGACACTAGGTACAGGAGTGTCTGTCAATAAGGTGATTGACAGGAAATGGAAAAGTCATGGTTGTTGGGGGCATGGTGGGGTATCAGGGAGGAGGTACAGGAGCCTGAAGGTACACAATCAATGATTCAGGAATAGCTTCTTCCCCTCTGCCTTCATTGAACACATGAACACTACCACACTACTTTCTTTTTTCTCTTTTTGCACTATTTATTTAATTCAACATTTAAATACATATGTATTGACTGTAATTTACAGTGTTTATATTATTATGTATTGCAATGTATAGTCATAGTCATACTTTATTGATCCCAGGGGAATTCGGTTATGCTGCTGCATAACAACAAATTTCATGACATATATGCTGGTGATATTAAACTCGATTCAGAGGCATTGATCAGCCTTACTGCTTGGGGAAAGTAACTGTTTTTGAGTGTGGTGATTATGGCGTGGATACTACGTAGCCTTCTCCCGGATTGGAGTGGGACAAACAGTCCATGAGCGGGTGGGTGCTAATTAACTTAAATCCACGGCTTTTGGTTATCAGTTTTCCCTCCAGCTAAAACATGTGATGAAATACTTTGATTCATTCAGGTCACATTGGGGCATGCATTAGTCATCTTTCATTGAACCTGACTTAGACTCTGACCTGACCTTAATTTAATTAGTCCCTAATTATGTCCCCAGATAATAATTAAAATTAAGCTTGTTTATATACCATATTTTATCCACTCTGGTCATTGAGGCCTAATATTGGAACCGACCATTCTAGCTGTTTTCAGGATTATCTTATTGGAGATAGTACTTCAGATTTAGATCTAGAGATAAAGCACGGTAACAGGCACTTCTGGCCCATGTGCTCATGCTATGCAATTACACCCATGTGCCCAATCAACCCATTAACCAGTAATTATTTGGAAAGTGGAGCACCCGGAGGAAACCCACATGGTCCTGGTGAGAAGGTATCAACTCCTTACAGACAGCAGTGGAGATTGAACCCTGGTCACTGGCTTTGTAAAGCGATGCCCTAGCCACAATGCCACCATGCTGCCCAAATCAGTATTCTCAGACCACATTCCCCTGCATTAGTTCAAGGGATAAGCTGTGGCATCTCCAATTTTGCATCCTCCAGTATCTTGCTGACATTGGAGATGAAAGATTGGTTACCATGCACTCCCGGAGGAACAGACCATGTTTATTTGTTTCTGACCAAAATCAGTCTACTTCAGGCTACAGGTCTATATCTCATTTTCTCACTCACAAATCCATCTTAGTATATCCAGCACCGTAGGGATTGATTGCTGAAGGTCAGAGTGAAGGAACTTTGTTGACTCGGAGAAAAGGGAATCTTACGTGTAAACACACTGCAAGGCAGCCGGGAGCAGGGAAGAGTGGAGGATCGGACAGCCGGGGAGTCTGAGACAAAAAAGAGGTCGGGCTTCAGATCCCATGGGCTGCCTCAGACTTGGTAGAGCGCCCTGTGACAAAATACATAACAGCAAGTTATCTAAGCTCCTTTGAAACCACCACCCACACGTGTGCCCTTAACCATAGAATGACACAGGTCTTGGCACATGGGAGCACCACCATATACAAGGCAAATAACTGAATGCAAGTTCATTGGACCAGCAATACTGAACCATTCACTGATGATCTACATTAAATTCAAAACCCATCCTGACAACAAGAAAATTTTAAATACTGATGGAGTCATACAGCAGGGAAACAAACTTATCTGTCCAACTTGATCCTGCCAACTCAGATCTTGATCCAAGGTTGTCCCTATATCCAACTAAACCTTTCCTATCCATGTACACATTCAAGTTCTTTTAAAATGTGAATGTATCTGCCTCAAGCTTCTTACAACTTGTTTAATATACAGACTGTACTCCAGGTGAAAAAGTTAACACAAAATAATCTGCAGATGCTGGGGTCAAAGCAACACTCACAACACGCTGGAGGAACTCAGCAGGTTGGGCAGCATCCATGGAAAAGATCGGTCGACATTTCGGGCCAGAATCCTTCATCAGGTTCTGGCCCGAAACGTCGACCGATCTTTTCCACGGATGCTGCCCGACCTGCTGAGTTCCTCCAGCGTGTTGTGAGTGTGTCAGGTGAAAAAGTTGCCACTCAGTTTCCTACAAAATATTTCTCCTCTCATTTTATACCTGTGTCTTCCCTCTTGTTCTTTATTCTCTAAACTTAGGAAAAAGACTCATGTACATTTGCACTGTCTATGCTCCTCATATTTTTATATAGCTCAATAACATCACCTCCATTCAGATGAACATAAACAAAATCTATAGCATTAGCCACACAACTATTGGAATATCATAAATCCAATGATTTCACTAACATCCAGAGAAGAAAACATGTTGTTTGACTGAAATGTCCAACAGGTGAAAAACAGTTCTGGATTTGTTGTTGTGTAATGAACCAAAATTGATTAGGGAGTTTAAGATAAAGGAACCCTTCGGAGACAGTGATCACAATATGATAAAATTCACCCTGCAGTTTGAGAGGGAGAAGATAAATTAGATGCATCAATATTACAGTGGTATAAAGGGAATTACAGAAGCATAAGAGAGGAGCTGGTTGAAGTCGATTAGTAGGGGACACTCGCAGGGATGATGGCAGAAGAGCAGTTTCTGAAATTTCTGGGAGAAATTTGGAAGGCCTAGGATAGATATATCCGAAAGATGAAGAAGCATTCTAAAGGAAGGATGACGCAACTGTGGCTGATAAGGGAGGTCAAAGATAGCATAAAAGCAAAAGAGAGGGCATATTATACAGCAAACAATAGTGGGAAGTTACCTTACCTGACAGCACTGTTCACTCTCCCAATCTTCAAACCAACTTACCCCTCTTACTTCTTTGTAACTAGAACCTGTTTGGATTCTAATTTATCCTATTTAGATTAGATTGTTTAAATCTCAAATACATCACGGTGCAATGAAATTCCATGTTCATGTGATGCTGACAGTATACATGCTGATATTAAGTACAACAATAAATCCAGCAACAAGCGCAGAAATAATGTAATGACCTGTTGCAATTATCTGGAATGTTGCAATCATATGGAAAGTATGCTAGCCTCTTAACAGATTAAGGAGGGTTGTCTTCTCATCAAACACTCTAACATACTTTTAGAAATGTACTGTGGGAAGTATCTGACTGGTTGTATCCTAGTCTGGTACAGCAATTCTTCAATCTGATGTATTTTTTTTAAGATAAAGATTAGCTTTATTTGTCACATGCACACTGAAACATGCAGTGAAGTATGTCATTGACCAACACAGTCCGAGGATTGTGCTGGGCAGCCCACAAGCATCACCATGATTCTACCACCAACACAACATGCTCACAGCTCACTAACCCTAACTGTAGAGGGAGGGAATTCTGGAACTCAGGGCCATGATAGTCGAACATCAGCTGCCAGCGTGAAGCAAGTAAATTCAACAATGAAGTTTGAAAGCAATGACTGGGGAGTAGTGAGGAAAGCAAGAAAATGGTGGCAAGGACATCACCGAGATTGGGGGGGAAGAAGGCACAGAGGAAGGAACTAAAATTGTTTTTAAAAGTTCACTGGAAATCTTTTCCTCTCCTTCACTCTGGGAAAACACAGCAGTTCTCATCCAGCTTCAAGTTTCTGGGCATCAACATCTCAGAGGATCTATCCTGGGCACAGTGATACAATCATGAAGAAGACACAGCAGTGTCCCCACTTCATTTGGAGTTTGCAGAGATTAGAGATACCGTATCGCCAAAGAGTAGCAAGTTTCTACAGATGTACCATGGAGAGCATTCTGGCTGGCTGCATGACTGCTTGGAATGGAAGCTCAAATGCACAGGATTGGAAAAAATGCTGCAGTGGGTTGTAGAACAGTCACCTTTATCATGGGCCTTCCCACCACTGAGGACTTCTTCAAAAGCCGGTGCCTCAAGAAGATAGCATCCATCATTAAGGACCCGCACCATCTCAGACATGCCCTCTTCTCATTATTATCATCAGGAAAAGGGTACAAGAGCCTAACGATGTACACTTAATGTTTTAAGAACAGCTTCTCCCCCTGAACCCATGAACACTAATTCACTAGTGTGTGTGTATGTGTGTATATATATGTACTGAATGTCACAACCAAGTTACAGGAATTACGCTGAGTTTGAATTGGGCACTCCCAAGTCCAAATGGGAAGCCTGAGAAGGTAGTGGAGAATGCCAGAACTAAGATCCTGTGGGACTTCCAAATACAGACTGATAAGCAGATACTGGCCAATCAACCAGACATAGTAATACTGGACAAAGCAATAGCAATAGATGTGGCAGTCCAAAGTGACAGTAACTTCAGAAAGAAAGAATATGAGAAGTTGGAGAAATACCAGCGCTCGAGTCTGAATCTCGGAATTCTCTGCCCAGTAGCACTGTAGAATGGAAAGGAACTTGCAGAACTATTCAAAGAGCGGTGGAGTTCCCTCTGGTGTTCCTCAAACAAGTTATCTGTCCTTATTATATTTGTGGAGAGTTACAGCGAATAGAGTTGCCTCTTCACCCCTGCAGTGACCTGGGATTTGATCCTGATCAACATCAAGCAGGAAGGACAGATGCCTGAAGTCTCACACCAGCTGCAGGGGTGAACAGCTACTTCACTTCAATCTGTCAGTTTTTAAAATTATTTTATTTAGAGATGCATAGTGTAGAATAAGCCCTTCCAGCCCAATGAGCCACAGCCCTCAGCAACTCACCTATTTAACACTAGTCTAATAACAGGATCCTCCAGGAGAACCAGCATCCTGTCGTGGTTTGGAGGCTTGTGTGCCTCAATGACCAGGAGAGCTATGTTGGCTGGAGTCACAGCTTTATGCATTGGCTCACAGTAGGGCCTCCCATGCCAAACAGGTCAAAGGATAGAGGACAGACAAAGAGCGGTTGACTGGTCCACCAGGTTTGTGTTTGCAGCTCAGGGTTGACAACCCTGACTGGTAAAACAAAACTGTTACAGAAACAGCAATGAAGAATTCTTCTACATCAGAGTGTGACAGTATTCCTGAGTCTCCGTCTGGGACTTGCATGACTGACAGTAGTGAGAACCGAGAGGAAGCTACTGGCACAATGAAGGAAGCCCTGAACCCCACCAGAGATGAAGAATCTTCATTGCTGCTCTAAACGTCAGCAGTGTAACAAGCAGTAAGTTATCATAGGATAATTTACAGGGACCAAATAACCTACTAACTGGTACATCTTTGGAATGTGGGAGGAAGCTGGAGCACTCATAGGAAACCTACGTTTACAGAGAGTGATGTACAGATGGCATTAGAATTGAACCTGACACTGCGAACTGAACGCTACCCGCCTGACTACCGCACCACCCCAAACCAAATAGGCACACAACGCAGTCACAACCAAATTATAGTAACACTATGACCACTTCTATCATTGTGCGCTACAATGGAGTCATTATTTGGTTCCTTGTGGAACAGGGCTTATTTGCTGTTTCCGTTTTGTCACCTGTTGTATTCTATTTTATGTTCCATGTTGTTTTGCCAAGCATGTGGGCATACTATGCTGACACTGAAATGTGTGACGGACATTTGAGGGCTGCCCCAAGTACATCCTTGGGTGTGTTGGTTGTTAACGCAAACACATTTCACTTTATGTTTTGATGTACATGTGATATGTAACTCAGAATCTGAACCTGACGATAAGATTTTTGTTGTGCATTCTCAGGGTGGTGAATCTTTGTTATTCTCTACTCTGGAGGAGGTCCTGAAGAGTGAGCATAGAGAACTTGGTAGGAAGTTAAAAAGCAGGACCTCGAGGGTGGTAATCTTAGGATTGCTACCTGTGCCACGTGCCAGTGAGGGTAAGAATAGGATGCTCTGGCGGATGAACACGTGGCTGAGGAACTGGTGTAGGGGGCAGGGTTTCAGATTTCAGGATCATTGGGACCTCTTCTAGGGCAGGTGGGACTTGTACAAGAGAGACGGGTTACACCTGAACTACAAGGGGACAAATATCCTTGCAGGGAGGTTTGTTAGTGCTATTGGGGAGGGTATAAACTAGATTTGCAGGGGGATGGGAACCAGAGTGCCAAAGCAGACAGTGGAGCTGGGTTGAAAATAAATGATGTTAAAAGTTCAAATTAAAAAGTCACAAATAGAAGGGTTATGTGTGGTGGTAATAATCTTCCGAGGTGTGTCTATTTCTTTTTTTTTGGCGTGTGCCTGCGTGCGTGCGAGTCTGTGCATGTGTGCGTCCATGATGATGGCTTTCACAAGGCGCAGAGCAAGAGAGAGAGAGAGAGAGAGAAACTGTGTGGCGCGCCACTCCGCACACAGACATTTTCACAGTAGTTGCCCTTTTTTTTTAACGAGGTCGAGTTGTGATCTCGACACTCAACCCGGCACAGATGGGAAGTGTACTCGGAGTGGACCCGACTAGTTTCGAACCCGGGAACCTCTGCTCCCAGGTCTGGCACCGATGTCGTTGCGCTACCAGCTCACCCCAAGGTGTGTCTATTTCAATGCAAGGAGTATTGTGGGGAAGGCAGACGAGCTGAGGGCGTGGATTGACACATGGAATTACAACATTATAGCCATTAGTGAAACTTGGCTACAGGAGGGGCAGGACTGGCAGCTTAATGTTCCAGGGTTCCGATGTTTCAGACGTGATAGAGACAGGGGAATGAAGGGTGGGGGGTGGCATTGCTAGTCAAGGAAAATGTTACAGCAGTGCTCAGGCAGGACAGATTAGAGGTCTTGTCTACCGAGGACATATGGTTGGAGCTGAGAAACAGGAAATGTATGACAGCATTAATGGGGTTGTATTATAGGTCACCCAATAGTCAGCGAGAATTGGAGGAGCAAATCTGCAGAGAGATAGCAGACAAGCGCAGGAAACATAAAGTTGTGACAGTAATTGTCCACATATTGATTGGGACTCCCATACTGTTAAAGGTCTAGATGGGTTAGATTTTGTAAAATGTGTTCAGGAAAGTTTTCTGAATCAATACATAGAGGTACCAACTAGAGAGGATGCAATATTGGATCTCCTATTAGGAAACGAGTCAGGACAAGTGACAGAAGTGTGTGTAGGAGAACACTTTGGTTCCAGTGATCATAACACCATTAGTTTCAACTTGATCATGGATAAAGATAGATCTTGGGTTGAGGTTCTAAACTGGAAAAAGGCCAAATTTGAAGAAATGAGAAAGAATCTAAAAAGTGTGGATTGGGACAGGTTGTTCTCTGGCAAGGATGTGATTGGTAAGTGGGAGGCCTTTAAAGGAGAAATTTTGAGAGTGCAGAGTTTGTATGTTCCTGTCAGGATTAAAGGCAAAGTGAATAGAAATAAGGAACCTTGGTTCTCAAGGGATATTGGTACTCTGATAAAGAAGAGGAGAAAGATGTATGATATGTAAAGGAAACAGGGAGCAAATAAGGTGCTTGAGGAGTATAAAAAGTGCAAAAAAATACTTAAGAAAGAAATCAGGAGGGCTAAAAGAAGACATGAGGTTGCTTTGGCAGTCAAGGTGAAGGATAATCCAAAGAGCTTCTACAGGTATATTAAGAGCAAAAGGATAGTAAGGGATAAAGTTGGCCCTCTTGAAGATCAGAGTGGTCAGCTATGCATGGAACCAAAAGAAATGGGGGAGATCTTAATGGTTTTATTGCGTCTGTATTTACCAAGGAAATTGGCATGGAGTCTATGGAAATAAGGCAAACAAGTTGTGAGGTCATGGAACTTACAGAGACTGAAGAGGAGGAGGTGCTTGCTGTCTTGAGGCAAATCGCAGTAGATAAATCCCCAGGACCTGACAGGGTATTCCCCTGGACCTTGAAGAAGACTAGTGTTGAAATTGCGGGGGCCCTGGCAGAAATATTTAAAATGTCAGTATCTACGGGTGAGGTGCCGGAGGATTGGAAGATAGCTCATGTTGTTCTGTTGTTAAAAAAAAGGCTCTAAAAGTAATCCGGGAAATTACAGACTGGTAAGCTTGACGTTGGTAGTAGGTAAATTATTGGAAGGAGTACTAAGACATAGGATCTACAAGTATTTGGATAGACAGGGACTTATTAGGGAGAGTCAACATGGCTTTGTGCATGGTAGGTCATGTTTAACCAATCTATTAGAGTTTTTCGAGGAGGTTACCAGGAAAGTGGATGAAGGGAAGGCAGTGGATGTTGTCTACATGGACTTCAGTTAGGCCTTTGACAAGGTCCCGCATGGGAGGTTAGTTAGGAAAATTCAGTCGCTAGGTATACATGGAGAGGTGGTAAATTGGATTAGACATTGGCTCAATAGAAGAAGCCAAAGAGTGGTAGTAGAGAATTGCTTCTCCAAGTGGAGGCCTGTGACTAGCGGTGTGCCACAGGGATCAGTGCTGGGTCCATTGTTATTTGTCATCTATATCAATGATCTGGATGATATTGTGGTAAATTGGATCAGCAAGTTTGCTGATGATACAAAGATTGGAGGTGTAGTAGACAGTGAGGAAGGTTTTCAGAGCCTGCAGAGGGACTTGGACCAGCTGGAAAAATGGGCTGAAAAATGGCAGATGGAGGTTAATACAGACAAGTGTGAGGTATTGCACGTTGGAAGGACAAACCAGGGTAGAACATACAGGGTAAATGGTAAGGCACTGAGGAGTGCAGTAGAACAGAGGTATCTGGGAATACAGATACAAAATTCCCTAAAAGTGGCGTCACAGGTAGATAGGGTCGTAAAGAGGGCTTTTGGTACATTGACCCTTATAAATCAACGCATTGATTATAAGAGTTGGAATGTTATGGTGAGGTTGCATAAGGCATTGGTGAGGCCGAATCTGGAGTATTGTGTGCAGTTTTGGTCAACAAATTACAGGAAGGATATTAATAAAGTTGAAAGAGTGCAGAAAAGGTTTACAAGGATGTGGCCGGGACTTGAGAAACTCAGTTACAGAGAAAGGTTGAATAGGTTAGGACTTTATTCCCTGGAGCGTGGAAGAATGAGGGGAGATTTGATAGAGGTATATAAAATTATGACGGGTATAGATAGAGTGAATGCAAACAGGCTTTTTCCACTGAGGCTAGGGGAGAAAAAAACCAGAGGATATGGGTTAAGGGTGAAGGGGGGAAAGTTTAAAGGGAACATTAGGGGGGGCTTCTTCACACAGAGAGTGGTGGGAGTGTGGAATGAGCTGCCAGACGAAGTGGTAAATGTGGGCTCACTTTTAACATTTAAGAAAAACTTGGACAGGTACATGGATGAGAGGTGTATGGAGGGATACGGTCCAGGTGCAGGTCAGTGGGATTAGGCAGGAAAATGGTTCGGCACAGCCAAGAAGGGCCAAAAGGCTTGTTTCTGTGCTGTAATGTTCTATTGTTCTATGGTTCTAGAGGCTCAGTTATTGAGTTCATTCAAGGCCAAGAATAAGATTTCTGAATATTAATGGAATCAAAAGATATAGGAACAGTGCGGGAAATAGAACGAAGAGGATCAGCCAAGATTTTGATGAATTATATAGCAGGCTCAGAGGGCCCTCTGCTCTTAACTCTTGCATTCTTACATTTTAATTAAGTGATTTTTTTTCAGATTTGGCCTCAAGGGATCTGTAACTACTGAAATTTACTTCAGATACATCTAAAACAAATTAAAAACCCTCCCAGCCAACAGAACAGCACACACTTTCACAATTCAGATCCACTGCCTTCAATGATAGGGATTTTGGACATGGTATGGAATATTACTGTACAGATTGCCAAGCTTCAAGGTGATTACCTACACCAGAGGTCCCCAACCTTTTTTGCAGTGCGGACCGGTTTCATATTGACAATATTCCTGCGGACCAGCCAACCGGGGGGGGGGGGCGGGGGATGGTTGCCAATGGACAAGAGTACAGTAGCAGTCAAATTCGTTGTTTACCCCGAAAAGACTACAATGACCATGAAGCCTTGCGCGGGCACCAGTGCGTATGCGTGCACGTGCCATTTTTTGGCTACAAATCGTTTTTTGGCGATTCTGTTCGGGGGGCGGGCGGCGCTGTTAATCACGACCGGAATATCGGTGATAAGTGGCTAATACACTCAATTTCGTTTCTAAAAGGGTTTATCTAACGAAATTAATATTAAACACACAGCGCATATTTTCCTCGCATGAATATAGCGATAAGTCAATTATCAGGGGAGGACAGGGAGGCTTGAAATACGTGTTGAACGAACTTCCAGTGGAAGTGGTAGAGGCAGGTTCGATATTATCATTTAAAGTTAAATTGGATAGGTATATGGACAGGAAAGGAATGGAGGGTTAGAGGCTGAGTGCAGCTCGGTGGGACGAGGTGAGAGTAGCGTTCGGCACGGACTGGAAGGGCAGAGATCGCCTGTTTCCGTGCTGTAATTGTTATATGGTTATATAAGTAAGTCAATAGCATCATAACATTTTAAGTAACGTTTGGATATTAAACACACAGCGCATATTTTCCCCGTATGAACATATAAAATCCTTGCAACGCACCAATATCGCCGAATCAGTGGGAGCCCTGGGCTTGTTTTCCTGCAACAAGACGGTGCCACCAAGGGGTGATGGGAGACAGCGATACTCGGATGGGTTCCTTATGTCCAGTCTATTCCGCAATTTAGTTTTTGTTACATGCATCGCAGAGATAAGTTGGAAATGGAAGCAACGTTTTCAGTGCTTCCGTGGCTATCTCAGGATATTCGCCATCGACTTTGATCCAGAATGCCAGCAGAGATGTTATAGCAAACATACTTTTCAGCCCGCCGTCATTTGCAAGCTCGAGGAGTTGATCGCCTTCCCGCGCTGACATGGACGACGCGCGGCTAATGACCTCGCGTGCGGTCAAACTCAACGGTGCGCGTGACAGGGAATGAGGAAAGGTGCAGCTGACTCCTAGCGTTTCCTCGCGGCCCGGTAGTTGGGGACCGCTGACCTACACAATGCAGTTCAGTAACTTCAACAGCACCAACCAAAACCATGTTAGAAGTTCAAGGGTGAAGAGCTCCGTTGCTTTTTCACTTTTTTACAAATTTCAGATCATGACTAATTTATATAGATGGAACATGGGCAAACAGGAATAGGAATAAGGCCCCTTGGCCCACCACCATCAGGGATTCAAAGTACACTGATTAGCAAAGGGTGTATGCAGTGTACAACCCTGAGATTCGACTTCTCAAAGACAGCCACAAAACAAAGAAAACCATGGATCAAATCATGCAAATGGCAAAAAAAATGGGTGAAAAACACAGCTCAAGTTCAATCCAGTGGTGTGCTGTTCATTATCTGTCGGCCTTTCTGTGGAACATGCTATTAAATTAAGCTAAATCGCTTCTGCCTCCACATGATTCTATTGTCACCAGTCCCTGCATACTCAAGTACCTAGGTAATTGCCTCTTAAATGCTACTATAGGATCTGCTTCTCACCCCAGCCCTGGTGACCCATTCCAGTCACCCAGCACTCTGTGTGAAAACATGTCCTGCAAATGATTCCCCTCTCACCTTAAATGCATGTCCATGAATCCATGAACAATCACCTTCTTATTCTTCTATTTGCACTATTTATTTATATTTTTGTAATTTTATGCCAAATGTCAGTGATAAGAAATCTAAATCTTATTTCTCTAGAATTAGACATTTTGACACTGGGAAAAAGTTTCTGACATTCTACCTTATCGATGGCTCTCACAATTTTATAAACTTCTATCAGGTCTCCCCTCAGATTCTGACTCCAGAGAAATCTATCTAAATTTGTCCACCCTCCCCACTTAGACCATACAATCTCATCCAGAAAACAACCTCTTCTCTTTCCTTTCCAAAGCCCCCACATCCTTCCTACCATAGAGTAATCAGAACTACACACAATACTCCCTATGCAGTACAATCAAAGGTTTATACGGCTATAACCCGAGTTCCTTTCTCTGATACACAATGACCTGAACAATGAAGGTAAAAGCATTCCATACATGCTTTATTTACCACCATATCTACTTGTGTGGACACTTTCTGGAAGCTATGAACTTGGACAATGATCCTGCTGTACAACAGTACCTCTAAAGCTTCAGTAATTAACTGGATACTTTCCCCTGACATTTGACCTACCAAAATGCAATACTTCACCCTTGCTTAGATCAGTGGCCTCTTTATTATGTATACTTATACACTTGCTCGTTAATACAAATATCTAATCAGCCACTCCTGAGGCAGCAACTCAATGCATAACAGTATGCAAGAGGATCAGTTGCTGTTCAGGCCAAAATTCAAAATGGAGAAGAAATGTGATCTAAGTGCCTTTGACTGTGGAATGATTGTTGGTGCCAGACAAGGTGGTTTTGAGTATCTCAGCAGCTGCTCAGCACCTGGGATTTTCATGCACGACAGTCTCAAGAGTTAGTGGAAGATGGTGTGAGAAACAAAAAAACATCAAATGAGCAACAGTTCTGTGGGTAGAAACACCTTGTTAATGAGAGAGGTCAGAGGAGAACGGTTCAAGCTGACAGGAAGGTGACAGTAACTCAAATAACCACGCGTGACAACAGTGGTGTGCAGAAAAGCATCTCTGAATGTACAACACATCAAACCCTGAGGTAGATGACTTACAACAGAAGAAGGCCATGAACATATACTCAGTGGCCACTTTATTAGGTACAGGAAGTATGTACCTGAGTGTACGTTCCCCTGACATTTGACCCACAAATATGCAACACGTCGCCCTTGCATGGGTTAAGCTGCATCTACCAACTCTCCACACATATTTCTAGATATGTGCATACTGTTGGTGACAGCCCTCTTTACTGTCCAATCTGAGTTTGCTTTTTATTATCAGTAGACTAAATTCAGAGGCTCACTATCTGGTTAGGTGGGGATACGTCTCTTCCCTCCTGTAGCCTGCAGGTCATCCTTGGGCAAGGTGTAGCACCTGCTTAGCCCCCGATCAGGGTCACGTGAAGCCATGGGAATAGGTGGTGGATGGTCGTATCAGCAGCTGGTGCATATGATAAGTCCTGCTGATGTGATCACTGACGCCAGAGTATTGATAATGGCTGGGGTCACCCGTCCTGTAAAGACGCCTCAAAGGCGGCAATGGCAAACCACTTCTGTAGAAAATATTTGCCGAGAACAATCATGACCATGGCAAGACCATGAATACCCATGTTATACGACACGGCACATGATGAGCGAACGAGCTATCTGGCAACTTTGTAAGAACATCTTCAACATGCAAGCTCTCAATAATACAGTTCCATCTCCAGTATCTCCAGGGTGAATAAGCCTGGAGAATAACGCTAGCCCTGCCACTGACATCCAGTCCCATGCTTGAGTGAGATGGAAGTTGAGGGGATGTTTCCTACAATGGCAGGGTCTGGGACCAGATGGCACAGCCTCAGAATAGAAGAATGCCCCCGTGGAACAGAGCTGAGGGGGAATTTCTTTAGCCAGAGGATGGTAAATCTGTGGAATTCATTGCTACATATGGCAGTGGAGGTCAAGTCACTGGTTATATTTAAAATGGAGTCTGATAAGATTCTTGGCCAGCACAGGTTACAGGGAGATGGCAGGAGAATAGGTTTGAGAATAATAATCAATCAGCCAATAATGAAATGGTGGAGCAGACCCAGTAGGCCAAATGGCCTAATTCAGCTCCTGTGCATTATGGAATTATGGTCACATTGATTGAGTTTGATGAAATTCAAGTCCCCAGGGAGAAAGATTAGCATTTAAGCCAGCAAACTATTAAATCCTCAATTTGAATGTTACTGAACTCTGACTGGCTGCTGTGCATCTTTGATGTTCAGGGATTGCCGTCTACCATAACAAATAAAGCCAACCTGCCTGGTATTCACTTAATCTCATATTGAAACTTAATTAACAGGTCCTTCATGCACATCACCCACCGAGTAAGAAGGAAAGAGATGAGATAAATCAAGTGTTTAAGTAATGTCATGTTTGGAATTGGTTTGCCTATTGGAACATATGAGGTTTTATAAAGTGGGATTTTTGTCTGAATGTATTTATTGTTTTAGTTATTTAGAAATCCAGCACGGTAACAGGTCCTTATGGTTCAGTGATCCCGTGCCGCACAATTACACCCACGTGACCAATTAAAGGTACAGATTAGCCTTATTTGTTCCACGTACATTGAAACATAACTAGTGCGCATGTGCCGCTCGTGCATGCAGCCTGTTACCACTGTTCCCGATCAATATTTTTACTTTAAACTGATGGTATTTTTTGGTTTTTTTTCATGGTAACACGTCGAAGCTGCACACTCTCTAACATGCTGGTAGAGAGCATTTTATTTGAGTTTTTAGCACTGGAAATAGTTACATCCCGACACGCAGGACAGAAGCATGGTCGCATTGTTGATTCCAGGGACCAGCTGCTTGCGCTAATGCCGGCCGGTTTAGCGAGCAGAGTGGCGGACACCCCTGCTGAAATCTGGAGGAAAACACACAGAGGATGCAGAGGGGGATCACAAAGTCGAGGAAGGAGGACCGGGTTGAGACAACAGAGACTTATGGAGAAGAGGAGTACGGTGGGTAATAAAATGGACGAGTTCATGGCGCTAGCCAGGCATCAGAGAACATTTCGGGAGTGCAGTGTGATGTGTTTCACTGGAACGGGGCTGCACAAGGACATACCCGATCAAAGCTTCTCCATGGACAGCTTCCAGACCGTTGCGGCTGACTGGAAGTGCACTGAGAGCGGTAAGTGTAAAGGAGTTGGGTGCTTACTGTTCTGGTTAACAACAGATGGTGCAATCCGGGTCATATTACGATCGAGGAATGTGTTTGTAGACCGGATATTGAACTTTTTACTGTTGGACTTCGGCCACATTCCACTGAGATACAACACTGGGCGGCACGGGAGGTCGTTCCTGCCTGTGGCCATCGAACTTGCAGCTCCTCCCGTGGAGGGTGAGACACCCTGAGCCAATAGACCGGTCCTGGACTTATTTTCCATCTGGCATAGTTTGCATTTTGTTGTTTGATTGTTTGTGGTTTTTGTATTGCTATATTTATGCTCTATTCTTGGTTGGTGCGGCTGTAACGAAACCCAATTTCCCTCGGGATCAATAAAGTATATCTATCTATCTATCTAAAATACAGTGTCATTTACATCAATGTTTGAGGACTGGAGGCTGCCTGCATGTCTCTCCATGCTTCTGGCACCAGCATAGCATGTTCACAACTCACCCGTACGTCTTTGGAATGTGGGAAGAATTCGGAAGCTCACGCAGTCATGGGGAGAATGTATAAATGGTCTTGGGTTGAGAGTGAAATGTGAAAAGCTTAAGGGGACCCTGAGGGGAAATTGTTTCACTCAGAGTGTTGTGAGAGTGGCGTACGAGCTGCCAGCGCAAGTGGTGCATGCAAGTTCGATTTCAACATTTAAGAGAAGTCCAGATAGGTACATGGACGGGAGGGGTGTGGAGGACTATGGTCCCAGTGCAGGTCAATGGGAGTAGGCAATGTAAATGGTTCAATGGACTAGATGGACCGAAGGGCCTGTTTCTGTGCTGTACAGTGGCGGAATTGAACCCAAGTCACTGGCACTGTAATAGTGTTACTCTAGCCACTATGCTACCGTGCCACCCTTACTTTTCAGGGATTGCACCCGCAGACTTCTCCTGTTTTTATTTAACAGCATTGTCTTGCACATACTCTCAGTGGCCACTTTATTAGATACACCCGTACACCTGCTTGTTACTGCAAATATCCAATCAGTCAATCATGTGGCAGCAACTTAATGCATAAAAACATGCAGACATGGTTAAGAGGTTCGGTTGTTGTTCAGATCAAACATCAGAATGGGGAAGAAATGTGACTTCAGTGACTTCGACTGTCAAATAATAGTTGGTGTCAGACAGGGTGGTTTGAGTGTCTTGAAATGTCCCTATCTCCTGGAATTTTCACACAGAACAGTCTCGAGTATTTACAGAGAATGGTGCAAAACACAAAAGAAACTGCAGTAAGTGGCTGTTCTGTGTGCAGAAATGTATTGTTAATGAGAGAGTTCAGAGGGAAATGGCCAGACTGGTTCAAGCTGACAAAAAGGTGACAGTAACTCAAATAAGCATGCATTACAGCAGCGGTGTGCAGAAGGGCACCGCAGAACACACAACCCAATGTATAAAAGCATGCAGACATGGTCAAGAGGTTCAGTTGTTGTTCAGACCAAGGGTCAGAATGGAGAACAAATGTGATCTAAGTGACTTTGACCATGGAATGATTGTTGGTGCCAGATGAAGTGATTTGAGTATCTGAGAAACTGCTGATCTCCTGGGATTTTCATGCACAACAGTCTCTAGAGCTTACAGAGAATGGTGTGAAAACAAAAAACAGCCAGAAAGTGGCAGTTCTGAAGGTGAAAACACGTTGTTAATCGGAGAGGTCAGAGGAGAATGGCCGGAATAGTTCAAGCAAATGATAAATCAAGAAGACCATCTCTAGAGGCACTTGAAGTGGTCAGACTACAGTAGCAGAAAACCACAAGCATATACTCAGCGGCCCCTTTATTAGGTACAGGAGGTTCCTGATAAAGTGGCCACTCAGAGTAGGTTTCCAGTGTCCAGGAACACTGTGTAGCGGGAAATGTGATCTCCTTGGCAAGAACATGACAACTTGTTCCCGGGAATCCAGCCAGTTCAATGCCTTCCTGCAAGGGGTCAGTTTTCCATTTCTAGACATATCATGGGTTTCAGGATCCGTTGCTGTAAAAATAGGCAATGACTTTGTCCAATCAGTAACTGTACTTGCCACACTCACAGCTTCTGCAAATCCATGGTGGGTGACATTGTTTCTGTGCAAGATGGGGCCAAATCGGGGGCTATTCAGGGCATCTGAACAACATAGCAACAAGCCAAAATGCAATTCAATTTAAAAAGAAAATCTTTGTGGTTCGTCCTTTAATAAGGTTCATTTCTTCTTTGGATTAAGTGTTCCCAACCCTTTTTATGCCATGGAGATTGTGTATTTGATATTTCAAAAATATTTGAGTGGGCTTGTATATATACTGTTTGATTAAGTTCTCTTGTTCTTTTAAATAATTCATTATAGGTTATATGTAAAAATATGTTCGTTGAATATGTTTTAACGCCAAAATGTGATACCTGCGCGTCTCACTTAAAGTAAACTAAAAGTTATACTTGTGGTTTCGGACTCCTCTCTTCACTTAATATTTTGAAGTTACAAAACATAAAAATGGACCCTCACCATTACCCAATGTGTCCATGAACCCCACGTTGAGAACCCTGGATTAGAGAATAAAATTGTTACTTTTCTTGTACTTTATCTTTTCTTATGCTTGCTTGTATTTTTATATAATGTTTTATATACATATAATTGTTCAATTAATTTTCCAGTAAATAAAATACATTAAGTATTTTTTTCTAGAAGGTTCTTAGTTTATCTGCAGCTTCTTGAATCCAGTTATTTCATAGGCTCTGTGTTATCATGGAAGTCTAGTTATCTTTTTAGTTTGAGCTAGTTTTTGGATTGGGATGGCAGGATGGAGATACATCTCTACCAAAGGAAGTGTAAGGTGCTCCTTCCCTCCACTATCCTGCAGCTCACCCTTGGGCAAAGTGTAGCACCTGCTTAGCCCTCCCTCCCCGCACCCACACCCCCGATCAGGGTGCGGGTCACCCGAAGCCATGGGAGCAGAGTGGTGGATAGTCGTATGAGCAGCTGGCGCATATCACATGTACAGATTACGCGACCAATGATGCCAGGCAGACAATCTCTGAAGAGTATTGATAATAGCTGGAGTCACCCATCTTGTAAGGACACTGTCCAGGAGAAGGCAATGGAAAACCACTTCTGTAGAAAAAAATTGCCAAGAACAATCACGGTCAAAGACCATTATCACCCATGTCATACGACACAGCACATAATAATGATGATATTTCTCGTAAGTCAGCCACCAAATCTTTGTGCTTTGTTTTCGTTTTGCTGCAGTTAATAAACAGCCAGAACTACCATGTTCCTTGCCTCATCCTCAGCTTCTGAAGAATCTCTGCATCACAAAATCCTCAGGATCAAACAATGACTAACGAGAAGAATGTTCTGTAGGCCTCTACTGCTGCTGACTCTAACCTCTTCACTGAGTCTTTGTTAAAATGTTCATTTAAAAAATCTGCAACTTGCAGATTGTCTAGAACATTCCTTTTACTCTCAACAATACTCACTCCACCTCTCTTCTTTTATCATTCTTCACCATTTGTGAATGAACTGAGCTGGATTCTGCTCTGGTACCTTCCCCTTTTCAATGAGCTACTCAGGAATAGGGGGGAGGAATAAGGGTTGGCAAGCCAGACACAGTTCTCCCCCACCTACCCATACATTCACATTTTAAAGCACTGAGCAGGACAGTGATTGTGTGCAAGGTCCCTGGTGAGTCATTCCCCCTCGAACCAAGACATGAGAATTTTTGCCTCAGTGCCAACTATGAATTAGATCACCTACAGTAAGGAGAAGAAGAAGCCTATTCTAACTTTGGGAATGGTCATGGCTGATCTCTGCATTCCTCAGCTCCTTGGCTGTACCAGGTCTTCTTAGCCCTCATTTTCCTGACCTTTCACAAAAAAAAATCATCTTTAAAGATAAGATTAGCTTCATTTGTCACATGTCAAAGAAAAAAATACAGTGGAATGCATCACAACACAAAGAAATGCTGGAGGAACTCAGCGGGCCAGGCAGCTCCTATGGAAAAGAGTGTAGTTGACGTTTTGGGTTGAGATCCTTTCTCAGGTCTGAGTATAGTCTTTTCTATAGATGCTGCATGGCCCGCTGAGTTCCTCCAGCATTTTGTGTGTGTTGTTTGGGTTTCCAGCATCTGCAAATCTTCTCTTCTTTGTGAGAGGAGAGCATTGTTAAGAGTGACGAATCTGCAGAGGACAGCCTGCCCAACACAGTCTCAGATGTGCTTGGGATGGCCTGCAAATGTCAACAACATAGCATGCCCACAATTTATTGACCGTGACGTGTATGTGGGAGGAAACCAGACCACCTGGAGGAAACCCTATGGTCACCGGTGGTGGGATTCAAATACCAATCGCTGATTGCTGGCGGTGTAAACTGTTCATGACCTGCTACACCACCATGGCATCCAGCTTCCATTTCTAAATTCACATTAAATACTGTTAATGATTGAGCCTCCACAACTCTCTTGAGTAGAGAGATCCAGAGATATGCCACCCTCTGAGTGAAGAAAATTAGTTTTTATTAATGAGGATCTCTTATCTTGAAACATTGTGTACCCATTTGAGACCCTTCTACTTGTGGAAATATCTCAACAAGAACCCTGTCATAACCTCATTGACTACATTTCAAAGATCACACTGTCATTCTTACAAGCTGAAAAGAACACAAACCCAACCTGTTCAGCCTCTCTTGATAGGACAACTCTCTCATCTAAGGATTTAGTCTGGCGCATCTCATTTGGACTCCTTGAATGACAGCAGTTAGGGCGGAAGAAAGCTTGGCAGGCACTTTGCAAACGAGCAGGGGTGAATGGGAGATGAGAGGGGAAGGAAGGAGGGGGGAGGGACAGAAAGTGGAAGAGGGAAAGAGAGAGAGAGAAAGATGGGGAGAGAGGGGGGAGAAAGAGAAAGAGGGAGAAAAAAGCGAGAAAGAGATAGGGAGAGGAGAGGGTGTGAGGGAGAGAGTGGTGCAAGAGAGAGAGGAGTGGGGGGAGGGAAGGATATGAGAGAGAGAAGGGGAAGTGGGAGAAGGAGGAGAGGGGGGAGAGAGAAGGAGAGAGAGGGTGAATAGGAGAGGAACAGGGGAGGGACAGAGGATGGACGAAGAGAGGGGAGGGGCAGTGGGAGGGGGGGGAGAGAGAGGAAGTGGGAGGGGAGAGGGAGAGACAGGGGAGAGGGAGGGGAGGGGAGGGGAGGGGAGAGGGAGAGGGGGATTCATTAATGATTCACTATAAGCTGTCTTCATGGAATCAGGATATAGTTGATATAATCTTGGGGAAAATAAGATGGTATTGATGTACATTGTCACATATACTGAGATACACTGAAAATATTCATGTTACAATCCAACTATGCAGATCATTTCAGTTCCTTGTTGTCGTACAAGGAAAAAAACATGACAGTACAAAGGTGATGTGTGTTTTCAAGCTTTTATATCTTCGTCCTTATGGAAACGGAATAAGAGAGAACATCTGGGGTGAGTGAGGACAAGTGCCTAAGAAGAATAATTTGAGCTACCTTCACGACGATCACCCAGAAGCACTCAAATCTACATTGATTAAATGCTTTGAGAGGTTGTTCATGACTAGACTGAACTCTTGCCTCAGCAATGACCTGGACCCACTTCAAATTGCCTATTGCCGCTCTCCACACGGCTTTAGACCACCTGGACAACATAAGCACCTATATCAGAATGGTGTTCATCGACTATAGCTGAGCATTTAACACCATAATTCCCACAATCCCGACTGAGAAGTTACAGACCCTGTACCTCCCTCTGCAATTGGATCCTCAACTTTCTAAATGGAAGACCACAATCTGTGTGGATTGGTGATAATTTCCCCTCCTTGCTGACAATCAACACTGGCGCACCTCAGGGCTGTGTGCTTATCCCACTGCTCTACTCTCTCTATACCCATGACTGTGTGGCTAAGCATAGCTCAAATACCATCTATAAATTTGCTGCTGATACAACCATTGTTGGTAGAATCTCAGATGGAGATGAGAGGGCTTACAGGAGTGAGATATGGCAACTAATGGAGTGGTGTCACTGCAAAAACCTTGCATTCAACGTCAGTAAAATGAAAGAGTTGATTCTGGACTTAAGGAAGGGTAAGATGAAGGAACACATACCAATCCTCATAGAGGAATCAGTAGTAGTGAGAGTGAGCAGTTTCAAGTTCCTGGGTGTCGAGATCTCTGGGGATCTAACCTGGTCCCAACATATTGATGCAGCTATAAAGAAGGCAAGACAGCGACTATACTTCATTAGGAGTTTGAAGAGGTTTGGTATGTCAACAAAAACACCCAAAAGCATCTATAGATGTACTGTGGAGAGCATTCTGACAGGCTGCATCACTGTCTGGTATGTGGGGGGTTGGGGGATCTACTGCACAGGATCAGAAAAAGCTGCAAAGGGTTGTAAATTTAGTGGACTCCATCTTGGGTACCAGCCTATAAACTATCCAGAACATCTTTTCAGGAACAGCTTCTTCCCCTCTGCCATCCGATTCCTAAATAGACATTCAACCCGTGAACACTATTTCACTTTTTAAAATATATTATTTGTTTTGTATGATTTTTAATCTATTCAATATATGTATACTGTAATTTATTTATTTATTATTCTTATACTTTTTCTTCTTCTTCTATATAATGTGTTGCATTGAACTGCTGCTGCTAAGTTAACAAATTTCACAACACATGCCGATGATAACAAACCTGATTCTGATTCTGATAATGCTGGCTGCTTTTTCGAAGTAGTGAGATGTGTAGATGGAGTCTAACATAAAGAAGTGGTTGACGATCGGTGTAGACTCAGTGGGGCAAAGGGTCCACCCACTTGCAGTCACTTTGGCTCCATATTTTGGACTATTGATGAGGAAGGAATGTTGATTTGAGATAAAATTCAAATTTCTATTGATCTTACCAAATGATGGCAAGGTCTTGTGAAGCTGCACAGCTATTCCTTTTCTGCTCTTTTCTTTGTTCTTCTGTTCTCAATCTAAATGGTAGGCCATAAAGCCTTTGCACAATGCACAACACTCAGGAAGTGCTTGGTATTCTTGGTTACATAGGTCTATTTAAATGCTCCCAATTTTGCATGACTTAAATATCCTCTGACAACCAAGTCCAGTTCCTCGCCTTCATCTGCTGCTTAGCAACTAAGCATGGTGGCAGGAGAGGGGGCAAAGCCTTAAACCAGTTGCTTTGGGCAGATGGGGCTCGTCAGCCATGGTCTGCAGCTCATCTAAGAGAATTAAAACTCTGACCTCAAACCTCCGCTACCTTATGGCTGTACCCGCTCATGAGGGAGGCTGCGGGAGTAAATAATGAGGAAAGCTGGGATCCCAAAGGCTGTCCTACGTTGAGTTTAACGCTGACTAGCAACTCCTGCAATGCTGCTAGTGCCAAAATATATTGGTCTCTGCTGTCCCTTTGGATTCATCAACGGTGTGGAGAAAGGGAGTCTGCTGCATGGGTAACAACTTGCTCTCTATATCGTACGGCCCTGGCTTATGTATCGTGTAGACAGCTGGGACGCAAGCTTCATAAATGTTCTATTTGTGTTTCCGTTATGAAGTTGTTGGTTCATTTTCTCTAACTTCCTCAATTGGCAGGGCTGATTTTTCCAATGGTAAACTGACAAAATAAATTATTTTAATACTTCCACTGTAATCTTTCTAATCAATTGTCGCAGCTGGGAGTATCTGCCCAAATTAGACCACAATTCCCAAAGATGAAGTGTCACATACTCTGATCTGCCAAATTCATTTTGTGCAGCAAGAATGATGTTCAGAATTAGAAATGGTTAGGACTCAGTCATAAGGCTTTAATCTAATCAAGGAATTTCGGATTATGTTATCTGTCACTTGGATGTCACTTGCATAAATCATGGCCACTTACACAGCCTAATTTCCATTTTCCATTTCTATAAACTATCCTTTGCCAGTCATGTCAAGAACATCATGATATGGTCAAATTAAAAACACCTTTTCTCTATAAATAAAGGGATAAAATCTATGTATTATTGTTGACAGTAAGTGCTCAATATTGTTGAAGGCTAATAAAACATGAGCCTTTATTGCAAAGGAGAGGCTATTTTCCTTCCAATATTGAGTTCTCTCAATTCCAATAGGACTAAATGCCTTAAGCTGGGTATAACACTTCATGTCGCATGTTCAGTGCACACAATCAAAGAGTGATTTCTTCTTATGGAGCAGAAAAGCAAACTGTTATGCTAAATTGTTATAAGTCACTAATAACAGGGATTCCCAAACTTCTTAGAGGTTGATGGGTTCTTGATTCATCAGGGTGTGAAAGTTTATAGGAAGAGGGCAGGAGAATGGGATAGAGGGGGAAATGGATCAGCCATGATGAAATGACGGAGCAGATTCGATGAGCCGGATGGCGTAATTCTGCTCCTATATAGGAGGTAGGTCAAATATGATGGCAGAATATAGCACTAATGGTAAGACTCTTGGCTCTGTGGAGGATCAGAGGGATCTTGGGGTCCGAGGCTATAGGACACTCAAAGCTGCTACGCAGGTTGACTCTGTGGTTAAGAAGCACTGTCCTTCATCAATCGGTGGGATTGAGTTTAGGAGCTCAGAGGTAACGTTGCAGCTATATAGGACCCTGGTCAGACCCCACTTGGAGAACTGTGCTCAGTTCTGGTCGCCTCACTATAGGAAGGACGTGGAAACCATAGAAAGGGTGCAGAGGAGATTTACAAGGATGTTGCCTGAATTGGGGAGCATGCCTTATGAGAATAAGTTGAGTGAACTCGGCCTTTTCTCCTTGGAGCGACGGAGGATGAGAGGTGACCTGATAGAGGTGTACAAGATAATGAGAGGCATTGATCGTGTGGATAGTTGGAGGCTTTTCCCCAGGGCTGAAGTGGCTAGCACGAGAGGGCATAGTTTTAAGGTGCTTGGAAGCAGCTACAGAGGAGACGTCAGAGCTAAGTTTTTTATGCAGAGAGTGGTGAGTGCGTGGAATGGGCTGCCGGCGGCGTTGGTGGAGGTGGAAACAATAGGGTCTTTTAAGAGACTCCTGGATGGCTACATGAAGCTTAGAAAAATAGAGGGCTAGGGGTAAAGCCTAGGTAGTTCTAAGGTAGGGACATGTTCGGCACAGCTTTCTGGGCCGAAGGGCCTGTATTGTGCTGTATGTTTTGCTAAGTTTAATATCTTATGGTCTTCTGGTCTTTTTTTACGCCATGGACCAATATCATTGAGCAAGGGGTCTGTGAACCTGAGTTGGGATCCCCTGCCTTAGAGAGAGACAGACAGAGGGAGAAAGAGGTTGGGGTAGAGGGAGAAAATTGTGTCTCACCACTGAGGACATCTTCAAAAAACAGTAGCTCAAAAAGGAGGTATCTATCATTAAGGACTCTCACATTCCTGGACATGGCCTCTTCTCATTATTACCTTCAAGGAGGAGGTACAGGAGCCTGAGAATGCATATTCAATGTTTTAAGAACAGGTTCTTCTCCTCCACCATCTGGTTTCTAAATAGTCTATGAACCCATTAGCACATTTTTTCTTTCTTTTTGCACTTTTTAAAAAATATTTCTTTTTACAAAGTACAGTAATATTTAATGTATTGCACTATACTACAGCTGCAAAACAACATATTCCCCATCATACGCTCAGTGACCACTTTAGTAGGTACCTCCCGTACCTAATAAAGTGGTCACTAAGTGTATGTTTGTGGTTTTCTGCTGTTGTAGCACATTCATGTCAAGGTTCGACATGTTGTGCGTTCAGAGATGCTCTTCTACACACCACTGTTGTAACATGTGGTTATTTGAGTTACCGTCGCCTTTCTGTCAGCTTGAACCAGTCTGGCCGTTCTCCTCTGACCTCTCTCATTAACAAGGTGTTTTTGCCCATAGAAACACTGCTCGCTTGATTTTTTTTTGTTTTCCATATTATTCTCTGTAAATTCTAGAGACTGTTGTGTGTGAAATTCCAAGGAGATCTGAAGCTTGTGAGTTGGTGCCAGACAGGCTGGTTTCAAATCACCCCATCGGTGACCAACCATCATCCCACAATCAAAGTCACTTAGGTCACATTCTTTCCCCAATCAGATGTTTGGCCTGAACAACAACTGATCCTCTTGCATGCTTTTATGCATTGAGTTGCTGCCACATGATTGGCTGATTAGATATTTGCATTAATGAGCGGGTGTGTAGTTGTACCTAATAAAGTGGCCACTGAGCGTATGTCAGTAATACTAAACCTAATTTTGATTTTGATTCTGATTCTGAATCTGGAAGGAGGGGTGATGAAGATGTTCAATAAGCATGGGATTATCGGCTGCCGTGAGATGCAGTGTGCATTTCTCCCACAGAATACTCATGAACACTGTGGCACAATGAGTGAAAATGGGATCAGATGCCTCTATCAGCGTAGATCTTTACGTATTCTTGCAATAATACAATCCTCTGCTGTCTGAAATCCAGCTCTATCAATAGCTTTCCATGTTTAAAGCATTCTGTATATGATGGATTAACCTATTCACATTCATCCACGATGAGCTAACACTCAGGCTGGAGAACCAATGCCTCTTATTTCATCTGGGTAGTCACCAGTGGCATGAACATCAATTTTCCTGACTTCTGGTCATTCCCCTCCTTCATCCTTCTCACTTTTTTAGTTCTCCAATGCTCCTCTCTTACCACTTCTCTTCTCCTTACCTTCCTATCACCTCCATCTGGTGTCCCTCCTCCTTCCCTTTCTCCCATTGTATCCCTGTTCTCTCCAAGCAGATTGCTTTTTCTTCAGTCCCTTTCCTCTTCAACCTATCACCTCCCAACTTCTTACTTCATACCCCCCTCCACCACCTACCCACATTCCACCTCACCAGGTCTCACCTTTCATCCACCAGCTCGTACTACCTCCCCTCCCCCAACTTCTTATTCTGCTGCTACCCCCTTCCTTTCCAGGCCGGATGGAGAGGCTCAGCCCAAAGCATTGATAATTTATTCCCCTCAATAGATGCTGCCCGACCTGCTGAGTTCCTCCAGCACTTCGTGTGTGTTCCTCAAGGTTTCAGGCATCTCCAGAACCTTTTGTCTTTATGGTTTAACTTGATGAGTTTTCAACAGTAGCTTGCAATTCTCTGATTCCTGTGCTGAAGGCACCTTGTGGTGCTTTAAACTAAGGGTTCCCACTTCTTGATCCAGTAACGATATAAAAAAAATTATGCTTCATGTTTCTGGGTGCCCGTTATTTTTCCTTTCTTCCTGATTGCACAGGTTGACTTTAGCAAATGGTGTCAACTCCTATGTAATGCTCGATAAAAATTCCAGGTATATTTACTTTCAATCTGCTCTGTCTTTTAAACCTTTGGGATTCTAGTAAATTAGAGACATAAACTTTTACTGCATAGAGACAGACTCTTCGTTCTACCACATTTATGACTTTTTATCCTACCCATTTATAGTCATCTTATTTATTCTTATTTAGATCCATAATCTCCTTAGCTTTGGTGACTCAACCGTGTTATTAAAAATTAGCTTTATTTGTCACATAAATTTTGAAAAGTACTGCGAAATACTGTATGTTATTTGCATCAAATCAAATCGATGAGGAGTGAGATGGGCAGTCCGCAGGTGTCAGCACTCTTCTAGCACGGACGTAGCATGTCCAAAACTCACTAACCCTAACAGTACGTCGTTGGAGCTTGGAAGAAAACTGCAGCACCCAGAAGAAACCCACACGGTCACGGGGAGAACGTGCAAACTCCTTACGATAGCAGTGGGAATTGAGCCCCAATCTGGTGCTGCAAAGCTTTGCGTTAATCATTGCACTACTGTGCTGCCCACGTGCTAACACCCCAACCTCCCTCTTAGGCTTGTGCTAGATTTCAGGGAATCCCTCAACAAAAATATTTCCTTTCAGAACCCCTTTAAACCTCATACATCCCACCTTAAACCCTGTTGCCTTAGACTGCTCCTCTAAAGGGGAAAAAAAAATTATTTTAACTCAAGAGTTATTTTCTTCATTTTCTTGCAGGCATTCACAGTAGAACAGAGAAATATAATAGAATCAATGAAAAACTACACACAAAGGCTGACAAACAATCTGCAACGGACAAACTGCACAAATAATAACAGAAAATAATACTAATAAGCAATTATATAAACCAGTAATAATGAGAACATGAGTTATAGAACCCTTGAACATGAGACTATAGGTTGTGGAATCAGTTCGGAGTTGAGGAGAATGAACGTATCCACGCTGTTTCAGGAGCCTGATGGTTGTAGGGTAATAACTGTCCCCGAAATGGCATGGATAATTTCACTCACCTCAACTCCGAACTGATTCCACAACCTATAGTCTCACTTTCAAGGGATCTATAACTCATGATCTCATTATTACTGGTTTATATAATTGCTTATTAGAGTTATTTTCTGTTATTACTTGTGTAGTTTGTCTTCTTTTGCAGATTGCTTGTCAGTCTTTGCGTGTAGTTTTTCATTAATTCAATTGTATTTCTTTGTTCTACTGTGAATGCCTGCATGGAGGAGCGTTTCAGGGTAGTAGATACCTACTTTGATAATAAATTTACTTTGAACTTTAATTCAATTCCATGGTTGGGGAGCTGAATTAGATACAGGAGGCCAAGCAGGGCTCCCTGTTGGGTGAACTGCCTGAAGCATTGTAAGTGAATAAACTGCAGAGGTGAGGGAGAGATGTGATGGGTGAGAGAGCAGTAACAAATTAGTGATGGGGGGGGGGAGCTCAGATGCAGCAGGTAAAGACAATCAGGTGAATGCTACTTTGGGAGAAGATTCTTTGTGGCAAGATCAAACCAGGGAGCAGCGAGTGGCATACAGTGAGATTTATCAGAAAATCCATGCAATGCATTGAGATTGATTGCCTAGGGTAAGCTACATGTTGTGGAAGCATATTCTACAGTTAATCTAAAGACTTTTCTCTCTTACCCAAAGGCAATTTTTTCATGTCTTCACAGGATATCATAGATGAAAAATGCGATAAAATTAAACATCCTTTGAAAGACTAAGTGAACACACATTATTCAATACCTGCCATCTGCAAGACTAAATAAAAAGAAATTTGTGCTATCAGATTAGGATGAGTTTTCTGTTGACAAGCAGAACTTATAAAATTTAAGGCATTTTAACTTGATTTATTCATCATTTTTAGTGCTACAACACTAGCCAAAGCATTTATACGGTTCTTCTACAGACCAAGACTAAGCAGTATTATACACTGAACTAAGTATTCCCAAGGCAGTAGTTTAGGACTATAATCACTGGCCCTACAACACCTGGTTAAAACTAATAGCAGAAGAGGTCCCAAAAGTCAGTATCAAATAGCATAGAAAGAGGCCCTTTGGAGTCCATCACAAACAAAGTCTTCCCCAGTATGGAACACATTTACAAGGAGCACATCATTAGAGACCCCCACCATCCAGCCTATGCTCTCTTCTCGTTAATACTATCAGGCAGGAGGTCCAGGAGCCTTGGGTCCCATACCACCATGTTCATGAACAATTATTATCCCTCAACCATCAGGCTCCTGAACCAGTGCAGATGAAAATCACCACTAATCTGAACTGATACTACAGCCTGCAGACTCCCTTTCATGCTGACCAATGGTTAAAGTTCAAAGTACATTTATTATCAAAGTACATTATACAGTGGCATGCAAAAGCTTGGGCACTCCTTGTCAAAATTCCTGTTACTGTGAATAGCTAAGCGAGTAAAAGATGAACTGATTTCCAAAAGGTATAAAGTTAAAGATGACACATTTCTTTAATAATTTAAGCAAGAAAACTTTTTATATTTTCATCTTTTACAGTTTCAAAATAACACAAAAGGAAAAGGGCCTGAAGCAAAGGTTTGGGCACCCTGCATGGCAGTACTTAGTAACACCCCCTTTGGCAAGAATCGCAGTTTGTAAACGCTTTTTGTAGCCAGCTAAGAGTCTTCAATTCTTGTTTGGGGGATTTCCGCCCATTCTTCCTTGCAAAAGGCTTCTAGTTCTGTGAGATTCTTGGGCCGTCTTGCATGCACTGCCTTTTTGATGTCTATCCAGAGATTCGCGATGATGTTTAGGTCACGGGACTGTGAGGGCCATGGCAAAACCTTCAGCTTGCGTCTCTTGAGGTAGTCCATTGTGGATTTTGAGGTGTATTTAAGTTCATTATCCTATTGTAGAAGTCATCCTCTTTTCATCTTCTGCTTTTTTACAGACGGTGTGATGTTTGCTTCCAGAATTTGCTGGTATTTAAATGAATTCAATATTCCCTCTATCAGTAAATGTTCCCCATGCCACTGGCTGCAACACAAGCCAAAGCATGATCGATCCACCCCCGTGCTTAACAGTTGGAGAGGGTTCTTTTCATGAAATTCTGCATTCTTTTTTCTCCAAACATGCCTTTGCTCATTGTGCCCAAAAAGTTCTATTTTAACTTCATCAGTCCACAGGACTTGTTTCCAAAATGCATCAGGTTTGTTTAGATGTTCCTTAGAACCTTTTGAATAGAATTTTTTGGCTGCAATGAGCAAAGGTATGTTTGGAGAAAAAAGGGTGCAGGATTTCATGAAAAGAACCCCTCACCAAATGTTAAGCATGGGGGTGGATCGATCATGCTTTGGGCTTGTGTTGCAGCCCGTGGCATAATGAACTGGTAGAGGGAAGAATGAATTCAATTAAATACCAGAGAATTCTGGAAGCAAACATCACACCATCTGTAAAAAAGCTGAAGATAAAAAGAGGATGGATTCCACAACAGGATAATGATCCTAAACACACCTCAAAATCCACAATCGACTACCTCAAGAGACGCAAGCTGAAGGTTTTGCCATGGCCCTCACAGTCCCCTGACCTAAACATCATCGCGAATCTCTGGATAGACATCAAAAAGGCAGTGCATGCAAGACGGCCCAAGAATCTCACAGAACTAGAAGCCTTTTGTAAGGAAGAATGGGTGAAAATCCCCCAAACAAGAATTGAAAGATTCTTAGCTGGCTACAGAAAGCGTTTACAAGCTGTGATATTTGCGTGTTACTAAGTACTGATCATACAGGGTGCCCAAACCTTTGCTTCAGGCCCTTATCCTTTTTGAAATTGTAAAAGATGGAAATAAAAAAAGTTTTCTTGCTTAAAATATTAAAGAAATGTGTCATCTTTAACTTTATGCCTTTTGGAAATCAGTTCATCTTTTACTCGCTTAGCTATTCACAGTAACAGAAATTTTGACCGGGGTGCCAAACTTTTGCATACCACTGTATGTCACCTTATACAACCCTTGAGATTCATTTACTTGTGGGCATTCAAACTATATCCATAATAGAATAGTAACCATAATAGAATCAATAAATGAGTTCTTGAAAGAGAGCCCACAGATTGTAGGAACAGTTCAATGATGGGGCAAGTGAAATTATCCCCTTTGGTTCAGGAGTCTGATGACTGAGGGATGATAATTGTTCATGAACCTGGTGGTGTGAGTCCTGAGGCTCTTGTAACTTTTTCCTGATGGTAGCGTGAGAAAAGAACATAATCTGGTCCCTGATGATGAATGCTGCTTTCCTGCGACAACGCTTCAAGTAGATGCGCTCAATGGTGGGGAGGGTTCCCGTAATTTATTTATTTATTAAGATATATAGGACAATTTACAATGACCAATTCCCCTACCAGCCAGTACGTCTTTGGACTGTGGGAGGAAACCAGATCACCTGGAGGCAACTCATGCAGTTATAAGGAGAAACGCACAAACTTCTACAGACAGCGGCGGGAAATGAACCCAGCTCGCTGGTACTGTACAGCACTGTGCTAACAACTACGCTACTGTGCCACTCAAACTCATGATGGACTGGGCCGTATCCATTAGTTGTTGTAGGATTTTCATTTCAAGGGCATATACTCTCCAAGTTGACCACGGAGGCACTAATCATTGATATTAACCCTCCACTAATCTATTTTGCTCTCCCCTCATTCCCATCAAATTCTTCTAGATGCTTTCACTCACCTGAGCCCTAAGGAGCAATGTACAGTGCCTGGATACCATCATCTCTAAGAAACTGGAGCAGGAATCCACATAGCCCAGGGGCTCCCAACCTGGGGTTCACAGACTCTTCGGTCAATGGTAGGGGCCCATGACCTAAAGAGGCTGGGAAACTCAGGCTGAAAGTGAAACCTCCTCACAGATTGCCGGAGCTGTGAGATGACAAACTACTAGCTGTACAAAGCTATGCACTCAGAGGTGGGAATAGGGGTGAACGGAAGTTCATAGGCCGAATGGTTAATTTAGTGACATAGATTCTGTGAATCTATGAAAGACAACTGAAAAAGACATGGGATTAAACAATCAGGACTACCTTCCGTTCTGTTGCAGGATCTCGGCCCAAAACATCGACTATTTATTCCCTTCCATAGATGCTGCCTGACTTGCGGAGTTCCTCCAGCATTTTGTGTGTGTTACTCTGAATTTCCAGCATCTGCAAAACCTCTAGTGTTTAAACAATGATCAGTCCTGTTTTAGAAGTGGTTAAAGAAATTACATGAGCCAATGAAGTAAACCCAGGTTCAACCCTGACCTTGGGTGCTGTCCGAGTGGAGTTCACATGACCATTTTTGAGATGGCATGGATTTGTTCTGGTTCTTCCCATATTCTAAAGGTGCATAAACTTAACTTAATTGGCTACTTACTTGGTTCCTGGTGTGTGAGTGCATAAGCTGTAGAGAGTTGATGAGAATGCGGGAAGAATCAAATGGGATTAGTGTAAATGATTCTATTTATTGTTCAGCATAGTTGAAGTGCCTGCTGTATATATCTATGATTCATGACTAATCAAAAATAAAGTGATAGAAGTGCTTTATGCAATAGATTTCATATACATACTCCTAAAAATACACATTGCCTTTTGCTAAACATGACATTTTTCCTCAAATGTAGACATACAAGCAAGGAAGGAAATAGAGAATTTGGAATGATATTAGTTATAATTAGAGAATTGTTATTAATAGCTTTTAAATTAAGTGCACAGCTCAACACAAAACTTACTGACTAACACATTTGGTCTGTTTCACTCCAAAGTAATAATAATAACAGAAAAGGCCATTTGGCCCACTATGCCTGTCCAAGCTCTGTAAGTTATCCACTTAGTTCCAGTTCCCTGCTCTCTCTCTATAGCTCTGCAAAATTTCCCCATTCAAGTACACTCAGTGGCCACCTCTTGTACCCAATAAAGTGGCCTTTGAGTGTATATTCTGGTCTTCTGTAACTGTAACCCATCCACTCCAGGGTTTGACACGTTGTGCATTCAGAGATGCTCTTCTGCACACTACTGTTGTAACGCATGGTTATCTGATTCACTGTCACCTTCCTGTCAGCTTGAACCAGTCGGTCCATTCTCCTGTGACCTCTCTCATTAACAAGATGGTTTCACCTACAGAACTGTCGTTCACTGGATTTTATTTTTCTGTTTTCTGCACCATTCTCTGTAAACTCTAGAGACTGTTGTGCATGAAATTCACAGCAGATCAACACTTTCTGAGATACTCAAACTATTCGGTCTGGCACCAACAATCATTCCACAGTAAAAGTCACTTAGATCGCATTTTCTCCCCATTCTGATGCTCTGAACCTGAACCTCGTGACTATATATGCATGCTTTTATGCATTGAATTGCTGCCACAATTGGTTGATCAGATATTCGCATTAACGAGCAGGTATACAGGTGTAGCTAATAAAGTGGCCACTGAGGAAACAGCATGAACAACATTGCTACTGTATCTTACAAAGAAATCTTTAAGAAACGGGAAACTCATTGCCTAGAAAGAGGTTCTCAACCTTTTTTATGCCATTAAGCAAGGGGTCATTGATCCCATGTTGGGGACCCCTGGCTTAGAGCAATTTCTCCCATTATTGCTCCTGGTCTTTGGGCCAATTACTTTACTGTTCTGGCAGCACAGACAGTTTATCAAATCAAACATTTCAAATGATTTCAAACATGTATGATTGTTGCTGCTCTGAAGAAAAAAGCTTCAGTTCTTCATACCCAAGTTTTCAGAGCTGAGCTTACAATCAGTTCAGCCGTGACCCTGTTGAATGGTAGAACAGTTCAAAGGGCTGAATCGTCTAGTTCTCTTCCCAGCTCATGTGTTTGCATGTTCTCTGGCACCATTCTAACAAAATCTCCCTTCAGTTTAGTCTCTCATGGTCTACGGGCTTTGGTAGCAGTGAGGTGTTTATTGATCCACATAAGTTGCCCGAAGGAGAATGAGAAGCCATGTGACAGAGGTACACATGATTATAAGAGGCATAGATAGAATGGACGGCCAGACACTTTTTGCCCAAGTGGAAATTGCTAATATGAAGGGGGCACAATTTAAGGTGTTGAAAGTATAAGGGGACAGAGGTAAGTTTTTTTACACAGAGAGTGGTGGGTGTGTGGAACACACTGTTAGAGTGGTAGAGGAGGCATGTACGTTAGGGATATTTAAGAAACTCTTCAATAGACACATGAATGAAAGAAAAATCGTGGGCTATGTGGGACGGAAGGGTGAGAGTGATCTTGGAGTAGGTTCATTCCTAAGGGTCTGCACTGTGCTGTTATGTTCTATGTTTTATTTAACTCAGGAAGTTTGATGGTGGGCGCAAAGTCACACTGGCGCCAGACTATGTAAAGATAACAGATTTCCTCCTATGACACTAACTTACAGGAGACACAAGGGACTGCAGATGCTGAAAACTGGAGCAAAAGTCAAAATGCTGGAAGAGTTCAAAGAGTCAGAATCAGGTTTACTATCACTGACATATGTGGTGAAATGTGCAGATATGCAGTGGCAGTACAGTGCAATACATGAAAAGTACTACAAGTTACAATAAGAAATATATCACAATACAAGTAGTAGTAATAAATATTAGCTTGCAGGAGAACAAGGGGAGATTTGATTGAGGTATACATGTAACTCTCGCTTTGGCTGGCAGCTTAATATAGGGGATGATAGCCCCTGACTAAGAAACTTAAGAAATCTCGTCTGGGTGGATGCTGCACAATGTGCCCCCGTTACAAATCAGTACCCCGAAATAACAAACAGTACACAATATGCGATTAAATAATTGACCTTTATAATTCTTAATTTGACTATATGGTTAGTAAAGAAAACAAAAAAAAGGTAAAAAAAAAAGGGCCCACTCTCATGAAACAGTCTAATGCGCAACGCTGGAGCTCGCTGATAAAACCGTTCGTCCACTATCGACCTCCTCCGATCGTCGCTCAGCTTCGGACCCTTGCTCCAAGCCCACTCCATCCGGCGGCCTACCTACTTTCTCTATTCACATCTTCTCTCCTCAATTCTCTCCGGCAAAAATTCCCGGCTCCCAGACACACAAGAAAGAACAACACCCTGCTCATTGGCTAACATGCCCCGTTATCTCTAGTCATAACTCAACCATTGCTGCCTCAGAGAAACCATTACCTTAACAGTGGAACATAACAGAGAAGCTATTACATTAGCAGTGAAACCTTACAGCGTGTTACATAGAAAATTATGAGGGTATAGATAGGGTAGACGCAAACAGGCTTTTACCACTGAGATTAAGTGAGACTAGATTAGATTATGAGGACACGCAGTCCTCTTTTATTGTCATTTAGTAATGCATGCATTAAGAAATGATACAATATTCCTCCGGTGTGATATCACAAAAACACAGGACAGACCAAGAGTGAAAAACTAACAAACACCACATAATTATAACATATAGTTACAACAGTGCAACAATACCATAACTTGACGAAGAACAGGCCATAGCACAGTAAAAAAGTTCAAAGTCTCTCGGAAGTCCCACATCTCACGCAGATGGGAGAAGGAAGAAAACTCTCCCCGCCATGCCTGACCACAGTCTGACTCTGTGTCGTCCGAAAACTTTGAGCCTCTGATCAGCCCTCCGACACCGAGTACCAATCACCATCTCTGCCGAATGCCTCAACCTCAGCCTCGGTCGCCAGCAGTAGGCAAAGCCGGGGATTTTGGGACCTTCCCCTCCAGAGATTCTCGATCGCACGGTAACAGCAGCAGCGAACCGGGCATTTCAGAAAATTCTCCAGATGTTCCTCTGCTTCTCACGTCTGTCTCCATCAAATCAGAATTGTGCATGGCCCCTACTTAACAAATACGATATAATTTCACCAGAGAACTGCGGTTAAGACCATGGGTTAAGGGTGGAAGGTGAAATGCTTAAGGGCAATATGAGGAGATCTTCTTTACTCAGAAGACAGTGAGAGGGTGGAACGAGCTGCCAGTGGAAGTGGTGATGTGGGTTTGATTTCAACGTTTAATATAAATTAGGATGGGCGAAGTATGGAGGGCTATGGTCCTGGTGCAAGTCAATGGGACTAGACAGATTAATAGTTCGCCAGGGACCAGATGGGCTGGAGACTGTGTGCTGTAGTGTTCTCTGATTCTAGTCTGTGACTCTAGTGCAAAAATAGAGAGGTAATGTTCATGGACTGTTCAGAAATCTGATGGCAGAGGGGAAGAAGTTGATGCAGGCAGCATCCGTGGAAGGAAAGGAGAGTTGGTGCTTTGGGCTGAGATCTAACAACATCCTGGAAGCTCCATGGTTACCGTAACTGAGAGCCTCTTTTCCTTTGAACTGAATTCCAACTGCTTATCCATTCTTCACAAGGACATCATCAAAAGGCAATGCCTTAAAGAGGCTGCATGCATCATTAAGGACCCCATCACACAGGACATATCCTGTTCTCGTTACACAGCCTGAAGACACTGTGAACGTTTTCAGAACTGCTCCTTCCCATCAACCATCAAATTTCCGAATGGGCAATGAACCCCTGTACACTACCTCTCTATTTATTTTAATTTCTTCCCCTCTCTTTTTGTGCCACTTGTCTTCTGCACACTGGCTGAACTCCCAAATTGGGTAGTCTTTCCTTGATTCTGTTATGATTATGGATCTATAGGTTTATTGAGTACGCCCACAAGAAAATGAATCTCAAGATTGTATATGGTGATATTTACGTATTTTAATAATAAATTTACTTTGAACTTTGAATCACTTATTTCATTCAATTTTATATATATTCTTCTAAGTTGTAGATTTTTTATGCATTGCACAGTACTGCAGTCAGAAAAATAACAAATTTCATGACATATGGAGTGATATTAAACCCGATTCTGATTGCATTACAGTAGCCACTGTATCCTTCCCAATCTCTTGCTCAGTCTTCAGCGTCTTAACACCCCAATTGATGTGCTTCCCGGAGCATGCATCCCTGGTCCAGAGGGACCTCAACCTTCTTTTCCATTGAGAGATTGCTTGTTCTTGTGCGCTCATCCTTCCCCCTCGCTTGATCAACGGGAGTTAAATCAAAGATCAGGAATAAGCGCAAACTGCTTATTGGCCTCAATTTCTTCAGCACACATGCAGCTACACTAGGCTAATTGACAATAAGATGAAATGACATTTGCAGATCAGACTCATAAATCAATGTGAGCTGCACGCAACCATCAATTAAATCAACAGTTTTAATTCACATCATGCATGCCAGGGACAGTTCACACGATACCAGCTGAATCACCCATAAGCTAATTGGGTGTAAATGTTTGCATTAGATTCACCCCATTTGAAGAATGCGATAGGATGAGAAGAATTGGCTAAACTGGATCATGAAGGGTTGATTGACAGCCTGTTTTTTTTTGTAGAAAGAGTCCTGGATGAAAAAATAATAAACGCAAGGGATTCCACAGATCTGGAAAATCCACATACACAAAATGCTGGAGGAACTCAAAGGTCAGGTAGCATCTTTCAAAAGGAATAAAGAGTTGAAATTTTGGGCCGACACCCTTCATCAGCTCTGCTGAAAGTTCTCAGCCCAAAATGTTGACTCTTTATTGCTTTCTGTAGCTGCTGCCTGACCTGCTGAGTTCTTCCAGCATTTTGTGTGTATGTTACTCTGAAGTTTGCCTATCGCCACAATAGGGTAACGGCAGACACAATCTCAATGGCTCTTTACACGGCCTTAGACCACCTGGGCAATGCATACACCTATGTCAGGATGCAGTGAATTGATTATAACTCAGCGTTTAACATGATCATTCTCACAATCCTAATTGAGAAGGTACAGAACCTGGCCCTTTGTACCTCCCTCTGCAATTGGATCGTCGACTTCCTAACTAGAAGACCACAATCTGTGCGGATTGGCGATAACATCTCCTCCTTGCTGGTAATCAACACTGGCACACCTCAGGGGTGTGTGCTTAGCCCACTGCTCTACTCTCTCTATAGCCATGACTATGTGGCTAGGCATAGCTCAAATGCCATCTATAAATCTGCTGATGGTACAACTATTGTTAGTAGAATCTCAGATGGAGACGAGAGGGCGTACAGGAGTGAGATATACCAACTAGTGGCGTGGTGTCGCAGCAAAAGCCTTGCACTCAATGTCAGTAAGATGAAAAATCTGATTGTGGGCTTCAGAAGGGTAAGACGAAGGAACACATACCAATCCTCATAGAGGGATCAGAAGTGGAAAGAAGGAGCAGTTTCAAGTTCCTGGGTGTCAAGATCTCTGAGAAACTAACCTGGTCCCAACGTATTGATGCAGTTATAGCAGTTATAAAGAAGGCAAGACAGCAACTATACTTCATTAGGAGTTTGAAGAGATTTGGTATGTCAACAAAAACACTCAAAAACTTCTACATCTGTACCATAGAGAGCATTCTGACAGACTGTATCACTGTCTGCTATGCAGGGGCCACTACACAGGAGTGAAAGAAACTGCAGAGAGTCGTAAATTTAGTTGCCTCCATCTTGGGTACTAGCCTACAAAGTACCCCGGACATCTTCAAGGAGTGGTGTCTCAGAAAGGCAGCGTCGATTATTAAGGACCCCCAGCACCCAGGGCATGCCCTTTTCTCACTGTTACCATCAGGTGGGAGGTACAGAAGCCTGAAGGCACACATTCAGCGATTCAGGAACAGCTTCTTCCCCTCTGCCATCCAATTCCTAAATGGCCATTAAACCCGTGAACACTACCTCACTTTTAAAATATACATTAGGAACCGGTCGCTTTTCTATCTAGCCAACATATATATACTGTAATTGCTTGATTTATTTGTCTATTATTATTTTTTTTCTTCTGTATTGTGCATTGCATCGAACTGCTGCTAAGTTAGGAAATTTCATCACACATGCCAGAGATTATAAACCTGATTCTGATTAATTAGTTAACAGGAGGAAGAATATCCCCATTCTCAATTAAGGTGGGTCAGAGCGCTGAGTGTCAAAGGCTGAAGCATTCACAGCCATGTTCATCAGAAACACTAAATGGATGGCCCGTCTGGTCTTCCTCCTGAGATCTCCATCATCAGACAAGCCAGTCTTCAGCCAGTTTAATATCTTTAACCAGCGGGCCTTCCATTGGTCAGGGGCAGTATACAAACCAGAGCAGTATGATATGTAAAGCAAGCTGTTGACCATGTAGCAGGCTCCCCATCTCCACACAGCTGATGAATCCAAAGGAATGGCAGAGACCAATACAGTTTGGCACTAGTGGCGTCGCAGGAATTGCCAGGCAGAGTTCAACGAAACATAGTGCTGCCTTAGGGTCTGCAACTCCATATTTTCCTTGAGTTTTATTCCCAAGCCATCCCCACAAGTGGGCAAAGGCAGTGGAGGTTTGAGATCAGAGTTTTCCTTCACCTAGATGAGCTGCCAGCGATGCCCGAGGAGCCTCATCTGCCCAGTAAATGCCAGTAACCTGCCTTTGCCCCTTTACCTGTTAGTAGAAGCAGTCCACCAGGCTTAGTAGCTAAGCCACGTGCGAAGGCCAGGAGCTGTCTTGGTTGTCAGAAGCTTATCCCCACTACCTGCCACTCCCTGGCTATGACAACCTGAAGGAAATTTCCTTCCACTTTACCTCGATAAAATAGCTTAGTCTATTGAATACACTATGGATCTGAAACAATCCAGACCTTAGTACTAAAGGCATATTCCATAACTGTACGCAACTCCGCGGAAAATTGCCAAGGTCTATGCTATTGACAGGATTCAGAACAAATCCAATTGAGCTAATTACCACCCAATCAGCCTATGCTCAGTCATCAATAAAGTGAGAGATGGTGTTGTCGATAATACTTTCAGGTAACACTTTGCCACTAACGCCCCAATAATCTACTCAGTCATTAAAAACAGAAAACACCAGGGATAAGACCATAAGACAATAGGAGCAGAATTAGACCATTTGGCCGATTGAGTCTGCTCTGCCATTCTATCATTACTGATTTATTATCCCTTTCAACCCCATTCTCCTGCCTACTCCCCATAAACTTCGATGCCCAGTGGCCACTCATTTTAATTCTACTTCCCATTCTCATTCCGACATGCCAGTCCATGGCCTCCTCTACTGTCGCAATGAGGCCACACTCAGGTTGGAGAAGCAACACCCAACGGTTCTTCCTCCCCTCCCCCACTTTCTTAGTCTGACTCCTCACCTTTTTTATCCAGCCCTGTTGGAGGGTCTCGGCCCGAAACATTGACTGTACTCTTTTCCATAAATGCTGCCTGGTCTGTTGAGTTCCTCCAGCACTTTGTGTGTGTTGCTTGGATTTCCAGTCTCTGAACGTTTTCTCTTGTTTGTGATGAAACTATCAATCTCTGCTTTAAAGATACCCAAATTCTTGACCTACACAGTTATCTGTAGCAATGAATTCCACAGATTTACCACTCTCTGCCTGAACAAATTCCCCTTCACCTCTTTTCTAAAGGAACATCCTTGCATCTGAGGCTGGTCAGACAGTGTCAGTGGGGAGAGGGGCCAATTTCATGGTCTAAGTCGATGACCCTCATGAGAGCTGGAAAAGGCAGAAAAAAAGCAAGTTTGAAGTTGCAGAGACGGGAGCGGTAGATGAACAGCGTGAAGATCATAATTGTCTAGGTGGAACAAATAGTTTGATTGTCAACTCAAAGAGGAGTGAAATGCTTGTTAATCATAACTGATCTATCTGGAGGAGTAAACAGAGGAAAGATGAATAACGGCAGTCATAAGACCATAAGACAAAGGAGCAGAAGTCGGCCATTCAGCCCATCGAGTCTGCTCCGCCATTTTATCATGAGCTGATCCATTCTCCCATTTAGTCCCACTCCCCCACTTTCTCACCATAACCTTTGATGCCCTAGCTACTCAGATACCTATCAATCTCTGCCTTAAATACACCCAATGACTTGGCCTCCACTGCCGCCCGTGGCAAAAAATTCCATAGATTCACCACCCTCTGGCTAAAAAAATTTCTTCGCATCTCTGTTCAGAATGGGCGCCCTTCGATTCTTAAGTGTGCCCTCTCGTACTAGATTCCCCCATCATGGGAAACAACTTAACATAAGAGACTGAAGAAGCTGGAATCTAAAGAAACAGGCAATCTGCTGGAAGAACTCAATGGATTGAACAGTATCTGTGGGAGGAAAGGAGTTGTCAGTGTTTTTGGTTGATATTTCTGATTCTAGTTCTACTTCTGGTACAATCTGCTGTTTAGCCCTCACTTCATTTTCTTCTCCTTTCCTTATTAGAGTTCAACACTGGTCACATTCCTTGTTCCTGCTTATCTTCACTCCTCCCCAGCAGCCGTCTCCAACCTTCACCCATGCCTCCCCTCACCTCGCTCCATCGTTCTTTGCTCTTTTTTTGCCTCCATCATCTGCCACTCATTCATTCTGCACCTATTGTCTCCATTCCTCCCCAATCTTGCCTCCATTCTTCATGACTTCAGCCCCTCCCTTAGCTACCACAGCCTGCCTGTGAACTTTCACACTTTTTGAGCACCCCAATCACCTGGTATGCCTTTGTCACCACTCCCCTTTGACTCTCCATGCTGGCCATCTCGTTTCTCACTCTCACTCTAGAGTCAGTCTCGACCCACACAACGTTGATGGGTGCTGCCAGACCCATTGAGCTCCCCCCGCGGACTGTCAGTTTAAGAATAGCGCTAGTGACAGGGTAAAACCTGCTGCAACGGTGAAACTCTTTGGTGGAAATCAGAAATACGGAAATGCTAGAAATAATCAGCAGGATATCTGTAAACACAAGAGGTTCTGCAGATGCTGGAAATCCAGAGCAACATACACAAAATGGCAAAGGAGGAGGAACTCAGAAGGTCAGGCAGCATCGATGGCGGGGAGAAAACAGTCAACGTTTCATGAGGAGAACAGGTGCCATCTGAGTTGACTTTAGAAGTTCTCACTTTGGCTATTTTCTTCTACACCCTCAGTCTCGATGCAGGGTCAACAATTCCTTCCCCTCCATCCCCAAGAGATGGTGTTAGACTTACTGATTTTGTCCAGCAGGTTCTATGGTATTGCAATCAATCCTATAATGGGCCGTAAACCGAAGTGAAGAAATGGGCATAATCTGCACTTCAGGGAATAGATGGAATTCCTAGCGTGCTACATAACAGGTCCATCCAGATGGTTCTTAGCACAGCTCAAAATCAAAAAGAGCTATTTCCATTCCCTGGAGAATTAAGCTTACAGTTCTGTGCATATTATAACATATTAACCATCTGGTATTAAGTTAATGCGAAATTTTGCATATATCATCTCCTCTTCTTGGGAAAATACACAGTGCAAATAAAGAAAAGATTTGCATTTCATAATAACTCTCAACTTTCCTAAACCTCATCAGAGGTAATAACATATCTTTAAGCCATACTCATTGATGTAATGTAAGCAACTAAGCAGTCAAATTGTGCAGAATAAGCTCCCACAAGTATCAATGTCTCAATGACCAAATTATGCCTTCTTATAAAATTAGCCTTCTGGATTGAAAGACAATCATGGACAAGAACATAAAGGACCATTTCTCCACCGCTCCTTCCATTCTTCATTCTATCTCCCCTCTTACTATTCTCTTCTCGTCACCTACCTATCACCTCCCCGATGCCCCTCCTCCTTTCCTTTCTCCCATGCTCCACTCTCTTCTTCAATCAGATTCCTTCTTCTTCAGCCCTTTACTTTTTCCACCTATCACCTCCCAGCTTCTCAATTCATCGCCCTTCCCCCACCCACCCACCACCCACCTCATCTGGCTTCACCAATCACCTTCTAGCTTGTACTCCTTCTTTTCCCCCCAAGCTTCTTAATCTGGTTTCTTTCCCCTTCCTTTCCAGTCCTGATGAAGGGTCTCGGCTGGAAATGTCGAATGTTTATTCATTTTCATTGACGGTGCCTGACCTGCTGAGTTCCTCCAGTGTGTCACTACACAGGATAACATTTCTAATAGTACAGAGAACAGATGCAGATTCATCAGAATATGAATGACAACTTCTTCAGATATGCCAGGGACGTCAATCCATTTGTGTAAATTAAAAAAATATAAAGTCAGAGGATCAGAGCCAAAAATAAGTAATGCATTGTAAAATCGATCCCATGATGCTACTTTTGTGAAGAATAAAGGATTTCACTCCAGATAATAGTCATCACACAATTAATACCAGTGAAACAGATTGTCTGTTCATTTTGCCCTCCATGGAATTTTGTTCAGTGTTTTTTATTATTATTTTGTGACATAAAGGTCATTATTTCCCTCATCATCTTTGTGAAGGCAAGCTGCCTTTGTGAATGTTTGTTCTCCCTGTGATGAAGGTACATCCATAGTGATGTCCTCCTTCATAATAAGGCCATGATAACAGGGTACATCTCTTTTTATAGAGTCATAGAAAATTACAGCACAGAAACAGGCCCTTCAGCCCATCTAGTCCATGCCAACCAATGTCTTAAGTAAGACAATAAGACATGCCAGCAGAATTAAGCCATTCAGCCCAGTGAGTTTGGTTCGCCTTTCCTTCACGGCTGATTTGTTATCCCTCTTAACTGATATCCATATCCATACGGGGTGGCACGACAGCATAGTGGCTAGCACAATGCTTTACAGTATTTAATCCCTGCTGCTGCTGTAGGAAGTTTGTATGTACTCTCTGTGACCACGTGGGTTTCCTACGGGTACTCCAGATCCCTCCCACAGTCCAAACAAGTACCGATTGGTAGGTTGATTGGTCATTGTAAAGTAACCCATGATTAAGCTGGGGTTAAATCGGGGGATTGCTGGGCGAGGTGGCTTGAAGTAATGGAAGGGCCTATTCTGTGCTGTGTCTCAATAATAACTAAATAACTCCAGCCTCCTACCTTCTCCCTGAAAACTTTGACACCCTGACTAATCAAGAACTTATCAACCTACACTTTAAGTATTCCCAAACACAAAAGATTCTTCAGGCGCTGGAAATCCAGAGTAACAAAATGCTGGAGGAACTCAGCAGGTTGAGCAGCATCTATGGAAAGGGGTAAAGAGTTGGACCCTTCTTTAAGACAATAAATCAGGACAACGAGTCTTAATCTGAGGCTGTTCCCTCTGGTTCGAGAGTCCCCCATTATTAGAAACATCCTCTGCATGACCAGTCTCTCTTGGCCTTTCAATATTCGACAGGTTTCATTGAGATCTTCCCTCATTTTATGATGGATATCAAAGGTAAGTCAACAAGTGGACGAAAAGGAGGATGGAATCCGGAATGCAGTGTGAGAAATGGAGAGGGCTTATTTATTGTGCTGCTTTCCCAAAGAAAACATCAGTATTTTCCCAAGTAATCACTGACTTCCCCTGGGGAAAATAAAAAAAATATTTTCCAAGCAATTATAGAAGACCCAAAGTAGCAGTTACTGTCTTGCCAACAAGACTCAGATACTGGCACTCTCCTGGGATTCCGTGTGACTCATGATGGAGAATGAGGCCAAACTTCGCATCCTTAGCTGAACCTCTCCATGGATAACTTCCCTGCTCATTTCAATTCAGATAAATAATTGCCAAACCCTAAGATTCTAATTTCATTCTTTTTGAATGTAGTCACTTTTAAGTGTCAGTTCGATTGTGCCTATGGATTATTTCCATCGTGTAGGATCTAACTGAGGGCCAACTGTCTATTTTTAGAATCACAATATTTTTCAAACCTTCAACCATCAGGCTCCGGAAGTTATCTTGCTTCATCAGTGAACTAATTCCTCAACCTGTGGACTCACTTACAAGCACCCAACAACTCATGTTCTCAGTATTATTTATTTATCATTTTTATTTGTTTATTTTTGTATTTGCACTTTGTGTTCTTTTGCACAATGGTCGTTCATCAGTCCTTGTTACAGTGTAGTTTTTCATTGATTCTATTACATTTCTTTGTTCTACTGTGAATGTCTGCAAGAAAATGGATCTCAGAGTGGGATAGAGTGACATATACGTACTTTCATAATAAACTTACTTTGAATTCTGAAAAATACTATTATTTGATTTTCACACATAAATTGCTGGAAGGACTCACTAGGTCAGGCCACTCCTATGGAGAGGATGAACAGTCATGGTTAGGCCCAAAACATCACCTGTTTATTTCTCTCTATAGGTGCTACCAGACTTGTGGAATTCCTTCAGTACTCTGTGTGTGTGTTGTGTGTGTAGCTCATGGTTTCCAGCATCTGCAGAATTTCTGCTGTTTAAGTGCATTTTTATTTGCTTTCCTTTTGATTTCAGGATTTGGATACATTTGGCAGGGCCCCATTTTGTTGTCTATACTTAATTGCCCCTGAACTAGATGGCAGCTAAGAGTCAATCATATGAGGGCCCTATAATCATGCATAACACACACAAAATACTGGAGGAACTCAGCAGGTCAGGCAGCGTCCATTGAGAGGACTAAAGAATCAACATGATTTATTAAGATACAGTGTTCAACAGGCCCTTTTGAGCCACACTAGCCTAATCATGGGACAATTTACAATGACCAGTTAATCTACCAACCAGTACGTCTTTGGACTGTGGGAGGAAACCAGAAGACCAGGAGGAAACTCATGCAGTCAACGGGAGAACGTACAAAACCGTTACAGGCAGCGGTGGGAATTGAACCCATGTGTTCTATACTGTAAGGTGTTGTGCTAACCACTACACTACCATGCCACCCCATTTTTGGGCCGAGACCCTTCATCAAGGCTGTTTTGGCCTGAATCCTCGACTCATTGTTTTCCATAGTTGCTGCCTGATCTGCTGAGCTCCTCTAGCATTTACGAGGAAATCTACAGATGCTGGAAATTCAAGCAACACATACAAAAAATGCTGGTGAACGCAGCAGGTCAGGCAGCATCTCTAGGAAGAGGTACAGTCGATGTTTCGGGCCGAGACCCTTCGTCAGGACTAACTGAAAGAAGAGCTAGTAAGAGATTTGAAAGTGGGAGGGGGAGGGGGAGATCCGAAATGATCTGAGACAGTCCTTCCAGGTGAGGTGACACTTCACCTGTAAGTCAGCTGGGGTGATAAACTGTGTCCGGTGTTCCCAGTACAGCCTTCTATATATTGGCGAGACCCGATGCAGGCCGGGAGACCATTTCGCTGAACACCTACGCTCTGTCTGCCAGAGAAAGCAAGATCTCCCAGTGGCCACACATTTTAATTCAATGCCCCGTTCCCATTCTGATATGTCGATCCACGGCCTCCTCTACCGTCAAGATGAAGCCACACTCAGGTTGGAGGAACACCACCTTATATTCTGTCTGGGTAGCCTCCAATGGCATGAATATTGACTTCTCTAACTTCCGTTAATGCCCTTCCTCCCCTTCACACCCCATCTCTTATTTATTTATTTTATATATTTTTCATTTTCTCCCCTTTTTTCTCTCTCTGTCCCTCTCATTATAACTCCTTGCCTGCTTTCCACTTCTCCAGCTCTTAGATCCACCCCTCCCCTCCTGTCTTCTCCTATCATTTCGGATCTCCCCCTCCCCCTCCCATTTTCAAATCTCTTAATATCTCTTCTTTCAGTTCGTCCTGACGAAGGGTCCGGGCCCAAAACGTCGACTGTACCTCTTCCTAGAGATGCTGCCTGACCTGCTGCATTCACCAGCATTTTTTGTGTGTGTTCTTCTTGCATTCTGTGTGTTTTTCTCTGGATCTCCAGCATCGGCAGATTCTCTTGTGCCTGGAATCATGAGTCAGGCAGGTATCGTGAGGATGGCAGATTTTCCCCTCATCAGTGAACCAGGTGTGTTTTACAACAATAATAATGTGTCTACAGTTGCTGTTACAGAGTTTTTAAAGTTTCCAGATACATTTAGTTATTGCATAGGAATTCTCCAGTTAACATGATAGGATTTGAATTCATACCTCCTGATCGGTGGACGGGGAACTGGGACAGCAGGCCAGTACACTAACAACAATATTATCAAACCCCAATTGCTTGAGGTTATGTACAGACATGCGTTTTCTCCTCCGTGAAGCTTCTCATGTTCTGCCAGGCTGTTAGTTGTGGGCATACTTCAACACCCTTACTAATCAAGAACCTATCACCCTCTGTTTTAAATGTACTCAATGACCTGGCCTCCACATTTATGTGCGGTAATGAATTCCACAGATTTACCACCCTCTGGCTAAAGAAATTCCTCCTCATTTCTGTTCTAAAGCATAAACAAGCATCACTTCCCACTAACATCTTAACTACATTCTACAGAGGCGTGGTTGAGAGCGTGCTGACCTTTAGCATCACAACCTGGTACTCCAGCTGCAGTGCTGTTGACAAAAAAGCCTTGCAGAGGGTGGTTAGGGGAGTAGAGAAGGTTATTGGGGTCTCCCTACCTTCTGTCCAAGACCTCTTTCAGAATCGATGCCTCCAGAAGACACAGTACATCATTAGAGACCCCTCACACCCTCTCCATGAACTATTTGTTCTTCTGCCATCAGGCAAACGTTACAGGAACATCAAAACTAAAACCACAAGGCTACTAAACAGTTTCCTCCCACAGGCAGTCAGATTGCTAAATAGCTGCTCCACCTGACTCTGCTTTGGACACTTTTAACTCGCACTGGACACTTACAACTTGATTTTAAATGACATGTGGCTGTTGTGTTTTACTATTTATTGTTATGTTTATTATTTAGTGTCGCATTTGTTATGTTATGATTACACTGCTCCTGAGAAACACTGTCTCATTCTGCCCTGTAGAGCTGATGTACAGTTAGAATGACAATAAAGTTTTTTGATTTGATTTGATTTGATAAAGGGACGCCCTTGTATTTTGAGGCTGTGCCCTCTGGTGTTAGACATCCCCACTATAGGAAACAAGCTCTCTGTGTGCACTCTACCTCGGCCTTTCATATTCGATCAGCTTCAATGACATTGCAAACAATACTTTACACTGTATGTTTCAATGTACATGTAACAAATGAAAAGTTATCTGATCTTTATCTTGGCACTCTATCTATTTAGTAATGTCGGAGAATTTAAGACTCCCAGTCAACACTGTTGTGTAACCGATGACTTGTTGAATACAGGAGAAACACATTATTTTCCATGGGGGAAATTGCAGTATTCAATCCAAATTAGTCACTGCAGCATCGGTGACATGTGAGAAAATGTGCTGACATAGCTGCATTTAATCATGCGAGGTGCTTAATATATGGTCCTCAATGTTGCGTTAGAGAGACTGTGTAATATCTGCAGTCCCACTCAGGGAATACTGGAAGTGCCTATGATGGTGACAAAACAAAAACAGTTCCTTGAATAAATTTCATCTTTATTCTCAGCTCAGAGAGATTTTGCTGTCTGGTATTCTCAGCTCAGAGAGATTTTGCTGTCTGGTGTGCAATAACCGGGAGGTGCTCAAAGCACACGAAAACAAAAAGCGATCTGCCACAGCCACAGAGCCTCCCAAAACACTTATAAACCACTGAAATATCTTTGAAGAGTAATTACAATGGTATTGTAGGAAACGTGGCTGGCCATTTTTCACACAGTGGGTTTCCACAAACGGCATTGAGATAATGACCAGATAATAAGTTTTAATTAAGTGTGTTGATGCAAAGATATTAGCTGGGAATCTGGGACGAAGTCTTCCCCTTGTCATGTTTGGAATTGTGTGGGCAGACTGATTCAGTTCGACATCCAAGCTCATCGAATATTTTACACACTTAGAAGACAATAAGAAATAATGGTAGAATTAGGCCATTCAGCCCATCAAGTGCTCCACCTTTCCATCATGGCTGATTTATTTTCCTTCTCAAACCCATGCTCTTGCCTTTTCCCCATAACCTTTGATGCTCTGACTAATCAAGAATCTACCAACCTGCATGTTGTGCTCCCAGTGGCTTGACCTCCACACCTATCTGTGCCAATGAATTCCACAGATTTACCACCATCTTTAGGACCTCTTCTAAAGGGATGTCCTTGTATTCTGACGCTGTGCCCTCTGGTCCTAGATCCGCCATTATAGAGAAATATCCTCTCTACATCCACTCTATCTAGGTCTTTCAATATTTGAAAAGTTTCATTGAGATCCCCCCTGCCCATTCTTCTCATCTCCAGTGGGCATAGGCCCACAGCCATCAAAAACCCCTCATATATTCAACCTTTCATTCCCAGCATCATTGTCGTCAAACTCCTCTGCACTCCCTCCAATGCCAGAAAATCCTTTCTTAGATATGGGGCCCAAAGCTACTCACAATTCTCCAAGTGTAGTCTGCACAATTCCTGATAAAGCCTTTGCATTACATCCATACTCTACTAGAAAAATAAGTAAGTTAGCGAGAGAAATTTAAAACCAAAGTGCAAGCACAATGTTGAGGATATATTTGGCAGATTTTCCAGCGGGACATTGAGTGAAACGGGAAGCTTGCTGTTCATCCGCAATGAACATTCAAGATGATTGGTACCATGTTAGTGTGAAGGGGAGTGCATCACTATTACAGCTTGGTGCATCACAGCTTGGAGTTCATTTCCGGCGTCCTCTGTAAGCAAACCTGTACTTTCCTTCCCATGTGAGCCTAGGTTTCCTCCAAGCACTCTGGTTTCCTCTCAGTACAAAGGCATGTGGATTAGTAGGTTAAATTGTCTTGTTAGTACTCTAGTGCCAAATAGGTGCATTGATGGAGGGTGTGGCTCATTGGGCCAGAAGATCCTGTTCCATGCTGTATCTCTAAATAAATAAATAAAATAAAGATAAATTCATATAAGACTGCCATTTAATCACATGCTATACTGTCACACTTCGTGATGCTGTTATATTATGAATTATTACAGCATATTTATTTAGAGATACAGCGTGGAATAGGCCCTTTGCTTTCAAGTTGGCCAACACAAACTCTCCGTGTACATTTTGCTAATAAATCACTATAAACACCTCTGTTCCTCACTGTCGGAGAATTCACAGTTCTGGGAATTACACATGCAAATATTTCCTTCACAGGGCAGAAGAATTATGATCGGTTACAAATTTGTTTCTTATTTCATTGACAGATTGCTTGTGGTAAAATCCCAGAAATAATTATTCTCTTGCCAAGTGTACCAATTAGGAAATGTAATATCAGCAATGTTGAGAAAATTGCTCAGGAAATGATTTACTATTCAAATCTCAGGTTGTCTGCTTGTCTTTATTGGAAGATATATGCTTAATAATCCTGTGCCTCGACTGTTGCAATACATTCCCTCAATAACTCTCCATCTTTCCATCCCTCACCCTCTCTTTCAGATACTCCTTAGAACCTACCATACACAAAATGCTGGAGCAACTCAGCAGGCCAGGCAGCATCAAGGGAAAGGTATAAAAAGTCGACATTTCGGACCGGGCCCTTTCACCGGGACCAGAAATGTCAACCGTTCATTTCCCTCCACAGACGCTGCCTGACCTGATGGGTTCCTCCAGCACTCTCTGTGTGTTACTCTGGAATTTCAGCATCTCTTGTGTTTAAAATCCACCACTTTGGCCATTTGCCTTTTGTGCATGCTGTTAAATTTTGTGCAGTCCCACCTTAGAAGACAGAACATTGTACAGAAAAGGCCCTTCATCTCGTACTGTTGTCAAACCATTAAACCTATAAGGTCAATTTAACCCTTTCCTCCCACATCGCCTTCCATTTTACCTTCGCCCATGTGCCACCTTGATAATAGTAAATTGCATCTACTATAGATAGTGACACTATGGACTGTACAGTTCGGGTGAAGTATGTAAGGAGAACCTGAGGGGGAACTTCTTCACTCCGAGGGTGGTGAGAGTGTGGAACCAGATGGATCAAAAGCATTCGATGTGTGTTTGATTGCAACTTTTAAATGTTTCGGTAGTATATGGATGGGAGGGAAATGGTTGGCTATGGTTAAGGGTGAGTCGATGGGACCAAACAGAATAACAGTTCAGGACAGACTAGATGGTCTGCATGTTCCATGACTCTACAGCAGAATGTTTCCCCTACATCTCTGCCAGCTACCTGTTGGAGATCCTGTGTTGAAATAAGATCCACCCTAGTCATGGACTATTTGTCCCACCCCCATCAGGGGGGAGGCTACGTAGCATCCATGCCAGGACCATCACATGCAAAAACAGTGACTTTCCCCAAGCAGTAAGGCTGATTCACAACTCCACCCGCTAACCCACCCCTCCACACCCCTAACCACCACTACTTTGTCATTTCCTGTCAGAGTCACCTTATGTACAGACACTCCTGTGCCCAGCGTAACTTTATGTTTGTACAATCAAAAATTCAAACTTAAAGTAGATTTATTATCACAGTACGTATGCAGTATACACCCCTGAGATTCATCTTCACACAGACAGCCATGGAACAAAGAAACATCACGGAATCCCTTCAAAGAAAACTTCAAACACCCAACGTGCAGGAAAAGAAAAAATTGTGCAAAAGGCAAAAAATGAGTGAATCACACACAGAATATTAAACATCCTTGAAACAGTCTAGGGATGTTCAGTTTATCACTCAATGTACAGTATATAAGCTATCTTACATACCTATATTGATGATGGTTCATTCATTATTATTTTGTTCCTTATCTTGTTGTATTTGCTTTTGTGCAGCATTGGATTCAGAGTAACAAATATTTCATTCTCTTTCACACTTGTACACTGGAAATGATGTTAAACAATTTTGAATGTTAGATATATGATAGACAATACACGGAGGCTTACAGCATGGAAGCAGCTTCTTCAGGGCTATCAACTATCCAATTATTCTCATCCCATGTGAATCCGTTTTATTCCTCTCTCATTCCCATCCACTGTTCCCAGATCCTACCACTCACACACTGGCAGGACATTTACAGTGGTCAATGAACCAAGCAACTGCTACAGATTCAAAAGGTCCAAGAACTGCAACTTCCTTTAAATTAATCACTTTTGGAACCAACTTACACAACGCCAGTCACCACCCCAGTATAGAAACATATTGATCACTTTGCACCACAATAGACTTTAACTTTGATGGAGGACTCCCCAGCAGTCACATAGAAGATGAAAACTCTAGTCACTGGAGATCAGAATTACCTCCTAGCCACTGAGGCCACTGAGTTGATCTTACCAGAGTGATTTACCTCTGGAATCTCAAATTTTTCTATTTGCCTTATTGGCAATATGTAAAGTATCTCTATATGACATAATGTATGCATGTGTTTTTCTAAGTTGAAATTACAAAATCATTTGCAATAAATGGACCTAGAAGTTCTTTGCAATATAAATTCATTTGGCTTGAAATCTCAAATGAGAATGTTGTATATTTTGAGTAAAAGATTGGCTAATGGTTATTAACACATCCAAATTTTTGAGAGGGATTGACAGGACAGATTCAGAGAGGCTCTTTCTCTTGCTGTTGACCCCTGGGGCTATGGGGAATTCTCTCAGAATAGCCAGCCAGATATTTAAGAGTGAAAAGGGAGAATGAGGCAGTCATAGATGAGAGCTACAGGGAGGTAGTCACACCTAGGCTGTCGGAAGCAGGTGGTTGGGTGACAGTCAAAGGGGGGAAATCGAAGGTGAGCAGACAGGTAGTGCAGAGCACCCCTGTAGCCATTCTCCTGAATAATAAGTTTACCATCCTGGATACTGTTGGCGGGGATGACCGACCAGGTGTGAGCCACGGTGGCAGGGCCTCTGGCACTGAGTCTGACCCCGTGGTGCAGAAGGGTGGGACGGAGAAGGGGAGAGCTGTCGTCATTGGAGACTCTATAGTCAGGGGAGCAGACAGGAGATTTTGTGGATGTGAGAAGGACACACGCATGGTTTGTTGCCTCCCAGGTGCCAGGGTCCGGGATGTCTCTGACTGGGTGCCCGACATCCTGGTACGAGAGAGAAAGCAACCAGAAATCGTGATACATGTTGGGACCAACGACATAGGCAGAAAGAGGGATGAGGTCCTGAAGTGTGAGTTTCGGGAATTAGGCAGAAGGCTGAAGAACAGGACCTCAAGGGTGACGTTCTCAGGATTGCTGCCAGTGCTACGTGACAGTGATGGTAAGAATTGGAGGAGATGGCAGTTGAATGAGTGGCTGAGGAGCTGGTGCAGGGAGCAGGGTTTTAGATTTTTAGATCATTGGGATCTCTTCTGGGGAAGGTGGGACCTGTACAGATTGGATGGGTTGCACCTGAACTCGAGGGGGAGCAATATCCTTGCAGATAGGTTTGCTAGCATGGTTCGGGAGGGTTTAAACTAATTTGCAAGGGGGATGGGACCCAGAGCGATAGAGCAGTGAAAGAAGTGCATGGAGTAAAGCCAGATCTAACATACAGAGAGGCTTTGAGGAAAGAGAAGCAGAATAAACGATGTAAAGACAGTAAGGTAGAAGGGCTGAAATGTGTGTACCTCAATCCAAGAAGCATCAGGAACAAAGGTGATGAACCGAGAGCTTGGATACATACATGGAATTATGATGTAGTGGCCATTACAGAGACTTGGCTGGCACCAGGGCAGGAATGGATTCTCAATATTCCTGGATTTCAGTGCTTTAAAAGGGATAGAGAGGGCGGAAAAAGGGGAGGAGGGGTGGCATTACTGGTCAGGGATACTATTACAGCTACAGAAAGGGTGGGTAATGTAGCAGGATCCTCTTTTGTGTCAATATGGGTGGAAATCAGGAACAGGAAGGGAGCAGTTACTCTACTGGGGGTATTCTATAGGTCCCCTGGTAGCAGCAGAGATACAGAGGAGCAGACTGGGAGGCAGATTTTGGAAAGGTGCAAAAATAACAGGGTTGTTATCATGGATGACTTTAACTTCCCTAATATTGATTGGCACCTGAATAGTTCCGAGGGTTTAGATGGGGCAGAATTTGTTAAGTGTGTCCAGGATGGATTCCTGTCACAGTATGTGGACAGGCCGACTAGGGGGAATGCCATACTAGATCTAGTACTAGGTAATGAACCGGGTCAGGTCACAGATCTCTCAGTGGGTGAGCATCTGGGGGACAGTGACCACCACTCCCTGGCCTTTATAATTATCATGGAAAAGGTTAGAATCAAAGAGGACAAGAAAATTTTTAATTGGGGAAAGGCAAATTATGAGGCTATAAGGCTAGAACTTGCGGGTGTGAATTGGGATGATGTTTTTGCAGGGAAATGTACTATGGACATGTGGTCGATGTTTAGAGATCTCTTGCAGGATGTAAGGGATAAATTTGTCCCAGTGAGGAAGATAAAGAATGGTAGGGTGAAGGAACCATGGGTGACAAGTGAGGTGGAAAATCTAGTCAGGAGGAAGAAGGCAGCATACATGAGGTTTAGGAAGCAAGAATCAGCTGGGTCTATTGAGGAATATAGGGAAGCAAGAAAGGAGCTTAAGAAGTGGCTGAGAAGAGCAAGAAGGGGGCATGAGAAGGCCTTGGCGAGTAGGGTAAAGGAAAACCCCAAGGCATTCTTCAATTATGTGAAGAAAAAAAGGATGACAGGAGTGAAGGTAGGACTGATTAGAGATAAAGGTGGGAAGATGTGCCTGGAGGCTGTGGAAGTGAGCGAGGTCCTCAATGAATACTTCTCTTCGGTATTCACCAATGAGAGGGAACTTGATGATGGTGAGGACAACATGAGTGAGGTTGATGTTCTGGAGCATGCTGATATTAAGGGAGAGGAGGTGTTGGAGTTGTTAAAATACATTAGGACAGATAAGTCCCCGGGGCTTGACGGAATATTCCCCAGGCTGCTCCATGAGGCGAGAGAAGAGATTGCTGAGCCTCTGGCTAGGATCTTTATGTCCTCGTTGTCCACGGAAATGGTACCGGAGGATTGAAGGGAGGCAAATGTTGTTCCCTTGTTCAAAAAAGGTAGTAGGGATAGTCTGGGTAATTATAGACCAGTGAGCCTTACGTCTGTGGTGAGAAAGCTGTTGAAAAAGATTCTTAGAGATATGATCTATCGGCACTTAGAGAATCATGGTCTGATCAGGGACAGTCAGCATGGCTTTGTGAAGGGCAGATCGTGTCTAACAAGCCTGATAGAGTTCTTTGAGGAGGTGACCAGGCATATAGATGAGGGTAGTGCAGTGGATGTGATCTATATGGATTTTAGTAAGGCATTTGAGAAGGTTCCACATGGTAGGCTTATTCAGAAAGTTAGAAGGCATGGGATCCAGGGAAGTTTGGCCAGGTGGATTCAGAATTGGCTTGCCTGCAGAAGGCAGAGGGTGGTGGTGGAGGGAGTACATTCAGATTGGAGGATTGTGACTAGTGGTGTCCCACAAGGATCTGCTCTGGGACCTCTACTTTTCGTGATTTTTATTAACGACCTGAATGTAGGGGTAGAAGGGTGGGTTGGCAAGTTTGCAGATGACACAAAGGTTGGTGGTGTTGTAGATAGTGTAGAGGATTGTCAAAGATTGCAGAGAGACATTGATAGGATGCAGAAGTGGGCTGAGAAGTGGCAGATGGAGTTCAACCCGGAGAAGTGTGAGGTGGTACACTTTGGAAGGACAAACTCCAAGGCAGAATACAAAGTAAATGGCAGGATACTTGGTAGTGGGGAGGAGCAGAGGGATCTCGGGGTACATGTCCACAGATCCCTGAAAGTTGCCTCACAGGTGGATAGGGTAGTTAAGAAAGCTTATGGGGTGTTAGCTTTCATAAGTCGAGGGTTAGAGTTTAAGAGTCGCGATGTAATGATGCAGCTCTATAAAACTCTGGTTAGGCCACACTTGGAATATTGTGACCAGTTCTGGTCACCTCACTATAGGAAGGATGTGGAAGCATTGGAAAGGGCATAGAGGAGATTTACCAGGATGCTGCCTGGTTTAGAAAGTATGCATCATGATCAGAGATTAAGGGAGCTAGGGCTTTACTCTTTGGAGAGAAGGAGGATGAGAGGAGACATGATAGAGGTGTACAAGATAATAAGAGGAATAGATAGAGTGGATAGCCAGCGCCTCTTCCCCAGGGCACCACTGCTCAATACAAGAGGACATGGCTTTAAGGTAAGGGGTGGGAAGTTCAAGGGGATATTAGAGGAAGGTTTTTTACTCAGAGAGTGGTTGGTGCGTGGAATGCACTGCCTGAGTCAGTGGTGAAGGCAGACACAATAGTGAAGTTTAAGAGACTACTAGATGGGTATATGGAGGAATCTAAGGTGGGGGCTTATATGGGAGGCAGGGTTTGAGGGTCGGCACACCATTGTGGGCCGAAGGGCCTGTACTGTGCTGTACTAGTCTATGTTCTATGTTCTATGTTCTAAAATGGGAATATTTCTTTCTCAGAAGTTAGCAAATCTGTAGAATCCTTTGTTGCACACAGTTGTGGTTGCACAACCATCCAGTATATTCAAGACTCTGTCACATCTGGGTCTGAGCATTCAAGCTTCTGGTGCCAGACAGGGTGGCTTGAGTACCCCGGAAACTGCTGATCTCCTGGGATTTCTCACGCACAGCAGTCTCTGGAGTTTACAGAGAATGGTGCAAGAAACAGAAAAAAGTCCAGTAAGTAGCAGTTCTGTGGGCAAAACTGCCTTGTTTATGAGAGCCCACAAATCTACTGTCTGTTACACCGCTGGTGCTTAGAGCAGCAATGAAGGTCCTCCATCTCTGGCAATGTTCAGAGCTTCCTTCAACATGTCGGTAGCTCAGTTTTCACTACTGTCTTTCATGCAAGTTCCGAGTGGAGCCTCAGGAATAATGTCACAATCATCGTTGTTTCATAATAACTTTATTTTCCCTATCAGGATTGTTAGCCCTGAGCTGAACCTCCAAACCTGCAGGACCCGGGGACTCTTAGTTTGGCCTCAACCCTTTGACCTGTTTGGCATGGATGACCCTGCCACGAACCAAAGCATTAAGCCCAGACTCCAGCCAACATAGCCCTCCGGGTCATTGAGGCTCACATGCCTCCAAACCACGACAAGGTTGTGGTTCTCTTGGAGGACTGCTGCAACACAATAACAGATTTCACATTGTATAAAATCAGTGATAATAAATTTCATTCTAATTCTGATTATGGAAGGCATAACTGACAGTGAAGAAAGTGATCAAAAGCAGGGTAGACAGCCAGAGTCATTCTCGCAAGGTAGAAAAGTCAAGTGGTAGAGGACATGCATATAAGTAGAGAGAGGGAGAGTTTAAAGGAGATGTGTGGGACAATTTTCTTTTACACACAGATCAAAGATCAAAGTACATAAACAACAGGAATTCTGCAGATGCTGGAAATTCAAGCAACACACATCAAAGTTGCTGGTGAACGCAGCAGGCCAGGCAGCATCTCTAGGAAGAGGGACAGTCGACGTTTCAGGCCGAGACCCTTCGTCAGGACAAAGTACATACATGTTACCCTATGCTACCTTGAGATTTATTTTCTTGCAGGCATTTAAAAGAAAAAGGAAATTCAACAGACTGAATAAACTCTTCTCGGGTTTCCAGCTGACTACAGTCATCGATTTTAACTAAAGTTTTGATGACAAACTCTGCCAGCTTCATCAGGAATTATGCCTGGGCATACCTAGTCCATCTCCATCCCTCCTGATTGGTTAGTCCGGATTCAATCAGGTCTCCACCGTCTCATCTTGTTTGCAATCTTGAAAGTAAGTCCGTAGGCTGTAGCATCAGTTCAGAGTCAACGTGTAATTTGAGGCAATATATAATCTACTGGAGGAACTCAGTGAGTCAAGCAATATCGCTGGCAGGAAAGAAATTGGTGACATTACAAGTTGAAAACCTGTATCAGGATGGGTTTCGACATTAGACATCAACAATTACTTTCCTGCTACTGAGTTCTTTCGCAGCGATTGTGTGCTACAGCTTCCTTACCTTGGTGCAGCTCATTGCTATCTCGCTACTCTGCTGCCCAAGTTCAACCCTGGCCTCTGAAGTTGCATGTGTGGAGTTCGTACTTTCTCTATGTGACTTTGTGGGTTTCCTCCTGCATCACAATGATGGAACGATTAGCAGGTTAATTGGCCAGCCTAACTTGCCTGCACTGTAATACTGAGTGATAGGGTCTGGCAGGTGTTGATGGAGATGCGTGGAGAATAATATTAGTGTAAAATACTTGAAATAGATTTGATGGGCCAAATATGGAGATTCATGTAAATCCCCAATTGCCCCTGAACAAAGGAAGCAGTTATGAGCCACCAGATCGGTGAGTGTGGAGTCATATATTTATCACATCAGCTAAGGCACAGATTTCCATCTCTTAAGGGCTAGTGGATCTCAAGACTTTCACAATAATCCATTCATTTCTACACTCATTCCATTTTACTCTCTCCACACTCCCGTTAACTCATTCTACCTCTCACCTACCCACTAGGTTAACCGACAGAGGTCAATTAACTTGCTGACCTACGTCTTCGATTTAGATTAATTTATTTATCACATGTACATCAAAGCATCCAGTGAAATGCATTGTTTGTGTTAACAACAAATACAAACTAATGATGCGATTGGGACAGCCTGGAAGCGTGCGATGGAATTGGGTTTGCTGACCATGAAGTTCTAAACTGAAACAATGATCTTAAGCCCTATCCAAGATAGATAACCACAGGTATCCTCACTAAAGGGAGGTTATGCTGTAATTACCCAATTTTCAAAGGCTTCATCACTTCCCTGTTTATCCTCCATAGAGAATTAACTGCCAATACCCACTATTTGAATGGTGGGATCCCTCTCCCCACCAAGGAGGAGACACTTCTGGCTAATAGACAATAGACAATAGGTGCAGGAGTAGGCCATTTGGTCCTTTGAGCCAGCACCACCATTCACAGTGATCATGGCTGATCATCCACAATCAGTATCCAGTTCCTGCCTTATCCCCATAACCTTTGATTCCGCTATCTTTAAGAGCTCTATCCATCTCTTTTTTGAAAGCATCCAGAGACTTAGCCTCCACAGCCTTCTGGGGCAGAGCATTCCATATATCCACCACTCTCTGGGTGAAAAAGTTTTTCCTTAACTCTGTTCTAAATGGCCTACCCCTTATTCTTAAACTGTGGCCTCTGGTTCTGGACTCACCCATCAGCGGGAACATGCTTCCTGCCTCCAGTGTGTCCAATCCCTTAATAATCTTATATATTTCAATAAGATCCCCTCTCAGCCTTCTAAATTCCAGAGCATACAAGCCCAGTCGTTCCAATCTTTCGACATATGACAGTCCCGCCATCCCGGGAATTAACCTTGTAAACCTACGCTACACTCCCTCAATAGCAAGAATGTCCTTCCTCAAATTTGGAGACCAAAACTGCACACAGTACTCCAGGTGTGGTCTCACCAGGGCCTTGTACAGCTGCAGAAGGACCTCTTTGCTCTTATACTCAGTTCCCCTTGTTATGACGGCCAGCATGCCATTAGCTTTCTTCACGGCCTGTAGTACTTGCAAGCATGCTTGCTTTCAGTGACTGATAAAGTAGTTTAAAGACCATAAGATATAGGAGCAGAATTAGGCCATTTGGCCCAATGAGTTTGCTCTGCCATTTCATCACACTTTAAACACAGTTCATTTATTTTTAGCGATACACCTTTAAATCCAGGCAAAATTTTCGAGACACATTGAAAACTCACAGAGGTTTTCTATCTTATAAAATATTCCCAAATTACAATCAATTTCTAAAGCACTAAAGCTAAAAAAAAAGAGTTGCAAATGAACAAATCATCTGTGGCCGAACTCAAAGGCAGAGGAATAGATTCTAGTTCACCCTGAGTTTCTGTCATTCTTCTTGATGTTCTTGCATTATTCTTAATAAGCCCGACTGCTCTCTGTATTTATATTGTTTTTGTGCCACTTGTCTGAATTCACATATATGTGATATTCTTTCAGCTACAGTACCTTTTCGCACAGATGGTCTAAAAGGTTCTGGGAACAGAGTTTCAGAAATTCCCACATATAATGCTGTGAATTTTGACTCTTTGAGGACACACAGCTTCCAACTATTAATGAACCAGCTATTTGACGTGCTAAGTGTTAGTAAGTGTTAGTATCAATCTGGTCTGCAAGCTTCCTTACACTAAATAACTTAGCCAGTGTTGTCTGTTTTAATATAAGCCAATTAAAATAACTCCATTGCCTTACACTGCATTTCTTGAGTAGTTAGTCCATGTGTTGTGGGCCAGCAATCCCAAGCTGCAGACAGTGTTTGTTTCCAAAGCTGTCCTTTTAACTTCAAACTGAATATTGCTTGCAATTTAAATTAAGAACTGAAGGCTGGCTCCTGCTTAAGGCAAGAAACTGAACAAAGAGTATTGGTTGGATGTTTATCTTACTCAAAACAACCCTTTGATCTCTAGAAGTGTCACTTGTTATGTTTAGAAAGTTGACCTTGGCAAATAAAGACAGAGATTCCAACCCTGGGCAGTGAATATCAATCATAAGTGTTGCCACACACTCTGCTGACAACATTATGCCCACAATACTTGGAAAAACAACAAAATTGAACACAACAAGCAACAAAACAAGCCCCATCACCCTACACACACACACACACACACACACACACACACACACACACACACACACACACACACACACACAGAGTCCTCCAACCCCAGGACAGGTCATCCTTGTAATCTCGGGGAGGCATGGATTACTTTGGGATGTGGAAGGAAAGCCATAGGGTTTAGGGTCAGTGTATGGGTGGGAAAAGAGAAATTTAAAAGAGATCTGATGGGTAAAATTCTCACACAGAGGGCAACAAATATCGGGAATGAGCTGATTCACAGGGAAGATGCGAAAACTCCATACAGCCACCAAGGTCAGGATCAAACCTGAGTTTCTGTCGCCATGAGTTGAAGCTCTGCCAGCATTTAAAGGGATACTGGCTACATTTGTAAGAAAGCTTTAGAGCCTTCTTTGGAGTAGCATTTGAATTGTGGAATACTAGCATTCAAGACTGGAGGGATTAGAGAGTTCTGCAGGCATCTTTAGACAGGATGAATTTTCAGAGACAGTATGAGTGGTGTGTTGGTGTTGGCATGGCTTAGTCAGACTGAATGTCCAGCCTCGGCTGATAAACCTCATGTAAGCATAAAGCAGAGATTTTACAGCTACCTTTGCATTTTAATTGGCAGCAGAACTTGATTTTTTTATTTCTGGCCGGCCTTCTCAAGCATTGGAACTGAATATTTGGGGATGACTGTAGGAGGCTAATGGAAGCTGTGTGAGATATAATTGAAATGCATGCAGTGACTGCAGTGTTTGTCACATAAAATACATCAAATTGCACCTTGTCTATTAAACAGAAATTGCGCACATCAAGGGGTCCCAGTATGATGGATGATGCCTCTTTGGCCAATCCAGGATCTACCTCACAGAGCGAGGCAGAGGTTTTGGGCTTAGCTCATTTCTTAGGGAGCTGCTCCATCGATAGAGCTGAACATGATGAATTGGCTGAGCAACTCCCATTTGTGGGACCGGGGCCTCAGAGAAAAGAGCCCTTCTGCTTGTCATTAAAGCTCTCCTCATCAATCCTGACTGCCCAAATTCATTGCTTTGAGCATTCAGTTGTCTCCGTTTTACCAGATCTTCACAAACGATTGTCTCAGTGTTTTCACCTCCAGGTCAATTATCCAAAACAGTTGCAAGTATCAAAGAGTCGTCAAGTCATATGGCACAGGATGGGCTGTATGTGCATGTCAACCATTCTGTTTCTCTACACAAATCCCCTCTGCCTAAGTTAAAACCTTATTCTTTGATGCCGAGAGCAGGGGTTCCCAACCTTCTAATATGCCATGGACCAATACCATTAAACAAGGGCTTGGTGGAGCCCAGGTTGGGAACCCCTGACCTAGAGGATATCATCAGGAATCAACTACCTCTGCTGGTCACCCTGGCTCTTTTCTGAATAGAAAACATGTTCTACACTCTAATTCGGGGTGGAACCCTTTAGAAAAAAGTTTGGAGTGCTGAAACCCAGGGACGGATAAGTGTGCATTGTGCCTCATCCTAAATATTCTGGATCAAACATGAAACAACCTGCATTTATGGAGTGCCTGATAAAATGACAAAAACATCTCAGAATACTTTGCAGGAGAGTTGTTGCCAAAATTTTTACATTGTGAGATATTGTGAACTCCCAGCATGAAACCCCTTTGCTGAAAAGTGTCCAAATTCAGATGAATAAATAAGTAAATAAAACATAACCTGAAATTTTGACTAATTTGTTTCTCTTCTCAATGATGCAGATCGTTCAACTGACTGCTTCCAGCATTTTCTGTTTGTATTTTGTATATCTGGCATCTGCAAACTTTTTGCTCCAAGTAAACAATAGATGGCTATTGTTAAAGCACTAATACCCGGATCCAATTCCCACCGCTCTCTGTGAGTCTGGGCATTCTCCCCGTGACTGCTAAGGGTTCAAAGTTCAAATTTCAAAGTTGACTCCTGGTGTTGTGGTTTCCTCTCACAGACAAACCAGTTGACAGGTTAATTGTTCATTGTAAATTATCCCATGACTAGACCAGGGTTAAATCAGGGGTTACTAGGCGGCATGGTTTGAAGAGGCAGAATGGCCTATACCACACTTATGTCAATAAATAAATATTTAAAAACAGAAGAAATAGTGCTTCAAGCCAGTTCATCAAGATTATGGCTGACCATCCACTCCAGCTCCATTTTCCTCTCTTCGCTTCATATTTCTAAATTCCCCTAAAACAAAAAATGTCTCAATTTAATTATGCTCTTTTCATGTTAAAATTATTCACAATTTTGGGGGGTTCTGTCTTGTGAATGTTGTGCATCTGATGCCCAATGTTTCCTCTCATTCTTTTTACAGCTGCATGGACCCACTGTTGCTCTGAGGAGGAAAGCTGTTTTGCACTTTAAATTACTTTTTCCACAATATGCATCCTATGAATATTTAGAATGAAAATTGGAAAATCACATACTTTTGATTTTATTTGTTAATTGAAGGGTATAATGAAATACAGTACAACAAAGAAAACCTTTCGTATTCTGTAAACTTTTTTTCGTTTGTCTTCATTCCAGCTGCGTAGCAACACAGGCTATGTGCAGGGGGGCGTTGCAGTTACTGGATAACCACATGCCTGCGTAGCTTAGAGGGAACAGTGCTGCCATCTCATGCTGCTGCAAGTAAGTTCTTCATTGAACCTGCGTGTACACGTACTTGTGCAGATGGCAGTAACCGTGAGCTAGACTGACTTGGATCCCAGTTTTCAATGCTCACTATGACTGAGCCTCCACAGAGCTTGGGCAGCCGGTCACCAGTGGCAGGGAGACAACACCTGATGCTAAGAAGCCCAAGTTAGTGGAGTGTGGAGAGTTCAAGAGCTGGAGCCAGGTTCAAAAATCAGGAGGTTCAAGAACATGGTGAAGACAAGCAAGGCAATTTTAAAACCAGGGCTGAAACAGGAGGCAATGAGCCACATAAACCTATGGTATCATTATGATCATTTTTAATGAATGACACTTGCAGCAATTATTCAAATATTATGTGAATTTAAGTCCCACAGCTCCCATGGATGAACTCAGAATCAGAATCAGGTTTATTATCACTGACATATGTTGTGATGTTTGTTACTTTTTGGCAGTGGTACAATGCAAGATAAAAACATTATTATGATACAATAAAAAAAGAACAGTGTAAAAGAGGAATAGCAATATAGTATTCGTGGTATCAGGAACCATTAGAAATACGATGGCAGAGGAGACTATATGTTCCTAAAACATTACATGTCTTCTCGATCCTGTACCTCCTCCCTGATGGTAGTAATGAGAAGAGGGCATATCTCAGATGATGAATGATGGATGCTGGCTTCTTGGGGCAACACCTTTTGAAGATACCCTCAGTGGAGGGAAAGCTATGTCCATGATGGAACTGGCTGAGTCTGAAGCCCCCTTTGCTCCTGTGCAATGGTGCTTCTATACCAAGTCAGAATGCTCTCCACAGTATACCTGTAGAAATTTGCTAGAGTCTTCGGTGATACAGCAAATCTTCTCAAACTCCTAATGAAGTATATTCTGTGCGTTACTAGTCCGGACCTTTGGATGTTCAGCCAATTATCTCAGCTATTGTCAACACCACTAAACCTTAAGGTCAACGGGTTGAGGACACAGACCCAGATGTTCGGAGATTCCAGGTCAGGTCACCACTCTGCTGCCACAGAATCGACATGGGGACTGAGTGCAGGTAGGAGGGAGGGTATGTTGGGTCGATTATGAAGAAGTTCCACATAGCAGAGCAGCAATGTGAGAGCCTCCGGCTCAGGATCATAATAGATTTCATACTGAAACCTCAAAGTCCATTGCTGATGCCCCTAAATCACCTGTCGACTTACCATCCTGTTATGTTGATTGTTAATGCAGCAATGCATTTGACTGTATGTTTTGATACACATGTTTCGATAAACAAATGGATCTCAATCTGATAAACTGGATTCTTGTTCTCACAATCTACCTTGCCGTGGCCTTGAACCTTAATGTCTATATGGATTGTACTTTCTCTGTAACAGTAATGCTATATTGTGCACTCTGTTATTGCTTTTCTCTTTGTACTACCTCAAGGTACTGAATGTGGATAAATCCAGTGTACTGATTGTGGATGATCTGTGTGGATGGTGTGTAAAGCAAAGATTATTTTTATTGAGGTATAGTGCAGAGTAGGCCCTTCCAGTATATTGAGCCACACCACTCAGCAATCCCCCGATTTAATCCTAGCCTAATCATGGGAAAATTTACAGTGACCAACTAACCATCAACTGGTACGTCTTTGGACTGTGGGAGGAAACTGGAGCATCCGGAGGCAACCCACGCGGTCGTGGAGGGAAGGTACAAACTCCTTACAGGCTGCAGCTGGAATTGAACCCTGTCACTGGTACAGTAAAGCATTTTGCTACCACTACACAACCATACTGCCCTAAGGTTTTCGCTGTACCTTAGTATATGTAAAATAACAAACCAGTTTATCGATTTATCAGAAGATCAGTCCATGTCAAGCCTTATGGCCTGTGGTCTTCCCTACAAGAATACAGATATGTGTAGGTAGGGAAGCATGCAAAACATATAGCAATACAATAGAGCACGGGGACAGAACAGCACAGCGTGGGGCAGGACTTTTAGCCCACAATGATTGTGCTGACCATGATGCCAAATTAAACTAATTCCAGCTGCCTGCACATGGTCTGTATCCCTGCATTCCCCACCTGTTCATGTGCCTGTCTAAATGCCTCTTACATGTTGCTAGCATACCTGCTTTCACCATCTCCCCAAGTAGCGTATTCAAGGCAGGTATACAACTTGCCTTACACATCTCAAAGTTCAAAGCAAATTTATTATCAAAGTACATATGCGACCATATACTACCCTGGGGTTCACTTTCTTGCAGGCATTTAAAATAGAACACAGAAATGCAATATTTTATAAAAAACAACACACATGGACTGACAACAGCCAATGTAAAAAGGAAGACAATCTGTGCAAATACAAAAATAACAATTAATTAATTCAAAGTTTCAAAGTACATTTATTATCCAGATAGGTATACAGAATACAACCCTGAGAATTGTCCTCCTGCAAGCAGCGACAAAACAAAGAAACTCCATGGAACCCATTCAAGAAAACATCAGGCGCCCAACATGAGAAAAAAGAACAAATTGTGCTAACAGCAAAAAGTAAGTGGAGAACACCTGGAATATCAAACATCAAACCAGTGGTTCAGCAGTATTCAGTTTAATTCAATTAGTTTAATTAATTAATTAGTACTGAAAAGATGAATCATCGAGTGCTTGAAAGTGAGTCCATAGGTTTGTGGAATCAGTTTAGTGTTGAGGTGAGTGAACTTGTCCACATTGGTTCAGGAGCCTGATGGTTGAGGGGTAATAACTGTGCCTGAACTGGTAGTGTGGGACCTAAGACTCCTGTACCTCCTTCCCAATGGCAACAGTGAGGAGAGAACACATAACCTCTCCACTCTCACCTTAATGATATTGCCTCAAATATCTGAAATTTCCACCCTGGGATTAAGGTTCTGACTATATAACTTATCTAAACCTTTCACAATTTCTATATATTTCTATCAGGTCACCACTCAGCCTCCAATGCTCCAACAAAGCACGCTCGTCCAAACTTTCCGTGTAGCCAATACTCTAATCCAGATAACACAGTGTATTGCTCTGTGTCTGGAATCAAACTGTGTCCTTTTAAAATTGTAGAATCTACCTAACATTAAAAGGCCCCAAATTGTTGACAGTGACACCTTAATGAGATGATTCAAATGCCAACCTGCCCTTTACGTTGGCAATTAGAAACCAATTTTCTGAATAGGAAGCCCAATTAAGTGCATATTGATATTCTAGTCCTGCAGTTCTTCATTTGCGAATGTTCTAAATTATTCCCCGTGTTTTAAGCTCTCTTTGGAAATGTACTGATGCAAAATGAGATGGCAGGGTAGCATAATGGTTAACATGCTGTTACTATGTGGGTCAAAGGTGACCTGAGATGCAGGACAGCTGGTGTTTACAGGATTCCCTGTTAATGCGGAGCCGTGTATATTGGCCAGACCGGACGCACTGTGGAAACCTGCATCAAGGAGCACAGGGTTACCCAGAGAAGTGGATGGTGACAAAACATTGCATTCGCAATGGCCATAGGATTGATTTTGATGGCACAAAATTACTGTGCCGCGCCAATGGCTTTTGGGACCACCCGGTGAAGGAAGCCGTTGATATAAAACTAGAGAAGAAGAATTTTAACAAAGATGAAGGTCTTGCTCTAAGTAGGAAGTGGAATTCAATTGTAAGCAAGATGGGACACTGGAAACTTGATTGGTTGAGGACTAACCAATCAGGAGGGACAGACGATGGGGGGGTATATATGCCATTGGACTAGACGTGTCTGGGCATCATCCCTGGTGAAGATGGTGGAGTTTGTCACCAAAATGTCAGTTAAAATCTATACCTATACCTGGCTGGTAGCCCGAGAAGAATTTGTAAACCAATGTAAGGGGTTTCTTCTTTTATGTTATTGCTAAGGCTAATAAAATGGCTTCTTTGTGATGTTAACTGCTGAGACAGTGGTTCTCCCTCTAGCACCTTGTTTGCATTTTAATTACTGATAAAGAGAATAGAATTCATTTGCTAACCAATTCGGATAGATGTTATTCTTTCTTGAGTGTCTGTAAGCTATTGTTTTCGTGGGCTATGGAGTAGAAGGTGTGATAGGGACAGAGAGAGGAGACGCGATGCTGTAAGCTAGGTGACAGAACGGACCCCGAGCGGGAGTCCGATGCCCAGGGTCTTCGGCGAGGAGAGCAGACAAGGACAGGCTCGTGTGGAGCGTCTGGTCGACCACCGTGGTTGGTCCCAGGCGGCGGATCGAGGTGGTCGGAGGGGATCGAATTGTGGAAAGAAGACTCGGTTAATTGAGCTCCAACGGTTGTGCACGAAGTGGTTGAACTCTCTTAAGTCTGGCTCCTTTTACTTTCCCCTTTATATTGTATCTCTATTATTTACATAGTTCCAGTAAGATTTATAAAGTGTAATCATTTAATTGCATATGGTGTACTGTCTGTTATTTGGCGGGGTGGGGTACATCACACAGCATCTACAGAAATTTGATTACCCAGTTTGGCGGGGCCAAAGGCTGCTCCCCCTAGACAGAAGCCAGCTGAGTGAGCCTGAGGCTTACCGGGGGGCTACACTAATTACCCTCATGGCTCTGACAGTCAGTAGAGCTGGTGGTGGGACCTTGCTGGCTGTCAAAGATTTGAAGGTCCTGCTTTGGAGCTAAGGCTCCATCAATGTTCATTTGGAGGTCCTCAGGACATGCCCCAGGAGACATAAGACTGGCAAGGTAGGCTCCCCACACTAAGTGATCTGGTAAGTTGATGGCAGAAGTCTGTATTAGGAAGTAAACAAACTGCTGGATGAAATCTGGCCTGATACCATGAGATCATGGGCATGAGTGAAAACTGAGATTGATCGGGGAAAACATCAATGAAAACAAGGTCAAGTTGTGGTGAATTTAAAAAATCCCTTGCATGTTCAATAAAAATGTATGTGTAACACTAGATTAGAAGCAGGAAGCAGGCAAGGTATGAAAAGGATGACTTGCAGTTCTAATTAACACCTTCATGACCACACTGCATGACCACAGTGCCTTGGAGCCAAGCCAAAGTCACTCTGGGGGAAATAATTGCAAAACAATCTTTCACAAATAGGAAATGATGCAATGGTTGGAATGATATGGACTGAGACATAAAACTTGAGCTAGTTTCTCGCAGCGTCTATTACGCACCACAGTAGTGTAGTGGTTAGCGCCACACTATTACAGCTCGGAGCATTCCGGAGTTTGTTCAATTCCAGCACATCTGTAAGGAGTCTGACTGGCCCGTGGAATGTCTGGGGTTTCCCCGGGTGCGCCGGTTTCCTCCCAGAGTCCAAAGACATACTGGTTAGCAGGTTAATGGGTCATTGTAAATTGTCCTGTGATTCAGTTAGGTTTAATCGGGCTGGTCGGGGGTTGCAGGGACGGCACGGCTCGAAGGGCCAGAAGGGCTCATTCCTTGCTGTATCACGGGGTGGTGGGGTAGAGATACATCTCCACCAAAGGAGGTGTAAGGCACTTCTTCCCTTCGCTAGCCTGGAGGTCTCCCTTGGGCAAGGTGTAGCACCTGCTTATCCCCCTGATCAGGGTCACGTGAAGCCATGGGAGCAGGTGGTGGGTGGTCATACGAGCAGCCGGTGGGTGGTCATACGAGCAGCCGGTGCATATCACATGTCCCGGTTATGCGACTACTGTGGCCAGGCGGACAAACTCTGAAGAGTATTAATAATGGTTGAGGTCACCCAAATTGTAAAGACACTGCCCATAAGATGCGGAACAGAGATGCGGAGAAATTATGGTTGAACTCTGATAAGTTTTATCATGAACTCTGATAACTCTGATAAGTATTTCCCATGGTTGGGGAGTCTAGAACATGAGGGTAAGACTTCAGGGTTGAAGGACATCCATTTAGAACTGAGATGCGGAGAAATTACATTAGTCAGAGGGTGGTAAATCTGTGGAATTTATTGCCATGAGTGGCTGTGGAAGCCAAGCCATTGGATGTATTTAAAGCAGAGATAGATATATTCTTGATTAGCCAGGGCATGAAAGGGTATGGCGAGAAGGGAGGGGAGTGGGGATGACTGGAAGAATAGGATCAGCCCACGATTGAATAGCGGAGTAGACTCGATGGGCCGAATGGGCTACTTCTGCTCCCATATGTTATGGTCTTAAGAAAGCAATGGCAAACCACTTCTAAAGAAAAATTTGCCAAGAACAATCAAAGTTAAAAGTTCAAAGTACATTTTATTATCAAAGTACTGTATGTATAAATTATGCAACCTTTAGATTCTTCTGCGTAACTGGCAGCCACAAAAAAAAACCCGAAAGAACCCAATTAAAAACAAGATCATGATCATAGAAAGACCATGATCGCCTGCGTCATACGCCTTGGCACATAATGAACAATCGCTCAATAAATAAATAAATACACATCGATGCATCTTAAAAATAACTCTGGCATTTTATGGATGAATGGGAAAATCAGTACAAATTTTAAGCAGCAATATCACATTCAGACTAATGCAGTTTCTCAGGTTATTTGATCCATTTTGAGTTGTATTTAAGCCTCCTTAACCTTTATCCCAACAGTACCGCATCCAATCAAATCTCAATGCTTTTTAACTACTTTTAATCTATTTATCTATTTACTGCAAAAGTCAAAAGAACAGTATGTCAAGGATAATTTCATGATTACATTTTTGTCAGGTCTGTAAACTGCCAAATGGAAGATGCCAATGCAAATTAATATGGTTTCTAAAAAGGCAAATGGTGTGTTGCCCTTTATTAGTCAGAGGATTGAGTTCAGGAACCATAAGGTAATGATGCAGCTCTATAAAGACCGGCGAGAGCACACTTGGAATATTGTATTCATTTGTGGCCATCTCATTTTAGGAAGAATGTGGAAGCTTTAGAGAGGATGCATAGTAAACGTACGAGGATGCTGCCTGATTAGAGAGCATGTCTTATGAGGACAGGTTGAATGAGCTAAGGTTTTTCTCTTTGGGGTAATTGAGGATGAGAGATGACTTGATAGAGGAATAGATCAAGTGGACAGACAGAGACTTTTTCCTAAGATAGATAATGATTAATTCAAGGGGGCATCATTTTAAGATTATTGGAGGAAAGTATAGCGGGGTTGCTAGAGGTAAGTTCTTTATACTGACTGTGGTACATCATGGGTCAAAAGGCCTGTACTATACTGTAATGTTCGATGTCCGGGGAAATCTGCAAGATTTCCAGAGGTGGAAGTTTAATGGGTCAAAGAGAAACCAGATGAAAAACTTGATAATTAAAGGCTTGTCCCTTGAGTCACAAACTTGAGGGTCAAGCTCAACACAGGAGACTAGTTTGGAATTATTGTGATACTGAAGGATGCTGTTGTATCAGTTGGTACTTTAAACTGGGGCCTCCATTTTACCTCAGTAAGGCCCTTGGACAAATGCTGTACAGAAACAGGAAGTTCTCCCTTTCATAAAAAACATAAGAAATAGGAGCAGGAGTAGGCCATCCAGCCCATCAAGCCTGCTCCACCATTCAATAAGATCATGGCCGATCTGTCCATAAACTCAGCTCCATCTACCTGCCTTTTCCCCATCACCCTTAATTCCTCTACTATGTAAAAAATCTAACTGTATCTTAAATATATTTAGTGAAGAAGCCTCAATTGCTTCCCTGGGCAGAGAACTCCACAGATTCACCACTCTCTGGGAAAAAACAGTTTCTCCTCATCTCCATCCTAAATCTTCTCCCCTGAAACTTGAGGCAATGTCCCCTAGTTCTAGTCTCACCTACCAATGAAAACAACTTTCCTACTTCTATCTTATCTATCCCTTTCAAAATTTTGTACGTTTCTATAAGATCACCCCTTATTCTTCTGAATTCCAGAGAGAAAAGTCCCAGGCGACTCAACCTCTCCTCATAGGTTAACCCCTTCATCCCTAGAATCAACCTGGTGAACCTCCTCTGTACTGCCTCCAAAGCCAGTATATCCTTCCTCAGTATATCGTTCCTTTCCGAGAGCAATAACATAAAGTTTATTTGCTGTTTTTATATTCAAAGATTCAAAGTACATTTATTATCAAAGTATGTATGCAGTAAACAACCCTGAGATTGGTCTTCCCCACAGCCATGGAAAAAAGAAACACCATGGGACTATTCAAAGAAAGTATCAAACACCTAACACGGCAAAAAAAAAACAAACGAATCACGCAAACACCAAAAAACAAGTGAGAAAAACAGAATATCAAACATCACACCACTTAAACAGTCTGGGAATGTTCATAAAGTTTAGTTCTGTTCAGATCTATTTACCTTCTCACTCAAAGATCAACTTTTACTTGCCACGTTTGTATCAAAACATCGAAGCATGCAGTGAAATGTGTCGGGTTATGTCGATGACTAATACAGCCAAGGATGTGCTGGGGGCAGCCCTCAAGGGTCACAGTGGTTCTGGCACCAACAGAGCATGCCAGCAACTCACTAACCCTAACCTATACGTCTTTGGAATGTGGGAGGAGTCTAGAGCACCTGGAGGAAACCCACACGGTCACAGGAAGAATGTCCTTACAGTCAGCAGTGACCTCCATGAGGACCACAACCTTCTCATAGGGTTTGGGGGGCTTGCGTGCCTCAATGGTCCAGAGAGCCATGTTGGCTGGAGTCAGGGCCTTGTGCTTTGACTTTTGGAAGGGTCACCCATGCCAAACAGGTCAAGGGGTAGAGGCCAGATTAAGAGTGGTCCACCGGTCCTCCAGGTTTGGAGATTAATTCCAGGGCTATCCACCCTGACTGGTAAAAAACAAATTGTTACCGAAGCAGCAAAGAAGATGGAGGACCTTCATTGTTGCCCTTCACACCAGCGGCATAATGGGATGCAAAAATAAAGTCAGCGGTGAGAATTGAACCACGATCCCGAGCTGCTAGCCACTCTAGAGATGTTACTTCTTTGAAAATATGTTAAGTTCTATTTGCATGTGTATAAACAAGTTAGCATTGTAATTCAGAACAGAAATTATGGTTAATTTACCAGACTTTTAATTAGGAATTCCATTTCTAAGATCCCAAAACATAATTTCTAATTAATGTGTGAAGTGCTGTTGAGGTAATTGATTCCACTTTACACAGCAAACCCAGCATGATAAAATGAGACAAAAATGATCAGTTTTCAAGGAGGAAATTACAATTGTAGCATTGGCAGGATTTTGTATTTAATTTTGTCATTTTCGATAATATTTCTGCATATGTGTGCAAGCTTAAAAATTAGTCATGGGGTGAAGCGTGGGTCTGTTGCTTGGAAATGTCTGTTAAGCCAGGCAATTGTTTTGGTATCTAAGTAAGGGAAGACATGGTGAGGTGGGTAATAGAAATCAGTTTCTGATTTCTCCAGAGATCAACAAGTACATTGGATTCCAGTGAATTGGACCATCTGTTAATCGGGGCAGTCAATCATTTGGGACAAATCTTAAAGAACAAAAACTAATCAAGAAAGTGGCCAGAATTCCCTTCATTTATTTGGGACACTATGCTGCTTAATTGAGACAGAAGTCTGATAAGCGTGAGTTGTGTGCACTTGTGTGGTTGTTCGGCACCACATAGGGCTTAAAGCTCTTAAATAGCATTGAAGTGTGTATTTCTGATAGTTGCCAAGAAACGAGCAGTAAGTCAATTCAGAATTGGTGGCTCCTCTACATTGGGAGACCCATTGTACATTGGGAGACCCATTGTACATTGGTGAGACCCATTGTACATTGGGAGACCCATTGTACATTGGTGAGACCCATTGTACATTGGAGAGACCCATTGTACATTGGGAGACCCATTGTACATTGGGAGACCACTTCGTCGAGCACCTCTGCTTCAGCCACCTAGAGCAGAACTTCCAGGTGGCGAATCATTTTAACTCCAATTCACCTTCCCATTCCGACATGTTAATCCATGGCCTTCTCTTGTGCCACAGTAAGGCCACCTTCAGGATGGCCGCCTTATATTCTGCCTGGGTAGCCTCCAACCTGATGGCATGAACATTGATTTCTACTTCTAGTAAAAAAAGTTCATCTCTCCTCTTTCCTCTTCCTCTATTCTGCACTCTGCCTGCTTACCTCTTCTCACCTGCCTATCTCAGCTGGTGCTCCTCCTCCCTTTTCTCCTATGGTCCACCCTCTTCTCCCATCAGATTCCTTCCTCTCCAGCCCTTTATCTTTCCCATCCACTTGGCTTCACCTATCACCTTCTAACTATCCTCCTTCCCCTCCCCCCACCTTTTTATTCTGGTGTTTTCCCCTTTCCCTGCCAATCCTGATGAAGGGTCTCACCCTGAACCATCGACTGTTTGTTCCTTTCTGTAGATGTTGCCTGACCTGCTGAGTTCCTCCATCATTTTGCATATGTTGCTCAAAACTGGTTTTCTCACTGTGCCTTCAAACATTCGGCTTGAAGATGCGAGAAATGGCTGTTAGACATTCAGAGCAGGCAGTTTTTAAGCAGCGTCAGTTGAATTGCATGTGCTTGTGTTATGTTCTCCATTTGGGCCAACAGACATTGATTTAAGTCAGTAAATTTTGGAAGTTTTGATTTTTATTTTGACTTTATGTAGGAAGGCATCAAGTCATTTTCAGCGTTTGGTGTCTGTGCTGATTTTGTTCATTTATAGTCAATCGAAAGAACAGCAGCGTACACTGGATGAATTCCTCCATCAATAACTGTTAAGAACTAATACACAGTTTTGTAGTACTGCAGTAGTATTGGTAGTGTTCTAATTTGTTCAGTACTTCATTTGAATTCATAATTTGTTACTCAGTTAAATGGTGGCTTGTCTTTGGTATGCGTTTAACTATTTCCATGAAACTTCAGCTAACTGGGGTAGCCGCTTAACTGGGCCAAAATGTACTGGTCCTGAGGTGTCCGAATTAACCAGAATCAACTCTATATTAAAAATACACTAAGTGTAAAAGAAACTGCTTTTGTCGCTCCCTGTGCAACACTGGCTGCACCTCCTACTTGGCTAGCAAGGCACAGAAGAATATAAAAAGCAGGTCATTGGCCCCTCAAGCCTTCCCCTCAATTCAGAGAGATCCTGGCTCATCTGAACTTGATCTCCACTTTCCTGCCTGACCCTTGTGATTCTTGATCACCTAAAAATTCAAAAGCAATCCATCTTAACCTGAATCCATCTCAACCTCCAGCTGGAGAGTTCCAAAGATTTGGAAAAAAAAAGAATTTCTCCGCTGCTACTGTGCAATCGAGAATCTCCGGAGGGGAAGGCCCCAAATTCTCGGCTTTGCCTATTGCCTGTTGCCGGGGCCAGGGTTGAAGCACTCGGCAGAGATGGTGCTCGGTGCTTGGTGTCGGAGGGCTGGTCGGAGGCTCGAAGTTTTCAGATGGACTCAAGAGTCAGCTGTGGTCAGGTGCTTCCAGGGTGCTGCATCAGCAAGTTTGTGGCGCTGGAAGCTCATGGCAGGAAGAGAGTTTCTCTTCCTTCTACCGTCTGCGTGAGATGATGGGACTTTCGAGAGACTTTGAGACTTTTTTTTACTGTGCCCATGGTCTGTTCTTTATCAAAATAATGGTATTGCTTTGCACTGTTGTAACTATATGTTATAATTATGTGGTTTTTATCAGTTTTTCAGTCTTGGTTTGTCTTGTGTTTCTGTGATATCATTCTGGAGGAACATTGTATCATTTCTTAAAGCATGCATTACTAAATGACAATAAAAGAGGCCTGCGTGTCCTCATAATCTAATCTAACCTAATTTCCTTTTCATCACCATTTTGAGGTGCATCTTAAATCATGCTCCCCAGTTCTAAATTACTCTGTGAAGCGAATGTCCTCTTTGGATTCAGCCCAGTAATCCCTTTCAGAATCTTATGTGCTTCAGGGAAGATTGTGTCTCATTTTCGTAGATGAGTCTCAGCCCAAACTATTTAATTCAGTCCTGATAAGGCAGTTAACATGAAGGATAGAACAATACAGAACAGCAACAGGCCCTTTGGCCCACAATGTCAATGCCAACCTTAATAGCAATTTTAATTACACTCCTCTGCCTGCGAGTGTTTAATATATGTTGGTTCCCTGCCTGTTCAGGCACTTGTGTAAAAGCTTCTTAAACGTCATACTTTACATGAAGTACATTCTCTGGTCTATTGAATTGGAATTAACCAATCAGGCATGAGTCAAAATAGTTCATTGTGATTGTGATAGTAATGGGAGTTGAACTGGTCCAATCTCATTTTCTGTAAGATATAGCCACATAGATATTAATCCATGGTTTCAGAAATGAAAAGCAGAGAGCATCGAACAGAGAAAACAGAATTCGGAACATTATAGTACAGTACGAACCCTTTGGCTCACAATGTTGTGTTGACCTATATAAATCTACTCCGCGATCAATCCAACCCTTCCCTCCATTTCTCATGCATCCACTTAGCTATATACGAGGCTCTTATGTGTCCCCCTTGTAATTATCTCTACTACCACCTCTGGCTGTGCATTCTAGGCACCCACCATTCTCTCTGTAACCTACCTCTGACAACACCCCCAAACTTTCCTCCACTCACCTTAAGTGGACATCCTCTGTTATTGGCTATTAACACCCTGGGTAAAATGTGCTGGCTGTCCCTCTGTCCATGCCTTTCACAATCTTGTACAGCTCCATGAAGTCGCCTCCCAGCCTCTTTCGCTCTTAAGCTCCCAACCTTTTATGACGCCAAGGACCAATACCATTAAGCAAGGGGTCCATGGACCCCAGATTGGGAACCTATGCACTAAAGAGATGAGCCCTAGCTTTGCAACTTTTCCTCATAAGATTTCCCTATGGGGTAGCATTGCAGAGTAGTGGTTAGCACAAAGTTTACAGTACCAGTGACCCAGGTTCGATTCCTGCCGCTCCCTGTAAGGAGTTTGTATGTTCTCCCCGTGACCATGTGGGTTTCCACTGGGTGCTCCAGTTTCCTCCCACAGTCCAAAGATGTACCGGTTGGTAGGTTAATTGTTCTGTGATTAGGCTCGAATTAAATCAGGGGATTGCTGCACAGCATGGCTCGAAGGGCTAGAAGGGCCTACTCCATGCTGTATCTCAATAAATAAATAAATAAGACACAAGAGATTCTGCAGAAGCTGGCAATATTGAACTAAACACACCAAATGCAGGAGGAACTCAGCAAGCCAGGCAGTGTCGATGGAGGGGGAAAATAGTTGACGTTTCAGGCCAAGACACTTCTTCAGGATTGGGTGAAAGGTCGACTGTTTATTCCCCTCCATAGATGCTGCCTAACTTGCTGAATTCCTCCAGCATTTGCCATAAGTTTCCTCATGAGACATTCTCTCACTTGGGAAACACTCTATTAAGTTGTCTCTGTTCAGAACATTAATGGGGATGGGTATAATGGTTTTAAGGACAACTCACTGCATGCTCTCTGATGCCACATCGCATTCACCAACCTCACTAATGCTACAAATCATCACTCTTGAATATTTAGGTACAGATCATTAACATCACACTCCGCCTCACTAAATCCATTTTATAGGTGCAGCTTATCTTTGTAATCCTAGGATATGATTCATATTTTTATAGCTCACTATCCTGATGCTCTACTATAGTCCTGCTCTCTTGCTCTCAGTGTTCTGTACCTGACAATAACTGCATTTCAAACCCTGATTCATTCACTTCACCTTCAAAGGTCTCGCTAACCGTGCCTTCAGTCCCTGATAAGTTCGTCCATTTTCTGCTCGGACACGGAGCAATGGAGATGCTTGGGCTGACAAACTGCTGACAATTATTCCAAAGACACCATACAGCACATTCAGATGGCCCAATTTTAGTGGTACAACACAGTTTAGCATAATGAATCATACCCTACAAATAACAAGCCATCATATGCCAAGACATAATGAAGAACATTAATGGTACAAACCCCACTCACCACAACTTCAGTAAACTCTTTCTCTTTTGAGGAGTACATTAGAAAATTGATTTGATTGATCTATTGATCTATAACTCTTGTCCTCACTATTATTTATTTATTTATGTCATGGAGTCATACAAAAGTACAGCACAGAAACACACCCTTCAGCCCATCTAGTCCATGCCGAACTATTTAAAACCACCTAGTCCCATCAACCTGCACCCAGACCATAGTTCTCCATACCCATGCCATCCATGTATCTATCCGAACTGTTCCTAAACGTTGAAATCAAGCTTGCATGCACCACTTGTGCTGGCAGCTTGTTCCACACTCTCACCACTCTCTGAGTGAAGAAGTTTCCTTCATGTTCCCCTTAAACATTTCACCTTTCACTCTTAACCCATGACTTTTGGTCACAGTTCCTCCCAAACTCAATGGAAAAAGCCTGCTTGCATTTATCCTGGCTATACTGCTCATAATTTTGTATACCTCGATCTAATCTCCCCTCAATCTTCTATGTTCCAAGGAATAAAGTCCAAACCAATGTTCCCTCTAAGATGTGCACACACACACTCTCTCTCACACACACACACACACACACACACACACACACATCCTTTGCTATTAGCGCACAAAGGAATCTACACTGCACACAAAAGGTTGTCACCCAGTACCTCGTTGGCATGTTAAGTATATTTTACGATCGTACACAATCACATTTCCTTTTCCGGTTTCTGATGTGGACGGTGTTGAGAATGTGGAGTTTGTGATGATTTGTCTGTAGATTCTAGAACAGGCTTATTTATACCGTTTTATTGACTCACAATGTCAAATTCCAAAACAGTAAAGGGCATGAAGTGCAAAAGACCTGCTGGTTCATTTAAAGCGGAATGGATTAATGAAACAGTAGAAACTGCTGCACCGAAAGCGCAAGAAGTCAGGAACATGCTACAATTAATATTTATATACAATACAGAAACTGCTAAAGTAGCTGGAGAATTTGCAAGTGGGGTGAAAAGGAAACTTGACTTTTTAAAGTGTCATTGAGCAAGCAAATCACATATGGATGATGCGCAAAAGCTCTGGCAAGAAAATCCTTCATTACTCGCTACAGGCCTGCTGCGTGTTTTGTGAGAGTGCAGATGAATGAGAGTGAAAACAATAAAACCCAGAGATCAAAGTTCTTATTGACAGTGTTTTGCTAGCTGTTAAAATGAATATAGGATGCAGAACTGGGCTGAGAAGTGGCAGATGGACTTCAACCCAGATAAGTGTGAAACGGTTCATTTTGGTAGGTCCAATCTGAAGACAGAATATAATATAAATGGTAAGACTCTTGGCAGTGTGGAGGAGCTGAGAGATCTTGGGGTCCGTATCGATAGAACACTCAAAGCTGCTGAGCAGGTTGATAGTGTTGTTAAGAAGACATATGGTGTGTTGGCCTTCATCAACCATGGGACTGAGTTCCAGAGCCGTGAGGTAATGTTACAGCTATATAAGACTTTGGTCAGAACACACTTAGAGTACTGTGTTCGTTTCTGGTCACCTCACAACAGGAAGGATATGGATACTATAGAGAGAGTGCAGAGGAGATTTACAAGGATGTTGCCTGGATTGGAGGGTGTACCTTATGAGAATAGGTTGAGTGTACTTGGCCTTTTCTCCTTGGAGTGACGGAGGACGAGACGTGACCTGATACATGTGTATAAGATGACGAGAGGCATTGATCGTGTGGATAGTCAGAGGCTTTTTCCCAGGGCTGCAATGGCTATCACGAGAGGGCACAGTTTTAAGGTGCTTGGAAGCAGGTACAGAGGAGATGTCAGGGGTAAGTTTTTTATGCAGAGAGTAGTGAGTGCATGGAATGGGCTGCCGGCGATGGTGGTGGAGGCGGATACGATAGGGTCTTTTAAGAGACTCCTGGATAGGTACATGGAGCTTAGAAAAATAGAGGGCTGTGGGTAACCCTAGGTAATTTCTAAAGTAAGTACATGTCCGGCACAGCATTGTGGGCCGAAGGACCTGTATTGTGCTGTAGGTTTTCTATGTTTCTAACTCAGGAACAGACACTTTGGCATGGGGAGGCCTATGCTGAACTCGATGCCAAATTAAATTAAGTCTCTTTGCTGGTACATACTTCATATCCCTTCATTTCCTGAATAATGATGTGACTCTCTAAAAGCTTCAGACATCTGCTTCATGACCACTGGTCCCATTCCAGGCACCTGCCACTCTCTAGCTGTTAAAAATATGACCTCCTTTAACCTTTTTCCCCTCTCACTTTAAACGCATGTCATTCTGTCCTGGGAAACAGATTTTGACAAACAAACACACAATGCTGGAAGAACTCAGTAGGTCAAGCAGCATCTATGGAGGGGAATAAAGGGATGAAGTTTCTGGCCAAGACCTTCATTAGGACTGGAAAGGAAGGGAGAAGAAGCCAGAATAAGGTGGTGTGGGGGGAAGGAGTGCCAGCTGGCATATGATAGGTGGAACCAAGTAAGGAGGAGGGTTGGTGTGTGGGGAAGGGGTTATCAAGGAGGGAAATGAAGGATTTTGATGACGACCATATTATGCCTTTCAGAATTTTACTGATTTTTATCACGATTCCCCTCAGATTCTGACACGTCAAAGAAAATATCCCAAGTTTTATCCTACCTCTTCTTACAGCTCATAACCTCCGCTCCAGGCAGCATCCTGGTGGACTTCATCCACATCCTTTCCAAAGCTGCCACCTCCCTAATGTCAGAAGGTGACCACAACTGCACACAGTAAATATGAGCTATCTGACGATGGAATCGTCCTGTTTGAAAATCCTTTCTGCTTCATTTTTTAAGTTCTCGTATCTGTGGATTCCTTAGCAAGCAATATAAAACAAGGATAAACCTAGGAAGCTGCTTTAAAGAGCTGGTGTAAAGTTCAAAATTCTGAGTAGATTTATTATCAAAGTACTGCTACTACGTCGACTCAGGCCTAGGGGGCCGGCGTCAGGCACAATGACGGACTCTCCACTTCTCCCTCTCCCTCATCAGTGTGTTCAGCTCATCTACATTAGCCACACCGCTGTCTTCTAGGAGCGTGTTGATCATAGTCTTGGGAGGGTGCCCAGGTTTTATCCTCCCATGCTTGGGCTCCCATATGATGACTGGGCTGATAGGTAGCTCGGGGTGGCGTAGACAGTGCCCCGCTAGTTGCAGTCTTCTTGCCTCGATTTTAGTGGTGAGCATCGGTAGGTCATCATAATCGGTGATGAGCTACCGATTATCAAAGTACACATAGGTTACCATATACACCTTGAGATTCATTTTCTGGTGGGCATTCACAGTAGATTAATGAATCAAAATGGAAAGGTCAGGTAGCAGCCGAATTGCGATGGCAGGGTCCGGGCCCCAGATCAGTCCAGGAGTGAAGAAAAACCCGATGTTAGGACGATTTCAGTGCCGGGCCACATCAAAAAGATCAGGGTGTCGGGACCAGAGGTGAAGGACGGACCAGTTCTGCTCAGTTCTGCTCACTGCTTTGTGACACTTACTCAGCTCTGTGCTGAACTGAGACTGAGGCTGTAGCCTGTTCCATCAGCAGTGATGCCTGGCTCTGTGTCTGTGGATTCACTTTCACAAAACTTCAGTCCTGAATGCCATTTGCTTACTTTTATTGTTTGAATGATTTGTCTTTTTTCTCTCTGCACATTGGGTGTTTGATGGCCTTTTTAAAATGGGTTCTACTGGTTTGTTTGTTTTGTGGCTGCCTGTAAGGAGATGAATTGCAAGGTTGTGTAATGTATACATACTTTGATAGTAAATGCATTTTGAACCCAAGTACAAAATGATGAGGGGCATTGATCGTGTGGATAAACAAAGGCTTTTTCTCAGGGATGAAATGGCTAATATGAGAGGGCACAGTTTTAACGTTCTTGGAAGTAGGTACAGAGGAGATGTTAGGGGTAAGTTTTTCTTTTACGCAGAGAGTGGTGAGTGTGTGGAATGGGCTGCCAGCAACTGTGGTGGAGGTGGATACAATAGGGTCTTTTAAGAGGCTTCTGGATAGGTACATGAAGCTTGGAAAAATAGAGGGCTATGAATAACCCTAGGTAATTTCTAAAATAAGCACATGTTTGGCATAGTGTTGTGAGCCAAAGGGCTTGCATTATGCTGTAGGTTTTTTGTGTTTCTATGTTCTTGCTTCAAATCAATGCAAAACTACACACAAAAACTGACAAACAATTCATGTGCAAAAGAAGACAAACTGCGCAAATACATAAAAAAGGTAGCACTAATAAATAAATAAATCATACTTAAAATATGAGTTGTGGAGGCCTTGAAAGTGGGTCGATAGGTTATTGAATCTGTTGCACATTGAGTGAGTGAAATTATCCATGCTGGTCAGGAATCTGATGGTTGAGGGGTAACAGCTGTTCCTGAACCTGGTGGTGTGAGGCTCCTGTACCTCCTTCCTGATGGCAGCAGTGAGAAGAGAACGTGGATTGGATGGCGGACGTCCTTGATAAGGGGATGCTGCTTTCGTATTGCAATGCTCCTCGAAAACGTGCTCAGTGATGGGTGGCCTTTTCCTGTGATGGGCCGACTTGTATCCCCCCATGTTTTACACACGTTTCCTTTCTTGGTCTTTGGCACACAGTAATACTCTATTTCCTACTCCCAGTCAGAATGAGGACTTTTCTTGTGAAGGACTGGGCTGTATCTATTATTTTTTTGTGGACATTTCCATTCTTGGGCATTGATGTTTCCAATACCAGACCATGATGCAATCAGACAGGGTACTCTCCACTGTAAATCTATAGAAGTTTGTTAAAGTTTCAGATGACTTGCCAAATCTGCACCAATGGAAGAAAATAGAGGCACTGCCATATCTTCTTTGTAATGGCATTTACGTGTTGGTCCCTGGCCAAATTCAGAATATGGTGGGCTGAGCAATCCCTAACACTCTGCATGAATCTTGGATACAAACAAGACCTTACTCAATTAGAGCAAAAACAAAACTGTCTGTACAAAGAAACTTGCGTGAAATATTCAAGATTGTTTATTGTCATTCTTCAGAACACGAGTGTAAAGGAGAATGAAATGATTGTTACTCTGAATCTGTTGCAGCATAAAAAAACACAATAAGCATAAAGAACGCAATAAAAAAAAATAAAAACACAATAAATAAATTGATTGAAGTCTCCTTTAATTATGAGGAGGTTGTGTGGATAATTATTTTGTAGAGTGCTGATGATATTGTAAGGCTCCCACAGTGTATCCTTGGCACTAGTGCTCGGGGGTAATGTTTTCAGCGATGATGAGCACAACAGTAAATTCCCTGAGCAGGCAATATTCAATAATAACAGTAAAGGAACTAATCAAAAAGTTAAATTTCAATCAATAATGCCTGTTGCTCAATCTTTCTGGAACTTTCAGTAGTGCTGACTGAGATGGTTTGCAGCCTCCGTGTTAAGTGACACCCTGTACATCATAAGTAATGTTTGTTGTCATAACGATCTCATTTAAAAAATACATATATCTGGCTGGCAATTTCAGAATCAATTTTCTGTAATATGTCTGCTGTCTTCTCTCTGTAATCAATCAGGTCCATGGCAAGGGTTGTGTGCAGCGCTCCAAACAGGTTTATTTTCTGTCTGCTGGTCACAGGCTTGTTTTAATTCCAAGTATTTTTATTGCATGTTTAAGCAAATAACAGTAAATATTCAATTCCTCACCAGGTTCAGCACAAGGTAAGTCAGAATTAAGAACAGTAGGAGGGTCTTTGCTTAAAATAAGTTTGTTAAAAACCTTAACAAATTAGGGATTTAAACCATTCGTCCTCAGGGCCCAGGGAGTATCCCTCCTGTTCCATTGGTTGTAGCAGCCTTCCAAGTAGCCAAGATATTCCCTCACTAGACCATAGTTATAGAGTCGTAGAGTGCTACAGTACAGAAACACATCCTTCAGCCTATCTATTCCTTCTCTCAAGCTCTATCCATTTTAAGTGTTGGTTGCTTTTTATATGAAGATAATTTTTCAATATTTTGAGAGATGATTGTGGGTCAGTGCTCTGACATCTCAAACCGAAAGTTTGTGGATTAAATTCCCACTCAAGAGACTTAGAACATAGAATGTAGAAGAGTACAGCACAGGAAAAAGCCATTTGGCCCACAATGTTGTGCTCAACCAGCTAAACAGTGAATCAAAAACACACAAATATTAATCCCTCCTACCAACACAATCTCCATATCCCTCCATCCTCTATTCATCCATGTGCCTATCCAAATGTATCTTAAAAGCATCTAAAGTATTTTCCTCTACAACCATACCAGGCAGTACATTCCAGGTATCCACAGCCCTCTCAGTAAAAAGCTTGCCCCTTGAACCTACCACCTCTCAGCTTCAATGCATCCCTCCGGTATGAGATAGTTCAAGCCATGGAAACAGATACTCCCTGTCTACTCTATGTATACCTCTCATTATCTTATAAGCCTCTATCAGACTGCCCTCAGCCTCCAGTACTCCAGAGAAAACAGCTCCCTCTCATGACAGCATATGCCTGCTACACCAGGCAGCATCCTGGTAAACTTCTTCTGCACTCTGTCCCAAGCCTCAACATCTTTTCTCTAGTGGGACTTGAGAATAACAAACAATAGTGACACAGGGATTGCAAACTCAGTGACTCTGGTTAAAGTGGATGGAACAGAGGTAGCTAGATTGTTCCATGGTTAGTAAACCAATTTTCCAAATTGGGCACGTGGCCAAGTGGTTAAGGCATTGGACTAGCGACCTGAAGGTCGTGAGTTTGAGCCCCAGCCGAGGCAACGTGTTGTGTCCTTGAGCAAGACACTTAATCACACATTGCTCTGCGACGACACTGGTGCCAAGCTGTATGGGTGTTAATGCCCTTCCCTTGGACAACATCGGTGTTGTGGAGAGGGGAGACTTGCAGCATGGGCAAATGCCGGTCTTCCATACAACCTTGCCCAGGCCTGCGCCCTGGAGAATGAAGACTTTCCAAGCACAGATCCATGGTCTCACAAGACTAACAGATGCCTTTATTTATTATTTCCAAAATTGGAGCTGCTGTTTTATTATCCCTCTCAACCCCCACCTCCTCTCTTCTCGCCATAACTTTTGGCACCCTTACCGATCAAGAGCCTGTCAAACTCTGATTTAAATGTCTTGGCCTCCACAGCCATCTGTGTCAATGAATTGCACAAATTCAACACCCTCTGGCTAAAGAGATTTCTCCTCACCTCTGTTCTAAAGGGAATTCATTATATTCTGAGGCTGTGCCCTCTGGTCCTAGACTCTCCCATCAAATATCCTCTCCACATCCATTCTAACCAGGCCTTTCTATATACAATATGTGTACCAGAGTGTTCTTTGGACTTTTGATGATATTGTTATAGCCAACTGAGAATTTCAACCAGTTGATTGGAAGAATAAAGACTTCTATGGCCTCTGACATTGTTGTTTGATTAGGCTATTAACCTTCAATAGAGAAATCCAGTTTGAAATTACCCAATCACAATCAGCTGAGTAAGTAGGCTGAGGAATGGTGAACAGAGTTTATTTTGGATAATTGCAAGGTGTTGCCTTCTGGAAAATTAAATTCAGGTAGGACTTTCGTAGTAAACAGCAGAACCCTGTTAAGTGTTGTAGAATGGATAGACTTTAGAGAATAAGTATATGGTTCTCTGAAGGTCGTGCCACAGGGAGATAAGATGAAGAAGGTTTTCAGCATAATGGATTTTGTAAATCTGAGCTTTGAATATACAAGTTGAAAGGTCAGGTGTAGTTGTACAGGATGCTGGCCAAGCCACCCTTAGAGTATTGCGTTCAATTTTGATCACCCTGCTATAGGAAAGATATTATTAGTCTGGAAAGAATGCAAACAAAAGTGTGCAAAAAAGATTTACAAGGGTGCTGCCAGGACTTGAGAGATTGAGTTAAAGGGAGAGACTGGGCAGATTAGAACTTTATTTGGAGTATAAGAGACTAAGGGGTTGTCTTCTAGACACGTAAAAAATCATGAGGGCCATAGAAAGGGTGAAAGCACACTGTTGTATTCCCAGATGGGGGAATCAATAACTAGAGGGCATAGGTTAAAGGTGGGAGGGGAATGATTTAATACAGATTTGAGGGGCAGCTTTTCACACAAAAAGTTGTTTCAATGTGAGATGGGCTGCCAGACAAAGTGGTTAAGATAAGTTTTTAACAGTTTTTAAAAAGATAGTTGGACAGGTACACAGACTGGAAAGATATAGAAGATTAAGTTCTGAAAGCTAGTCAAGGGGACTAGCTTGGAATAGCATCGTAGTTAGCATAGACAGTTGGGGCTGAAGGACCTATTTCTCTGCTGTATGACTCTGGCGAGGCACTCCTGCCTCCAACTTTGAGGCAAATCCTGTCCTTGCATCATCACCATAATCAAACCTATTTCCATGTCTTTGTTACACACAACCTGATTTTTCCACTGGGACAAGGGTTAAGAAAACACAGAAAAGGTACACTTTAATACATTGTACCTATGCACAAAATGGATTAACACAGATAGTTACTACCAATTAATACCAATGAGAAGCTAAATCACTCAAACTCAGTATTTCCAGCCTACAATAGAAATTAGAGAATCACCTCAGAGCACATCTTGGCGTGATTCATCCTTTAATTACACAGGAAGCCTCTCCTGATGTAAAGTCAACATTAAGCTCACAATGCACCGGCTGAACATCCATTCCATCAGATTCTTTCAGAATCTTCATTTCTCTCTGAATTCTGTCAATAACAATCTTATTATTCATCTGCTGAGCTGTTTCCTTAATATGTACTGCCTGAATTGCCTACATGGAGTGAAAATCAAGACTGATTCAAAAACTTGAGATTCTGCAGATGTTGCATATATTGAGCCACGTGCACAGAACCCAACAAGTCTGCCAGGATCTACGGAGGAGAATAAACAGCCAACATTTCAGGCTGAAACCCTTCATTGAGGCTGGAAAGGAATGGGGGTGGAAGCTAGAATTATTGATTCAGGTCCATAGGACATAGGAATATAAGTATTAGGCATTTCAGCCCATTGTCTGGTTCATCATTCCATCATGGCTGATCCTGGATTCTGCTTAACCCCATACACCGACCTTCTCCTCAGATCCTTTGATGCCCCAACCAATCAGGAAATTATCAACTTTTGCTTTGATTCTACCTATGGACTTGGCCTCCACTGCAGTCTGTGGCAGAGTATTCCACAGATTCACTACTCTCTGGCTAAAAAATTCTTCCATGCCTCTGTTCTAAAAGGTTGCCCCTCAATTTTGAGACTGTGCCCTCTACTTCTGGATACCCCCTACAATAGGAAACATCCTGTCCACATCCACCTTATCTAGTCCTTTCAATATCCGGTAGGTTTTAGTGAGATCCCCCTGCATTTTTCTAAATTCCAGTAAGTACAGGCCCAAGCCGCCAAACACTCAAGTGGTGAGGCGTGGAATGGGTTGCTGGCGGCGGTGGTGGAGATGGAAATGATAGAGTCTTTTAAGAGACTCCTGGATGGATACATAGAGCTTAGAAAAATAGAGGGCTATGTGTAAGCCTAGGTAGTTCTAAGGTAAGGACATGTTCGGCACAGCTTTGTGCTGTGGGTTTTCTATGTTTCTACTTTGTCAACGTGGATCAGATAGCAAGTTTGTAAATATGACGAAAGCAAAGAATGTTGGGAAAAGAGAGTGCAGAGCACCACGGGAGGGGTTTTGGACAGGTGATAGAGAAGGATTGCCGGGGATTGTGTGGGGGCATAACACAGGTGCAGGCATACCTAGCCCTGAAACAACAGGCAAGGCCATTTGATTCCAAACAATTGGCTTATAGATCTGCAGAATGATTTACAGAATGTGTCTTTGGTGCTTCCCGCTCTCTCCCCCATCCCTTCCCCCTTTCCCAACCAGGATTCCCCTTTCCCTGCCCCCTTCCCACTCCCAGTCCACAACAGAGACCCATATCAGAATCAGGTTTATCATCACTCATATGTATCATGAAGTTTGTTGTTTTTTTTTGTGGCAGCAGTAAAGTGCAATACATAAAATCACTACAGTACTCTGCAAAAGTTCTCGGGCACCCTGGCTATATATACGTGGCTAAGAGTTTTGCACAGTTCTGTGCATAGACTATTTATTCTGTTCCATTGATGCTGTGTAACCTACTTAGTTCCTCCAGCATTTTGTATGTGTTATTCTGGATTTACTGCACTTGCAGAATCTTTTGTTTATTAATTACCAGCACTCTTGTTTCCCACTCCCGATCTTCAACACTGAAATAAATCGTGATAAATCACTCTTGGGAGAGTTGCTATCCGGTTCTTTTATACATCATAGAAAACATCAGAACGGGCAGCCAGCTGGCGTTTCTAGCCTGCCCTGCCATACAGTTGGAAGTGTCTGCTAATGTACTGCATTATATTAGATTTTGACTAGAAAAAATGAAAACTGGTATGTACAAAATGTCTGGAAGGAGTAAACCATGAAGTTCATTGTGTGTTTTCCAATCTCAATATCATGCATTTTTTTACATTCTGCTCCTATTCCCATTTCCATAAGACATAAGAGCAAAATCAGGCCATTTGTCTGCTCTGTCATTTCATCATGCCTCATCCATTTCCTTCTCAACCCCACCTTGATTTCTCCTCATAACCATTCAAGCCCTGACTTATCAAGAACCTATCAACCTCCACCTTAAATGCATCCAATGACCTGGCCTCCACAGTCGCCTGTGGCAATGAATTCCATTGATTTACCACCTGTAGCTAAAGGAATTCCTTCTCATTTCCATTCTAAACGGACATCCCTCTATTCTGAAGCTATTGTTCTAGACTCTTGCAATGAGGAAACATCCTCTCTACATCTATTCTATCTAGACCTTTTAACATTCAATAGGTTTCAATGAGATTCTCCTTTATTCTTCTAAATTCCATCAAGTAAAGGCTGAAGGTCATCAATCACTCTTAAAACAATAACAAATTCTACTGATTCACCACCTTCTGATTGAAGGGATTCTTCCTCATTTCAGTTTTAAAGGAACATCCTTTTATTCTGAGGCTGTACCCTCAGATCTGAGACTTGCTCACAAATAGACTTTCCCTTGACAGCTCTCGTGTTGGGATATTAATTGACTTTAAATACACTCTGAGCAGATGCAGTGTTCAGGGATATTGGAATTCCAGTGTACTGAGGGAAGTCATTATTCTCAGCCATTTTGCCCATCCACGGTATACATCTCCGAGGATCATCAGCTTGTCATGTTGGAGGGGCTTGGGAGTTCCTGAGAACAATGCTGTATGGAGTTCATGTATCTGGAACTTAGCTCCTGATAGGGTTACTCATGGTGGGAAGGTCAAGGGAGCAGTTCTAGACAGAACGCGTTCCAACTGAGACCTCAATGATGGAACTGGTAGAAGATGATGACACATCGCAATGGAGGAGAAGATGGAGGAAGTCTGTAGCAGTGAAGGGTCCCCAGTCATCTTGCATGCCACGCCACTGGATCCTGACCCTGACCTGTCAAGGACTGTGTGGTTGTTTCTCATGCATCAGCCTCCACATGTCAAACAAAGTCACGCTCAGGCATTCTCCATTAAGGAAATCCACCTTAATTGTGTGTGTGTGTGTGTGTGTGTGTGTGTGGGGGGGGGGGCGGGGGGGACACTGCAGTCATAATGTGCAGCAGAGGTCGGGGTGAATGTTTCACATAGTTGAAGAAGCAACCATCAAGTATAGGTGGATGTGTATGAAATCTATTCACCCACTAAGAACTTCTGAAATGTTACCTAGAACCTAACAAATTAATAAAAATGTAATGATTAAAATTATGTAATTTGAAAACGAGCTTGGAATGAACCTACAAATCAACAGAAGTTTGGCAAAATCAAATATATCATACTTTTATTGTATAGCAAGTGGTTGTTATGATTTAGGAAGACAACATAAAAGTTCAAAGTAAATTTATAATCAAAGTATGTTTATGTTACCATATACTACCCTGAGATTCATTGTCTTGCAGGAGTTCACAGCAGAACAAAGAAATACAGTATAATCAGTGAAAAAACTATAAAACTATACACAAATACTGGCACAATGTATAAAAGACAAACTACAAAAAAAAATACAAATTATAACATAATAGACAAACAATCAACTAAATAATACTGAGAACATGTTGTAGGGTCCTTGAAAGTGAGTCCATAGGTTGTGGAATCAGTTCAGAGTTCAGTGAAGTTATCCATGCTGGTTCAAAGGCCTGATGGTTGCAGGGTAATAGCTTTTCCTAAAACTGGTGATGTGGCTCCTAAGGCACCTGTTCCTCATATCAAACAGCAGCAGCGAGAAGAGAGCTACTTCCAATTTGAGTGGGAGAGTCTGGATAATGCCTCTGTCAATCAGGAGGAGCATTGCTGTAAGTCATTGAGATTGACTAATGTCTGTAATATCCTCCACTCAATGTATTTTACCTGATATATCACCTTGGGAGAAGTTAATGTAGTTGCTATCCAGTTCTTTCAGCTCTTGGCATTAAACAAACTGCTTTTGGAGTAAATTAATTTCATTGGCTGTTCACTATGAGCTTGCACACACTTCCAGGTAACTGACAGATACAGCATTGATATAGATTTATCTCACTTCCAGGTAACTGAGAGATAAAGCATTGATATAGACTTAGTAGATAAGTGGAGAGGATGATTCCATTGGCAGGATGGTCTTGAATCTGAGGCACAGCCTCTAAATAATGGGATGTCCCTTTAAAAGTAACAGGAGGAATTCCTTCAGCCAGAGGCGGGGAATCATTAGAATTTGTTGCCACAGATGGCTGTTCAAGCCAAATTATTGGGTGTATTTAGGGCAGTGATTAGTAGGTTTTTAATTGGTAAAGGGTTCAAAGATTACAGGGAGAAAGTTGGAAAATGGTGTTGAAAAGATAAGCAGCCATGATTAAATGGTAGAGTAGACTCAATAAACTGAATGGCCTATTTCTGCTCCTATAGCTTATGAACTTAGTTTAGGAATTAATAAGAATGTGTGGGTGCTGGTAGAGTGAGATGATGGTGCAGTTCCCCTTTAAGAAAAAGTAAATGAAAAAAGTATGCTGGTCTGTAAATAAGATTGAAATGCAACACCCTTACCTCCCACTTCCTACTGCCCTGCTGGCAAATGTACAGTCCCTGGAAAATAAAACTGAAGACCTCATAACAAGATTGCAGTACCAGAAGGAAATGAGGGACTGCTGTGTTCTTTGATTCACAGAAACATGGCTCACCCCTACCATTTCAGATGCAGTTCTGCAGCCAAGGGCTTCACCATTCACCACAGAGACAGGACAGCTGAATCTCTTAAAGGTAGAGGAAAAGGAATATGCTTAATGATTAACTAATCATGGTGCACAGATGTGGCGATTCTTTCTCAGTCCTGCTCACCCAACCTGGAACACTTAGCAGTCAATTTTATCTACTGAGGAGATTTTCCAACATCATCCTGGTAGCACTGTACATTCCACCACTGGCTAACATCAGACAGAGCTTGGAGGAGCTGAGCAGCAGTCCCCAGATCATGCATCCTGATATCTCCCCGATCATTGCAAGGAATTTCAACCAAGTCAGCTTGAAGAAGTCCATGACCAACTACTACCAGCATATTGCCTGTGAAAACGAAGGTTTCAACACACTTGACCACTGTTACTCCACCAGCAAGAATGCTTACCAGGTCATCACACACCCGCACTTTGTAAAGTCCAATCACCTGGCTACACTTCTACTTCTGCCATACGGGCAGAGATGGAGGACTGCAGCTCCAGTGTGAGGACCACAAAGGTATGGTCAAGGGAGTTGGAGAAAGGCTTACAGGACTGATCTGATTCCGTGGACTGGACAACATTCAGTGATTCATTTCTGAATCTGAAAGAATATGCCACAGTTGTCACCAATATTATCAAGGCCAAAGTGGATGAGTGTGTGCCTTCAGAAATATACCAGACATACCCAAACCAAAAGCCATGGATGAACCAGAAGATTTGTAGTCTGGTGAGGGCTAGATCTGTGCTATTCAAGACCAGTGGCTCAGAAGAATACAAGAAGAATACGTACAAGCTATGGAAGGCAATTTTAAGAGGGGAGAAAAGCAATTCTGATTGAAATTACAGACGTAATCAGATGCACGTCAGCTCTGGCAGGGTTTGCAGGCCATCAGTTCCTACAAGACAAAACCTTACATCATGAATGGCTGAGATGATTCACTTCCAGATGAGCTCAATGATTTTTATACACGATCCGAAAGGGAGAATAAAGCTATATCTGTGCAGATCCCTGGAGATCTACAGGGCATCTGGTGACTCTGTGATATCTGCCTCAGAGGCCTTTCTCAGAACATCTTTCAAGAGGTTAAACCCTCTAAAGCATCAGGCCTTGATAGTGTAAGGGGCAGGGTACTGAAAACCTGTGCCAACCAACTGGCGGGAATACTCAAGGACACCTTCAGTCTCACTGTTGCAGTTGGAGGTTCCCACCTGCTTCAAAAGGGTGACAATCGTACCAGCGCCCAAGGAAAGGTGAGCTGCCTAAACAACTATTACCCACAGGGTGGAGGACCAATGCGTCAATCCATGGCCCTGTCTTATACCAAGATGAGGCCACCTTCAGGGTGGAGGACCAACACTTTGGGTACTCTCCAACCTGATGGCATGAATATCCAATTCTCCTTCTAGTTAAAAAATTTCCATGCCCCGCTTCCTCTAATCCCCACTCTGGCCTTCCACTTCTCCTCACCTGCCTCTTACTTCCCCCTAAGCTCCATCCTCCTTCCCTTTCTCCTATTGTCCACTCCACTCTCCTATCAGGTTCTTTTTTTTCTAGCCCTTGACTTTTCCCACCCACCAGGCTTCACCTGTCACTTTCCAGCTAGCCTCTTTCCCCTTCCCCCTTTTTATTCTGGCATCTTCTCCCTTCCTTCTCAGTCCTGAGTAAGGGTCTTGGTCTGAAACATTGACTGGTTGCTCTATTCCAAAGATGCTGCTTGACCAGCTGAGCTCCTCCAGCAATTTTGTGCGTGTTGCTTTGGACTTGCAGCAATTGCAGATTTTCTCTTGTTATTGATTTATTACTCAACAACTATTGCCCACTGGCACTCACAACCACAGTGATGAAGTGCTTTGGGAGGTCAGTCATGACCAGAATCACCACCTGCATAAGTAAAGATCAGAACCTGCAGCAATTTGCTTATTTCCACAATAGGTCTTCAGTGGATGTGTACTTACTGGATCTCTACTTGGCCTGGATAATAGCAATACCAATGTTAAGCTGCTGCTTATTGATTACAGCTCAGTGTTCAACGTCATCATATCCTCAGTACTAATCAACCTGGATCCTTACCAGGAGACTACAGTCAGTGCGGGTTGTAAACAACATTTCCGCTTCACTGACAATCAACTCTGGTGCACCTCAAGAACTTTGCTTTGCTCGCTGCTCCATTCTCTGTACACCCAGGCACAGCCCAAACGCCATCTGTAAATCTGCCAGTAACAGAGCTGTTGCTGGCAGAATTTCAGATGGTGACGAGAAGCTGTAAAGTGAGCGGTGAGATAGTTCAGCTGGGTGAATGGAGTTGCAACAACAACCTTGCACTGAATGTCTGGAAGACCACGGAATTGATTGTGGACTTCAAGGAAGGGGAAGTCAAAGGGACATAACCTTATCAAAGGAGCAGGAGTGGAAAAGATGAGCAATTTTAAGTTCCTGGTTGTCAACGTCTCTGAAGACCTATCCTAGGCCTATATTGATACATTTACATGGAATGCATGATAGCAGCTAATTTCAATATGAGTTTGAGGAGATTAAGGACTCTTTATCTTGTAATTTTATTTAATGCTCTCATTATTTTTTGCTATTTATTTACAGTTGCATTTCAACAGTTTGTTGTCTTCTATTTATTTATAGGCATCCGTTAGTCTCGTGAAACCATGGATTTGAGCCTTGGAAGGTTTCCAGGGCGTAGGCCTGGGCAAGGTTGTATGGAAGATCAGCAGTTGCCCATGCTGCAAGTCTCCCCTCTCCACGCCACCGATGTTGTCTAAGGGAAGGGCACAAGGGCTGATACAGCTTGGCACTGGTGTCGTCGCAGAGCAATGTGTGGTTAAGTGCCTTGTTCAAGGACACAACACGTTGCCTCAGTTGAGGCTTGAAGTAGCGACCTTCAGATCACTAGACTGATGCCTTAACCACTTGGCCACTTGTATTCTATGCTCTTGCTCTTTCAGTGACCCTGTTTACGGTTACCATTTATAGATTTGCTCAGTATGCCTGTAGGAAAAAGAATCTCAGGGTTGTTTGTGATGACATGTATATACTGTGATAATAAATTTTATTTTGAACTTTGAAGTTTGAGATTTGGTATGTCACCAAAGACTACAGAAAATTTCTACTGATAAGACCGTAAGACATAAGAGCAGAAATAAGCCATTCAGCCTATCGAGTTGGATCCACCATTCCATCATGGCTGATCCTGGATCCCATCCAACGCAATACATCTGCCCTCTTGCCATAAAATTTGTTGCCCTGACCAATCAGGAAACTATCAACCTTCACTTTAACTATACCCATGGACTTGGCCTCCACAGCTGTCTGTGACAGAGCACTCCACAGATTCACTACTTTCTGGCTAAAAAAATTTCCTCCTTACCTCTGTTCTAAAGGGTCGCCACTCGATTTTCAGGCTGTGCCCTCAAGTTCTGGATACTCCCACCATAGGAAACATCCTCTCCACATCCGTCCTATCTAGTCCTTTCAACATTTGATAGGTTTCAATGCGATCCCCACGCATACTTCTATGTTCCAGTTAGTACAGCCCAAAGTTGCCAAATGCTCCTCATATGCTAACCTTTTCATTCGCGGAATCATCTTTATGAACCTCCTCTGGACTCTCTCCAATGACAACACATCTTTTCACAGATATGGGGACCAAAACTGTTGACAATACTCCTAGTGCAGTTTGACTAATGTCTTCCAAAGCCTCAGCATTATCTCCTTGTTTTTATATTCTATCCTCCTTGAAATGAATGCCAAAATTGCATTTGCCTTCTTTACCACAGACTCAACCTGATATGTAACCTTCTGGGGTTCTTGCTCGATGACTCTAAATCCCTTTGCTACTTTTTTGCCCATTCTTCCAATCTGTTTAAGTCCTTCTGCAATCACATTGCTTCCTCAGAACTACCTAGTCCTCCACCTATCTTCATATCATCTGCAAACTTTGCCACAAAGCCATCAATTACATTATCTAAATCATTGACAAACACTGTGAAAGGTGGCGTTCCCAATACTGACCATTGAGGAACACCACTAGTCACTGGCCTGTCAGCCATTCCTCTATCCATGCCAGCATCTTTCCTGTAATGCCATGGGATTTTATCTTGTTAAGCAGCATGATGTAACGTGGAGAGCATCTTAACTGGTTGCAACACCATCTGGTATGAACGGGCCACTGCACAGTATTCGAGAAAGTTGCAAACTCAGCCAGCTCCATCATGGGCACCAGCCTCCCTGGCATCCAGGACACCTCAAAAGGTGGTGCCTCGAAAATGCAGTATTTATCATGAATATATTTTTATATATTTCTTACTGTAACATAGTATGATTTTATGTATTGCACTGTACCTCTGCCACAAAACAAATTTTATGACATACGGTACATATGTCCATGATTATAAACCTAATTCTGACTCTTTCTTCAGAAATAAGATATTTCATAAATTTCTTCAGTACTGTACTCTATCTAAAGCTGTCACATCCTTCTTGTGAAGTTGTCTTCAGACTGAGACTTAGTACTGTCACTGATCAGTCTCCTGGAAACTGCTGACATTTGACACTCAATATGAACGTGCAGGGTGGTGTTCAGAACTTCAACCCCATGTATCAGAAGACAGAGAAGCCCTGTATAAGCTGTAGAAGGAGTATATCACCTCACAAACTGTTCAGCACGTCAGGCACCTCCTGTCCCAACAGTGGACAAATCTACAGTTCCCACTTTGACCTCATCAGTTGCTTGGTAAGCCAGAAGAGTGGAAGCAAATCAACTTCAATCTTGAGGGACTACTTACAAAGAGAGGCTCAAAGCTGTAGACAGTCTCCTGAAAACCCCTGACTCAATGCTCTCAACCTGAACATTTAGGCTGGTATTGAGAACTTCAACTACATGGAAGGAAGATCCAAAGTCAACATTCATTTTGGGAGAACTAGAATATAAAAGCAAAGATCTAATGCTGAGGCTTTATATGACATTGGTCAGACCAGCTTGGAGTATTGTGAGCAGCTTTGGCCCCTTATCAGAGAACACTTGGGCTGGTATTGGAGAGGGTGCAGAGGAGGTTCATGAAAATGATTCTCAGAATGAAAGGGTTAAGGTATGAGGACCGTTTGATGACTCTGGGCCTGTACTCACTGAAGGTTAGAAGAATGTTAAGGGCGGGGATCTTACTGAGACTTATCGAATATTGAGGCCTGGATAGAATGGTTTGGAGAGGATTCCTACAGTGAGGGGAGTCTAGGACCAGAGGGCACAGTCTCAGAATAGAGGGACTTCTTTTTATTACAGAGATGAAGTGGAATTTCTTTAGATAGAGAGTGGTGAATTGGTGGAATTCATTGCCACAGACAGCTGTGAAGGCCAAGTCATCACGTATATATAAAGCAGAGTTGGTAAGTTCTTGATTAAAGGTTCAAAAGCTGAAAGATTCAGTTTATTATCAAAGTATGTATGCAGAATACAACTCTGAGATTTGTCTTTTCCAGATAGCCACTGAATACAGAAAAGCATAGAATTAGTTGAAAGACATCAACCCCCCCGCACAAGAAAAAAAAGAAACAAAAAACTCGCAAACCCCAAACCCCCCCCCATCTGATCCCTCTCACAAAAACTGATGGATCAGCCAAACCCCCCGCCTGCCAAGTGGCAACAAAAAAGAATGGGTGAGAACATGACAAAAAACCTAGACTAAAAGAGAAAAAAAAGTCATATTGTCAAAGGTTACAGGGAGAAGGCAGAAGAATGGGGTTGAGAGGATAAAAAAAATCAGCCATGATGGAATGACTCCATCAGCTGAACTGGTTGAGCTAAATGGCCTGCTTCTACTCCTATGTTTTATGGTCTTTTTGTTCTTATGGTTTTATTCATCAGAGGTCAATTATACAGAAGTCCTGTATAAATGGATAACAAGATTTTCAATGTAGGTACCCAACACTGATTTGGATGAAGCATTATACCAATGGCTAAGACGCAAAGAAATAGATCCTCATCTCCATCCCAAACAATGTGTCTTCAATAATGATTAAAGGGCTGGTATCATATTCAATCATGCCGTATGGCAAAGCTGTGAAATTGCTTCTTGAAAAAATTACCACATCTTGTAATATTTATTCTGTTTTACAATATTCATTGGTTGAAATGAAAATAGGTGGAGATGGGGGAGGAAATGACAGAAAATGCAATTATATTGGACACCAGGGGGAGGAAGGGATTCCCTGTCAGGGTAGCATAGTGGTTAACGCATTATGTTACACAGCGTTCAATTCCTGCCACCATCTGTGGGGTTTGGACATTCTCCTCGTATCAATGTGGGTTTTCTCCGGGTGCTCCAGTTTCCTCCCACATTCCAAAGGTGTGCAGCTGGTGTTAGTGAGTTACCTGTATGTTGGCACCCAAAGCGTGGTGGTGCTTCTCAGCTGCCCAGCACAATCCTCCCTGATTTGATTTGACACAAGCAACACACTCCACTGTATGTTTTGATGTGCAGTACATGGGGCAAATAAAACCGATCTTTATCTTTCTTTAAAATATTAATGCTTAGGGACAAAGGTGTTGCAATTGAACAGAGAACGTTACACTAGAGTACAGGCCCTTTAGCCTACGGTGTGTGCTGATATTTTAAGCAAATCCACGATATATCCAACCCTTCCTCCCTATATAGCCCTCCATTTTTTTATCATCCATGTGTCATTCTAATCATTTCCTAAATGCCCCTCATGTATCTGCCTCTATGATGACCTCTAGCAGAGTTTTACCCTCTGTGTAAAAAAAAATGTACCTCTGACATCCCCCTGTATTCTCTTTAAAATTATCGCCATTCCTATCAGACATTTCCGTCCTGGCAAAAAGTTTCTGGCTATCCACTCAATCTACGCTTCTACCACTTTCCCTGGCAGAGCATTTGCTGCACCTACCACTCTCTTTCCTTCTGCATGCTGCAAGGCTGATCAACACTACCACCCACTAACCCACCTACCAACCCACCCCACCCCTCCACACTTTCCCATCACCACTACTTCATCAGTTTCTGTCAGAATCAACTTTTGTACAGACACTCCAGTACCGAGCTTCACTTTATGGACTTTCAACCAATCGATGTATATAAGCTATCTTAGGTATTTATATTTACTGTGTTCTTTATCTTACTGTGCATTTTTTTTGTATTGCATCAGATCCGGAATAACAATTATTTTGTTTTCCATTACGCTTGTGTACTGGAAACAACATTAAAAAATCTTGAATCTTGCATCTCATCGTCTAAAGAACTGTGTAAAGAACAAATGCTCATCCTTTTTTAAGTTAGAACACTTAAGGGAACTGCCCCAGCTGCCATTAAAGCTGCCAATAGGACACTGAATAAGATGACTGAGAATTATTTTCAGCTTGTGTCGAGAATTCTTTCTCAGCCTTGGATCCAATCTGCTGAATTTTGAATAACCAAGTTTACTATATAAAGAAGCCATTCTTAATGGGGAATCACCTTTGTAATGAAGGCTTAGAGCAGATGGTTTTTTGAATATTGTTCTCTTTCCTAATGTAGCTTACAGAATCAGGCTTTTTTTTTCTCCTCTGATTGCTTGTCGAGCTGCAGAGTATTAATCTAATGGATAATAAGATTTTCAATTTAGGTATCTGTTACTGATATGGATGAGGCATTATAGCAATGGTTGAGATGTGGTATAATAGATCCTCATTTCTGTCCCCCACAACGCATTTTTACTTCTGATCAAAGAGCTAGCATTACATTCGTTCACCTACTATGTTAATCCAGGCATCAATCTGCATTTTATTCAGCTTCTTTCATCCTGACAGGTGTACGATATCAGTCCTGGACTAATCACTATGATCAATTGTTAGATTAGCAGTGGAGAGTCCTCGTACAGATCAACAATGGGCTCTTAGCGGTTTAGACTCTATATTAATAAAGAGAACAGTAGTGTGATATATTCAAGTTTGCTGATGTAATGATGTAAGGTGGGAAAATGAGCTCGAGAGAGATGGAGAGACTCTACAAATCAATAAATCGGTTCATTGAATGAACAGGAAGGTGGCAAATGGAGCATGTTGTGGGAAAATACGTGCTTATTCCTGCTGACAAGAATAGAAAAGAACAGAATTTCTTTAAAGTAAGAAATGAGTAAACATCACTGTACAGAAGGATCCTGGTATGTTGGATAAAGTGCAGAAATTTCGGCCAGCTTCCAGAAAGTTAAACCAGGATTGCGTGGCGGTGTGGCGTGGCATCCAGACTGGAGTCGGTACTGCCCCCCAGTGTTCACTCGGCAGAAGACCAGCTCCTTTGTGGTCGACTGCAGGTTTCATCGACATTGATGGCTCAAGACTGGATTCTTATTGTCTAACCGATACCTTTACGTACTTTAAGACAAGTTGGATAGATTTTTGCATAGTAGGGGAATTGAGGGTTATGGGGAAAAGGTGGAGATGAGTCCATGGCCAGATCAGCCATGATCTTATTGAATGGTGCAGCAGGCTTGACAGGCCAGATGGCCTACTCCTGCTCCTATTTCTTAATGTACTTGCTATCGTGTATGTGCTGTGTGTGACTATAGCTTACACCTTGGCACTGGAGTAACACTATCTCGTTTGGCTGTATTCTTGTACAGTTGAATGACAATTAAAATTGAATTGAACACCGTAGGCCGCAGACAGCAGCTTCCCAGAGTGCTCTGTCCTGGGCCAATCATTCAAGTTATCCCCAGATACAGCCTGTCTTCTCCTTAGTCTCCCAGGGATGAGGACTTTGCAGCTTCTGTTTGTGTTTTGTGACACTGGTTATTTAAGGGATGGGGTTGCTAGGCCGATGCTCAACATTCCTACTTTGTTGGAATATAATGTTGGAAAGTGTATGGTTATGTACTTTGGCAGAAAAAATAAACGGGCAGACTATTATTTAAATGGGGAAAGAATTCAAAGTTCTGAGATGCAACGGGACTTGGGAGTCCTCGTACAGGATACCCTTAAAGTTAACCTCCAGGTTGAGTCAGTAGTGAAGAAGGTGAATGCAATGTTGGCATTCATTTCTAGAGGAATAGAGTATAGGAGGAGGGATGTGATGTTGAGGCTCTATAAGGTGCTGGTGAGACCTCACTTGGAGTTTTGTGGGCAGTTTTGGTCTCCTTATTTAAGAAAGGATGTGCTGACATTGGAGACGGTACAGAGAAGATTCACTAGAATGATTCCGGGAATGAGAGGGTTAATATATGAGGAACGTTTGTCCGCTCTTGGACTGTACTCCTTGGAGTTTAGAAGAATGAGGGGAGAGCTCATAGAAACATTTCGAATGTTGAAAGGCATGGACAGAGTGGATGTGGCAAAATTGTTTCCTGTGATGGGGAGTCTAGTACGAGAGGGCATGACTTAAGGATTGAAGGGCACCTATTCAGAACAGAAATGCGAAGGAATTTTTTTAACCAGAGGGTGGTGAATCTATGGAATTTGTTGCCACGGGTGGCAGTGGAGGCCAAGTCATTGGGTGTATTTAAGGCAGAGATTGATAGGTATCTGAGTAGCCAGGGCATCAAAGGTTATGGTGAGAAGGCAGGGGAGTGGGACTAAATGGGAGAATGGATCAGCGCACGATAAAATGGCGGAGCAGACTCGATGGGCCGAATGGCCGACTTCTGCTCCTTTGTCTTATGGTCTTTCACAGTTGGCCAAGGCAGAGATGAAGAATCAAACCCGCATCCATCACTTCCGCTGGCAGCTTGTTCCACACTCGCACCACCCTCGGAGTGAAGAAGATCCCCTTCAGGTTCCCCTTCAATATTTCACCTTTCACCCTTAACCTGTGACCTCTATGTCCTTCAAGGTCTGCCTTGATACTGAAGGTAGTTTAGGCTGAGTGGGCCCAAATGTCTGACTGATGCCTCTATATATTTCTCCTTATAGCTCTTTACACAGACACCTCTGCACCAAAAATAGTGAGCACAGTGAAACCCATTTAACTACTTGTGTGTTAAAACAGCGAGATTTGTCATTGAATTATCTAATATCCTGAAGAAGAGTCTCAGCCTGAAATTTCAACTGTTTGTTCATTTCCATGGATGCTGCCTGATCTGCTGAGTTCCTCCAGCATTTTGAGTGTGTTGTTTTGGATTTCTAGCGTCTGCAGAATCTCTTGTGTTTAAGATTAATTATTATTAGGTATCTCAGTATAATGATTATTAATCTGTACATCAGGCAACTTACTGATGCTCCCCTACACACTGAGCTGATGCTGCAATTTAACAGCAGGTGGCCTTCTGAATGGAGAACCCAGCCAATTTACAAGATGGAGTTTGCGAGAAGCTGATTTGACAAATGCGATGTTTATTATTCAGAATTATTGTCAGCTTATCATCTTTGGAATCCAAGACAAATAGGAACAGTAATCAAAGTTCAAAGTAAATTTATTATCAAAGAATGTACAGTACTGTGTGAAAGTCTGTCTCACATATCTAGCTAGAGTGCTTAAGGCTTTTGCACAGTACTGTAGTAATTTTATGTTTTGCACTGTACTGCTGCTGATGCAAAAAAAACCAGATTTCGTGACTTTTTCCACTGAAGTTGGGTGTGATTACAACCAGAGTTCATGGGTTAAGGGTGAAATGTGAAACATTTAAGGAGAACATGAAGGGAAACTTCCTCACTCGGAGGGTGGCGGGAGAGTGGAATGAGCTGCCAACACAAGTGGTGCATGCGAGCTCAATTTCAACATTTGAGAGAAGTTTGGATAGGTAGATGGATGGTAGGGCCATGGTCCCAGTGCAGATTGATGGAAGTAGGCAGCTTAGATGGTTTCAACTTGGACTAGGTGGATTCAAGGACCTGTTTCTGTGCTGTACTTCTCTATGACTTACGTCAGTGATGATAAACCTGATTCTGATATGGGTCTCTATTGTTTAATGAGAGTGGTAAGGGGCAGGGAGAGGGGAATCATGGTTGGGAAAAGGGGAAGGGAGAGGGGAGGGAGTGTGAAACACCAGAGAAATATTCTGCAATGATCAGTAAACTAACTGCTTGGGATCAAATGACTTTGCCTGGTGTCTCAAGGCTGGGTGTGTTTACACCTGCATGACCACTCGCCCTGGCACTCTTTCTCTGCCACCTGTCCCACACCCCTTCCACAGCGCTCCACCCTTGCCATTCCCAATCCCAACATCCTTTGCTCCTGCCATTTTACAAACTTGATCTCCAGTCCACTGATGGCTGATCCAGTTTCCCTCTCAATGCCATTCTCCTGCCTTCTTCCTGTAACCTTTCTCACCCCAACTAATCAAGATCCTTGCAACCTCTGCCTTAAATACACCCAATGACCTGCCTCCACAGCCACCTATGGCAACGAATGGCACAGATTACCACCTTCTGGCTAAAGAAATTCCTCCTTATCTCCGTTCTAAATGGTCATCCCTCTATTCTGAGGCTGTGCATTCTGGTCCTACACTCCCCCAATATATGAAACATCCCCTCAACATCCAGTCTATTTAGGTCTTTCAACATTCAATAGATTTCCCCTCCCCCACTTCCTTTGAAATTGCAATGAGGACAAGCCCTGAGCCATCAAACGCTCTGCATATGATATGCCTTTCATTCCTGGAATCATTCTTGCAAACCTTGCCTGAACCCTCTCCAATGTCAGTGCATACCTCCTTAGATAAGGGGCCCAAAACTGCTCACGATACTCCCAGTGAGGCCTCACCAGTGCCTCATAAAGCCTCAGCTTTACATTCTTGCTTTTATATTCTTGTCCTCTCATTATGAATGCTGACGTTGCATTTGCCTTCCTCTGCACTGACTCAACCTGCAAGTTAACCTTTAGGGAATCCTGCACGAGGACACCTAAGTCCCTTTGCACCTTGTGTTTTTGAAATTTCTCCCCATTTAGAAGATAGTCCGTGCTTACATTCCTTCAGCAAAGTATGTGACCGCATACTTCCAGACACTCGATTTCATCTGCCACTTCTTTGCCCATTCTCCTAAGCTGTCTAAGTCTTTCTGTTGACTCCCTGCTTCTCAACACTAGGTGCCCCTCCATCTATCTTCATATCATCTGTACACTTGCCCACAAAGCCATCAATTCCTTCATCCAAATCATTGACATATAATATAAAAATAATCGGTCCCAACACAGACCCCTGTGGAACACCATTAGTCACCAACAGCCAACCAGAAAAGACTCCCTTTATTCCCACTCTTTGCCTCCGCCAAACAGCCCATGCTCTATCCATGCCCATATCTTTCCTGTAATACCATGGGTTCTTACGTTTTAAGCAGTCTCATTTACAACACCTTGTTAAAAGCCTTATGAAAATCCAAGTACACAACATCCACCAATTTCTCCTTTGTTTATCCTGCTTGTTATTTCCTCAAAGAATTCCAACACATTTGGCTGACAAGATTTTCCCCTGAGGAAACCATAGTGACTTTGGCCTATTTTACCACGTGCCTGTAAGTACACTGAGACCTCATCCTTCCCAGTAGACTCCAACATTACTCAGCTGAAGCTCCTGCTCAATAGCTCTGTCAATATAGCTCCATCATTCCAGCGAAGTAGCGAACTGAGAACCTCACATGTTTTACCAGCCGGGTGGACTGCAGTTCATTGGCCATTCCCAAAATTGAACACAACAGTCCAAGTGTGTCCTCACCAATGCTTTGTACAGCTGCAACATAACATCTAAACTTCTATACTCAGTGCCTCGACTGATGAAGGCCGGCGTGCCAAAAGACTCATTCGTCATCCCATGCACGCATGATGCCACTTTTAGTGAGGTCCTCATCTGGAGATTTCATCCCCAAGAACTTTATCTGTATTCAATTTCAATTGCATCCCATTTACCTGATTCAGAAATCTTCCTGGTATCTGCCACCATAATCTACTTGGGTGCTCTGCTGATTTTATCTTTGAGCTTTTACTGATAAAGGTATAGAGCAGGTCCTGTAAGTCAGGGGTCCTCAACTTTTTTTGCACAGCGGACCGATTGAATATTGAGAATATTCTTGCGGACAGGCCGACCGGGGGGGGTGGGGGTGGTGGTGTTCAGGTAGGGTTAATGTCACCTCAGCATGTATTTAACAGTTATGGTTGTCAACTTTCTCACTCCCAAATGAGGGACAAAAGTAGCAGTCAAATCCCGGGACTCTTGTGTTTACCCTGAGAAAGACTACCATGACCATGAAGCCTTCCGCGGGCACCTGCGTGTGCATGGTGCCCATTTTTTTCACAAATCGGTTTTGGCTTAATCTTCCCGACTATGCTGTACATATATTATTTCTACTTCATAAAGGCTGTGTATTTATCATATCATTCCTGATTTTACTATATGCTAGTGTTATTTTAGGTTTTATGTGTTATTTGGCATGATTTGGTAGGTTATGTTTTGGGTCTGGGAGCGCTTAAAATTTTTTCCCATGTAAATTAATGGTAATTGCTTCTGCGCTTTACACCATTTCAGCACGGAAGGTTTCATAGGAACACTCTACCTTAGCGGGGGGAAATACGGGACAAGGACAGTCCCGTATGGGACAAACCAATTTAGCCCAATATACGGGATGTCCCGGCAAATACGGGACATTTGGCAATCCCATGTTCAAGTTCAACAGTGCGTGACAGGGAATGAGGAAAGTTGCAGCTGACTCATATCGTTTTCTCGCATGATTTGCGGCCCGGTGGTTGGGGACCGCTGCTGTAAGTGTCACCTGTGAGACATCCCAGTGACAGCGTTCTTCCAGACTGATAATGACCATCCTCTGGGTTATACAGTTTGATCAACTTGATACACCCAGCGGACAATAATTAGTCACTGGAGGTACCTAACAGAGTGGCCAGAGTGTCTGTTTGCGGTCATCTACTGCTTTTGCCCATCCACTTCAAGGTTCCACATTTTGTGCATTCAGAGATGCTTTTCTGCACACCACTGTTGTAATGCATGGTTATTTGAGTTGCCCTCACATTCCCTTCAGTTTGAAACAGTCTGGTCATTCTTCTCTGACCTTTCTCATTAACAAGGCATTTTGGCCTGACAGAACTGCCACTCACTGGATGTTGGATATTCTTTTTGTTTTCCACACCATTCTCTGTAAACTCTAGAGATGGCTCCAGAAAATCCCAGTGGATCTGCAGTTTCTGAGATAATCAAACCACCTCATCAGGCCTGAACAATCATTCCACTGTCAAAGACACTTAGATCACCATTTCTTCCCCAATCTGATGTTTGGTCTAAACAACAACTGAACCTCTTGACCATGTCTGCATGCTTTTATGCATTGAGTTGCTGCCACATGATTGGCTGATTAGGTATTTGCATTAACGAACAGGTGTACAGATATACCTAATAAAGTAGCCACTGAGTGTATACACAGTAAAATATTACCACTCATTCCATCTATTTTAATTTCAGAATCAGCTTTTCAGAATGCATCAGAGCATCATAGATACTTGAGGACATCCCATTCACTGAAGTATCTGATAATTCTACTCTGCCTATTGCAAAATGAACCACTGTTCAATTGGCAGAAACTTTCCGTCATTAAACTCCTTTGTGCATCTTCTGCATTATTACTTTCACTCCAATATGCAATGAGTAATTCAGTAAATGCTTCCATAATCTTCCTAACAGCAGATGGTTCATTTACAGATCTGTACTTTTGTTGGTTACTTTTGTCAGTTAAATGAAAGAAAATCTGCCTCTTTCCAACCTCTACAGTACTCGACAACTTTAGGAGGAAATTCCTCCCTTGCTTCAAGGATTCTCAGTTGTATTTTATCTGGCCCCTTGAGATACATCCACCTGGTTCACACAGCTGTTTGGCACAGAAAACTGCCTTCCCTTTTCCACAAGCGATGAGCTATACTTTCAGATTCAGAATCAGAATCAGGTTTAATATCACCAGCACATGTCATGAAATCTGTTGCCTTTGCTGCAGCAGTACAACACAATACATATGATAGAGAAACAGTGAATTACAGTAAATGCAGTAAATGTATGTATATATAGTAAATAGTTACATTAAATAAATAGTATAAAATAAAAAAAGTAGTGAGGTAGTGTTCATGAGTTCAATGTTCCCTCAGAAATCTGATGGCAGAGGGGAAGAAGCTGTTCCTGAATTGTTGAGTGTGTGTCTTCACAATTCTCTACCTCATCCCTGCTAGTAGCAAGGCAAAGAGGGCACGTTCTGGGTGATGAGGATTCTTAATGGTGGATGACTCATCTAAGAAGCAAGATTCTCACCATTGCAAGATCTCATTATTGGCACACGGATTGACTCAATAAAACATCAGTCTTGGAGATGATCTGACTACCTGACAGTCAAACCTGTCAGCCAATTGTAGACTGGCCAGTCACATTTTCTCTTCACATGTCTAAACAGTTATTAGGCTGGATGTTTGATAGAGAGGTGTGAGTTGAAGTGTCATAAAACTATTAACATTCATTAAATAGTGGAAGTATTGATGATGCAAACAGGACTACACTCATCTCTGCAACACCTACATTCTTCCAGGTATCATCAGTTCCTTGCCTAAAAGGGTGCAGAGGAGATTTATCAGGATGCTGCCTGGATTGGACAGCATGCCTTATGAGGGAAGACTGAGCAAGCGAGGGCTTTTCTCTTTGGAATAGTCATAGTCATACTTCATTGATCCCGGGGGGAAATTGGTTTTCGTTACAGTTGCACCATAAATAATAAATAGTAATAAAACCATAAATAGTTAAATAGTAATATGTGAATTATGCCAGTAAATTATGAAATAAGTCCAGGACCAGCCTATTGGCTCAGGGTGTCTGACCCTCCAAGGGAGGAGTTGTAAAGTTTGATGGCCACAGGTAGGAATGACTTCCTATGACGCTCTGTGTTGCATCTCGGTGGAATGAGCCTCTGGCTGAATGTACTCCTGTGCCCAACCAGTACATTATGTAGTGGATGGGAGATATTGTCCAAGATGGCATTCAACTTAGACAGCATCCTCTTTTCAGACACCACTGTCAGAGAGTCCAGTTCCATCCCCACAACATCACTGGCCTTACGAATGAGTTTGTTGATCCTGTTGGTGTCTGCTACCTCAGCCTGCTGCCCCAGTGCACAACAGCAAACATGATAGCACTGGCCACCACAGACTCGTAGAACATCCTCAGCATCATCCGGCAGATGTTAAAGGACCTCAGTCTCCTCAGGAAATAGAGACGACTCTGACTCTTCTTGTAGACAGCCTCAGTGTTCTTTGACCAGTCCAGTTTATTGTCAATTCGTATCCCCAGGTATTTGTAATCCTCCACCATGTCCACCCTGACCCCCTGGATGGAAACAGGGGTCACCAGTATCTTAGCTCTCCTCAGGTCCACCACGAGCTCCTTAGCCTTTTTCACATTAAGCTGCAGATAATTCTGCTCACACCATGTGAGAAAGTTTCCTACCATAGCCCTGTACTCAGCCTCACCTCCCTTGCCGATGCATCCAACTATGGCAGAGGAGGATGAGAGGTGAATTGATGGAGGTGTGTAGGATAACCTTCGCTGAGGGTCGTCACCTTGTTGCGGTGGAGAGGATTATGAGTTCCTGAGACCCGAGAGTGATGCCGTCTGAAATTCATCTCCTGATAGTGCCACTCATGGTGATAGGGATAATGTGGGAGTTTCCAGACAAAGAGCAATACACGCAAGTCCTCAAGGGTGGAGCCGGCAGAAGGTGATGAAAGATCACAATAGCTGTGAAGGTGGAGGAAAGGTGTAGTAGTGAAGTGCCCCAGTCATCTTCCACTTTGTGCCACTGGACTCTGACACCAATCTTTTGAGGACGATGTGGTGGCTACCCATGCATCTGCCTTCCCACGTTAAACTAAGTCAGGCATAAGCGTTCTCCATTAAAGGGAACCCCTTAGGAGAACATCACTCCAGATGAGTGATCTCACTGCTGCTACTAGTGAGCTAGGGCTTTGCTTTCTGGAGTAAAAGTAGATGAGCGGTGACTTGATAAAGGTGGACAAAATTATAAGAGGCATAGATTTAGTGGACAGCCAGAGACACTTTTTTCCCAAGGCTGAAATGGCTACTATGAGGGGCCATAATTTTAAGGTAACACACAGAAAGTGCTGGAGCAGCTCAGTTGGTCAGACAGGTTTTAAGGTGATTGGAGGAAAGTATGGGAACAGACATTGTTTTATTTTTACACAGAGGTTTGTTACTGTGTGGAACACACTGCTAGGGGAGGTGATAAGAGGCAGATTATATTAAGGACATTTAAAACACTCTTAGATAGGCACAAGGATGAAAGAAAATTGGAGGGCTATGTGGGAGTGAAGGATTATATTGACCTTGGAGTAATTTAAAAGATCGCCACAACACTCTGGGCCAAAAGGTCTGTACTATGCTGCACTGCTCTGTGTTCGATGTTCTAAAGCAGGGGTTCCCAGCTGGGTCCACAGACCCCTCAATTAATGGTAGGGGTCCATGGTATTAACAAGGTTGGGAATCCTGTTCTAAAGCAAAAGCAAAAGAATGGATGACATGCTGGCACAGCTAGTAGAGACATTGTCTCTCAGCAGCAGAGACCTGGGTTCAAATCTGACCTCCAGTGCTGGAGTCTGGACCTCCTCTGTGACTGCATGGATTTCCTCTGGTTGATATACTTGCGTGAAGGGGTGGAGGTTGGTAGGTGAATTGCCTGCTATTGATTGCCCTTAGTGTGTGGTCGGTGGTAGAATCTGGAAGGTCTCTCAAAGTCCAACCCTACATCCCCATCATGAGAGGTGGAAATGGATAAGGCCGGCCAACAGGCTCTGGTGAAACTGTATAGACTAATGCCCTTCACAGTGGTTACAATGGAAACTTCGATAAACTCCAACCGCATCATTGACAGAGGGAGGTCATCGATGGGCTATGCTCCACCAGAAGCTAAGACCCCAAGAAAAAGAAGAATCTGGAGGGAGCTGATGAAAAAACTGGGGAAAACAAAAATGGGATTATAATTGGATCAAGGAGTGAGGGTTAGTATGAATTCAATGGGCTGAAGGGCCTGTTTTATGATCAACTTAAACAGCAGCTTTGGAGTTGGGTAACATGAGCTTTCGTGTCCTCAGTTAGTTGCAGTTCCACAGTACCCATTGCAGTACCCATTATTTTTCCTTTTCCATTTAAGCAGAACAGAAGAGAAAAGTAATTACCCTATCCCCCCCCCAACCCATAATATATCTTTGTAAGATAGGTACCAGTATGCAAAATGTGCAGTCTCTCTATAGGAGCATCTGGAGATTTACAGCATATGTCGTGGCATAAATCAAAATAAATCGCGCAGACTAGGATCACCAGCATTTTTTCTTAACACCTTAACCCACTGTTAAATTCTTTTCAGTTCTTTGCAGATTACGTACATGGCTATTAAGAGACTGAAAATCAAAACTAAAAGCAGATGCTTGAAGTGTGGAAGTGAAGTGGTGAAGTTGTTGTTTGGATGGGTACGTGGATGAGAGAGGTATGAAGGAATGTGAAACAGGTGCAGGTAGATAGGACGAGGCAGAAACAATGTTGGTACAGATTATCAAAGTTGCTGGTGAACGCAGCAGGCCAGGCAGCATCTATAGGAAGAGGTACAGTCGACGTTTCGGGCCGAGACCCTTCGTCAGGACTAACTGAAAGAAGAGCTAGTAAGAGATTTGAAAGTGGGAGGGGGTGGGGGAGATCCAAAATGATAGGAGAGGACAGGAGGGGGAGGGATGGAGCCAAGAGCTGGACAGGTGATTGGCAAAAGGGATATGAGAGGATCATGGGACAGGAGGCCTAGGGAGAAAGAAAAGGGGGAGGGGGGAAGCCCAGAGGATGAGCAAGGGGTATAGTGAGAGGGACAGAGGGAGAAAAAGGAGAGAGAGAAAAAGAATGTGTGTATATAAATAAATAAATAACGGATGGGGTACGAGGGGGAGGTGGGGCATTAGCGGAAGTTAGAGAAGTCAATGTTCATGCCATCAGGTTGGAGGCTACCCAGACAGAATATAAGGTGTTGTTCCTCCAACCTGAGTGTGGCTTCATCTTGACAGTAGAGGAGGCCGTGGATAGACATGTCAGAATGGGAATGGGATGTGGAATTAAAATGTGTGGCCACTGGGAGATCCTGCTTTCTCTGGCGGACAGAGCATAGGTGTTCAGCAAAACGATCTCCCAGTCTGCGTCAGGTCTCGCCAATATATAGAATTGTATGTTGCTTGAATTTCCAGCATCTGCAGAATTCCTCGTGTTTGGTATAGATTAGAGCTGTCAGTGGAAGTGGTGGATGTGGGTGTGCTTTAAATGAAGTTGGGATAAATACATGAATGGGAGGGATATGGAGGCTATGCTCCAAGTGGAGGTCGATAGGATTAGGCAGAATAATAGTTCCTCATGAACTAGATGGACCAACATGCCCGTTTCCCTTCTGCTCTATGACTCTATAACTGTAAATAAGATTTTCATTGCAACTGTAAACAAACAAATAAATAAATAAATAAACAAATAAATAAATAAAGGCATCCGTTAGTCTTGCGAGACCATGGATCTGCGCCTGGAAATTCTTCACTCTCCAGGGCGCAGGCCTGGGCAAGGTTGTATGGAAGACGAGCAGTTGCCCATGCTGCAAGTCTCCCCTCTCCACGACACAAATGTTGTCAAAGGGAAGGGCATTAGGACCCATACAGCTTGGCACCAGTGTCATCGCAGAGCAATGTGTGATTGCCTTGCTCAAGGACACAACACGTTCCCTCGGCTGGGGCTCGAACTCACGACCTTCAGGTAGCTAGTCCAATGCCTTAACCACTTGGCCACGTGCCCACTCATTGCAGCTGTACTTGTGCAAATAACAATAAACTCTATCTTGACTTTGACTAGGCAGCTGTGAGAATTTGCAGGTCAGGACATGCTGCTGCAAGACAGGAGTGAGAACAGAAAAGCCATCAGGAAGAGAAAAAATTTCCCTGACTGCACACTGACGAGGAGCAACCTGCAATGTCCTCACTGGGAGCCCGGCAACTGCAGCTACCATACCACCCCTTTCTGAGGAGGTAGATAGATCTTTGGAAGATCAGGGGGTTATGGGAAGTTTGTACAAAAGAGGAGCTGATACTTGTGAAGATCGGCCATTGCTCATATTAACGGGCAGGTCTAGCTTCAAGAGCTGAATGGGCTAAAATTAAGAGATAAGATTAGTTTAAGATTATTACATGCGCATTGAAATATACAGTGAAATATGTTGTTTGCATCAAAATAAAATTAGCGAAGATCGTGCTGGGGGGGCAGCCCACAGGTGTCACCACACTTCCGGTGCCCACGATTCACTAACACTAACCTGTACGTCTTTGGAATGTGGGAGGTAACCAGGGAACCCAGAGGAAGCCCGCGCAGTCACGGGGAGATTGTACAGACTCCTTACAGACAGCGGTGGGAATTGAACCACAGTCTTACCGCTGGCACTGTAATAGTGCTATGCTGACCCCTACACTACGGCACTGCTCTTCTTACAAAGGCTTACTCTCAACCAGCCAGACAGCTTTAAGAAGTGCGTCTTTGTTTTGTACTTGAGGCTCTGCTTGTGTGCTCTAAAATCATTCTAATCAGTGGGAGTGTGGATGAGAATATGGCCTGTAATGCAATTAGCGGACAAAGGTTAATAACTTATTCCAGTCCCCAGGAGTGTTTCCTGAGAGAAGCCCACTGCAGGTCCCTTGTCCTGGGCACTCCTCACCAATACTGGATCACAGTCTTACTGCCGGTAGGGCAAACAAGGTGCCAAGGAGAGGCTACAGATATAGACTGTAACAAAGTGATGCTTTGTTGTATCACATAAGAGAGCTTTTTATTGACTAAACAGGATGCAGGACATCACTTTTGATGTATGGGATGCTGCAGTATGAATATAAGATCAACGGGTTGGGATGCACATTTTTAATAAACAGCAGTGGGAAACCTATGTTCTTCAAGTGAATATTTTGCCTCCTGTCTCAGCGTTTGCAAAGTTGATTCAAAATTTAAGATTGTTTAATTACATTTCTAGAACACCAGTGCAAAGGAGAATGAAATAATTGTTATTCCGGATCGGATGCAGCACAAAAATAATAAAGAACACAATCATTAAAAAAACACAATAAGTACAGTAGTATGCAAAAGTCTTAAGGCACATATATATATAGCTAGGATGCATAAGACTTCTGCAGTACTGTACAAATGAGAAGTAAATCTGAATCTGAATATAGATAATATCTTCTCACAGCTGCTCCCATTAATGGGGAAGGTTGTGAACATGATGTACTGGGTTATGCCCACTCTCCTCTGCAATCTCTTGTTTTCAAGTGCATCAGAAATACCATATGTGGCCGTGATGCCATCCAGCAGAGCGTCTGTGGGAATTTGTTAGGAGTTATTTGGTGACATGCTAAGTCTGATTATGTTATCTCTTCCTCTCCCAGACAAGGTGGGTGTCTGTCAAACATGGTGGCCTGCTATGGCTGAGACAGACTGTGCGCTGACACATGCAGGCTGCCCCCAGCACATCCTTTGGCTTGTTGGTTGTTAATGATGCATTTCACTGTATGTTTTGATGTACAAGTGATAAATGAATCTGAATCTGTACAAGGAAGATACACTGAGATCAGAGGTTCTCACTGACGCACTGTGAAGACTCCAGGATGGAGACAGAACTCATGCTGTTTTGAAGTTAGGTAGACAGAAAGTGAGTGACGAGTGACTCTCAAACTTATGTACTGAGGCTCCTGTCACAATCACTGTATGTACAGACACTCCTAAACCTTGTGCAACTTTATGGACATTCGATCAATCTATGTATATAAGCTATCCTAGGTATTCGTACAGTACTGTGCAAAAATCTTAAGCACGTATATATAGATACAATGCATAAAACTTTTCATAGTCCTATATTTGTCAATGTGGAGCAGCGAACGAGTCCTACTGAAGGGTCTTGACCCGAAATGTCAACTGCACTCTTTTCCATAGATGCTGCCTGGCCTGCTGAGTTCCTCTAGCATTTTGTATGTGGTGCTGATAGTGAGGTACAGTAGCTGGTTTACAAATAGACGCCGCGTGCAGTGAGACTGCTAGCAAGGAGAGGCTGATGATAGGGCAAAATTGCATTGAACGGGATGAGTTGTAATGTAAAAAGTGGACAAAATCAAAAAGGGTGAATACAGGACTTAAGTTGTTATATTGGAATGTGTGCAGTATACAGAATAAGGTAGATAAACAGGTAGGCACAGTTACAGATTGGTATGCATGATGTTATGGGCATCACTGAATCATGGCTTAATGTCCAAGGAAACACATTGTATCTAAAGGACCAGTAGGTAGGCATAGGGGGTGGCATGGCCCTGTTAGTAAAAAAATGAAATCAAATCATTAGCGAGAGGTGACATAGGGTCAGAAGGTCTTGAATCGTTGTGGGTAGAGCTAAGGAACTGCAAGAGTGAAGGACGCCACTGGGACTTAAATACAGATGCCCAAAGAGTGTGGCCTAACAAAATTACAATGGGAGATCAAAAATGCATGCTGGAAGAGGAATGTTCCAACAGTCATGGGGGATTCCAATATGTAGGTAGAATTGGGGAAAAAAGGGTGAATTTCTAAAAAGCCTATAAGATGGATTTTTAGAGCAAATCATGATTGAGCCCTGTAGGGGATCAGCTATTCTGGATTGAGTGTTGTGCAATGAACCAGAATTGAGTAGAGAGCTCAAGGTAAAGGAGCCATTAGGGGCTAGTGATCATAATATGTTAAAATTCACACTGAAATTTGAGAAGGAGAATTTAAAGTCAGATATATCAGCTTTACATTGGAGTAAAGGGAATTACAGAGGCATGAGAGAGGAGCTGGCCAAAATTGATTGGAAAAGAACACTGGCAGGGATGATGGCAGAGTAGCAATGGCTGGAACTTCTTGAAACAATTCAGAACGCACAGGATATAGATATACCAAAGAAAAAGAGTATTCAAAAAGCAAGATGACACAACTGTAGCTAACAACAGATGTCAAAGGCAACATAAAAGCCAGAGAGAGGGCATATAATAGAGCACAAATTAGTGAAAAGTTTGAGGATTGTGAAGCTTTTAAAAACCAACAAAAGGCAACTTAACAAGGCATTAAGAAAGAAAAGAAGGAATACGACAGTAAGGTAGCCAATAATATTAAAGAGGATACCAAAAGTTTCTTCAGAAACATAAAATGTAAAAAAGAGGTAAGAATGGATATTGGACTGCTGGAAAATGATGCTGGAGAGGTAGTATTGGAGGACAATGAAATGGCGGATGAAATAAATAAGTATTTGTCATCCGTCTTCACTGTGGAGGACACTAGCAGTGTGCCAGAAGTTCAGGAGTGTCAGGGGGCAGAAGTGTGTGAAGTTGCCATTACTATGGAGAAGATTCATATGAAACTGAAAGGTCTGAAGATAGATAAGTTTTGCTGAATCAGATGGTAAACACCCCAGATTTCTGAAATAGGTAGCTGAAGAGAACGTGGAGACATTATAAATGATATTTCAAGAATCATTACACCTGGAATGGTTCCGGAGTACTGGAAATTTACTAATGTCACTTCACTCTTCAAGAAGAGAGAGGCAGAAGAAAGGAAATATAGGCCAGTTAGTCTGACCTCAGTAGATGGAAAGATGTTGGAGTCAATTGTTAAGAATGTGGTTTTTGGGTACTTGGACGCACATAATAAAATAGGCCATAGTCAGCATGGTTTCCTCAAGGGAAAACTTTTTCTGACAAATCTGTTGGAATTCTTTGAAGAAATAACAAACAGGATAGACAAAGGAGAATTGGTGGATGTTGTGTATTTAGATTTTCAGAAGGCCTCTGACAAGGGGTAGTAAATGAGGCTGCTTAACAAGCTAAGAGTCCATGGTATTACAAGAAAGATATGACCATCAATAAAACAGTGGCTAATTGGCAGAAGGCAAGGAGCGGGAATAAAGTGAGCTTTTTCTGTTTGGCTGCCAGTGACTAGCGGTGTTCCATAGGGGTCTGGGTTGGGAGCACGTTTTTTTGTACATTATATGTCAATGACTTGGATAATGGAATTGATGGCGTTGTGGCAAAGCTTATGGAGGATATGAAGGTAAGTGGAGGGGCAGGTAGTTTTGAGGAAGTAAAGGCTACAGAAAAACTTAAACAGATTAAGAGAATGGTCAAAGATTGAATACAGTGTCGGGAAGTATATGATCACCCACTTTGGTAGAAAAAATAGGTAGTTTCACTATTTTCTAAATGGAGAGAAAATTCAAAAATCTGAGGTGTAAAGGACTTGGAAGTCCTTGTGTAGAATTCCCTAAAAGTTAATTTGCAGGTTGAGTTGGTAGTGAGGAAGACAAATGCAATATTAGCATTCATTTCAAGAGGACTATAATTTCATAGCAAGGATGTAATTTTGAGGCTTTATAAAGCACTGGTGGGTTTTCCCTTGGAGTATTGTGAGTCTAGGATTGAAAAGCTTGTCATATGAATAGTGTTTGATGGCTCTGGGCCTATACTCTCTGGAATTCAGAAGATGAGGGGTGACTTAATTTAAACCTACTGAATGTTGAAAGGCTTCAATAGAGAGGATGTTTCCTATGGTGAGGGTGTCCACAGGACACGGCCTCAGAAAAGAGGGGTGTCCTTTTAAAATGGAGATGAGGAGGAATTTCTTTAGCCAGAGATTAGTGAATCTCTGGAATTCTTTGCCACAAACAGCTATAGAGGTCAAGTCATTGGGTACAGTTAAGCAGAGGTTGATAGATTCTTGATTAGTCAGGGCATGAAGGGATACAAAGGGAGGCAGGAGATTGGGGCTGAGAATGCAAATTAATCAGCCATAATGAAATGGTGGAGTAGACTCGATAGGCTAAATGGTCTTGCATATGTCATGAAATTTGATTTTTGTTTCCAGCAACAGCAGTACAGTGCAATAAGATTACTACAGTACTGTGCAAAATTCTTAGCCACTCTAGCTATATAGATGTGCCTACGACTTTTGCACAGTACTGTACTTTGAAATATACAGTGAAAGGAATCATTTTCAAGTGTCATCATACATTCCGGCAGAACAAAACAGAATAAACAAGTGACTAAACAACAATTGCCGTTGGATCTCACTGTGGATCTCATCTGCCCAGTCCATTGGAGGTGACTTCGTAAGCTGGGTCAGGCATATCTCTTTTTCACAAGTCCTCTGAAATAGTAACACCCAGTAACTTAAAGCTGCTAACCCTCTTCACATCTGATTCTCCGATGAGGACTGACTCACAGGTCTCTGGTTTCCCTCTCCTGAAGTCTATGATCATTGAGGCAGGTCACAAATGAGATTGTGGTGCTTTAGTTGTTTCAATAAAATGTTGCTGGTTACTTCTTACTTACACATTCTGAGTCAATGTACTAGTTTGCAATGCACAGTTCAAGTTAGTTTTAACTTGTTGGGACTCTATCAACTGTACAGAGAGGGAGGAAGGCACATACACGTGCGTTGACCTGGGCGCAGTCCTGTTTAACCTGTTCCTCATTCTCTTCGGCTAAGTACTGGTGGCATCCCAAAGCAGTCAAATGCAACAAAACAAACAACTCAGTACACTGCAGCCACCAAACAGTCAACTTGATCTAGCATCAGCTGTAGAGTGGTAAATTGCGAAATTACCTGTAAACTTCCACAGGTGTATCCTGGAATGCATTCTGACAGGATGCTTCACTGTCTGGGGGGACTACTGCACAGGATTGAAAGAAGCTAAGGAAAATTGTAAAATCAGTCAGGTCCATCTTGGGTACTAGCCTCCATAGTATCCAAGACACCTTCAAGGAGTCGTGCCTCAGAAAGGTGTCGTCCATTATTAAGGACGCTCATTACCCAGGACTGGCCCTCTTCTCATAGTTACTGTCATGAAGGAGATACAGAAGCCTGAAGGCACACACTCAGCTATTCAGGAACAGCTTCTTCCCCTCTGCCATCCGATTCCTAAATGGACGTTGAATTCAAGAACACTACCTCACTTTTGCTATTTCTGTTTTTGCATTATTTTGAATTTAACTATTTAATATACATATATAGTTCCTGTAATTGTTCTACTTATTTATTCTTTTCTTTCTCTATTATCACGTATTGCAGTGTACTGCTGCCACTAAGTTAACAAATGTCATGACATATGCCGGTGATACTGAACCTGATTCTGATAGTTTATTATTGTCACGTGCAGCAAGGTACACATTCTGCATGTTATCCCACAGATCATTTCATTTCAACAGTGCATTGACAAAGTACATGGGAAAACAATAACAAAATGCAGAATAAACACTCAGTGGCCACTTCATTAGGTACAGAAGTGGAACCCAGTGTGGTGTTCTGCAGCTGTAGCCTATCCATTTCAAGGCCCGACATGTTATGCATTCAGAGATGTTCCTCGGCACACCTCTGATGTAATGTCTTGTTACTTGAGTGACTGTCACCTTCCTGTCAGCTTGAACCAGTCTGGCTATTCTCCTCTGACCTCTCTCATTAACAAGGCATAGTTGCCCACAGAACTGCCGCTCACTGGGTGTTGTTTTGTTTATCGCACCATTCTTTGTAAACTCTAGAGGCTATTGTGCATGAGTGTTGGCACGTGGCCAAGTGGTTAAGGCATCGGTCTGGCGATCTGAAGTTCGCTAGTTCGAGCCTCAACTGAGGCGGTGTGTTGTGTCCTTGAGCAAGGCACATAACCACACAGTGCTCTGCGACGACACCAGTGCCAAGCTGTATCGGCCCTAATGCCCTTCCCTTGGACAACATCAGTGGCGTGGAGAGGGGAGACTTGCACCATGGGCAACTGCCGGTCTTCCATACAACTTTGCCCAGGCCTGCGCCCTGGAAACCTTCCAAGGCGCAAATCCATGGTCTCATGAGACTAAAGGATGCCTCTATTGTGCATGAAAATCCCAGATCAGCACTTTCTGAGAAACTCAAACCACCTCATCTGAGTTGAGTTGAGTTGTTCTCACACAATTTGTGGATTAGATTTTTAATTTGTCTTTTATTTTATTGCGAAACGGCGCGGAATTGGCCCTCCCAGCTGCGTTGCCCAGTAACACCCAATTAAACACAAGCCTAAACACAGGACACCTCATAATGACCAATTAACCTACCAACCAGTAGGTCTTCGGACTGCAGGAGGAAACCGGAACATCTAGTCAGTGCTCACACATTCACGGGAATTGAACCTGCACTGTAAAGCGTTGTGCTAACCCACTAGCTACCTTGCGGCCCTGATGTTTGCATTAATGAGCAAGTGTCCAGGTGTACCTAATATAGTGGCCACAAAGTGTAGGATGAAATCAATCCAACTGAATTGGATATTTTCATAATATTTCCATTGAATAATAGATACTTGAGGTTTATTGAGAAGTTTAACCGAGGGTCAGGGATTTTATGTGTGGAATAATGGATCACTGGGAGAGAGTTCCAGGCAGAAATCTAATCAAAGGTTTCAGGTTCTTTTATACACTCAGGCAATAGGTTGAATTAAGGGCTGGAATTTAATTTGAACAGTTTGGATGGTTTATGCATTTGCTCTGCAGTGACCTAATAAATAACAGCACAAGTCACTGTACACACACAACATTAGTGTCGTTTAGGCACAAATCAGACACTGGAGAAAGATTTTATAAGAGGGGCCCCAATCCCAGAAGTAGTTGGTGAGGTAAATTGCAAAGGAGAACAGAGCATTAAAGAAACACTTCTGAAAAATGGGTTTTTATTACCTTGACACTTGTACAGGCACTACCCAGTATTCCCAGCTGCACCAGATAACCTTTCTCCCAACCTGCTTTATCTCCTCCCTTATCAAATCCTCTTCTTCCTCCTCCTGTCATGTGTTTCCATAGAATCATAGAAAAGTACAACACTGAAACAGGCCCTCTAGCTCATCTAGTCCATGCCAAACCACTTAATCTGCCTATTCCTATTGACCTGTACAGGGACCATAACCCCCATACCTCTACCATCCATGTACCTATTCAGTATTCTCTTAGAAGTTGAAATGGAGCTCGCATGCACCACTTGCGCTGGCAGTTCATTCCACTCTCTCACAACCCTGAGCGAAGAAGATTACCCTCATGTTCCCTTTAAATTTTTCTCCTTTCACCCTTAACCCATGACCTCCATTGTCATCTTAAGTCCATCTTTCTTTGCTTCAACTTCTTTTGCATGCATTTTAAACTCCAGTTTAGACCACATGTCTGTCTCTAGGCATGCATGCTGCTGAATAATATGAGAGTCTATCATGCTACATTTCTGCTTCCTGATTTTTAAATTTTATTTTATTTTATTTGAGATTCAGCATGGAGAAAGCCCTTCTGGGCCTTCAAGCTGTGCCGCCCTGCAATCCTCCAATTTAATCCTATCCTAATCATTGGACAATCTACAATGACAAATTAACTTACGAACTGGTACGCCTTTGGACTGTGGGTGGAAACTGGAGCACCTGGAGTAAACCCACGTAGTCACAGGGAGAACGTACAAACTCCATACAGGCAACAGTGGGAATTGAACCCGGGTCACCTGTACTGTAAAGCATTATACTAACCACTACGCCACTGTGCCGATGAAAGGTCTCATAATACAGTGGCAGTGAGCAAGTTCTGCCATTTCATCACTACTTTACTGAAGAAATTGTTCTGAATTATTGGATTTACTGGGGACTGTTTTGTCTTTATAGTTTAGTATTTGTGTCTCCCCTTATTAACAACAGCTTGATAATTGCAACGATGCCATATTTGCTGAAATCCTAATTCTTTCAATCATTATGTGCTGTGTTGTATGACATGGGCAATCATGGTCTTTCCATATTTTTTTACAGAAGCGGTTTTCCATTGCCTTCTTCTGGGCAGCGTCTCTACAAGATGGATGCCGCGGCCAATATCAATACACTTCAGAAATTGTCTGCAACACACACAAAACGCTGGAGGAATTTTGACTATCTGGAGTCTTTCCCTACCAGACTCCACTAAAGGAGGTGTAAGACACTCCTTCCCTCTGCTAGCCTGCAAGTCACCCTTGGGCATGATTTGCCCCCGATTAGGGTCATGTGAAGCCATTGGAGCAGTGGTGGATATCACAATTCCTGAAGAAAGACAATCTCTGAAGAATATTGATCATGGCGAGGGTCACTTGTGTTGTAAAAACACTGCCTATAACGAATGAACACATGGGTCACAATAGCATCTTTTTGTTCATCAGGTTGTTGCTTCGTTTTACGTCGATTACTCGCATTTCCAGTACCCCCTGACCTGGTCATACATTTGTGAGGATGACTGGTATGTTTTTAACATTACAAGGTCATAATTCTGAATAACCATGAGACATAGGAACAGAATTGACCTCTCAAGTTTCTCCTCCATTCCATCAAGACTGATTAATTATCTTTCTCAACCCGTTCTCCCTGTAACCTTTGCTGCCCTGACTAATCAAGAATATTTAAACCTCCTCTTTAAATATATCCAATTACTTGGCCTCCACAGCCATCTGTGTCAATGAGTCCCACAGATTCAACATCCTCTGGCTGAAGAAATTCCTCCTCATCTCTGTTTTAAAGGGATGTTCTTCTATTCTGAGGCTGTGCCCTCAGGTCCAAGACTTTCCCACTATTGGAAACATCCTCTCCACGACCACTCTATCCAGCCCTTTCAATATTCAATATATAACATTCTAGATGGTCAAACATATCTTCCATTGTTCAATGGAGTTGCTTCATTTTGGTAGGCTTACAGGTGGTAAATATTTTCAAAGCAGCTGCACATTCATGATGAAATTACATTGCAATTGTGCAAGGAATTGTACATTTATTTATTTATTGGAATGCAATAAGTTCTTTCAGCCCTTTGAGCCATACTGCCCAGCAATTCCCCCAGTTTACTCCTAGCCTAATGGGGTTGTAGAGTCATAGAAAAGAACAGCACGGGATAAATTACAATGACCAATTAACCTTCCAACCGGTACGCCTTTGGACTGTGGGAGGAAACCGGAGCACCCGGAAGAAACCCATCCAGTCACGGGGTGAAAGTACAAACTCAATGGGAATTGAACCTGGGCCAGTTAGCCAAACCTCAGTGGCTGGGAAAGTGTTGGAGTCTGTTAAAAAGGATGAGGTTTCGGGGTATTTGGAGATAAATGTTAAAATAAATCTAAGTCAGCAAGATTTCTGTAAAGGGAAATCTTGTCTGACAAATTAACTAGCATTCTTCCAGGAAGTAACCAGCAGAGTGGATAAAGGGGAGGCAGTGAATGTCATTTACTTGGATTTTCAGAAGGCATTTAATAAGGTAAGGTTTAGAGGGATACATGTCAAACACAGACAAGTGGGACTAGCCAAAAAGCCTCAGTCCAAAACATCAACTAGGCAGGTCAGGCAGCATCAATGCAAATAAAGAAACAGTCAGTCAACGGGCTGATGTCCTTTAACAAGACTGGAAAAAAGGGGGAAGAAGCCAGAATAAGAAGGCGTTGGGGTGTGGAAGGAGAACAAGCTAGAAGGAGACAGGTGAAGCCAGGTAGGAGGGATGAAGGTAGAAGCTGGAAGGTGACAAGTGAAAAGTTAAAAAGGCTGAGGATGAAGGAATCTGAGGAGAGGTCAGTGGATCATGGGAGAAAGGGAGGAGGTGGGGCACCGGGGGGGTGGGGTGATAGGCATGTGAAGAGAAGAGAATAGGTAAGAGCAGAGCCACAGTGGGGAGAAGGGCGAGGGGAAAAAGTTAATGGAAGTTTGAGAAATTGATATTCATGCCATCAGATTGGAGGCTACCCAGATGGAATATGAGGTGATGCTCCTCCAGCCTGAGAGTGGCCTCATTGTTACAGTAAAGATGGTCATGGACTGATATTGTCAGAGTGAGAACGGGGATTGGAATGGTTGACCATCGGGAAATCCAGCATTTTGCGAACGGACTGAAGGTGCCGATGAAGCGGATGGCAGAAGTTGTGGGGATTGATGTGCTGGATGCAGAGGCTAATGGGGTGGGAGGTCGGACAAGGGGAACTTCTATCTCTGTTAAGGAAATGGAAAGTTTGGATGAGGGCAGATGTCTGGCAAATGGAGGACAGCAATGATGGCTTCTGCTCTGGCATACCGCCATCCCTTGTGACGATCAGCATAAAATCTAATGCAGGCAGTAATGAAAATCATTAAATATAAATATTAGTCGGTGCTCAAAATGTGCGATTTCTAATTGAACATCGTGTTCACTGTGTACTCTTCATTTTTTTGAGGTGTCAGTGCCTCCTGTTCTGCCTGCTTTTTAATTTCCATTAGCTGTAAGCTCGCTGATTGTGTTGAGATGTAAGGTTCTCACTAATCAGCTGCAGGTAATCATTCTCCGTGAAATAAGTTGAAAGCAAAAATGAAATGCTGCGAGATTGAAACAGCAGGTGTTCCGCTCCTTGGCACCAATGAGCAGAAATATTGTAGATATAAATCATCCTGAGCACTATAAGGAAAGAGGGAAGAGTCTTTACAGTTAATCACAACTGCAGTCAATCATAACTTTTACGCTTTAATTATCAGAGAGTCTACACTTTATCAGCAGATATACGATTCAATCTATTTTAAAAATAAAGAGCCTCCTATTTATAGAATAACTTTTAGAGGTCCAAGATGTCCTGTAATTAATTGATCAATCACTATCCTGTCTGGATCCACCATGGCTTTTATTGGCAACTGCTCTGCTGAGGACTGAAAAGAACTGCAGAGTTGCGGACACAGCTCAGCACATCACGGAAACTAGTCTTGCCTCTATCAACCCTGACTATACTTCTTGCTGCCTCAGTAAAGCAGTTGACATAATTAAAGACCTATCTCACCCTAGACATTATTTATTTCCCCTCTCCCACTGGGCAGATACCTTAAACCCTGAAAATATATATCAACAGGCTCAAGGACAGTTTCAATCCCACTGTTATAAGACTATTGTGATAAGACCTAGTACGATAAAAAATATCTTTTATCTCACAATCGATCTCCTTGCACCTTATTGCCTGCCTGCACAGTATTTCCTCTGTAACTTACACTACACTTGGTGACCACTCTGTTAGGCACACCTGCTCATTAATGCAAATATCTATCAACCAATCATGTAACAGCAACTCAACACAGACAAGGTCAAGAAGTTCAGTTGTGGTTCAAAACAAACATCACAATGGGAAGAAATGTGATTTAATTGCGGTTTGAATATCTCAGAAACTGCTGATCTCCTGGGATTTCCACACACTACATTCTATACAGAGAATCATGTGAAAAACAAACAAAAAAAGTCCAGTGAGTAGCAGTAGTGTGGGCAAAAACACCATGTTAATGAGAGGTCAGAAGGGAATGGCCAGACTGGTTCAAACTGATAGGAAGGTGAGTGAAGCTCAAATAACCACACGTTACAACAGCTGTTTAAGAAGAGCATCTTTGAATGCCCATGTTGAAGCTTGAAGTGGACGTAGAAGATCAGTACGCAGTAGAAGACCAGAAACATACAAGCAGTCGCTACTTTATTCAGTATAGGAAATACCAATAAAGTAGCCACTGTATAACTCTGGTTGTTACACACATCTAACATTCTGTTTGCTTTCTTGCTTTTTGGGTCTAGAATATTATTGTATTTGATACACTCCAGAATAAGAATCTGTTCTGCAAGTGAGAATTGGAAAAAAAAAGCTTGGCATTCTAAGATGGTTCTGTACAAAGGCAACATTGCAAAAATTTAACAGAGCAAAGACTGTGAAAGGTTCTTTAATTAAGAAACCGCAGGGACTAAAAATTGGAAAATTGTTAATGAAATGACACACTTCCTTTATTAGCATTACAAATTTAAATTCTCCCAAGTTTTAGATATTAGATGGAGGGAATTTTTTTTTTCTTCTAATGTCTGCTGATTCTTCTGTTTAAATGACCTGGAGGGTGTTTGCTAATTAGATTCATACAGGGCTGTTTTCCAGTAGTTTAGAAAGGCAAAATTCAACAGTAGTTCACACGCCTCCAAGTCAGAGGAAGTTGAAAGCTCAAGTCCCACTCAACAGAAAAGAGCACAAAAATGTTGTCTGGCATTGCCAAACTAATTATGAGGGGCTGCTGTTCCATTGGTCATGCTTGCTTTCAAATGAAGTTCAAAGTTTAAAGTAAATTTAATTTCAAAGTATTTAATGTATATGTCACCATATACTACCCTGAGAATCATTTTCCTGCAGGTATTCACAGTAGAACAAAGATATACAATAGAATTAATGAAAAACTACACACTAAGACTGACAAACAACCAATGTGCACAAGATGAACTGTACAAATAGAAAATAAATAAAACAAATAAGTAAACAAGAAGTAAGTAAATACAGTGCCTTGAAAAAGTATTCAACACTCACATCTAATTTTACATTTTTCTGTCTCATTTTCTAAATCTAAAATATATTGGATGATTTTTTGAACTAATCTACAAGATATCATACATCATTGTCAAATCAAAAGGAAAAGTCCAAATTTGTCAACAATTTACTAAAAATTAAAAACCAAAATTGTGCGTGAAAATCTATTCACCCCCATTTGTAATTACTATGCTAGCGATCCTCAGATGCAATACTGTTTATTACCTTACCAATTCATCTAATTTGTTGACGTAGAAAATTGGGGGATCACCTGAATAAATACCCCCTCTCTCTATGGCCCAACAGAATGGTGGATTTTCGAAGGACCAAACCAAAATGAAGACAAAAGAGCATTCAAGGCAATTCAGGAAATAAGGGAGAAGCACAAATCTGGGGAAGGGTACAAGACTGTACATAACTCAGAACTCAGTGCAGTCCATCATGAAAAAGCTGAAGAAAATATGAAACCACAGCCACACTGCCTAGGTCAGGCCACCCCTCTAAACTTAAGTGCCAGAGAGGAATGGCACTTGTAAGAAAGCCTACTGTGACAACAGCCACTCTGAGTGAGCTGCAGAAGTCAGTGTCTGCTACTGGAGATGAAGTTCATGGCTCCACAATCTCTAAGGCCTTACACAAAAAGGGTATTTATGGAAGGGTGGCAAGAAAAAGCCCTGGCTAAATGAAGGCATACCCTTGCCCTTATGGACTTAGCAAAGCGTCATTTAGAAAATACTATAATGATGTGGAAGAGGGTCTTGTGGTCAGATGAGACTGAAGTGGAACTTTTTGGCCTCAACACTAAGCAGTACTTGTGGCATAAATCTAATAGGGTGCATCAGCCAGGTAACACCATCCTACTGTGAAGTATTGTGATGGTGGCATTATGGGGATGCTTTTCAGAAGCAGGGACTGGAAATCTAGTCAGGATTAATGGGAAGATGAATCCTGCTAAATAGAAGCACCAGAGAGACATTCTGTAATAATCAATAAGCTAATTGTTTGGAATCAAATGACTCAGGGCCGGGTGAGTCTGCACCCGTGCCACCCTCCCTCCTCTCGGTCCCTGGCACTCGTTCTCTGCCACATGTCCCACACCCCACCTGTGGTGCTCCACCTTCACCATTCTCAACATCATTTTGCCCCACCAGATTTACAAACCTGCTCTCCGCCCCACACTGACAAACACGGTACTGTGAAATAGTCTTAGGCGCCCTGGCTATATACAGAGTGTGCAGCAAAAACTTTTGCATAGTTCTGTAAATACGGTGAGGTAGTAAAAAGAAAACTGAGTTCAGAGTATAATGTTGTAACTGCAGAGAAAGCACAGTACAGGTAGACAAATAATTTCACTGGATATGATGGGGTAGACTAGGAGAGCAAAAATTTATATTTTAGTGTATAAGAGTTAGCATTCATGCTGAGAGGAATAGAATATAAAAAGCAATGATGTAACGCTGAAGCTTTAGAAGGCAATTGTGAGACTGTACTTGGAGTATTGTGAGCAGTTATGAAGGCATTATCTAAGAAAGGATGTGTTGTCATTAGACATGGTCCAGAGGAGGTTCATCCCAGGAATGAAAGAGTTAGCATATGTGGTGTGTTTTGATGGCTCTGGGCCTATACTTGCTGGATTTAGAAGAATGAGGGGAGATCTCATTGAAACCAATCAAATATTGAAAGCCTTAGATAGAGTAGTGAGTGGTGGTGTGGAGACATGTCTCTACCATAGGAGGTGTAAGGTGTTCTTTCCCTCAACAAGCCTACAGGTCACTCTTGGACAAGCTCTAGCTTCTGTTTTGTTCCCTGATCAGGGTCATGTAAAGCCATGGGAGCAGGTAGTAAATGGTCATATGAGCAGCTTGTGCACACATATCAGTCCTAGTTACGCAGCCACCTGCCGCCAAACAATCTCTGAAAAGTATTGCGAAAGGCCGGGATCACCTGTCTTGTAAAGACACTGCCCAGAAGAAGGCAATGGCAAACCACTTCTGCGGAAAAATTTGTTACGAACAATCATGGTCATGAGACCATTGTCACCAACATCATATGGCACAGCAAATAATGATGATGATATAGACTACGATATTTCCTATAGTGGGGAGTATAGGATCGGACAGCACAAGCTCTGAATTTAAGCATGTCCCTTTAGAACAGAGATAAGGAGGATAAGGTGGTGAATCTGTGGAACTGATTCTGTGGACGCCAAGTCATCGGGTACATTCAAGCAGATATTGAAATGCTCTTGATTAGTAAGGGCATTAAAGGCTACAGGAAGAAGGCAGGAGAATCTGGTTAAATAAAATAATAAAGCATGGGAAATGGACTGGCAGAGCATACTCAATGGCCCAAATAGTCTAGTTCTGCTCTACGTCTCATGATCTCATAGTCTATTCAAGACACTGATAACAGTGAGATTAAAGCTATCCTTGAGTTCTGCTTTCAGGCTTCAGTACCTTCTGCTGGATAAGAAGGGGGCACAAGCAGAGCCTGACCAAGATAGAGAAGTCCTTGATTGTGCTGGCTGTTTTCCCATGGCAGTCGGAAGTCCAGGCAAATTCAAAGGAGAGGTTGGTTTGCATAATGGACTGACTTGCATTGAGAACTCTGCAATTTCTTGCTATGATTAACCATCAATTAGCACGTTGTTAATCATGGGAGCTTACTATGTGGAATTCAGCTGCTGTTATTCCCATAGTTCATCAGTGGTTACTCTTCAGGAATGTCTGATATACTATACACCACTTTTGGACTTCTTGAAGTTAGGAAATGTGACAATGAACACTCCCCCTTTTCTGGAGTTCTTTTTGCTCAAGCCCTTGATCTTCCTCATTCTCCGGGTATGGTGTATGGATCCTGGAACCTTGCTCAGTGAGTGGAAGTTATGCATCTGACTCCACATAAACACAACACCAGATTTGAATAGAGGAATCATTGTCTGGAGTTCAAAGGTCATGAAGCAGCAGTTAGCCCTGTGGTCCCTCAAGTCTGACCCACCATTGGATAGGATACTGGCTAATTTGATCATGGCCTGAATTCTACTTTCCTTCCTGTGTCCTCTGTAAGTCAAAATCAGTCTCTCTCAGATGTGAATACATGTAAAATTACTCATTCTGATCCCCAAGTTGAGTTCCTTGTCATTTGCACAAGTAGAACCAATCACACAAACCAATTTTCTGTCCTTGGACTCACTTTACACTGCACGCTGTCGGAGCAGTGCTGCCAGGATAATCAAGGACACGACCCACCTAGCCAACACAATTTCCGTTCTTCTTCCTTCCCTCCGGGAGGAGGCTCAGGAGCTTGAAGACTTGTACGGCCAGGTTTGGGAACAGCTTCTTTCCAACTGTGATAAGACTGCTGAACGGATCCTGACTCGGATCTGGGCCGTACTCCCCAAATATCTGGACCTGCTTCTCGGTTTTTTTTGCACTACCTTTCTTTCCCTTTTCTATTTTCTATTTATGATTTATAATTTAAATTTTTAATATTTACTATCGATTTGTACTCCAGCGCAGAATCAAATATCACTGTGATGATTGTACGTTCTAGTATCAATTGTTTGGTGACTATAAAGTATAAAGTATAGATGTATGTAGAGGTGCAATGAAAATCTTACTTGCAGTAGCATCACGGGCACATAGCATCACAGAAGCAGCATTCACCAGAAAAAGAACATTGCTTATTTAGAGCTATGGAGTCACAGAGCACTACAGCACAGAAACGGACCATTTGCCCCAACTAATCCATGCTGAACTGTCCCATCCATTTATACAAACCTCTCTGACTGGAGTGACTGAACCCGATGTTTGGATGGCAATTTAAGAGCCGTGCCAAATCAGAAAGGTCAGGTACAACCTGAATTGAGGCGGTGGGGTCCAGGCCCCAGAACCAGAGCATTTCAAAGTGACAGATCCTGATGTTTGTATGACGATTTAAGCGCCGGGCCAGATTGAAAAGCTCAGGGACCTGAGGTGGGGGATGGGTCGTTTCAGCTCGCTACTCTGCTCTGCGCTGAACTAAGGGTCTGGGTCAGAATCTCTTTGTGGACCTCAGCCTTGGATGCTATTTGCTTGCATTTATTGTCTGCATAATTTCTTTTTTTTTCTCTGTACATTGGGTATTTGATGTTTTTTATGGGTTCTTTGGGGTTTCTTTGTTTCATGGCTGCCTGCTAGAAGACTAATTTCAGAGTTGCATAATATATGCATATTTCGAATATAAATGTACTTTGAACTTTGAAATGCTGAAATTGAATCTGTATCCATCATTTCCTCTAATAGTTTGTTCTACACTCGCATTATCCTTTGAGTGAAGAATTTTCCCCTCACCTTTCATCTTTAACCTATGATCTCTAGTTCTAGTTTCACTCAACTCCAGTTGAAAAAGCCTGCTTGCATCAATCCTATGTACACTCTCCATAATTCTCTGTACCTCTACCAAATCTCCCCTTAATCTCCTACACTCTGGAGTAGGATTCCCCAAAGTTTCATTCAACCTCTCAGTGACCTTACGTGGACACTCCATTATTCTGAAACTATCTCCTCTGATTTTACAATCTACTGGAAGAACTCATTGGGTCAAGCAGTATCAGTGGAAAGTATTGTGTCAATATGCTGCATCAGGTCAGCTGCCTTCAGGCATTCAGAGGACACTGAATCAACACATGAACACTACCTCACTATTTTCTTTGCTCTCTTTTTGCACTACCTATTTAATTTAATTTTATATATTTTTGCATTGTAATTTATAGTACTTTTATGTTTTGCACTATAGTGCTGCCATAAAACAACAAATCTCATGATATATGAGGGTGATTTTAAACCAGTTTAGCCTCTGGTTGCTCCAGATTTCAGATCTGCAGTTTCTTGTATCTCTCTGATTTGGGATTCTTTGCAAACTGCCCAAAGATCCACATGCGGGCATCAACAAGAGAGCTCACTGCTACAGCATTGAACAACAATGGCAAGAAGCTGATTCACTCTGTATATAACAGGTTAGCATAATTGATCCGTCCAGGTAGATAGAATGCAGAATGTGTTCATGCTGAGATCTCTCGGCATGAGCAGGTGCTAAGGTCAGTGAGACATGTAAAATTTCCCAGCTATTATAAATAAAGAATGGAAACTCAATATAACAACACAACTTTGTAAAACCTATTAACTACCAACCACCAGCAGCCCAATTGTACTGATTCAGCTCCAGTAACCAAGAGGTCACAATAACCTATAAGTCACAACCTGATTTCATTGTAATTTATTCGTTGTAATTTAATAAGTTAGCCTCATGGAATACAGTTTTGTTTGGCTATAAATTCAGCCATAATAAAAGCATGAAAGATCAATTGTCAAGATTGGTTAATGTCATTTTCAGCAGGCAAGTGTAAAGGAGAACAAAATAATTGTTGTTCCATATCCGATGCAGATACATGTCCATAAGCTAAAACTGTAAGGATTTTATATCACAATCCAATAGATCTGTTCTGGTTGAAAAAGATTCATCCCAATGTAAACAGAATCAGGTTTATTATCACTGGCATTTATCATGAAATTTGTTAACTTAGCAGCCAGCAGGTCAATGCAATACATAATATAGAAGATAAAAATATATAATAATAATAAGTAAATCAATTACAGTGTACATATATTGACTAGATTAAAAATCAAGTAAAAAAACAAAAATGATATATATTAAAATAGTGAGGTAGTGTTCAAGGGTTCAATGTCCATTTAGGAATTGGATGGCAGAAGGGAAGAAGCTGTTCCTGAATCGCTGAATGTGTGCCTTCAGGCTTCCGTATCTCCTATCTGATGGTAACAGTGAGAAAAGGGCATGCCCTGGGTGCTGGAGGTCTTTAATAATGAACGCTGCATTTCTGAGACACCACTCCTTGAAGATGTCCTGGGTACTTTGTAGGCTAGTACCCAAGATGGAGTCGACTAAATTTACAACCCTCTGCAGCTTCTTTCAGTCCTGTGCAGTAGCCTTCCCACCAACCCCGCCCCCCCCCCAACCCCATACCAGACAGTGAGGCAGTCTGTCAGAATGTTCTCCACGGAACCAGTCAAAATTTTTGAGTGTATTTGTTGACATGCCAAATCTCTTCAAAATCCTAATGAAGTATAGTTGCTGTCGTGCCTTCTTTATAACTGTATCGATATGTTGGGACCAGGTTAGGTCCTCAGATGTCTTTACACCCAGGAACTTGAAACTGCTCACTCTCTCCACTTCTAACCCCTCTATGAGGATTGCTATGTGTTCCTTCGTCTTACCCTTCATGAAGTCTACAATTAGCTCTTTCATCTTACTGAGGTTGAGTGTCAGGTTGTTGCTGCGACACCATTCCACTAGTTGGCATATCTTGCTCCTGTACGCCCTCTTGTCACCATCTGAGTTTCTACCAACAATGGTTGTATCATCAGCAAATTTATAGCTGAAATTTTAGTTATGCCTAGCCACACAGTCATGGGTATAGAGTGAGTAGAGCAGTGGGCTAAGCACACACCCTGAGGTGCACCAGTGTTGATCGTCAGCGAGGGGGATATATTATCACCAATCCACACAGATTATGGTCTTCCGGTTAGGAAGTCAAGGATCCAATTGCAGAGGGAGGTACAGAGGCCCAGGTTCTATAACTTCTCCATCAGGATTGTGGGACTGATGGTATTAAATGCTGACCTATAGTCGATGAACAGCATCATGACTTAAGTGTTTTTGTTGTCTAGTTGGTCTAAAGCCATGTGAAGAGCCATTGAGATAGCAACTGCTGTTGACCTATTGTGGCAATAGGCAAATTGCAATGGGTCCAGGTCCTTGTTGAGGCAGGAGTTCAGTCTAGTCATGACCAACTTCTCAAAGCATTTTATCACTCTAGATGTGAGTGCTACCAGGTGATAGTCATTCAGGCAGCTCACATCATTCTTCTTAGTCACTCGTATAATTAATGCCTTTCTGAAGCAAGTGGGAACTTGCGCAGTGAGCGAATACTCCCGCCAGCTGGTTGGCACAAGTTTTCACCTTACCAGGTACTCCATCAGCACCTTCTGCCTTGCAAGGGTTCACTCTCTGTAAAGACAGTCTAACATCGGCCTCGGAGACAGAGATCAAAGGGTCATCAAGTGCAGTAGGGATCTTCACAACTGTAGTTGTGTTCTCCCTTTCAAAGTGGGCATAAAAGGTGTTGAGTTCATCTGGTAGTGAAGTATCGCTGCCATTTACCAGCATTTGTCACATTTACCAGCACTGGGTCTGTAGCTCTATTGGTCACCATTCCTCCAAGGGCTCATTAAATGCAATGAGGTCCTTCCCACTTTCTCTCCCCCTTGTTCTGTCCCTCAGGATTGAGCACGAGTCACTTCCACTCCAGATCTACAGGCTTCGAGGTCATTAATAGGCAGTGAAACAAAGAGTATTTCTTTACTCTCATATTCATAGAATACTAGAGGATAGAAATTGGCCTTGCAGTCCATCTTGTTTATGCCAAACTGGTCTTCTTCCGAGTTCCATCAACCTATGCCTGGATCATATCACTCAAAACCCATCCCATCCATGTACCTATCCAAAACTTTTCTTGTGGTGGGAGGGGAAGGAGTACATCCTGGCAGGTAATATGTGAGACCAGGTAAGTGAGGAGCTGGGGAGTGATAGGTGGAAGAGGTAAATTGCTGTAGAAAGAGGCCTGTGGACCATGAGAGGAAGGGAAGGAGGTGGAGCAGCAAAGGAAGGTGATGTTGAGGTGAGAAGAGAAGAGTTAAGAAGAGAGCCAGAAAGAGGAATGGAAAACGAGAGGAAGAGTGTGGAAAAAATACCATAAATTAGAAAAATCAGTTTGGAGGCTACCCAGTAGGATTATGAGCTGTTGCTCCTCCAGCCAGAGGGAGGCCTCATCATCACTGTACAAGAGGCATGCACGGACACGTCGAAATAGGAATTTGTAGGAATAGTTCCTGGAGGGAATTTGGTGAGGAAGGGAGTGTGAACAAGGGAGTCACATCGAGAGTGATGCATGTGGAAAGCACAGAATTGTGAGGGAAAGATGTGCTTCGTAGTAAAATCCCATTGGCGATGTCAGAAGTTACAGAGAAAACTTCCCTAGCACAGTATGTCTAAAGAGCACATGATGTATCAATTTTTGCCCAACAGTGCTTTGAAGGGCCCTTTAGACATGTCACTACATTAATAAAGTGTCTCTAATGTAGGTTGTTTCCATTATCATTAAAGGCATTATAAAATGAATCTTGGTCCTGTTAAAGGCATGTCTCATTAATCAAAGCAACAGCTTCTCTAACGAGATAAGACAAAGCCAATGTTTTATAGCAAGGATCAACTCAATGCAATCAGCACTCTTTGTGAAACAGCAAATAAACTCTTAACCTCATCCACAAGGTGAATTTATGTAAGTGAAAGATCAAAGCCTTATTATTGTTTCTTGACATGACCAGCAACCTGCAACAAGATGCCGGGATGAAAATTAATGTGCGGTAATTTGCAAGTGTAGCGAGAGGTTTCTCAGTGGGTGGGAAATTACTTCTGGGAATTGGAAAGAAGTTAAAATGTCAGCCCTGACTGATTACCTAGATACTGAACATTTCCATTATTGTTAGGGACATCAGGGTGCGATGAGTTAATGTGGAATTCATGTGTATTGCAATCAAGGATAACTGTCACAACCAGGGGTTGTTTTTAAAATAAAAGATATTTTATCAGTTAGTATGTGGACTGTATTATCTCAGTGTCATCTCGTGTGTATGCAGCGTTCCTTGTATTGTTTACCTTTTATTGTTTATCTTTGGACTAGCTCTGCCTTTTCCTGTTGCTATGTAGATGTCCCATTTGGTGACATTGCTATTTTTAAGCTCTCCTTGTATTTGTGACTTTGATTCAATTTGGGATAATTTAGTTTGCACAGTATTTTCAATGCCTTGCATTGTAGTTGTTGGCTGTGGAGGTTATCACTTCGTCTTGACACATTTGATGTCTGATTGGTCCTGAATTCCTGTGAGCTCCAGTGTATATTTCAGGGGGCATGCCAACCTCACTTTGCTGTGTTATTGTGATTCTTTGATGAAAATCAGACCGAATTCTGTGTAAATTGAGTGATCTCAGTTCATCAAGGTTCTGTATGGTTTGCCTGAGCTCCTGCTAGTTTTTCTGGTTAATTTATGGAGTAAGTAGATAGAGTGTATATAGAAATGGTGTTTACTGTAGTGGGAGAGTCTGATAGTCAGGGGACACTGCCATAGAATTGAATGGTGGCCTTTTGGAATGGAGATGAGAAGGAATTTCTTCAGCCTGAGAGTGGTGAATCTGTGGAATTGGTTGCCACAGATGGCTGTGAAGGCCGAGTCATTGGGTATATTTAAGGCAGATGTTAATAGATTCTTGATTAGTCAGGGCATGAAAGGATATGGGAGGAAAGCAGGAGATTGGGACTGAGAAGGAAAATGGATCAGCCATGATGAAATGGTGGAGCAGACTCGAAGGACCAAATGGCCTAATTCTGCTCCTATATCTTATGGTCTTGTGGATAAGATGGACTCTTTACCTCACAATCTATATTGTTGTGGCCCTGCACCTTACTGTCTATGGAATTGCACCCCCTCTGTAACCGTAATACTTTATACTGCTTTCTGTCATTACCTTTCCCTCATATTGCCTCAATGTGAGGAGTGTATAAAATGTCTGGGGAGGGGCTGCAACTCTGGTGAATGGGGCTTGTCATGTCCATTCCAGGGAAGTTCACTCACATCTGATCCCCACTGGACACTCAGTTGTCATTTGTGGCTCCAAGTAGCCGCTTGCACGTGACGACGGCCACACCCTTGTACACTGCTTCAATGGGCAGCCTGAACCGGATCAAGTAGCTTGTAGCCTCATACCCCACTGAGATAGGGACATGCATGTCCTAGCAAGTGAAGTCAGCTCTGGAGGACTGGATGGATGATATCTATATGAGATACAAAGGCTAGGAAGAGGGTACTGCAATGCTCCACGGAGACCGAAGGGCATGACAAGGTGCAGAGGTGTCATGGTCGTCCACTGCAGCCAAGGAACACCCTAGTCTAATGCTTGTTTGTATCACTGGACCCGGACTTCTGAGGCTGAGAGAGTGGAACTGCCCTAGTGCAATGGTTTTTCCACTTTAAAAACCATCCTGCACAGGCCTCCTGTCATCATCGGACATGATGGACAACCATCCCTGATGTGATGGAATGCAAAACAATCTTTCATTACTGTACCTCAGTATGTGTGACACCGATAAATCAATTTGCGAATTTACCATTCAGAGAGGCACGCGAGCAAAAAGGGATGGAGGGATATAGACCACGTGCATGTGGATGGAATCAGTTTGAATTGGCACAGACAGCATGGGCCGTAGGTCCTGTTCCTGAGCTTTTCTGTCTGATATACAGTCCCCACACACACCGGAGACAATGTCCTTGTGGAGACTAATGAACCTACCAACCATCACCACGTCCACATGGGCTCCAACGCACAAACTCGACACAGGTAACAGCCAAGGTCATGATTAGATCCAATCACAGGTGCTGCCGGCCAGCAGCTTTACCAGGTGTGCCCCAATAGAAAGTGACTAGACTGTGGAGGGTGTTTTGTAAATAAGTGTGAGAACTTTAAAGCTAAGGCATTGCTTAACCAGAACCCAGTCTAGGTCAGAATGCACCAGGTGTTGCGTGTGTGAGAGCTGAACCATATCTGAAGCGTAACTTTTGCCTTTACATTGAACGTGAAACAAGATGCAAGGATTGACAAGCAAACTTTAGATTGGCTGCTAGGTCAATGTATAGAATATGCCAATGGTTAAAGTCACATCCTGTCATAGAACATGACAGCACAACAGGCTATTCAGTCCATCTAGACTATGCCAAAATAATATTCTGCTAAGCCCATTGGCCTGTACCTGGACCATAGCTACCCATACCCCTCCATCCTTGTTCTTATCCAAATGTTCAAATCGAATCCACGTCCACCACTTCTGTTGGCAGCTCGTTCCACATCCTCACCACCCTCTAGGAGAAGAAGTTTCCTTCCATGTTCCCCCTAAACAATTCACCTTTCACCCTTAACCCATGACCACTAATTCTAGTCTCATTCCACCTCAGTGGAAAAAGCCTGTTTGCCTTTACCCTATCTATACGTGTTCAGCTGGGTGGTGGGGTGGAGATACGTCTCTACCAAAGGAGATGTAAGACGTTCCTTCCCTCCGCTAGCCTGCAGGTCACCTTAGGACAAGATGTAACACCTGCTTAGCCCCACCGACCAGGGCCACGTGAAGCCATGGGAGCGGGTGGAGTATATCACAAGTCCTAGTTATGCGACCACTGACGCCAGACAGACAATCTCTGAATAGTATTGATAATGGCTGGGGTCACCCATCTTGTAAAGACATTGCCCAGAAGGAAATGACAAACTACTTCTGTAAAAAAAAGTCTGCCAAGAACAATCCTGGTCATGAAAAGACCATGATCGCCTACATCATATGACATGGCACATAATGATGATGTCCTGTTCAGTAGCATCTGAATGAACACAGTGCAAAAACAATGCTTTGATTATATACCATACAAAATCCACTTCCAACTCACTATTCTTCATCGTTTCTCGTGTCCTCTAGGTCTGAATACTCATGAGATATATATCACAGATACTCTATTGCTGTATAAATTTATCATCCACCATCTCCCCCCCACCCATCCCAAAAATCAATCACTGGTCCGGCATGCACACAACACAGGGGTTGGGGTGGCGGTGGGGTGGTGGTGGTGACAAGTCCCTATGCTGCAGCTGAAAAATGAGAAAAGGAATTCAAGCAATCCCCAGAGTTCAACTGCAGATGAAGCACCCTCTCCAGCTCACTACGAGTAAAACTCCTTCTCGATTCGGAAACACACTCACACCCAGCCTGGGCAATTAGTTCAAGTTTATTGTGATTTTACCATACACATGTAGACAGCTAAACAAAACATTGTTCCTCTGAGGCCAAGGTACAAGACACTGTCTATATTTGTATTATTTCATTTATTTAGAGATTCAGCAAGGAATAAGGCCTTCTAGCCCTTCAAGTCATGTCACTTCAGCAACCCGACAAATCTGATTTAACCCTAACCTAATCGCGGGACGATTTAGTATGACCAATTAACCTACCCAGTACGTCTTCGGACTGTGGGAGGAAACCAGAGCACCCGGAGGATTCCCACACATTCCATGGGGAGGATGTACAGAGACTCCTTACAGAGGATGTCAGAAATTAACTCCGAACTTCGAAGCCCTGAGATGTAATACTTTGCTCCATTTGCTATGCTACTGCAGCGCCTATGCACCGAGTCCCAAATGGATACAATCCAGCGCATACAGTCACAAAATAATATTAGCAGACGTCCCTGAGTGCCATGGTCTGAAAATTGACAGGTTGATATAAAGTGTGAGGTTTACATAGGACAGTATAATACAAGATAGATATTATTATAATAAAACAAACAGTCGTATAAATATGTGAAACAGCAGCAATAAAAGATGAGAAGTGACTAGTGCAGAATGAGAATGTGTCTGAGTTGTGGAGTGGGGGTGGTAGGGCATTCAACCAGTGTGTACATTTGTGCTGGGTGGCAGCAGGGAGTTCAGAAATCTCACAGCCTGGGGGAAGAAGCTGTTACTCAGCCTGACAGGCCCGATTCTTTCTCTGGTGCTTCGCTGGCGGCAATATTCACAGCAAAAAAATGGGTTTTGGCTGCATCAGATTGGGCTTAGAATTGTTACTTTTCTTGTAGCTTAACTTTCTTATGCTTGTTTGTATTTTTATATAATCACCTATAAACATGAAATTGCTCAGTGAGTTTTCTGGTGGTTACAGTTGCCTTTGTATCTTCCTGGAAACTTTCTGGTTTCACTGGCAGGTTGTCACTGTACTTGAGTCTGGCTATCTAACTAAAAAAATAAGATCTTATTATTTATTTATTGAAATACAGCATTGAATAGGCCCTTCTGACACTTCAAACAGTGCTACCCAGCGACCCCCAACTTAACCTTAGCCCAATCACAGGACAATTAACAATGACCAATTAACCTAGAACCCATATACCCTTGGTCTTTGGGAGGAAACCGGAGCACTCGGAGGAAACCCACGTGGTCACAAGGAGAACGTACAAACTCCTTAGCATCAGTGGTAGGAATTGAACCTCGGTCGCTGGTACTGTAAAGCGTTGTGCTAATCATGACGCTACTGTGCCACTATTGTTAACTGTTATCAATGGAATTTTCTGTTATCAGTAGTCTGGTATGAGAAGACCACAACTACTTTTCTGTTTTGTTTCTCTCGATGCTTCCTCATCCATCTTCATCTTTGCTCTTGTAACACTTAATAAAACAATCAGAAGCAACAAATCTTATTCCTGAAGCAGTGTGCATGATCTCAACTCTGAACTCACTCCCCCAACCTAAGGACTCACTTTCAAGGAGCCTACCACTCACATTCTCAGTACTATCTATCTATCTATCTATTTATTTATTTATTTAGTATTTGCAGTTTGTTCTCTTTTGTACTTTGGTTGTTTGTCAGTCTCCGTGTGTAGTTTTCCTTTGATTATATTGTATTTGGAAATTAATCTCAAGGTAGTATGTGGTGACATATATGTACTTCGATAATAAAGTTACTTTTTATTTTGAACTTTTGAATAAATGTCTGTAGAACAAAAACAAACTTTTGGAGCAAGTGAATTAGATTAATCAGATACCAGTCTATGGGGAGGGTTCAGACAGATTTAAATGTGTCACATTATAATTCGAGGAAGCTCTCTTTTTTTTTGCACCGCTTAAATTTTATATTAACAGCATCTACAGAATTTCTTATTGTAACTTGTAGCATAATTTATGTATTACACTGTACTGCTGCCGTAAAACAACAAGTTTCACGACGAATATCAGTGATAATAAACCTGATTCTGATTCTACCTCAGTGACACACAGCACTCTGGTAATTGGGACTGAGGTAATGGGAGGAGTTTCCCAATTCCTAAATCATAAGCTATTCTGGAGTTCCTGTCATTATCCTATCATACCCTTCCTTTACAGTCTACTGATTTTTTTTTAAATAACTTTTTATTCAATTTTCAAACTTGACTACATGGAATAATAATATCTACCCTCCCCCCTCCCCTTAACCCTTCCCCCCGATATATACCTGTACCTAAAAGAAAGAAAAAGAAAAAAAAAACAAAAGAAAGAATGACTGCCTGGATATTGGAAGGTCTCCACATGCTCCATGGGATTCGAAATAAATTTAATATACGTATTTGTTCCTTTCTCCAAAGGACCAACATCTTTATCGTCTGAGCACCGAAATATACAATCCTATCTTTTGTTAATAAGGGCGCCAAATATTCAAAAATGTATCATATTTATTCCTTAAATTATAAGCAATTTTTTCAAGTGGAATACAGCTAAAGATTTCATTATTCCAACGATCCATATGTAAATACGAATCTACTGATTCTTTGTGGTATTTCTATCTGTGGTGAGAGCATCTTTCTTCTGCTAAGGAGACTATAACTTTAAATAGGGTGCACCTAAAGCCCCACAAAGCTGCAGCAAGACATCCTTGCTCTTGTACTCCAATCGTCTGAATCAGAACTAGTCCTCCCAAGGATTGTCTGGGTCCGGTAATGAATTGTTCAATGTAAAAGAATCGTGGATATTGGTCCACCAGCAATTATGCTTAAATTTATTCCAGTAACAGCTTTAATGAGTGGCGGAGATGAGCAGTCAATTAGGCAGGTGATTGAAGGTAGCAAGGTTCTGATTTAGAAAGAGATGATTGAAAATTGGCTGGGATGTGCTGGTCCTTAATCATACACAGACAGGTCCACAGTACAGGTTGTACTGTGTATGGAGCTAGAGTCAGTGAAAAATATGGCACAGAAACAGTCTCTTCAGCCCACCAGGTCTGTGATGAACCATTTAACGTGCCCCTCCCATTGACCCGCAGTGACCATAGCCCTCCTCACCCCTACCATCCATGTACCTATCCAAACTTCTCTTAAACATTGAAATTGAGCTTCCATGCACCACATGCAACGGCAGCTTGTTCCACTCTCTTACCACCCTGAGTGAAGAAGATTCCCCTCATGTTCTCCTTAAACTTCTCACCTTTCTCCCTTAACCCGTGACCTCTAATTGTGGTCCCAACCAACCACAATGCAAAAAAACAGTTTACATTTATCCAATGGGTTGTTGTTACTCAGATTCATTATCGAGTTAATTAATACACATATTAGTGGGTGTGCTTGGCAAAGAATGTTTCCTCTTTGTGAAATAGACTAAGAAAACGCCAGGATAACCACCATTCCATTCAGAATTTCCTGTTTAATACTCCCATTTTGATTAATCTGAGGATCAATCTAATTCCCACCGGAGATTGTTTGTTGCACCAGATTCTGGGATATCTTGTGCTTCCAACCAATCTGACATGCTGGATTGCTAAATTAAACCATGCCTTGGTTCTGGAATTGTACAGATTAAACTCTTCCCAGATCCAACCCATTTAACATTACAGTCCATGTAATGAATGTTCTTTTCCTCATGACTTTTTCTTAATGCAACAGATCAAACTAAACAAAAGCAACACAGAAAAATGCTGGAGAGACTCAGCGGGTCAGGCAGCATCTGTGGAAATAGATAAACAGTCGACGTTCAGGCCGAGACCCTTCTTCAGGACTGGAAAGGAAGTGGGAAAATGCCAGAATAAAAAGGTAGGGGAAGGGAAAGGAGGATAACTGGAAGGTGATAGGTGAAGCCAGGTGGGTGGGAAAGATAAAGGACTAGAGAGAAAGGACTCTGATAGGAGACGAGAGCGTGCCATAGGAGAAAGTATGTATATATAAGGCAGAGGTTGATAGATTCTTGATTGGTCAGTGCATGACGGGATACAGGGGAAGGCAGAAGATTGGGGCTGAGAGGAAAATTGGATCAGCCATGATTAAATGGCAGAGCAGACTCAATGGGCCAAATAGTGCGCGCGGCCGTTCCGAATGATATCAATATGTGTAATTAGGGGTGCCGTGCACAATCCGGATTTGATGGAGACAGCCATGAGAAGAACAGAGGAACTTCTAGAGAAGCTTCTGAAATGCCCGCTTCGCTGCCGCTGCTACTGTGAGATCGAGAGTCTCCGGAGATGAAGGCCCCAAACCCTCAGCTTTGCGTATCGCCTGTTGCCGGGGCCGGGGTCAAAACGCTCGGCAGAGATGGTGCTCGGTGCTCGGTGTCGAAGAGTGGTCGGAGGCTCGGAGTTTTCGGACGGACTCGGAGTCGGACTGTGGTTGGATGCTTCCGGGATGCTGCATCGGCAAGTTGGCGGCGCTGGAGATTTACTATCTGCGTGAGATGGTTGGACTTTCGAGAGACTTTGAGACTTTTACTGTGTCATGGTCTGTTCTTATCAAATTACGGTATTGTTTTGCACTGTTGTAACTCTATGTTATAATTATGTGGTTTTTGTTAGTTTTTAAATCGGTTTGTCATGTGTTTTCGTGATACCATTCTGGAAAAACATTTTATCATTTCTTAATGCATGCATTACTAAATGACAATAAAAGGGGACTGTGTCCTCATAATCATCATCATAATAATAATAATAGGATAGCCTAATCTGCTACTATTCATTATGGTCCTATGGTTTTATGGAAAGGGAAGGAGATGTGAGGCAGGTGAGAAGAGTTAAGAGGCCAGAGTGGGGAATAGAAGAGGCGAGGGGGAGGGAGTTTTTAACTAGAAGGAGAGATACAATCAAAAGCCAGGATAGCATGTGAAGTGGAAAAGCACTTCGGGCGATACACATTGATTTCTACTCAACGATCCTTTCTATGCATTTCCTCCTCCCCACCCCATTTCACAGCCCTTACTTCAACAATAAAAATCATGCACTACTATCCTTCTTTACATGCAGGAAAAAACGCTTTGTGCATCACACCTCCTGCCTGCGGCATAAAGAACTGTAATGGGATTAAATTTTCTTTGATTTTCAGGAAATTTGAGATGATCGTTCCAGTGACATAGTCTTTAGATTGGCTGGCACTCCCCTTTATTCTTGGGTTAATCAATACACATTTTAGCACTTAGTATCCATCTCCATCGCATCATGTTTAAATTTATTTGTTAGCTGCTGCAGATGCATCACTTACCATAAAGAAATAGACAGAAAGGCATTCAAAGATTAAATGGCTAAAATTAAAAGATTTACTTCCAAAGACTTGAATATAAAAGGTGCCTAAGATGATTAAAGGAATTGATTAGATAGTTAAAGAGAAATATTTAAATTTATTGGATATACAGTATCAAAGTCAAATCAAATAGAATAGTAATCAGGAAGTTCAGGAGTTTCAGTGACAACCATTTTCTTACACAAAGTCTGGCACTCCTAATATGCGAGGGATCAAATAAAAATTAAAATGCTAGATTTCTACAAAGTTAGGTATTTCAGAATTAGAGGAAGTAGATAAATGGAATTAACTCAGAGATTATAGAACAGCGCAGCCAGTTTGAGGCTGAATGGCCTGAACTTTTATTTCTCTTAGAACATAGTGCAGCATAGTATGGACCCTTCATTTCATATGTTGTGCCAACTTACTCCACGATCAATATAACCTCCCTCTCCTACACAACCCAAAACCCTCCATTTTTCTTACATTGTTAAAAGAGCCTTTTAAATGTCCCAATTGTATCAGACTCTAACAGCATCCCGTAGGGCATTCCGGGCACCCACGACTCCCAGTGTAAAACAATCATTCCCCCGACATATCCCCTGAACTTTCCTACTCTTGCCTTAAGTGGATGTCGTCTGGCATTGATTCTCATCTCATTTTCAGAACTGCATAACAGGCAGTAACACTGTGCTTGGCTGGTGGTGACAGGGGCCTGCAAGATTGTTCCTGTAAGATGGGAATCTTACTGCTCTCAGGATGGCTGCTGTGAGGATGAGACACATTGTGTTTTTGCAAAGAGGCTTGGAAGAAGAGTGTAAAGTTTCTTGTTTGAGTTCATCCCAAGCAGCTGCATTATACACAAGTTGTTATTTCACTTACAGATTTAACACAGTAGCAATTCTGTGCTACCCAATTACACCCGTGTGACCAATTAACCCACTAACCTGTACATTGTTAGAATTTGGAAACTGGAGCACCTGGAGGAAAGTCACGGGGAGAATGCACAAACCCTTTACAGACAGTGAAAGAATTGAATCCGGGTCACTGCCGCTGTACTAGCGTTATGTTAACCATTAAGCTACTGTGCCACAAAATAACCTGCAGATGCTGGGGTCAAAGCAACACTCACAATGCGCTGGAGGAACTCAGCAGGTCGGGCAGCATCCATGGAAACGATCAGTCGATGTTTCGGGCTGGAACCCTTCGTCAGGATTGAAGGGGGAAGGGGCAGAGGCCCTATAAAGAAGGTGGGGGGAGGGTGGGAAGGAGAAGGCTGGTAGGTTCCAGGTGAAAAACCAGTAAGGGGAAAGATAAAGGGGTGGGGGAGGGGAGGCAGGGAGGTGATAGGCGGGATTACTGGTTTTTCACCTGGAACCTACTAGCCTTCTCCTTCCCACCCTCCCCCCACCTTCTTTATAGGGTCTCTGCCCCTTCCCTCTACAGTCCTGACGAAGGGTTCCAGCCCGAAACGTCGACCGACCTCTTCCACGGATGCTGCCCGACCTGTTGAGTTCCTCCAGCGTGTTGGAAGCTATTGTGCCAAGCTGACTCTCTGATCTATGGGCTGCTCTCAGGGCCTATACAGAGACAGAATTCAAGTGCTGCTGAAAGAGCATCAGCTTGGTGAAAGATGGTCTGTGGTCTGGCCAAAACCTGTTGGTCTTTCAGTACAATGAAATGGTTGGTATTTCATTTCTGGGAACATGCCATACACATCTTCAACAATTATATAACAGCTACATCTTATTGCCTTTGCCATGCTGAAGCACATATAAACAAAACATATTTCTTTTAAATTTCTCAACAGCTCTGGGTAGTACAGGGGAGCCGCTGCAGGGACATCTATGCATGTGATATTAAATCAGTCCTCACTGGCTTTTTCCACTGCATCCAAGGAACATCAGGGCTATGACTTTTCAATCTCAGTTCCTGGGTGTCAACACCTTTATACGAGAGTATCCTGGGCCCAAAATAAATTACAAAAGCGGTTATATTTCATTAGGAGTTTGCGAAGAACTGTCCTGTCACCAACGACTCTAGCAAATGTCTACTGATGAACTGCGGAGAGCATTCTGACAGTTTGCTTCACCGTCTTGTATGCCAGTGAGGTGCCAATGTACAGGAATGGAGAAAGTTGCAGAGGGTTGTAAAGTCAGCCAGCTCTATCATGGACACTAATCATGGAGGACATCTTCTATTGGTGATACCTCAAGAATGTGGTATCTGATATTAAGGACCCTCACTATCCAGGACCTGCCCTCTTCTCATTGTCACCATCAGGGAAGAGGTACAGGAGCCTGAAGAGACATACACACAATGTTTTAGGTATAGCTTCTTCCCACCGCCATCAGATTTCTGAACCCATGAACACCATGTCACTTTTTGCTCTCTTTGTGTAATATTTATTTTTTTAAATACTTCTTATCGTAACTTATAGTAGTTTTATATATTGCATGGCCAAGTAGTTAAGGCATCGCTCTAGTGATCTGAAGGTCGCTAGTTCGAGCCTCAGCTGAGACAGCGTGTTGTATTCTTGAGCAAGGCACTCAACCACACATTGCTCTGCGACGACACCGGTACCAAGCTGCATCAACCCTAGTGCCCTTCCTTTGGACAACATCGGTGGCGTGGAGAAGGGAAACTTGCAGCATGGGCAACTGCCGGTCTTCCATACAACCTTGCCCAGGACTGCGCCCTGGAAACCTCCCAAGGTGCAAATCCATGGTCTCACAAGACTAACAGGTGCCAACACTATAATGTTGTCATAAAACAATGAATTTCACAACATATGCCAATGATAATAAACCCGATCGTGACTCAGTTGGAGACGGTTGCCTACTTCCTGAAGAGTAAGCTGGATGTGCAGGGTCAGAACAATATAATAATAGGTAAGCTCCCAGGACAACTCTGGCTGTTTGCCACCAGCTAATCTAATGAGGGTCCCATAAAATCTAGCCAGGGGCTCTTATTCTATTTAATTCGGTTCTCCACAAAGTATCTTGTGAAACCATTATACATATAAGTGTACATTACTACAATTGCTTTATGATGCCGTTATAGACTTTTATGGGTTGATTCACATATATTTTATGAGAGATTCAGTATTTAGTTGTCCATTCATACACACATTCACTAAAATTGTGCATTTTCAGAACCAGCCTGGAGTGGAGACGAAAAGCCCACCTGTTGTGGGTTGTGGGTGCAAATCCTCCTTCTGGCTGTAACTCCAATAAATGAGTGCAGTACAGTCAGAAATTCAAACTTTGACGAGGTGTTAAATGGTGTGGTACCCAAGGCATTATTTTAAACTATGAAGAAGGCACACCAGCAGCTGTACTTCATAAGAGTTTTCGGAGATTTGGCATGTCACCACAGACTGGCACATTTCTACAGATGTACCATGTAGAGCATCTGACTGCTTGCCATACCGTCTGCTATGGAGGCTCCAATGCAAAGGACCAAAGTGGGCTATAGAGGGTTGCAGACTCAGCCAGATCCACCACTGGCACAACCTGCCCATCATTCAAGGATGTTTTCAAGGGGTGCTACCTCAAGAAGGAAGCATCCAACATTAAGGACCCCCATCACCCAGGACATGGCCCCTTCTCATTATTACCATCTGCGAGGAGATGCAACACATTCAATATGTTATGAATAGTTTCTTTCCCTTTGCCATCAGATTTCTAAATGGTCCGGAAACCCATAAGCACTACCTTACTAATCCTACAGTAATTTTTTTTATGTCTTGTTCTGTACTCGTATTCATATTCCCATTGATTTATTATTGTCACGTACAAGGTACAATGAAAAGCTTATCTTGCATGCTGTTCATACAAATCAAATCATTACACAGAACACTGAGCTGGAATAAGGTGAACAATACCAATGCAGAATAAAGTGTCACGGCTACAGTGAAAGTGCAATACAGGTAAACAATGAAGTGCAAGATCATATTGAAGTAGATTGTGAGGCCAAGAGTCCACCTTATCGTACAAGAGGTCCATTCGAGAGTCTGACAACAATGGGATACAAGCTGGCCTCAGGCTTTGTGGTATGTTCTTTCAAGCTTTTGTATCTTTTGCCCAATGACAGAGGTGAGAAGTCTGGAGAGGCCAGGGTCTTTGATGGCTGCTTTACTGAGATGGTTAGAAGTTTAGACACAGTCTAGTCATAGTCATAGTCATAGACATACTTTATTGATCCTGAGGGAAATTGATTTTTGTTACAGTTGCCCCAACCAAGAATAGAGTATAAATATAGCAATATAAAACCATAAATAATTAAATAGTAATATGTAAATTATGCCAGGAAATAAGTCCAGGACCAGCCTATTGGCTCAGGGTGTCTGACCCTCCAAGGGAGGAGTTGTAAAGTTTGATGGCCACAGGCAGGAATGACTTCCTATGACGCTCAGTGTTACATCTCAGTGGAATGAGTCTCTGGCTGAATGTACTCCTGTGCCCACCCAGTACATTATGTAGTGGATGGGAGATATTGTCCAAGATGGCATGCAACTTGGACAGCATCCAAGAGGGGAGGCTGGTTCCTATCATGTGCTGAGCTGTGTCCACAGGTCTCGGCCCGCAACGTCGACTGTACCTCTTCCTGTAGATGCTGCCTGGCCTGCTGTGTTCACCAGCAATTTTTATGTCTGTTGCTCCACAACTCTCTGCAGCTTCTTGTTGTCACGTGCAGAGCAGTTGCCATACCAAGGCACTGTGCATCCAGATAGAATGTTTTCTATGGTACACTGATGTGATCTAGTCAGACTATTTAGTTGAGACCATTCCACTTGAAGTGTCTGCCTTTTGTGAGCTACTTCTCTCTATCAGTGGATGAGAGGTGAATTGATGGAGGTGTACAAGATGATAAGAGGTATAGAAAGAGTGGATAGCCAGAGTCTTTTTCCCAGGGTTAGGAAAATGGCTAATATGAGGGGGCATCATTTTAAGCTGATGGGAGGGAACCATCCTGGTGGGAGTCAGAAGTAAGTTCTTTACATAGAGAGTGATGGATTCATGGAAATCCCTGCTCAGGGTGGTGGTAAAGGCAGATACATTTAGGATATTTAAAAAAATCTTAGATAGTTACATGGATTATAGAAAAGTAGAGTGTTATATAGGAGAGAAGGGTTAGATTGATCTTAGAGTAGGCTAAAAGGTCGGCACAACATTGTCGGTTGAAGAGCCTGTACTGTGTTGTTATGGTCTACGTTTCTATGAAATGGTCCTGTTATTCTGCCTAAGTGGGTGCTTATGTTAATCTCTATTTGAAGTAAATTTATTATCAAGGTACATATACGACTCTGAGATTCATTTTTGCAGGCATCACAGTAAATAAAAAGAAACAAAATAATAATAATAACAATAAATAAGCAATAAATATCAAGAACATGAGATGAAGAGTTGCTGAAAGTGAGCCCATAGGTTGTGGGAGCAGTTCAGTGTTGCAATGAGTGAAGTTGAGTGAAGTTATCCCTTTGGTTCAAGAGCCTGATGGCTGAGGGGTAATAACTGTTCCTGATCCTGGTGGCGTGGGTCCTGAAGCTCCTGTACCTCCTTCCTGATGGAAGCAGTGAGAAAAGAACATGGCCTGAGTGGTGGAGGTCCTTGACTTTGGATGTGCCCTTCCTGCAACAGCATCCATGTAGATGTGCTCAATGCTGGGGAGGGCTTTACCCATAATGGACAGGGGTATTTTCACTACTTTTCACACCATCCAATAACTATCTGTGTGGGGGAGGGGAAGGAAAGCTTGGCACCTCCTCCTTGTGAAAATCTGGACTCACCCCAGCCTTGCTCTCAAATCACACAGCAAACCATAATTCATCCCTAGGTTTCATACCCTGCAGACCTGGAAATAGTGATTTCACACGCTCTTTGGGTCAGGTACTTGAGATATATATTTACAAACAGAACAAAGCCAGTTTACTGCACCATGCACTGGAGCTGGAGGCAGCGTGTGAAACGATGCAAGATCTTGATTCAGTTCTTAATTCCGGTCCTGCTGAAACCCTTCAACTCTGCAAGTATGGTCTGTTCTGCTCCATTCTTCAATGTTGCCCCATTCCAGAGACTTGAGGTCAAAAATATAGTGTAAAGTCCCAAGGACTGCCAAACCACTGAAGTGCACTATAGTGTACTGAATGCTACTTTACATAGCTTCAAGAAATCCTGCAGATGCAAGGACACGACCCACCCAGCCAACACACTTTTCATCCCTCTTCCCTCTGGGAGAAGGCTCAGGAGCTTGAAGACTCATACGGCCAGATTTGGGAACAGTTTCTTTCCAACTATGATAAGACTGCTGCACGGATCCTGACCCGGATCTGGGTCGTACCCTCCAAATATCCGGACCTGCCTCTCAGTTTTTTTGCACTACCTTACTTTCCATTTTTCTATTTTCTATTTATGATTTATAATTTAAATTTTTAATATTTACTATCGATTTGTAATCCAGGGAGCGGGGGAGCGCAGAATCAAATATCGCTGTGATGATTGTACGTTCTATTATCAACTGTTTGGCGACAATAAAATATAAAGTATAAAGATGCTGGCAATCTTCAGCATCGAGCCTGATCTACTGATTTAAAGATAGAACAGTACAGCACAGGAACAGGCTGTTCCTGAGGAACCAGCTAAAAAGCAAATCATAAACACCCAAGCAGTAATCCTTTCTACCTACATCATGTCCATATCCATGTGCCTATTCAAAGTCTCTTAAAAGCCTCTACCACCATACCAGACAGTACTTTCCAAGCATCCATCACTCTCTGAGTAAAAAGGTTAACCCTTCACATCCCCCTTGAACTTCTCCCCCTCTCACCTTCAATGCATGGCCTCTAGTACTGGATTTTACCCTAGGAAACAGATACTCTCTGTCCACTCTATCTATGCATTTCATAATCTTACAAACCTCTATCAGATCTCCCCTCAGCTTCCAGGGCTCCAGAGAAAACAATCCAATTTTGTCCAACGTCTCATGATAGCACATGCCCTCTAAAACAGGCAGTATCCATGTAAACCTCTTCTGCGCTCTCTCCAAAGCCTCAATATCTTCTCTATAGTGTGGTGACCAGTACTGTATGCAATGCAATTCTGATATGTATTTGGAATCTATCTTAGTACTTAATTTGTGTATATGTTATGACAATGCTTCATGCTCTGAATGTATCTTTATTTCTCATTCTCGCTTCCAGGCTCCCTCACATGTTGTTCTGTCCCAGATTGATGACATTGTCACATGACAAGTGTCAAACTACATCAACTGAACTTACCATTTCAATACATGATGTCGCTCCTTTCCAGAAAAATGAACTTCAATGTCTTAGAACAGATTCAGCTCGCAGATTTAACCATTTCAATTCAACACATATTCTCTGATAATCATGACTATAACCAACACATTTTCTGTTTCAACTTCCTGCTAACTCTGGAACTGAAAACTTCATTTTCAGCCTACAACAGTTTTCATTGTTTCAAAACCCACAACTTAAGGCTCTACTTCAATACAAAATTCTTAAACGTCGGAATTATTTTCGAATCCTTTGTGGTCTCTTTACCAGTTTCTCTTTGCTTTCTATCTCTGGCTTTTGTTCACTGTAGACCTGAGTTTGTCTGTAACTGTCCATCATATTGTCTTCCTGTTCTGGTACCTTATTGTCAAATCCTTGAATTTCCTCCTGTTTGTCAAAGTCTGTCATACTGAACTTTTTTTTTACATGTGTGGTTTTCCTTGCATCATGCACTCCAGTTGGATATTCAACTACCACTTGATTTCCTGTTTTCCTCACCACCCTGTGTGGTGTTGTGTTGAAAGGCGTGGTGAATTTGTCCACTTTTTCTTGCTGGATATGCACAGTGTCCCAGACTTTTATGACAGACTCTTGTGCTCCTCTGTGATCGTCTACATACAACTTGTACTTTCCTTTTTGTTCTGCATCCCGATCTGGTACTTCCAATTCTGCTGTGTGTACCTCCTTGCTGTCAGGTAACTTCCTCTCATTTCGTTGTTGTAAAGAAGTTCGCCAGGACTTTTCCCTGTAGTGGCATGTTCCACACATCTGTACATAGTCACATACTTTCTCAGTTCACATTTCCAGTCAAGTCCTTCTGCTTGAACAATCCTGATCCTTTCCATCAGTGATGCATTTGTCTCTCCACTTCATCATTTTGCTGAAACCACTTTGGCATTGTTTTCAGGTGTTTGATTCCATTACTCTCACAATATTCCTTGAACTCTTCACATCTGAATTGAAGTCCATTATCTGATTTGATGGATACGGGCAGTCCATATCTACTGAAAATGTTCTCCAGACTGTCAATAACTCTCTGCGGTTGTAGTGGTCAAAATGTCATATTAATAAAATTGGCTGTAGTAATCAACTTCTACTCGAATGGAATGGTTTGTTGGTAATGGTCCAAGCAAGTCAACAGCTACCTCCTGCCAAGGACCATCTGATAACAATATCAGTTTTAGTGGTTCTGGAGGGTTGGGTCCAGATACAGTTCGAAAGCCATGACAAGTTTTACAGTATTTCTCAGCTGTTCTGTCCATACCAGGCCACGAGACCTTGGTTCTGAGATACTGTTTTGTACCAACTATTTGCAAGTGTCCTTAATGAGCTCGGGTGAGCGCCTGTGTGTGCAAGGCTTCAGGGAACACAATCTGTGTCCCTCAGGGTAAGATGACCCACTCCACACAGTTCTTATGCAATGGGTGCCTATGCCCTACAGTTCTCAAAGTGTGTACTCATGATGGCTTTACGCACCTCCCGCAGCGGCGGATCTGTGGCTGATACTCTCTCTACCTCTCGTGTTGTCGGGTCTTTAGGCACAGCACTCACAGCTATGAACCTGAACCTGCCATATCCCTCTGAGTCAAGCTTGTGTTTCTCTTTTTGAGCTGACTCTCCCAGCAGCCTTGACACTGGGTCTGCAATGTTCTGTTTTCCTGGCATGTGAATGACTCTGTAGTATTTTGGTTGCAATCTCAAGACCCACCACTCTATGCATGCACATAGTTTAGATCTTGGACTGTAAATCACCTCCAAAGGTTTGTGATCCATGATCAGGTTAAATTTTCTCCCATACAAATAAGGATGAAGACTTTCACAGGCGCACGCTAGTGTTACTGCTTTCCCCTCTGTTTGTGAGTATTTTTGTTCACAGTCTGTGAGACTACGAATCACATAGCAGACAGGTACCATTTCTTCATTTTGTTTTTGTATGAGTACTGCCCCCAGTCTGACTGGGTTGGAATCTGCTATAACTTCAGTTGATGCATCTTTATCAAAATAGGCCAATGTACCTGCTCTTGCTAGCTCCTCTGTTAGGGCTTTGAATGCTTGTTTCTATTCTTCTCCAAACTTCAACTGGATGTCCTTCCTCGTCAATTGTCTCAGTGGTTCTGACAAAGTTGCAGACTGTGGAATGAATTTGCTACAGAGAAACTCCTCACTTCTGTGGTGCTTTGTGGTTCACGAGCATCCATCACTGTTCGCACTGTCTCCTCAGTTGGTCCAATGTGTTTCTGTGACAAGAGAATTGCCATGAAAACTAGTCTGTCTATGTCGAGCTGACATTTCTCCAGGTTCAGAGTCAGTCCACGCTCCATGAGTCTCTTAATGACAACATGCAGTCTCTCATCCTGCAGTTTTGGTTAGGCGCATGTACAATCACATCGTCTGAGATGTCCTCAGCTCCTTCAATTCTAGCTAAAGCATTTGCTGTCTCATGCTGGTACTAGTCACTGGCTGATGACACACCAAATATCAGTCTCCTGTACCTATACACCGCATGATGCGCAGCAAATGTGGATAGCTCTCTAGATACAGGATTTAGTTCTACCTGGTGATAGCCCCATTTCCAGACTAGTTTGCTAAACACCGCAGCTCCACTCATACCCAGTAGTATCTCATCTACAGTTGGAATGGGATATCTCTCACTCCCAATGGATTCATTTGCCCTTCTCATGTCTCGGCACATTCTGATGTCCTTGTCGGGTTTTGGTAAAATTACCGCTGGTTAATCCAAGGAGTTGGGCCTTCAACTTCCTTAATAATGTCCATTTTCCTATGCTGTTCAATTTTTTTCTCAAAAGCCTCCCTTAAGTTGTAAGGTACACATCTGAGTGGCCGGGCCACAGGCTTTTCCTTTGGATCAATGTACAGACTGATCTGCTTAGTGTTCAGCTTTCCTACCCTTTCAAACACTTTTAGGTACGGCAGCTTAAGTGACTCTTTAATGTCTGTCACTGCTGACACATTTTCTCCAATGTTTAATACACCCCATCTTGTAGCTGTTTCTAGGTAGACAAAACATTGCCTTTTATCATGATGAATTCTGCCTGGTCTGTTCTGTTTCCAATACTTATTTCACATTCAAACACCCCCTCAACCTCCAGTGATGTTCCAGATGAATATGGGTACAGCTTTCTCTTCTGATTAGGAATATACGAATGGCACTTTATCTCCTCTGACTTCAGTTTTCCCCACACATTTTCACCCAGCAAATTACTTCTGGCTCCTGAATCTACCAATATGCACAGATTCACACTCCCTACACAAAAAGTAATTTTTTTCAGATGACTCTGTTTCATTAACAACAAATGCAAATTCCTTCTGTTCATCCTCAACGTTGTTCAGTTTTCTGTCTTTAATCCTTTTGTCCGGCACATTTTTGCAAAGTGGTTCTTTCCAGTGCATTTTCTGCACACATGTCCATGAGATGGGCGCTTTAGGTCTCTACCCAGGTGATCTGTATTTCCACATCTGTAGCATTTCCTTTCATTTGTATTAGTAGGCTTTATTTTCCTCTCTGTCTTTTTGCCATGTGTTGTGTCCCCACTGTATGAAACATGGCGCAGTCTCTGGCTGGTTCCCTTGGAGAGACATGGTTGCTAATTGTGCCTCTACCTTTTCACAGTATGCTACTATTTCCAGTATGTGAGCAAGCATTAGTCCCTGCATATTCTCCAGTAGTTTTCTCTGCACATAGACTAAGTTACGTTTTCCTACTATGGCATCCCCGATTTGGTTGTCTGTCTCCAATTGAAAATTACAGTCTTTTGCTGCCTGCCAAGGATGAGTAGAGAACTGTAGAATTGCCTCACCTTGTTTCGTCCAGCTGATGAAAATGCTGCCGGGCAAACATAGTGCTGACAGAGAGAACAAAGTCAGCATTCAGCGCATCCACTGTTGCCACGTAGACCGTGTTTGGTAGTGTTGAGAATATATCTTGCACATCTGGTCCTGCAGGGTGCAAAAGTAGTGCTCTCTATCTTTGCTTTGTACTATCTGTTGTGTTATCACCCACTTTCAGTCCTTTACCGTCAGCATGAAGTTCAAATGAGTTGAGCCACTGTGCCCATCTCAGACCTAGCGTAGCTGGCTCTGTAAATCATATGAAGTGTTGCATCCCGGATTTCTCCATTCTCATCAACTAACATTAAACTTACCTTCAAAGCCCATATCCTTGTCACCACTGTTGTGTATTTGCAACCTTATCTTAATTAGATAGTGCAAAGTATATCATGACATGACATTTCATGCTTTGAAGGTGTCTTTATTTCTCATTCTTGCTTCCATGTTCCCTCACATCACGTCTTGTTCTGTCCCAGACTGATGACATCATCACCGTACTTGACAAGTGTCAATCGTTAATTGACTTTACCACTTCAATACATGACAAGTTCCTCCAGCATCTTGTGTGTGTGTCTTTCCGTAGCCTGGTATCCTCCTCAAGAACATGCTCAGACTGATTAGAGTTGTTCACATTAACAAGCATGGTTCAGTGACAAGTTGAAATTTAGACTGAACTGGGTCAGTGCAGAAGCCATGGTTAAAATATATATGGTGACATCATCACATTATGCACCATGTGATCCCATCATAGCTAATTATGGTCAAGTATGCTACCTGAAATATTGTTCTGTTGGTAAGATTTTAAGATTTAAGATTTGCTTTATTTGTCACATTCATTTATTTTGAGATACCTACTGAATGTTGAAAGGCCTCGATAGAATGGATGTGAAGAGGATGTTTCCTCTGATGGGAGAGCTAAGACCAGAGGACGCAGCCTCAGAACAGAGCAACATTCTTTTAGAACTGAGACGCAGAGGAATTTCTTTATCCAGAGAGTGGTGAACCTGTTGAAATTCATTGCCACAGGCAGCTGTGGAGGCCAAGTCTTAGGTATATTTAAGGCAGAGGTTGTGAGATTCTTGATTGTTCAGGGCATGAAGGGATATGGGGAAAAGGCAGGAGATTGGGACTGAGAGGGAAGTTGAATCAGCCATGATGATATGGAGGAGTAGACTCCATGGGTCAAATGGCTTAATTCTACCCCTATAGATGATAGTTTTATACAACACATAACAGCCCTTCTGGCCCAATGAGTCCACCCATGTGACTAATTAACCTATAAACTCATACATCATGCCACCCACAATGTTATGCTGGACCCCATCAATACCAATATCAGATTCCAGCAATCACTTCACTTCAATATAAGTCTATGGTCTTATATCGATACATCCAGTGAAATGTGCCACTTGTGCCAAGGTCCAGCACAGTCCGAGGATACGCTGGGGACAGCCCGCAAGTGTCACCATACTTCCCAGTGCCAACATAGTATGCCCACAACTTACTAACCTTATCTTGTACATCTTTGGAATGCGGGAGGAAACTGGAGCACCTGGAGAAAACCTATGCAGTCATGGGGAGAACATTCAAACTCCTTACAGACAGCAGTGGAAATTGAACCCTGATCTCAATCACCAGAACTGTAAAGCATTGTGCTAACTGTTATGCTACTGTGTCATTGTCATTACAGTAAATGTACTTTCCTGACTTTGAGATCAAAACTCCATTTACTCCCCTGAGTGTAATTAAAAAAACTAGCAGTGATATTTTCATTAAGGCCAATAAAGATTCATGCACTATAGATTCTATGAAGAGGAATAAACAGTCAATGTTTTGGGCCAAGATCCTACATCAGGATTCATCCATTAGTTTTAAGACAGATGATCTGGTGACCATCACGTTTTTCTCACATCGAAACAAGCTGAAAGATATCTTCCACAATATTAGAAAAATTATCAGATCTAAAGGACTGAACTTTTCTGCAAGGAAAATTATCTCAATGACACAGTTAAATCACTCATCTCACAGACAATCCCTCTGGCAACTGGTAAAGCTGAGAGTCAGCCTAATAAAAGCAGAAAAATGGAAGATATGTCAGTTAGCATCAATGGGGAGGGAACCAGAATAGATATGTCAGGTCAGTTCAGAACTTCATCAAAGTCCTGATGAAGGGTCTCAGTCTGAAATGTTAACTCCTTATTCCTTTCCATAGATGCTGCCTGACGTGCTGAGTTTCTCCAGCATTTTGTGTGCGAGTTACTCTGGATTTCCAGCATCTGTAGAATGCCTTGTATTTACAATTCTGAACAATTCTCCATAGATGGTGTACAGTCTACTGACTATTTCAGCTGAAGGGTCTCAACCCAAAACATTGACTGCCCACTTCCTTCCTTAGATGTTGCTTGCCTCTTTGAACTTCTCCAGTATTTAGTGTGTTGCTCTGAATTTCAATATCTGTAGACTCGTGCATCATCTTTTTTTAAAATTTTAATTTCATGAATTCTGCATCCCGTGTTACTTTGCCTTAGTGGATGAAGGTCTCAACCATAATGTGACAAAACCTATTTTACTCTTAATTCAAGAATTCACCCAACGAAGGAAAACTGATTCTGGCAGATATAATACTGCAGAACACTGCTGGCAAACTTTGCCTCATAGTCTTCTTCAGAATTCTTTTTTAATTCTCCTTCTATAATTATAAATGGAAATCAAGTCACATTGTCCTCAACTAATCATATCTTTAGAATGAACATCAAGAAATGGAGACAGACAGATAAAGATATTAGTTTGCACCAGACTTATTAAGTATTCAGACTCTTGTCTACATCAGGCCAAGCTGCCACATTTTATTTCTGGCTGAATCTCTGAAGAGATGGATCATATTTTTCACCTCCCACTGATACATAAATTTGTCGACATCTCGCCAACCCACGCCAACAATATAGCCAATTAATATAAATCTGCTTCAATGGCATTCATCCTGTTTAAGCTGAAATCAATATTCAAGACAAGACTTACAAATGTTACTTATGATAAATCTCTGCAAAAAGCCCCATTCCCCGACTGGTCTTATAGATAAAAATGTATATTTATATACTTTCCAAGAAGGAGGCATTAGCATCAGATAGAACTCTGTATAGCCATGAGATACTTACGTCTCCATAGAGCACAAGAGCGCTCCTATAGAATTTTGAGGAACAAGAAATGTCAGGTTTATTATCTCTAATATCTGTCATGAAATTAGTTGTTTTTTGTCAGTACAGTGCAATACATAAAAATTACATAAAATAAATAAATAGTGCAAAAAAAAAAGGAATAGCGAGTTCATGAGCCGATCAGAAATCTGGTGGTAGAAGGGAAGACACTGTTCCTAAAACATTGAGCATGGATCTTCAGGCTGCTGTACCTCTGCCTTGATGAAGAGGGCGTGTCCCAGATGGTGAGGGCTTTGAAGCTGGATGCCACCTTCCTGAGACACTGCTCTTGAGGATGCACTCGATGACAGGGAGGCTTGTGCTTGCGTAGAAGCTGGCTAAGTCTGCAACTCTCTGCAGCCTCCTTTGCTCCTGTGTGTTGAAGCCTCCATACCAGGCAGTGAGGCAACCCATCTCCATTGAACATCTACTGAAATTTGCAAGTGTCTTTGCTGACGGTTGCAGATTTTGGGATTAATTGAATAGGAGGCTGGAAACACAGGAATAGCTCTTCTCAGCAAAGGAATGGGAGCGGGAACCTTCTGTCTATAAGCACTCAGTATGGGGAGGTGATCCAGATGAAGGGTCTCAGCCCAAAATCTTGATTGTTTATTCTTCTTCACAGATGCTGACTGGCCTGCTGTATTCCTCCAGCATTTGCTGAGTGTGTACTCTGGATTTCTAGCATTTGAAGAAACTCTTCAGTTATGGTCATGGAAAGACTATGGTCGCTCACATCATGTAACACGACACATAATGAATGAACGAACAAACTATCTTGAGGTTTATTTTCTTGCAGGCGTTTACAGGAAAATGTAGAAATACAATAGAATTTATGAAACACGATATAGACCGTAAGTCATAGGAGCAGAATTAGGCCATTTGGCCCATCAAGACAGCTCCGCCATTCAACCATGGCTGATGCTTTTCTCCCCACCTCAGCCCCGCTTGCCGGCCTTTGACCTGTAGCATTTGATGTCATTTCCAATCAAGAACCTATCAAGCTCTAACTTAAATACACCTAACGACCTGGATTCCACAGTTGCCTATGCCAAGAAATTCAACAACTTCTCCACCCCCTGGTTGGCTAAAAAAAATTTCTCTGCATCCCTGTTTTAATTGGACACCGCTCTATCCAGAGGCTGTGCCCTCTTGTCCTAGACTCCTCCTCAACGGGAGTCATCATTTCCATATCTACTCTGTCTAGGACTTTCAACATTTAGAAAGTTTCAATGAGATCACCCCTCATCCTTCTAAATTCCAGCAAGTACAGACCCAGAGCTATTAAACGTTCCTCATTCCCAGAATCATACGTGTGAACCTCTCCTGAATCTTATCCAATGCCAGCACATCTTTTTCAGATGAGGAGCCCAAAACTGTACACAATACTCAAGATGAGGCCTCACTGATGCCTTATAAAGCCTCAGAATCACATCCCTGTTCTTGTATCACACATCAAAGTTGCTGGTGAGCGCAGCAGGCCAGGTAGCATCTCTAGGAAGAGGTACAGTTGAAGTTTCGGGCCGAGACCCTTCGTCCGACGAAGGGTCTCAGTCGGAAACGTTGATTGTACCTCTTCCCAGAGATGCTGCCTGGCCTGCTGCGCTCACCAGCAACTTTGATGTGTGTTGCTTGAATTTCCAGCATCTGCAGAATTCCTCATGTTCCTGCTCTTGTACTCTAGACCTCTTGAAATAAATGCTAACTTTGTATTTATCTTCCTCACCACCAACTCGACCTGCAAGCTAAACTGTCAGATGTTCTGCACAAGGACTCCTCAGTCCTGTTACATCTCAGATTTTTGGATTTTCTCCCCATTTAGAAAATAGTCTGCACATTTATTTCAACTACCAAAGTGCACGACAATACATTTTCCAACATTATATTTAATTTGCCACTCTCTTGCCCATTCTCCTAATCTATCTAAAGTCCTTCTGCAGCCTACCTGTTTTCTCAACCCAACCTGTCCCTCCACCAATCTTCATATCATCTGCAAACTTGGCAACAAAGCTATTCATTCCATCCTCTAAATCATTGATATACAGCATAAAAAGCAGTCCCAACACTCACCCCTTCCCAACACTCCTAGTCACTGGAGCCAATCAGAAAAGAATCCTTTTGTTCCCACTCACTGCCTCCTACCAATCAGCCAGTACTCTAACTATGTCAGTAACTTTCCCAAAATACCAGGGGCTCTTACCTTGGTAAGCAGCCTCATGTGTGGCACCTTGTCAAAGGCCTTCTGAAAGTCCAAATATACAACATCCACTACATCCTCTTTATCCATCCTATTTATAATCTCCTCAAAGAATTCCAACAGCTTTGTCAGGCAAGATTTTCCCGGAAGGAAACCATGCTGACTTTGTACTATCTTGTCCTGTGTCACCATGTACTCTATCACCTCATCCTTAGCAATTGACTCCAATATCTTCCCAACCACAGAGGTCGTTCTGCTGCCTTCCTCCTTTCTTAAAGAATCGAGTGACATTTGCAATTTTCCAGTCCTCTGGAACCATGCCAGAGTCCAGTGAATTCTGAAAGATCATAACTTATGCCTCTGCAATCACTACTGCTACCTCTTTCAGAACTCCAGGGTGCAGTTCGTCTGGCCAGGGTGATTTATGCACCCTTAGGTCTTTCAGCTTTTTGAGCACCTTCTCCCTTGTAATAGTAACTGCACTCACTTCACTTCCCTCACACCCTTCAACATCAGACACACTGCTGTTGTCTTCCACAGTGGACACTCATCAAAACTACTTATTACTTATCATGCACCTTCCTTATTTTTCTCAGAAACTCACACCATTGCTGCTCTGCAGTCATCCCTGCCATCATCTCCTTCCAATTCACTTTGAAAATCTCCTCTCTCATACCTGTAATTTCCTTTACTCCACTGAATTAATGCTACCTCAGAATTTACTTATTCCCTATTAAATTTCAAATTGAACTCAATCATATTATGATCACTGACTCCTAAGGGTTCTTAAACCTTAAGGTAACTAATCGCTCCAGTTCATTACATTACATCCAATCTAGTATAGCTGATTAGGCTCCACAACAAACTGCTCTAAATTAGATTAGATTAAATTAGATTCAACTTTATTGTTATTGTGTCAAATACAGATACAAAGCCAATGAAATGCAGTTAGCATCAAATCAGAAATGGAAAGAATAGTGTTATTTACAAAATAACTGCGAATGAAAAGTAAGTGCTACAGCGTACAAATATGAAAGTACTGAGACAGTACAATATGGGTGCAATACTGCTTAGTGCTGTGATGTGAGGTTCAGCAGGGTCACAGCCTCAGGGAAGAAGCTCTTCCTGTGCCTGCCGGTGTGGGAGCGGAGGCTCCTGTAGCGCCTACTGGATGGGAGGAGAGTAAAAAGTCCCTGGTTAGGGTGAGATGCATCCTTGATAATGCTTTTCGCCCTGCCCAGGCAGCGTATATGGTAAATGTTCTCAATGGGTGAATGTTCTCAAATGTTCGCAATTGGGTGCCGATAATCTGCTGGGCAGTTTTCACCATACACTGGAGTGCTTTGCGGTCCGATAAATAGCATCTTATAGGCATTCAACAAACTCACTCTCTTAAGATCCATTACCAACCTAATCTTCCCAATTGACCTGCATTTTGAAATTGCCATGATTATCATAACATTGTCCTTTTGACACACCTTTTCTACTTTCTGCTGTAATCTGTGGTCCACATTCCAGTGACTGTTGGGAAACCTGTGTGGTGTGTGTGTGTATATATATATAAAACTGTCATCAAGTTACTCAACTCAAACCACAAAGATTCAACATTTTCTGAACCTATGTCACATCTTTGAGGCCATTTTTTTTTTACCAGGAGAGCCATGCCAGCCCCTCTGCCTAGCTTCCTATCCATCTGATACAACATGTAATCTTGGACCTTCAGCTCCCAACCACAAGCATCCTTCAGCCACAATTCAATGATGGCCACAACATCATACCCACCAATCTGCAACAGTGTAACAAGATCATCCACCCTTTTTCTTATACTCTGTGCATTGAGATATAACACTTTGAGTGCTGCATTTGCCACCTTTTTTGATTCTGCATCCCTAATGCACTAATACGCCCCTGCTGGCCATAAATAACAAAGACTGACAAAGAACCAATGTGTAAATGGGGAACAGAGGTTCATAGGGTTAAAAATTTGAGGGTAGATGCACAGTGGAGCAAAACAGAAAATGGGAGAAATAATAATAAGGAGATGGGCAACGTGCTTATTGGGCTAGCAGGACCTATCACTGTGCTGTATTTCTAAAGTAAATAAATAAAAACTCGAGAAAGGGGCAAAGGAAATTCTTCACTCTGATACGTACCAAATGCTGGAGGAAGTCAACAGGCTGAAAAGCTTTCATTCTAAAGTCAAAGTTGAAACTACATTTTGTTATTAATGTGCATATATGTCACGATATAAAACCCTGAGACTCTTTTGCTGCTGACATAATAAATTTATAGAAGACAACAAACTGTGCAAATGTAAATATAAATAAATAGCAATAAATAATGAGAAAGTGAGAGAAGGAGATAAAGAACCCTTGAAGTGAGATCATTGGTTGTAGGAACCTTTCAATGACGAGGCAAGTTATCCCCTTTTATTCAAGAGCCTGATGGTTGAAGAGTTGTAACTGTTGTTGAACCTGGTGGTGCAACTCCTGAGATTCTTCCTTCTGACGGCAGCTGCAACAAGAGAGCATGACTTGGATGCTGGGGGTCCCTGATGATTGCTGCTCCTTTCCTGCCACAATGCTTCATGCAGATATGCTCAAGGTTGGGATGGTCTTACCCATTAGGTACTGAGCCGAATCCACTACCTTTCACAGGATTTTCTATTCTGATAACATGGAGTTATTAGAAATGAAGCACATTTAAGATGTTGAGAAAGAGGGGTGAACTGGGAGGACAGTGGTTTGGGATAGGGGGAGAGATTTGTTGTGCCACCAAAGACTGTAGAAGAATATTCTATAGGTGTAGCATGGAGAACATTCTAACTGGCTGCATCACTCTCTAGTATGGAGGGGACACTGCACAGGATCAGAAAAGCTGCAGACAGTTGATCTCTCAGCCAGCTCCATCAAGGGCACTAGCCTCCATACCATCAAGGACACCTTGAAGAGGTGAGCCTCAAAAAGGCGGCATCCATCATTAAGGACCCCCATTAAGGACATGAGCTCTACTCATTACTGTCATCAGGGAGGAGGTACAGGAGCCTGGAGGCATTCACTCAAGATTTTAAGAACAACTTCTTCCCCTCCACTATCAGATTTTTGAACAGAACCTGAACTCGTAAACACTACCAGACTATTTTACTCTCTTTTGTTTTGGCCTATTTATTGATTTTCTTTGAGAGGAGATGAAGAGAGAAGACGCTGGGGAGAACCATTTGTAGCATACGATCCGGTGGGAAACCTGTTTGTTCAAGATGGGTTGCGAGCGATGTTCGGACATTGGTGTATGCTTCGACATTGACCAAAGGCCCAGCACAAGTGACAGCGGTTCAAGGTGAGCGCCAACTTGTGCACATCTGACTGTTTAGTTAGAATGGACCCTTTTCTTTTTGTTATCCTTTACTAACCCTTTCATTAAGATTCATAAATATAATCTTTTAATCGTTTGCAGTGTGCTGTCTGTTATTTGTGGCATTCATTTGTAACAGGGTAGCGAATTACACAGCATCCACACAGACTGGGGTTTGGGATGAGTTTGTGCCTCAGTCTCGCAAGTCTTCCCTAGACTTACTCAGACAAGGGAACCAGGGTACTTCACTTACTGCAACTTATAATAATTTTTTAATGTCTTTGGCATTGCTGTCATAAATCAGCAATGTCAGTGATAGCAAAGCTGATTCCAACTCTGAACCTGAATCAAAAGATGATGAAAGTAGATCAGGAGGCTGAAGTTTTGCCTAGTTCAGGGGTTCCCAACTGGGGTGCATGTTTCACTCAGTTAATTGTAAGGGTCAACAACATAAAAAAGTTGAGAGCCTCTGGTCTAGTTGATCAGGATCCAGGGTGAAACTCCACTACCATCTGGTCTACACCATAGCCACCTTCTGCCATCTCCAATCTATTCATATAGCAGAAAGACTTTTTATAATTCTTTAGAATTTTATTTTATTGAGATACATGGTGGCATAGGCCCTTCAAGCCATGCTGCTCAGCAATCCCCTGATTTGATCGTGTGTGGGACCCATAGTAATGTGGAGCATACTAATGGACACTGGATACCCCCCCCCCCCCAATTTTCTTATATTATGTTCATATTATTTTTATTGCTTTGGGTTGTTATTTTGTTCATTCACAATTTGATTAATGTTCAGTTGCACTAGCAATGGTAATATTTTAGTGGGTTGGTTGATGGTTACAAGGGGCAAAGCTTATACAGGCACTTGGGGCAGCTGAGGGGTCCTAGGGGCACGGGAGTGCGCACGTGATGCAGTAGACGGAGACGGCCCGGCAGCATGCATGGAAAGCCGATGCGCTGTGTTCTGGTATTTCCAGAAAGGAAAATAAAGACGCTATTTTAAACTTCTGCGCGCCTGGAAGTCCCTTTCGTGTCCAAGTGCGCAACATGTGGCCTAATCACAGGACAATTCACAATGACCTATTAACCTACCAACCGGTATGTCTTTGGAATGTGGGATGAAACACAAACGCCCAGAGGAAACCCACGCGGTCACGGGGAGAGCAAACTCTTTACAGGCAGTGTCAGGAATTGAAGCCAGGCCGCCTATACTGTAAAGCATTGTGCTAACCTTCACACTACCGTGCCGTCTCAAAAATACCTAAAATACTTCCAGAGCACCATCTATTTAAACACGAATGTTACCATCAGACATTCTGCTATTGTACCTGCTCACTCACACTGGATAAGTTTTCAGCAATACCAAGTGAGCTCAGATATGATGTGCAATAGCATAGCACATATTCGCAGAATGCACATGCATTCAGATCCATCAAATGCGATCTGCCAAATCCTTCTGCAAAACATCATTTGCAGAGTGAACTCTGAAAGTGAGAAGCAGCTCTTTCCAAAGCTGAACTAATATCTTGGCAATCTGCAATGACATTTCACACAGGCAAAAACAAAATCAATATAAGAAGCATTTTAAACAGTGCATAATAGTGGACCCCATTCTCCATGACTTAGGAAACAAATCTCAAAGACACAGTTAAATTTACAGTCTTTATACCTGTCAAACTATTGAGGTCTCCAGAGGTTTCAGTAATTCATCCTGCACTTATGTCAGACACACTCACAAACCATGACTAACAAACACTTATGAACAACTCACTATGATTTTGGACGATTGAATGGCATCGCTAATTGCGGACCGTGGTGGGAAATTGCGAGTGATACACGGTTATTACATGGGCAACTCTTTTCTTATTTGTGCACAAGAGGTAGAACAAGATGTTGTTTAAAACCAGAGCATTTTATTCTAACATGACTATACAACGGTTAGCACGACACTACCCACAGCCACGGCGGGCAGTTTTCAGAGTTCAATTCCGGAACTCTTACTAATCCTCTCTCCTCTCCTTGGAAGGTGTTGTTAGGATCTCGCTGTAACCGTATGCATTTCCTCCGGGTGCTCTGGTTTCCTCCCGCAGTCCAAAGACATACTGGTTAATCGGTCATTGTAAATTGTCCTGTGACTAGGCTAAGGCTAAATAGGTGGGATGCTGGGCGGCGTGGCTCATTGGGCAAGAAGGGTCTGTTAGGTACTGTACCTTTAAATAAATAAATAGCAATAGAATTGCTTTTGGGAACCCATACTTGTTGCGTCTTCCAATTCTAGTCCTTGTTCGTCCTGAAATTTAAATTGCTCTTTTGCTGTGGCTGACATTTCTGTTCTTTCAAGCCAGCTCTGGAACTCTTACTAAGCCTCTCTCCTCTCCTTGGAATTCATCTGCGCTCTCTCTATCCAAGTCTTGCTCCATCTGTCGTGGTATTTACGCTCAACGTACACTTGTACACCTGCTCATTAATGCAAATATCTAATTAGCCAACCATGAGGCAGCAACTCAATGCACAAAAGCACGCAGAGGTTCAGTTGTTGTTCAGACCAAATATCACAATGGAAGAGACGTGTGATCTGAATGACCCTGACAATGGAATGATTGTTAGTGCCATACAGAGTGGATGAGTATCTCAGCAACTACTGATCTGGAATTTTCGCACACAGAAGTCTCTAGAGTTTACAGAGAATGTTGCAAAAAACAAAAAGAAAAAATCCAGGGAGCGACAGTTCTAAGGGCAAAAATGCCTCGTTAATGAGAGAGGTCAGACAAGAACTGCCAGACTGGTTCAACCTGACAGGAAGCCATCAGAAACTCAAATAACCACACTTTACAACAGTGGTGGGCAGAAGTTCATCTCCGAACACACAACACGCCGGACCTTGATGTGGCTGGGTTACAGCAGCAGAAGATCACTAGCTCACAGAAACTTTATTACATACCTGTTCAACCTAACAAGGAGGCCAGTGGATGTATTTCTGCAGCTTGGTGTTTAGTTTTGTCAGACATTTGATGGTCAAATGTAAATGCAAGTTTTTGTTGACAAAACCCAGCTGCAGTTCAGTCGCCTGAAAATGTTTAACATCATCGGTGCTAGTTCAAACAGTGGAGTCTGTGTCCATATTGACCTGATGGGCCTACAGATCAGTGTGGATGTGATGGGCTGAAAGGCCTTATTATGTTGTGTGAAGTCTGTGATCTAAATGTTGAGATTACCCATTCTTATGTGAAGAGTCATATAGGCTTGGGTATTGCAAAAATCTCTAATTAAATCTTAATAAAATCTACCATGATCTCAGTTGATACTTACAGTTCATTAAAATGCCCTTGTGTATTTACTTAACTATGCACTTATCTATTTATTTATTTATGTACGCAACCACGAGGAAATCTGCAGATGCTGGAAATTCAAGCAACACACATCAAAGTTGCTGGTGAACGCAGCAGGTCAGGCAGCATCTATAGGAAGAGGTACAGTCACCGTTTCGGGCCGAGACCCTTCGTCAGGACTAACTGAAAGAAGAGCTAGTAAGAGATTTGAAAGTGGGAGGGGGAGGGGGAGATCCAAAATGATAGGAGAAGACAGGAGGGGGAGGGATGGAGCCAAGAGCTGGACAGGTGATTGGCAAAAGGGATATGAGGCTGGAGAACGGAGAGGATCATGGGACGGGATGCCTAGGGAGAAAGAAAAGGGGGAGGGGGGAAGCCCAGAGGATGGGCAAGGGGTATAGTGAAAGGGACACAGGGAGAAAAAGGAGAGAGAAAAAAAAATTATAATAAATAAATAACAGATGGGGTACGAAGGGGAGGTGGGGCATTGATGGAAGTTAGAGAAGTCAATGTTCATGCCATCAGGTTGGAGGCTACCCAGACGGAATATAAGGTGTTGTTCCTCCAACCTGAGTGTGACTTCATCTTGACAGTAGAGGAGGCCATGGATAGACATATCAGAATGGGAATGGGATGTGGAATTAAAATGTGTGGCCACTGGGAGATCCTGCTTTCTCTGGCGGACAGAGCGTAGGTGTTCAGCAAAACGGTCATTTAGCGATACAGTGCGGCTCTTTGAGCCACGCCACCAGCAACCTGGCGGTTTAACCCTACCCTAATAACGGGACAATTTATAATGACTGATTAACCTACTAACCGGTACATCTTTGTAATCTGGGAGGAAAACGGAGCACCCTGAGGAAACCTGGGAACAGAGTACAGAGTCCTTTCAGATGACATCGGAATGAAACTCCAAACTCCAACACCTGAAGCTGTAATAATGTTGCGCTAACCGCGGCGCCCTATCAAGAGATAGCTGTTTGGGTTTGTTACTGTTGAATAAATCGGTATATTATTGTTGTGTGTACCGAGGTATAATGCAAAGCTTTGTTTTACTTGTCATTCCATAGAGATCATTTCATTACAACAATGCATTGAGCTGTACAAAGAAAACACTATTGTGTGCTCTGTTATTAATTGTACCAGTTACAGAAAAAGTACCATGTAGGCAGACAATAAGGTGTGAGGCCACAAAGAGGCTGATTGTGAGATCAAAGGCCCATGTTATTTTATTTTAATTATTTAGCGATATAGCCCAGCGTAGGTCCTCTAAACCACATTGCTCTAGCAAACCTAATCACAGGACAATTTACAATGACCAATTACTCTACCCACTACATTCTGAGACTGAGAGAGGAAACAGGAGCACGCAGGGAAAAGCACTCATCCCACCAGGAGGACATACAGACGCTCTTTACAAAATGGCTCTGGAATTGAACTCTGAGCTTCAGTATGCCCCAAGCTGTAATAGCATTGTGCTATCATGGTGCCTGTTATTGAACTAAGACACCATTCAATAGTCCTATAACAGTGGGGTAGAAGTTTTCTTTGAGACTGGTGGTACGTGCTTTCAGATTTTTATATCTTGAATACAAAAATTAGAGGGGGAAGACGAAAGGGATGTTTAATTATGCTGGCTGCTTCACCGAGGCACTGAGAAGTGTAGATAGAGTCTCTGGAGGGAAAGCCATGACCGAAAGCCTTCCCAAGGAATTAGTAGTTATTAACCTAAACTTAATACAAACAAAACTTTCAGAGCCAGACAATGGACAAGTCTACATCTATCAACTGGATGCATATTAGCTTTGTCATAAAACTTCCATTCCAAGGAAGCTCACGCTTACTGTACTAGGGAGGTATATTGTGTGCCGAGGAGTTCTTTCATCCCATTGGAATCAGAATCAGATTTATTATCAATATTTTATATGACATGAAATTTATCGTTGTACTGTTGCAGCACAGAGAAAAGAAATAAATTTACAATATATCATAAAATAAATAGTGCAAAATAAAAAAATAGAATAAGGAAGTATTCTTAGACCATTCAGTAATTTGAGAATGGAGGGGCAGAAGGTATTTCTGAAACACTGAGTGTGGGTCTTCAGACTCCTGCACCTCCTTCCCAATGGCGGTAACATAAAGAGGCCATATCTCATATGAATTGAATTGACTTTATTACTTACAATCTTCATATACATGAGTAAAATTCTTCTGGGCCCTTTTTACACAATTGTCTTTGTAAATGTCCTGAATAGTGGGAAGTTCACATCTACAGATGCGCTGGGCTGTCTGCACCACTCTCAGCAGAGTCTTGCGATTAAGGGAAGTACAGATCTAATACCAGGCAATGATGCAGCCAGTCAGGATGCTTTCAATTGTGCTCCTATAGAGAGTTCTTAGGATTTGGGGGGCCATTCTAAACTTCTTCAACCATCTGAGGTGAAGGATGTGCTGTTTTGCCTTTTCACCACACAGACGGTATGTACAGACCATGTCAGATCCTCAGTGATATTTATGCCAAAGAACTTAAAGCTGTTCACCCTCTCAACCACAGATCCATTGATGTCAATAGGGGTGAGCCTGTCTCCATTCCTCCTGTAGTCCACAACCAGCTCCTTTGTTTTCGCGATGTTGAGGGGAGAGGTTGTTTTCTTGACAGCACTGTTTCAGGGTAATGACTTCCTTTCTGTAGACTGCCTCATTATTATTTGAGATTAGGCCAATCAGTGTAGTGTCGTCAACAAATTTAATTAGCAGATTGGAGCTGTGGGAGAGTAAAGGAGGTGGCTTAGTACACAGCCCTGAGGGTTACCTGTGTTGAGAGTCAGAGGGGCAGAGGTGAGGGAGCCTACTCTTACCACCTGCTGGCGATCTGACGGGAAGTCCAGGATCCAGCTACACAAGGCAGGGTGAAGGGCGAGCTCTCTGAGCTTCTTGTCGAGCCTGGAGGGAATTATGGTGTTGAACTGCAGTCCAAGAAGAGCATTCTTACATAATCATCCCTCTTCTCCAGATGTGTAAGGACGGTGGGTAGAGTTGTGTCTATTGGTCGTCTGTCGATCGGTTATGTCGGTAGGCGAATTGGTGAGGGTCCCTAATGATGGATGCCCCCTTCTTGAGGCACCACTTCTTGGAAGGTGTCCTTGATGGTGGGTAGGGTTGTGGCCTTGATGGAGCAGGCTGAATTTATACATATGTTGGCACGGGACACACAGAAACTGATACAGATGCATCTTCCTTATGTTGATTGAAAAACCACC